>NC_086320.1:312295928-312916137 GCF_036172605.1 Pelobates fuscus | reverse complement strand
AGCCGCATTGCCCCTCTACAGTGTGTAATGAATGCTGCCGCTAGACTGATTTTCCTCTCTAGTCTGTCCTCTCACACCTCACCTCTCTGTCAGTCCTTATATAGGTTTCCTGTACCCTTTAGGAGTCAATTCAAAGAGCTAACCCTTACCTATAAAGCACTGAACAATTCTAGCCTCTCATATATCTCTTCACAGATCCATAGGCATGCCCCTTCTCGGTCTCTCCGCTGCTTGCACCTGTACGGTCAACTCACGCTTGCAGAACTTCTCGCTGGCGGCTCCCTTTCTATGGAATAGCCTGCCTACTGCCATCAGACTCTCCCCTACTCTTCAATCGTTTAAGAAGTGCCTTAAAACCCATCTCTTTAGGAAAGCTTATGGCCTCTACCTTACATACCTGTCTCTTGCTCTCTCCTAAAGGGCAGCACTTTATTCTCTCCTCCAACTCTGATTCACTCCCACCTTATTTGATTGCTATTTCCTGTCCTAATATGTTTTATACCCCACTTCCTATAGACTGTAAGCTTGTTTGAGCAGGGTCCTCTTCAACCTATCGTTCCTGTAAGTTTTCTTGTAATTGTCCTATTTATAGTTAAATCCCCCCTCTCATAATATTGTAAAGCACTATGGAATCTGTTGGCAATAATAATAATAATGTAGGTGAATTTAAAAAGTTCTGTAGTTTTGCACTTCAGTTAAGAACTGTCTACTACTCGCTGCTTAGTAAATAAGAGCCAGTTAGTGAATGCATTTGAATATGATATTGTGACTCAAGACTTTCAGATTGTTACAAAGAGTCTAATGGTTCTCAGATAATTTAAGAGTGAATATCTCGAATATTTGTGTTTTTCTCATCTATTCTAACTGATTCAAAGGGACGACAGTACAAAAACAGAAACTCGTCTGCAGACAGCAAATTCAGCGCAGATGCCAAGAGATTTGTATTTCGGTATTTATTTTTATTCTTCATAGTGAATGATCTGTGTCACATCCAATTCTTGGATGTCTCTAATACTTCAGCTAGTCTGAAATCATTTATTATCAGCTATTTATGAAATGTTGGTAACATACAATAAGGAAATAACTGATTATGAACATTTTATATTTGCCTTGTGCATCAAGAACATGTGAGAGCAAGGATGAATAAACAAATCAAACAACATGACACTTGTTCAGTTTGAGCGATTGGTTATTTAGTTAAAAAATAATTATGAGAACTGTGTGAAAATCATCATACTGCATATCTGTGACTTTTATTGAAAAATCATAAACATGTACATGATGTCTTTGTTAATAACATATGACTTGTTAATCTACAAATATAACGACAGAGTTTTTACCACTAGGTGTTGCCACCTTCTAAAGAATTTTGCCATAGAAAAACGTACATTTAAAAGAAAAAAAAAAAAAACCTCTTCGTACTTCTTGTGTTAATGAAGTTATTGACTGGAAATGCTGCAAGCCCAGTTCTACGCTGTAGGCCCAGATGACAAGGTTAATTATAAACATATTTAGCAGTAGTTACTCTGAAAAGCTTGGAGGCAGAACAAATTGATCATCTGATAGACATGATATGGTTAAATACATCTGACATGAAGGAGACTGTTTGATCGTTAGCAGGATGTGGAAGAGTTGAATCTGTGGACAGGAGGTGAGGTTCTCGGGTCTGTGATCTGCAGACAGTGTAAAGCAATGTGAGAATTTAATGTCATGACTGACATACAGTTGTGTCAGTTGCCAGTTACACAGCTGCCACGCTCAGGGCATCTGTTTAGACCCAAGACAAATTAATGTCTCACTTTCAAAAATCATGTGCACTTGTATTTTTATTTCACTCGGAAATTAAATGGAAATCTGTTAATGTAACATGTTTACGATATGTTCCGTGCCTGAAAGTTACAATTTTTAAAATCAAAACAAAGGTAAAGCAGTTCAGCCCCATCTCCCTCTTTTGACATGGCTATACGAGGATAAATACAGAGTAATCATGTTCATAAATGTATTCACTAAACAGTAAACTAGGTTGAGCTGTTTAATTGACTTGTAAAATTAAGGATAACAATGGAGAGAATTCTCAAAATCTGCCTAACTGGAATTTAGTTTGTTATCCTTAATGTAAAAAAAAATAATAATCTGTTTATGTCTCATGTAAACTCTCTGTTGAAAAAACTTTATTGATGGGCCTTATTCCCTAAAAGGTGTATTCCAGTGAACTGTGATCTGATAGTTAACACATATTGACCGATGTAGCTGGTCAGAGACAAACCAAAAACTTATAACACTGTTAAAATGAAACATTTTTTTTCAGCCTAGGTATTTTTCATTAAAGGGACACTATAGTCACCTGAACAACTACAGCTTAATGTAGTTGTTCAGGTATGATCTATAGCTCCCTGCAGGCAATCTAATGTAAACACTGTATTTTCAGAGAAAATACAGTGTTTACATTGATTGATAGGAATACCTCCAGTGGCCGTCACTCAGACCGCCACTAGAGGGACTTCCTATCACGCAGGGCCCTAAAAAGGCCCTGTACACGTCAGACGTATTAAAATACGTCTGACGGGTTCAGGAGAGAGAAGGCACTGTGTGCGCGCCTTCTCTCTCCAGCCTGTCAGCGGAGGAGGGGGGCGCGCACACCGCGCGCATGCGCGGTAGTGTGCTCAGCACTTCAGAGGGCGGCATGAATGCCGCCCTCTGAAGAATGTGCGCATGTGCGGTGAAGCCGTGCATGCGCACAAGGGAGCAATGACGCTTTCAAATGGAAGCGTCTGATTGCTCCCTGCTCGCGCCCGCCTATTTCGTCATTTTGATGAAATAGGGGGCGCGGCTTCACGAGGCTCCCGGCGCTGGAACCAGGTAAGCAAAATTGCCTCCCTGGAGAGTCCCTTTAAGCTTTATAAACTGATTGTCAATCCAATACATCTCACTGTTTAGTGAACAAACCCCTGTGAAGTACCATTTGTATGCGGTAAATAAATATAGAGGCAAATGTCCCTTTTAAACAAACAATTGTTGCATGCAGAGCTGAATAAATTGTCTGCCTCAATCTGAGTAAGTGACTAAATAAAAAGCATTAATAAACTGCACAGAAGTAATTACTCAAGTACCAAAATACATGCTAAATGTCCAAACAATATACCTTACATTTATGAATGTGCATTTACAATTATTTCTTCAATTAGTTAATTTATTGATATAGCACCTAAATATCAAATTAATATATATATAGATTACATCTGAAAATACATGCTTTCAATCACTCAATTTGAAGAGCTGTGGCCAGGCTCTGTTGCGCTTAAAAGTGTTTAATATAATAGGATATAAATTAATCTTGTGAAAATCTATTTTAAAAAATACAGCATCCACACGGAGAAGAGTTTAGTTTCCTGCATATTATACTAGCAAGTATCCTGATCTGTGTCCTCCTGCCTAAAGGGACACTGTAGGCACCCAAATCACTTCAGCTCATTGAAGTGGTCTGGGTGCTGTGTCCCCTTTGCACCTAGTGCTTATATTGCAGCTCTAAGTCTGCCCTCAGTGACTGTCTACCAGACAGCTACTGGGGACGCTTCCTGAATCGAAACAGACTTTTGGTTTGTTATCTGACACTGGACCTCCTTTCTTCACCATATGAAAGCAATATTATTATTATTATTATATATTCATATAGCGCCAACAAATTCCGTAGTGCTTTACAATGGGTGGACTAACAAGCATGTATTTGTCACTAGACAAGTTTGACGCACAGAAACAGAGGGGTTGAGGGCCCTGCTCAATGAGCTTACATGCTAGAGGGAATGGAATAAAGTGACACAAAAGGTAAGGGAAGTATTAGGGAAGTAAATTAGTAGAATAGTATTCATTTAAACTTATTTTTTTTTTGTTTGTTTTTTTGAGCCATGAACAGTTTAAGTGATGTGCTTTTGTAAAAAGGGAGTTTTTAATGATTTTTTTTGAAGGAGTGAAGACTAGGTGAGCATCTAACAGTAAAGGGAAGGGAGTTCCACTGAAACAGTGTGGCACTAGAGAAGTCTTGAATGCGAGCATCAGAGGTGGGAGAAGGAAGAGAGGATAGACGTAGGTCTTCGGCAGAGCGTAGGGGCCTAGATAGCACCTAGGGACATTGGCGCTGGATTCAGGTAAGGGAGTGACGGGGTTTTAACACCTTCAGCACTGTGGGAAGGGGAGGGGGGGCAAGTGAGGGGGGCACCTTAGAAATCTATGGTGCCTGGAAGACGGCTTTGTTTTCCTGGCACTATAGGATCCCTTGAAACCTAATACAGATTAAGGAACAGCACACAGATAAAAATACAGTTTTACATTGTATAAGGCTACTTAAAATAATCTATCTCAGCAAACAAATATGGGGATTCAGTTCCACCATATGGTCATATTGTGTAAAGTCCACCAGTACTTCATAGTACCCCAATATCGGTGGGCCCTACACTAATTTCAACATGGGAGACAAATTAAATAGTGCTTTGGCTAATTAAGCTAAAGTGTATTTTAAAAATCTGTTGTAAAAACAACATTTTGGTCTCTAGGGCAGCACCATGCCTGCAAAATGCATGTTCCAGGTGTGACCCCAATTCTCTTTTTGTCTCCTGGCTAAACTGTCATATTTGTCTTTTCTTCTGGTTCTTACTCCTTTCTGTTCTATGTGTCACGTACTATGCGTTTCGCTGGTATATTTATCAAGCTGAAGTTATAGTCACAGTTTGCTTATTTTAACCTAAATATTGCAACAACAAACATTCAAGTCACTACAATTAAACAACTTATTCACAATATCAGAAATTGTGAATTGACATAGGACTGACACATTTTAGGCCAATTCAGCTAATTTTCCAACTTGGCTTTTGTGGATTCACATTTGTAGTTTCCTTTGTATTTCTCCATAATTCAGAGTTCAGTGATGCAACCCTTATACATGTTTCAGTTACTATTTATAAATCTATATGTCTATTTTTCCATCATTTTTTTTTTTTTTATCAGCTATCAATTTCTGTTTTGTCTATCAGTGTTATCAGTCTATCTCTCTATCTATCCATATGCCTAGGGTGGCCTTATGTTGTTATAATAACCAAATGTCACAAATTTATATTTACACTTTTCTTCACATACAGCTTTTTTTTCTTTGTTAGAACTTGTAGAACTGGGTTTCATTATCTTTGACAGTTATCAGTAGAATTTATAGCACGACAGCTGTTTTCAGCAAGTACAACAGCTAAAAAAACACATTTCAGATTTACTGTTAAAAATACAAATAAGGCATTATAGAGCTATAGGGGTTATCTGTAGTCCAATGTTTTAATAATTCTTTTATTTAATGTGTATCGTGCATGACTTTAATCTTCTCCATTTTCGTGAAGTTTAAAATACTGGCTTGTCATAATAAAATGTGTATGTGTGGCTGTTAGATGGTACATCTCTGAGAGGAGGAAATGATATATAAATATTTATGAAGAATGCATGTTAATGCTTATTATGATGGATTTGATTGAGATATTTATATGTCAAGTATAGTGCTGATATTAGTGGAACATTTTAGAATTTCTTCAATTTTTTTTTTTACTTATCTTTTACAGATTTTTATTTGTTTTTGGAAATACAACACCTTAAAGGGGACATGCCACTACTTCAGTTTAGCTCAACTTTATAAAGCTAGCTATTGGTTGTGCAATGTTTTAAAATGTGTATAATTCTTTTAATTAAAGGGACTACAGCTTAATTTAATTCTTCTGTTGCAAGCAGGCTGTCCCTGCAGTCTGACAATTGTAAACACTACCTTTTTCGAGAAAAGGGAGTGTTTGCATTTGTGCTCAAGGTCACCTCTAGCGACTGCCACTCACACAGCCACTAGAGGTGCTACCTACAATATTTTTCGATCTTAATGAAGTTGCCGAAAGCTCCCAGCACACATACATTGAGCTAAGAGTAAACTTACAATTATATCAGTGGAGTTTGTCACGGGGAAAGGTTTTAATAAAGATGACAGGTAGAACATTTGATTCTGAGTTTGCAGAGAAGAAATTTAACATATCTGAGAACCATGTATGTATCTTTGAAATTCACTTTGAATTCTCACTTTAGTGAATAACCCTGTTTGAAATGCAATTGAAACTAGTCTCCAAGAGTATTTTGTTTTACAAATTTAATTTAACAAATGTTACGATGAAGAAAACCCCCCAGTGAACTGAAATGAGTGGTCAATAGTGAGTTGACGGGAAATGAAAAAATGTTACGCACAAAAAAAAATCATGGGGAAGATCAAGGAAAACAAATACTATTCTGGTGAAATGCGCTAAATGCAGAGTCATGTCCAACAGAGGGAGATTTATCAAGGCAACACAAGTACCTTTCTGGGGGCAAAGAGCTATATAAGGAGCAATCATAATGGAAATATAATGTCTCTAAACATTGAGCATTTTTCTAACTTTAGCACCAATTTTCACTTGATAAACCTCCCCCATAGGGTGTATGTCATTATTTAGCACTTTATACCCAAATTAACACCCGTTTTTCTTTAAGAAATCTCTCCCAGATGTCGCAAAAACAGAAGACATTTTTGCTAATCGTTATTTTTTTTTATTATTTCTAAAGAAATTAAAATAAATGTGACTAATTAGTGCTAATAAATTATAAAGTAAAATTAGTTTGAAGTTATAGTGCTGATTTTAAAAATGAAATGCTCTGTAAAGTAGGTTTGCTTCATTATTGTAGATGATGCTGACGTAGTGTATCTATAATCTTAATTTTAGTAATGAAAGGAGGCAAATATTTTGCATAATTTACTGGAAAATTCAGCAGTACAGATCAAACACAAACAACCAATCAGAAACAAGTATCCAATTCTATAAAGCAGCGTTCTGCAACCTTTTAGCACCCGGGACCTGCGAAAAGAGGATAAATATTTTGTGGACCAGTGTCAGCCAGAAATAATGCCCAATGGTATGTGTGAGGGATGCAGTGTGTGTGCGTGAGGGGTGCTATATGTGTGAGGGGTGCAGTTTGTGTGTGTGTGTGTGTGTGTGAGGGGTGCGGTTTGTGTGTGTGTGTATGGGGGGCAGTGTGTGTATATAGGGGCAGTGTGTGTGTATGGGGGCATTGTGTGTATATAGGGGACAGTGTGTGTGTATGGGTGGAGTTATTGTGTAGTGTGGGGTCTGTGGAGGTGGGAGGGCAAATTCATGAATGTATAATTTATTTATTTTTTAAATTATAAATAATATTTTTTTCACCTTTGCCTTGGAGGGGGGACAATCTTTGGTAGTCTGGTGGAGAAGCCTTAGTGGTCCCAGTGGTGAGAGGGAACTCTAGCAACCAGGAAATATCTTGCGGCAATTGATTGCCAGTCCACAAAAGCTTTCACCCGATGGTATAGTTTTTGCGGACTAGCAATACATTCTTGTGGACCGGCGCAGGTCCGCGGCCCGGGGTTTGGGGACCCCTGCTATAAAGGACCATGCCAGCCTGATCACTTCCTCTCTCTTTGTAGCGAACCAGTATAACAGTCTAGAACAAAACCAAGTCCTTAAGAATAATGGAGCAGTCGATAACATCCAGAATTCTAAAAACACAACGGGAATAGATCCATTCCTGTGAAGAAGTCGATCACACTGAAAGGAAACAAAAAGAAGTGAAAGGCATCTGAAGTGACAAGATGTCCACATTTAAGAAACTACTATAGTACAGACAGATGCCGTAAATAAATATTGAATATTTACTTAGTTAATTAATTTAAACCAATATAACTAGAACAATTTACCTAACTAAACTGTTAGTACTAACGTAACTATATCTTAAGTATAAGTGACAACTAGTATTGACAATAAGAATAGTGCGAGAAATAAAGACCCAGGGTGAGGAGCAGAACAAGATGGGAAAATATTTGCATCCTGTCATTACTAAAATTAAGATTATAGGTACACTACATTAGCATAATCTACAATTTTATTACATGACAGGAGGCTTTATATTTAGCATTTTTAACGCTGAGAATATAGAAAAGTGAAAGATGCGTGAGAAGACTGTCTAAAGCAAAAAACATGGAAAGTATGCTCCCGCGTCCAATCCACACATCTCATAATGTCCGAGAGAGACGCTCCCGCCGAGAACGCCTGCTACGTAGCCACGCCTCGGACCGAATGGGCACCAAAACAAGATTCTACCCCAGCCATGGATAACAACCAGCGAATACACCTAGCCAAAGTCACGGTCGTTACCAGGTTTGTGGGGTTTGATATAGGAAAGCGTGTAGTGAAGACGTAATCTCCATTTATTTCAAAAAAATTGAAAAATGGATAGGTGACAGCAGTAGAGTACGACTTAGTACGTTGCGAAATAGAAAAAGTAACGCAACCCTGCGTGAAGGAAAAACCATCAACGTCGAATACCCGTACATCAGAGACCGGATGGAAAGAAATGAGACACAACAAAAGCTCCAGCTTAGCTCATAGTTGTCATAAGGATAAGTTGACATTATCCGGCCATTCTCGTAGGAAAAGTAGAACCAAGTCCACATCCCAGAGCCAAGAATATTTAGGTGCTGGAGGTCTGGACAACTTAATGCCTCTCAGAAGGCGACACACCGGGGGGTCTTGGCCTACAGGAATGCCTTGGAGGGGAACGTGAGCCACTGAAATAGCTGTGCGCACCACGTTGATAGATTGGTAGGTGCGTCCCATGGAGAACAAACGCGATTGGTAGTTCAGTATGACCGGTATAGGTGTTGTAAAGGGTTCAGAGTCCCTCTCCAAGCACCAACTACAGCAAGCCTCCCAGGTGAAGATGTAACATTTCCTAGTACCTGAGGGCCCAGGAATCCCATAGAAGATCTTTAGCCTCTCATGATAATTTATGGACTGACCAGAATCCCTGGAAATCATCCAAGCCACTAGATCTATTCTTTCTTCCACCATCAGAGGGTGCGGTTCCCCGTGGGGCCCTGAGAGAAGAAGGGGCAACAAGGGAAGAGGAAGTGGATGGTCGTACAAGAGTTCTAGAAGATTCAGGAACCACGGAGTGATGAGTAGTAGGGACACTTGTGTAGCGTGTGTAGTGGAGCACTCTTACCATCATGGAGAAAGGTGGCAAGGCATAGGAACCCTGATTCGGCCAAGGTTGAAGGAATGCGTCCACTGCTTCGCATTACGGATCCGGAAGCCAACTGAAGTGCATCTGGAGTTGACTTTTGGTCCTGGAGGCAAATAGATCCACCGATAGCGGTTCTCTGATGAATTTCAGGTCAAGGAAAATTGAGCCGTCTAACTTCCAGTCGTTGGTGTCCCACCAGTGGCGAGAACCAATCCGTTGTGAGATTTGAGGTCCCTGGCAGGTATTCTGTATTTGGACAAAACTCGTAGATGTCCTTCGTCGCCTCCGTCAGGTCTCGGGAATGGGCTCCGCCAAGGCGATTGATATATTGCAATGCCGAAATATTATCCATGCAAAGTAGTATACAGCAGTTGGAGAGACCCTTGGCAAGACTGCGAATTTCAAATAAACCGGCTATCAATTTCAGGCAGTTCATGTGTAATCCTGTTTCCTCATCCAACCAGGGGCCCCGTGGAGCGGTCTGAGCAGTGAGCACCCCAGCCCCAGAGGCTGATGTTCGATTCTACCACGAAGTACGGAGAGGGGCCAAATCTTGCCTTGCCATTCCAGGCTTGCATGTGTAGTAACCACCAGTGGAGTTATGACCGCACCTCCTCTGACAGTGGTATCCAGTGATTGTATGAGTGACATGCCCGTAGACAAGTCGCCTTGAACCGTTGCATGGCCTGGTAGTGGAGGGGGTTTGGAAAGATTGCTTGAGTTGCTTGAGTTGAGGAGGAGAGAAGGCCCACAATGCGGGCGATGAGGTGCAGTGGAACAAAAGTCTTGCGGAGCACCTTGCGTAGTTCCTTCTGAATTGAGGTGATCTTCGAGGTTGGTAGTAGTAGGATGCATTTCTCTGAGTCTACCTCTGAGATGGGACGAGTGACGATTTTTTGTCTGTTCACCACGAAGCCAAGGACTTTAGAAAGTGAACAACAAAGTGCGTCTAAGAGCGCAGCCTGCACACTGCATCGCAGAAGAGCAGCAAATCGTCCCGGTAAATAAGGCAAAGGAAGCCCTTTGCTTCTAAAATTTGCCATGACCTGCTTCAGTAGCTTCATGAAGCACCACAGAGCTGAGGCCGAATGGCAGACGTGAACTGGCAGTCCCGTCATCTCCAAACGAACTGTAGAAATCGTCGACTCTCCGACGCGATTGGTACCGAGAGCGTCTTTGAGGTTGGGTGAACCAGTCACTGGCCTGCAGAAGGTCCCAAAGCAGGTGGATGCCTTCCATTTTGAAGTGTCCATAGACCACATAGCCATTGAGTTGACGAAGGTTGATGACTGGTCAATAATCTCCCATCTTTTTCTTTACCAGGAAGATATTGCTGAAGAATCCGCCTCCATCTGGAGCGAATTGGACAACCCCTTTGTCAAAGAGGGAAAGTATTTCTTCATCCACCAGGTGAATGTGTTCCTTTGAAGTGTGTAGTGGAGGTGGCTGGAAAGTCTGAGCGGGACGCAAATTAAATTCAATGGTGTAACCTCAAACGGTCTCTAGCACCCACGCATCCGTGGT
Source organism: Pelobates fuscus (assembly GCF_036172605.1). Lineage (NCBI taxonomy): Eukaryota > Metazoa > Chordata > Amphibia > Anura > Pelobatidae > Pelobates > Pelobates fuscus. The sequence goes on along the minus strand of NC_086320.1, from coordinate 312,905,514 downwards.
GATGGCCGACCAGTTCTGAAAAAAGAAAGACAACCTGCCTGCAGTAACAGTGGTTATAGGAGCAGACCATGCAAGGCTCACCTGTTGTGAAGCAACCCCAGCCTCGTCCTCTAGTGCCTCTTGTTCTGTCTGAGTCTCTATGGAATAATGGTCTTGCCTGCGGCCCGTAGACCAGAAATAGCTGGTGACTCGGCCCTGTTGCCGACCAGCCCTCCCAAAAACACCCCTTGTGGGCGTGGAACGGAAGACCTGCTTGAACGAAGTTTGTGCTTTGTTCAAGGTGGTGAATAAATTAACATGCTTCTTCAACTCCACAATGAAAGGCTCACCGAAGAGCAGTCCATCCACCAAAGGAGCCCAGGTCTAAGAGCTTGGAATCAAGTGCCGACTTCCACATTTCTGAGCAGAGCGCTGCATTAGTATTTCTCAATATACATATGGCGGGTTGGGCACACTCCCTCATGTCATTGGGTTCCAATTGAGTGCCCTTACATGAGTCCTGGCCTGATCGGGACATGAACACCACCACCGTTGTATCGAATTCGGTAGTGAGTGCGACTTTATCGGGAAGGAGTGGACGAGAGCATTCGGCCCTGAGTTTGGACCTTACGTCTTTCTTCAGTGGCTTGCGAAGCCAAAAAGGCATAAACTCTGCCATGTAGTCAGGTAGGGACCACTCCGATGACCTAGGGTGCCTGATGTTACAAGGATCGAACAAGGGTTCCCCCAGATCTTCCAAGAAGACTCCTTCTTCCGTGTGCTTGGTCGGCCTTGTGTCCGCCCTTTGAAAGTCGTCTCCCAACACCGTTTACTTCACATAACGGGAATCTGACTGGGGTAAGTCCTGCCAGTCATCTTCTTCTGAGACGGATCTCTCCTCTTGCCATTTATCCACCACTGCCATTGATGGTTAAGGGTAGAAGTCCTCGTACGAGGAGTGGACCGGGGGTGGTTCCGGTCTTTCGATTCTTTTGGAGCGCTTGACTGGAGCTTTGCTTTAACTCTGGTCGCCGGAGGGGTCGCCCCTTTCCAGTGGCGTTTGGGGCCCGCCATCTCTCTGGAGGCATCTGGCCCTGTGAGTGCTTCTGTGTCTGGTGACCCTGACTCAGGGGTTTGTGGTAGCACTCTCATTAGGGCCTTTTCCGCCGATGCCGCTACAGCAGCGTTAATCAATTCTTGGAGGTCTTGCGTCAGTGGGGGCGTGTCACTCATCTTGGGCAACTAATCCTGCTGGGGAAAAGTGACACACACACAGGGTGCAAGGCTCCTAGTACCACCGGGGTATGCCCAGAAATTGGTCAATGCTGAGTCTAACTCAGAAACAAATCCAAGGTGTCAGTGCCAATATGAGAGGGGCTCACCCTCTAATGTACAGATGGGGTCTCCCTTGCATGATCTGAGAGACATGGAAGTCTCATATATACTAGGAGGATACCCCTGTAACTCCCGTTCTGGGAGGTGGTACCGCTGAGGGTTGTACCCTCTTAGAGTTGCCAGGTGATGTGTGTGACGAACACCCTTTACCTGGATGTTCACCACTGGCTCCTGGAGGAGTGTGGAGGCTAGTCTCCTGCCCACTGACTATAGGCCATGCTAAAAGGCTATTAAAAGACTTGGTTCGTGGGGCACTGAAACTCCCAAACACCACTGAACTTGGATGAACGCCAGCTCCTTCCCCACACACGTCAGGAGAGCGCCATTCGGTAGGTTTGTTCATATGGTTCATACGCACAAATGCTACCAAGAAGCCAGAGTGTACGTTCAGTATTTAATTCGCATGGAACTCCTGAAGTTGACCGGTAAAAGGACAAAATGCCCTGGAACTGTTTTGGGCATAGGACCATGTGTGCAGCCGGTCAGAACTTCCCAACGGGGGTGTTTCGGATGTGTTCATGGGATCTGAGGCTACCTGGGGATGTATAGACTGTGGGGGTTCCTATGTGGGAAATATATATTTTTATGTGTTTTTCATATTTTGTCATTTTATGCTTCGTCATGGTGACATGGCATCTTGGGGACATTTTGTAGGCATGTTTATGGGTGTGTTGTGGGAGTGTCATGTGTGTGTTTACTGTGTCCTTGTATTGTATAAAAGTAGGCCATTGAGCCTGGATTTAAATAGATTTGTTTTACCCTTCATCAAGTATAGGCTGATGTTTGGGGAACTGGGAGCTATAATCACTGCAATGAAATTTATAATGGATATACTCAGCTGGAGTATACTGGGATCCGTTACATTGGTGGCAAGTGGCGGGATTCTTCTCCCGAATGGATCCCGAACCAGGAATGCAGTGAGGAGCCCAGCAGTGTCTCCGTCTAAAGAGGAACTCAGGAGATGGAGCAACCTAGCCCCAGGGCAGCGTCCCCATATGAGGTTGAGTTCCAGCGGAGAATATGAGACATACTGGCACAGGAACAAGGCCCTATGTCAACCAAGGACGAGGTGTCCTAAAGAGAATGTGTGATGCGAGAACTCTGGCAGGAGTTCATGGAGGTAGCACAGCTTTGGTGGAAAGAGAAGCTTTCAAGTACAGCGCACCCCAGAAACAAGTGAGCCAATGGATGCTGATCCTGAGAGAGCAACCCTTGACAGAGTGGGTAAGGTACCTTGAGTTCCAGGTCCAGAAAGAGATGAGGTTAGACGACTTGTAACGGGCACTATGGTGGCACGCAGTCTAGTGAGACACTTGGTTGGCAGATGGCGTGCAACCGGAGGGCTATGATGGCCCCGGCCTGTTGTGGAGGGCCATGGAGGAGGATGATGATTTTGGCAATCCTGTGGAGTCGCTGTTCCAGGCTATTTATTATTACCGGAAAGGAATGCTACCGTTCCCAGGAGTTATTGAGCTGGGATCTCACCCAGATCTCACCCACCTGGTTGCCATGGAGTGGGAGTTGGAACAGGACTACCAAAACCTACTAGACTTGGTCCAGCAGCAGGCCCTTGATGCAGAGCAAGGAATACGCTGGGTCACACAGAGAGAGGAGATTTAGGTCCCTAATCCCTGCAGCAGCTAGTATCACTGGTAGTGGAGATGGTCGGTCCCTCTACCCAGCAACAGGCAGTGTTACCGGGAGTCGAGACAGTCGTTCCTACTCCCCAGCAGCAGCAGGATTTAAAGAGAGAAGAGACAACTGGTCTCTCTCCCCAGCGGCAGCCAGCGTTACCGAGAGCGGAGATTGTAGGTCTCTCGTCCGAGCAGCAGCTAGCATCACTGGGAGTGGAGATGGTCGGTCCCACTACCCAGCAACAGGCAGTGTTACCGGGAGTCGAGACAGACGTTCCTACTCCCCAACAGCAGCAGGATTTAAAGGGAGAAGAGACAACTGGCCTCTCTCCCCAGCGGCAGCCAGCGTTACCGAGAGCGGAGATTGTAGGTCTCTCGTCCGAGCAGCAGCTAGCATCAGTGGGAGTGGAGATGGTCGGTCCCACTACCCATCATGAAGCAGCGTTTCCTTCATTTGTTCGTACAATAGATTGCTCTTCGGCTATTGGACGAGCAATCCATTGGATGAACGAATGAAGGATACTCCTTTATAACAGGAAACAAGGATGGAAGCAACACACTGATTGAAAAAGTATGTACAGCGGGCGAAACGTGTCTTGGACACCAGGAGGACTGCATATTTGTATCTCTAAATATATATTTTATCTACTTTGTTTTTATCTCCCTAGTGGAGTATTTTATATTTTGTTTGTAATATAATAAAATGTAAACTTATTTTATTATTAAGTCCTCTTAAAATTGTATTCTATTCCATCCATACCAGCAAAGGGGTTCTTGCCACTCCTTATTTTGGCAAGCAGGTGCACAAAATTGGAGCCAGTATTTTATGGGCTCGTAAACCAGGTGAGCAGCATTCCTTTAAACTACTAGTTGTGAACCTTTACCAACACCCTTTACTGTTGTCTTGCACTTTATGTCTCCTGTATGCATTTACTACATTGGAGTCTGTGAAGGGGTTTAAATCAAGAAGGTCTCTGTTGCAACCTTAAAGGCACAGGAAGCGAGTACGTTCAGAGCCATAACGTTGAAAAGGCTCTTGACTTGTGAGCATTCCCTCTTTTATTTTTTGCTTTATTTATATCAATTTACAAATAATATAGTACTATTGTGTATTTCTTTTTATTTTGTATTTCTGGCTAATATATGAAAACGTCCTATGCTGTATAGGTAAGCCTTTGAGCTTTTTAGCACTGCACTATACACTGTTGTTTGAAAGGGGTAATATCCCCTAAACCTTGTTCTAGCACATTGAGTGTTCCTTTTCTCACTATTAGTTTTCTGGGTGAATAGGAGAACCCAAAGAGTGCTAAAGCTGCTATTAGACAGAGACACATCTCTCTTTTTTTCTGTTTAATTCTATTAAGAGCCCGAGCATCACACCAAAAACTCTCTCGTATGCTAAGATTTGATTTACCCTTCATCGAGTCTAGGCTGATGTTTGGGGAACTGGGAGCTATAATCACTGCATCACTTGGGATATGGGAGACTTATAACTGATATACTCAGCTGGAGTATACTGGGTTCTGTTACAACATGTATAGGAGGGGGTTCACCCCAGTTGTATGTCAGAGTTGTACCTTCATGGCTAACAACAAGCCATGTAAATGCAGACAGCATTTTCAGAATCGGGCTAAATGGATACCATGAGATTGGGCTCACTCCTGTAACGTTTGCTAGTGCAGAGTCCAGCATGTAGGTAACTGGGGGCTCACCCCAGGTGGTGTGCCATATAAACAAAGGACACCCACATATGGCAACTTATTACTTTGGCACAGTAGTTGTATAATACACCTTTAGTTCAGTAGAGTGTAATCAGCTTGCATCCCAGTAATTGGTACACACAGTAATCAGAGCAGGCATATGAAGTATTGCACATAAATGACAGTTCTTATCCTTAGAAACAGGTACCTGGTAAGTATGTAGGTAGCACTTGCAGGAGGTTCTGAGGATGAGTGTGTAGCAGGTAAGTAATCCCAGCTTCTAGATTGCGATAATATCTATCTGTGCAGACTGGAGCAGCAAAGAAAGAGGAAGTAATCAGGCTGGCAGGGTCCTTTATAGAGTTGGATACTTGTTTCTGATTGGTTGTTTCGGTTTGATCTGTGCTGCTGGAGATTATAGTAAGGAGAGTTATGCAAAATATGAAGCCTCCAGTCATGTAATAAAATTACCAATATTACCAAAAATGTACTAATAAACCAAGAGGCTTAATCCTCAAAAACTAAAAAAGTAAAAAAAAAAAAACTTTAAAAGTATATTTGTTTGTTCACAGCCCAGGAGCTAATAATAATCCCAAGCAAGAGGGTAATGCTGCAAAGAGAGAAGACCTCACCATAACGGTATATATTGCACCGAATCACAATGTAACTAAATAGTAATGAGATTTTAACTGTGGGACAAATGCAACACTCTCATGGAATAGCAAATCTTCCCAGATATAAACAAACTGTAACCAATGTATTTATTAAAAAAAGATACCCATCCAAGAAAAGGCAATTATATGTAAAGATTTATAGCTCAACCCTCAGCTGATGCAAAAGTATAGGTTAAAATGAATATAGAATTGATATTGACACAAAATGCAAGATCTTGTCATACTGAACTAGGAAGTAATATAGTTATTTAGTCTGTTATAGTCCTCAAATTACTATAGGCAAATCAACTGTAATATAAACTAATACGATAAGTAACACTATCAAATGCGTGGTGTATCTTACGTTGGGTGCTGACAATTTTGTCAGCATTGCCTCTCTCAAGGCACAATGTAATAATACTATTTTTTACATTATACAGTTGCAAGAAAAAGTATTCGGAGAGCTCTTTTGTGCGAGGCCAATCTCCAACACCTCCAATCTCATATCATTGACTGGACTCCAGTTGGCTGAAATCTCACTCCAATTAACTCTTGTATATGTCATTAGTGTAGGGGTTCACATACTTTTTCCACCTGCACTGTGAATGTTTACATGGTGTGTTCAATAAAAACATGGCAACATTTCATTCTTTGTGTGTTATTAGTTTAAGCAGACTGGGATTGTCTATTGTTGTGACTTAGATGATGATCAGATCACATTTTATGACCAATTTGTGCAGAAATCCATATCATTCCAAAGGGTTCACATACTTTTTCTTGCAACTGTATGTATATGTGTGTGTGTATATATATATATATATATATATATATATATAGATATAAAATACTAAATAAAGGGAGCACTCTAGGTCTTCTCTTCAGTGAAAAAAAGGTATTTACTGTATCAAAATAGAATACATTACATGTGCAAACAAATCGACGTTTCGACCCTGCTGGGGTCTTTATCAAGATCACAGTGAGGCGTTACAAATACAAACAATTTATACATATGTGTGTAATAACGCTTACCAATTAGACGATCAGACTAGCAACAGGCTGAAAAACCCGGAAGTAAAGGAGCCACGTGGGAGGTGCAATCAACTGCGTGCATGTGACTAGGTTGCCTCGGCAACCTTCCAAACAGTGTCAATCTTTCAATCTAAAACTCCGGTGTCTAGCAAACAGAGGTACCCGGAAGTGAGAAACCCACGTGAGGGCTTCCATGTGACATGCAAGAGCGTGCATGTGACCGGGTTGCCAAGTAACCGGATACACAGTGCTGAGTCTCCTGATCTCAGCGAAACCCAGACAAAGCACCACTTATGGAGGAAAGAATCAATCTAAGCACCAGATACAACTCGATCAAGCTCTCATTACAAACCATTGTGCCTAAATGAGATACAATCTATGCCCAGTGTAAATAGTGAACAAACTAAAACAAATGAGAGCCAGTGCCAAAAACGAGTATATCTGGGGGGCAATAAACTACAATACAAAATAAAGTAAAAATACACTACATAAATAGAATAGATCGCCCACCTGCATTTTCTATCATCTGATTTTATATCCCATATTTACTCTAATTATATTACTATTCCAAACAGTTTTCAGGGTCAAGATATCCATTCTTAATGCATGTATAATAGTATAATTCCAATATCAGGAGAAGCATTAGGCATATTTTTCTCAATGACTACATTAATCATACTGAACTATATATACTCAGAGAAACAAAATCACGTTGCTGATTCTCTACTAGTGTTACTACAGTTGAAAATGGACATAAGTAAAGTTACTCCTTTATCCAACCTGCAAAAAGGCAGACAAAGGCACAAAAAAAATATATATCAAAAAAATCAAACAGAATAAAAAATAAAAAAAATCAAACACAAAAATATCAAAAAAAATCAAATAAGTATCAAAAAGTTCGTCAAGAATTATACTTGTGTGAGTTATTTTAAAGGAACATCGAGAGGACCAGATGTTCATTCAGTCCTTTCGGGGTCACGGTATTTAAATGATGTATCCAATAAGCTTCCCGTTGGAGTAGTAGTTTAGATCTATCCCCTCCTCTAGGTGGAGCCGGGACATGATCAATCGCTATAAACCGGAGAGTGGGCAAATGATGTTGTACTGCTAGAAAGTGCTTGGCCACTGGTTTATCTGTTCTTTGATCTCTAAAAGCTGTTGTAATTCCCGAGCGGTGTCCCCTAATCCGATCCCTTAGCGTCATGTCGGTCTTCCCAACATACGATAGTCCGCATGGACATGTAATCATATATACCACATGTGTGGTCATACAGGTAATATAATGATCAATTGGGATACGTTTCCCACTATGGGGGTGAGCAAATGTAGCTCCGGTCAGCATATGGCTGCATGTGACGCAGCCACTGCATTTAAAACAGCCCTTTTTTTGAATTATGGGCGTCTTGGCATAGCATTGTCGAGGATCGTTCTTTACTAGTAAATCCCTCAGATTACGATTTCGTCTGTAGCTAATGATGGGATTAGTTTTGAATTTTTCAGGGAGGTTTTGGTCTACCTGGAACATGTTCCAATGTTTGTAAATACATTTCTTCAGCACAGGAGTAGCGGTGTTGAATGTAAGTGGAAGAAAAATCGTATTCTTTTTCTTAGGTCTTACATTGTCAATCTGATTGAATTTATTCCAAGCATTAGTTTTAGCTGTTTCCAGCGTACGAGGATGGAACCCTCTTGCTAAGAAGCGATCCCAAACCTCTTGTATCTGCTGTTCACGATTAGCTGGGTTGCTATTATACCTCATAACCCGAAGAAATTGTGAGATCGGGAGTGAATCCTTCACATGTTGGGGATGAAAGCTAGTAGCGGCTAATAGTGTGTTCCGATCTGTAGTTTTCCTAAATAAGGTGTAGCCTAATTGATTTTCGTTTTTGTATATCCTCACATCTAAAAATTCAATGCTATGCTCATTCCAATTTAGAGTTAGCTTAACCGGAGTTGGTAGACTATTGATCTGTTGGACCATCCTTTCAAGTGTGGTAATGGTGCCTTCCCATATTATGAAGACATCATCCACAAATCTGGCATATTTTATTATATAGGGTTTGTATTCCTGCAAGATGTATTTCGCTTCAAACCAATACATAAAGCCATTGGCGTAGGCTGGTGCCATGGCTGCACCCATGGTAGTTCCAGACGTTTGAAGATAGAATATGTCTTTGAATTTGAAATAGTTACACGATAACGCGATATCTAGCCATTCCATCAAATATGGGATGTGCGGACCGCTGTATGTGTCATTGTTACATAGGATCCCAGTTATAGCTTCCATCCCTTCTTTTTTTGGTATTATTGTATAGAGACTTTGGACGTCAAGGGTAGCCAGAATAATTTCTCTATTTGTGAGATCGATGTTTTGTATTTGACTGATAAAATGTTGTGTGTCCTTCAGGCATGTTGGTAGTTTTCTCACACTACTATTGATGTGATAGTCGATGAATTGAGCAATCGGCTCAATTAATCCGGCCTTGGCCGATATGATTGGACGGCCTGGTGGCTGCTCCGAGTTTTTGTGTATCTTCGGTAATGTGTACATAACCGGATGTTTGGGATATTTAACAAACAAAAATTTAGCCGTTTTTTCATCAAGATACCGGTGTGACAATCCTTCATCAATCAATTTTTCGATCTTTTTTTGGAATTTTGCAACTGGGTTAAAAGTAAGTGGTAGATATGTGGACGTATCATGTAACTGACGAAGGATTTCCTTCCTGTACTCATCATAGTTTTGAATAACTATGGCACCGCCTTTGTCCGCTGGCCGAACTGTAATGGTGGGGTCCTGGATCAGATCCTTTAATGCTACATGTTCTTCTTTTGATAGATTATCTCTATGGTGAGGTGGAGTCATCACGATCGGGTCTATCTCGTGTCTCACAACCTGCATAAAAGTCTTAATCGAATGATTAGGAGTGTAGATATCTTTCTTATATCGATTAGGGAAGATATGTGTCGTAGTGGGAATCTCATTTTTCATTATTTCATGACTGTACAAAGTTCTTTGTAATTTATACAAATCAATAGCCATATCAAATTTCTTGGGCTTAGCTACAGGTATAAACGTAAGTCCTTTCTGTAAGAGTGAGATGTGGTGTTGGTCCAAGGTCTTATTTGAAAGATTAAATATAGATGTTACTTCCGAGGCCTGGGAGGTTTTCCCATGGCTCCTATATTTCTTGTGACCCTTTTGTCCCCGTCTGATGTTTCTCTTGTGTCTCTGCGGTTTTGTTCTTTTGTATTGATTAACCGTGGTGGGTCGTTTAGATGTCCTCCATCCTTTAAAAAAGGAGCCTGTTTTTCCGCTTGAGGATCAGCGTTCCTTTCTCCATCCGAGGCTGATTCACCCGAGCTAATATCCACTGTTTGTAGAGCGGGTTTCCTGATGCGTGTTCTAAATCTAGGGATGGGGTTGCGTGTGTTAGAATCTGACCCACTTAACCACCGGTAGACCTGATGGAATTTATAATCGTGGTTCACTTTCTCCACTTTGACCTTTTTGAAACGAATAAGTTCATTCTGGTATTTTTGAATGTCGTCTTGTAGTTTCAGCATGAACTCAGTAGATGGCGTAGCTTGCAACACAGTAACGTGGGTCAACTCAAATTCCTGTATTGATTTTTTAACCTGGAGTAATTCTGTCCCGACCTCTTCGATCACTATTATCATCCAATCTAGGGAGCACTTATTTGAGATATTCATCCATTTTTTACAGAAATTGGGATTCTGTCTCCCTATGGTTGGGGCGTTTTTTATCCGAAACCCCCTTGGTATTCGTTTGGATCTATAATAGTCGGACAGAAAAACCCCATGTAGATCCAGGTCCACTTCTCTTTTTTTCAATCTAGATAGATCATTGTATAGATCTTTTGCTGAATGTGTATGCGGAAGATCTTGTGAGCTACGTGGCCATAATACTGATAACGCTTGTTCTTCTGAGATAGACAGAATTTCTGCTGTTTCTGCCAATGCTCCAGCTTGGTTTAAAAAATCCTCCATAATGAATGGATCCTGATTGCGCTAGGAGTCACCGTTTAGGTGATAAGCGGTTTTCTTTTAAATTCGGGGGTGCTCATGTAAGTGCCACGCTAGCACTTGACAAATATATACAACAATAAGAAAGCACGGCACTCCTCCTCTATTTTACTATAGGTCAAAAAAATGCCTAGGTGCACCTAGGCATTTTTTTGACCTATAGTAAAATAGAGGAGGAGTGCCGTGCTTTCTTATTGTTGTATATATATAGATATATATATATATATATATATCTATATATATATATATATATATATATTTACATATTTTTACACCCTGTTCCAAATTATTATGCAAATACTATTTAAGTGTCACAAAGTGTAAATATTTTGTTTTTCAGTTTAACTCATGGGTGGCATTGTGTCTCAGGGCTCTTTTGATCACTGAAAACAATCTCGGAACCCTGTGATAATTAGATTGCCAGGTGAGCCCAATTTAAGGAAAAACTACTGAAGGAGGGTGTTCCACATTAATAAGCAGAGCACCATTTTCATGCAATATGGGGAAGAAAAAGGATCTCTCTGCTGCCGAAAAGAGTGAAATAGTTCAATGCCTTGGACGAGGTATGAAAACATTAGATATTTCACGAAAGCTTAAGCATGATCATCGCACTATTAAAAGACCACTCTAGTGCCAGGAAAACATACTTGTTTTCCTGGCACTAGAGTGCCCTGAGGGTGCCCAAGAGCTGCGTAAGAGCTGCGCGCGCATTTAGCCGGTTGCATAGGAAAGCATCTACAATGCTTTCCTATGGACGCTTGCGTGCTCTCACTGTGATTTTCACAGTGAGAATCACGCAAGCGCCTCTAGCGGCTGTCAATGAGACAGCCACTAGAGGATTAGGGGGAAGGCTTAACCAATTTATAAACATAGCAGTTTCTCTGAAACTGCTATGTTTATAAAAAATTGGGTTAACCCTAGCTGGACCTGGCACGCAGACCACTTCATTAAGCTGAAGTGGTCTGGGTGCCTAGAGTGGTCCTTTAAGAGATTTGTGGCTGATTCAGAGCACAGACGGGTTCGTGCAGATAATGGCACAGTGAGGAAAAGTTCTGCCAGATCCATGCATCGGATCAAGAGAGCAGCTGCTAAAATACCATTACATAGCAGCAAACAGATATTTGAAGCTGCTGGTGCCTCTGGAGTCCCACGGACATCAAGGTGTAGAGTCCTCCAGAGTCTTGCAACTGTGCATAAACCTTCTATTCGGCCACCACTAACCAATGCTCACGAGCAGAAACGGCTGCATTGGGTAGAAAAATACATGAAGACAAATTTTCAAACAGTCCTGTTCACTGATGAGTGCCGTGCAACCCTGGATGGTCCAGATGGATGGAGTAGTGGATGGTTGGTGGATGGCCACCCTGTTCCAACAAGGCTGTGACGTCAGCAAGGCAGTGGTGGAGTCATGTTTTGGGCCGGAATCATGGGAAGAGAGCAGGTCGGCCTCTTTAGGGTCCCCGAAGGTGTAAAGATGACCTCTGCAAAGTATGTGGAGTTTCTGACTGACCACTTTTTTCCCTGGTACAGAAGGAAGAACTATGCTTTCTGTAATAAAATCATCTTCATGCATGACAATGCACCATCTCATGCTGCAAAGAATACCTCTGCATCTATGGCTGCTATGGGGATAAAAGGAGAGAAAGTCATGGTGAAGCATCCATCCTCCCCTGACCTCAATCCTATTGAAAACCTTTGGAGCATCCTCAAGCAAAAGATCTATGAGGGTGGGAGGCAGTTTACATCCAAACAGCAGCTCTGGGAGACTATTCTGACATCTTGCAAACAAATTCAAGCAGAAACTGTCCAAAAACTCACAAGTTCAATGGATGCAAGACTTGTGAAGCTGCTATCAAATAAGGGGTCCTATGTTAAATGTAATGTGACCTGTTAAAATGCTTAAAAAGTTAAAATGTTGTTATAAGTTTGATTGTAATAGCTTTTGATTTCAATAAATATGCTGCAAACACAACAAATGACAATTTTCAGTTCTTTACAACCTATAAAGTTTTTTGAAACTTACTGTGCGTAATCATTTGGAACAGTGCATTGTAAAAATGTTATTTTTTTAAAAAATACTGTTATCATTAGGAGGTGTGTTCAATAAAATTTGAACTGTACTCTTAATAGTTGATAACATGAGAATTATACTGACTGTTATTTACATCAATTATTTAGGTAAATGAGAAAAATATAATTTGCATAATAATTTGGAACAGGGTGTATTATTTTTCTTTTTTTTTTAAATTGAAGAAACAAGAAAGATACATAGTGTTGTAAGACAAATATAATTCCTGTTATACACTTTTTACATTAAAGAGACATTCCAAACCCCTAAAGAACTTTAGCTTGCTGAAATGCTTTATGTGTGAAGAGTTTGTCCTCTTTTTTATATGACAAAAAGTGCAGATTTCAGTATGAATTGGCACTGTTAAGTGACCTTGTTAAAACCCCTTGGATTTCAATTAGAAAACCGGTGCTATTACTTTTTGATAGTTTAGCACAATTGCTCAGAGCACCTGTCATGCAAAGACTTATCATTGAGCGACATTGGGAAGTCTGTGATTGGACAGACACAAAACGTCTGGGCTGGGTTATAAGGGGAGGGATTTCAAAGGCTTCAGACAAGAGATCTGAAGTTTTTGGAACTTGTTTTTAGATATACTCCCAATGAAAAAAATGCATAAATAAATGCATGAATGTTTTCATTGAGGGTATAGCTACTAAAAAGTGTTTTTTAGTTTTTTTGTATTTGGGCAGCGGAGTGTCCTTTTAACATAATTTTCTGGTTTTGGAAAGAACTCAGTATGACTTGCATATCTTCGTAATCTATTCATATGATAGGTTTGTATATAGATATAGAATAACATTGTATAGATTCTGGAAATAGGTAATCTGTGCAGGGATATGGAGCAATGTAATATGCAATTAAAACTGGTAAAAGCTGCCAAAACAAACAGCTGCCATCTTGTACAAGAGGAAAATACTGGACCATTAATAAGTAGGTATTAATTATAATCTAGTTTGAATATAAACTTGACATCCCTAGATCCCCCACCCCAACCCCAGTCTAGGAGTCCAAGACTAATCAGCCACAAGCTGATTAGTCAGGGGCTTAATAAGTCCAATGTACCCACAATATACATTTTATGTTTTTTTGCATGTATTCCACACTCCACTATTAGAATTATCATAAGTATTTAATAATTGTTTCCAAGTCACTGTGTTGTACTTAGACTGTACTGTGCATAGTAGCTGTGCTTCCTGTTGTTTGCGCAGACTCAGAGCCAGATGTGCAGCATTGCAATTGCCCAGGGGAAGAATTCAGAGTCCATGTGGATCATAGTTCTATTTGCAAATCACATGTGTAATTCAGAACAGCAACTGATATGTAAATCAAGTTCTCTCATTAGGCCAATAAAATGTTCAGCTCCCTGAAGCCCTAAATGCAGCTTTGCAGGATGTCCATATTTGGAGTGTTAGTAGTTGCAGTATCACCTTTCTGCTAATACCCCTACCTGATTGATGACCAGACCTCTAACATCTGATCCTTTTCGTTCTGGGGACATAGGCAACCCTACGACTTCACTACCCTGGATGAACATGTGGAGAATCAGAAGACAATCTCCCTGGGCACACATGATATTTTCTTCATGCAGGAGCACTTCAGCACGGCTCTATACATGGTCCAACAGGGACCGTGAACTTTCATACCTGCTTTTTTTATTGGGAGTGTATGTCATTTATAATGGCACAACACACATGCCCTACCTGAACCCTCCTAGTGACATGCTTGACTTGTAGATGCCTCCACACGTTTTGTCCCAGTGTGCCCCTGTCACTATTCCTATATTAAAAGAGGCTGAGGGAGTAGATGAGGGAAGCAACAGTCAGTGGAAGGGAAAACGTGAGTCTCCCTTAAATGCACTACTCATTTGTTGTTGGTTAAAGGAAAGGGTCAAATAGAACCCCACATATTCCTCGGTTGTCCTTAAGTGCATATTTAAAAAAATATATATTTAGCTATGTTTTAGTTTGTTTGGTCAATATAAATTACCCTTTGGTGGTTGACTTTTTCTCCTCCTTTTTAAATAAAAAAATGTTCCCAAGGTGCACAAACTTTAAAAAGTGCTGCATACGCCTATAGTCACATATAATTACTACAATATCCACTTGACCATAGGCATGTGCAGCCCTTTTTAAACCCTTAATGACCAAACTTCTGGAGTAAAAGGGTATCCTTACATGTCACACATGTCATGTGACCTTAAGGGGTTAAAGGTTGTGCACCTCTAAAACTTTTCATCTAAAAAGGAGAAAAATTAAACCATCAAATAGGTAATTTATATTGATCGCACAAACTATACCATAGCTAAGCAACTATTTTTTTGTTAAATATACCAACAGTAACGTTTGCTCTAGCGATAAAAATCATTTGCATGCTATAGATAAATGATCATCTTTAACCAGATAACCAGCTATTTCACAGCGACAAACAAGTGCAGGAAGGAAATGTGCTCTCTGATTTATTAAGCAATGTAAATAGTTGCACCACTGCTGAATTTAGTTTTTTTTGGCATAACTTTACAGCAATGCTAAAAATAAAGTGGTCAGTCTCTAATAAACCGAACAGTAAATAGGAGACAATATGGACAATTTAGTCCATAATTACAGTGAGCCTCGGCACACTCTAGTTATGGACTAAAAGCTAAAACAAAATAATAAAAAAAAAAAAAGTTTTCCTATGCCATTTTTTTTCTATTTGTATGTGCATAAGAGTCATTATTTTGTTTACATTACTTTTGGGTCAGCTCACAATGCTTCCCAGAGAAGTGGTATGCACACATAAACAAACAGAATAATTAGATGCAGGTGTCATTCAAAATTGAGGAATAAATATATAATACCTATAAGATAAGTAATGTTAGACTAATCTCACCGTTACCATTGTGCAATACACCAGTAGATGCTCCTTTGATGCATTTTAACCGTCCCTAAGCCACTATATTGAATGCATTAGCATTTAGTGTCTTACAGTGCCTTGTACATATTTGGGTGTTGTCTGACTTTTAGCTCACATCACATAATAATCTGTATAACTCTGCCGCTATACATTTATTGTACCATCTGGTATAGATGAATAATTTAGATGCAAATGGGAATGGCAGGGTAGTGCAAAAACACGAGGCAATATTGCTAGATTATTTCATATCTAACGGGAAATATTATGACTTGTGTGCTGTCGAGGTTTTCTAGGGAGGTAACGTTAGCAGTATAAATAATATTTGGAACCAGGAAAGCAGCAAGTTCTGGAAGACTTTGGGAAGAATACCATGGAGGAAGAAGGAAAAAAAAATTATTAATATTTTCTGCCGTGTTGTACAATTAACAAAAGGTAGGTAGTGAAGACAATACTTGATTTGTCAAACTGTGACACATGGAAAGGGAAGCCATGCCAATGAGCCTAAACTCTAGATCAGGTGTGCCCAAAAGGTAGATCGCCAGATGTTTTAAAACTACAACTTCCATGATGCTTTGTCATTCTAAAGGCTTTCGGAAGTCATGCAAAGCAACATGGGAGTTGTAGTTCTACAACATCTGGGGACCTTTTGGGCACTACTGCTCTAATGTGTAACAGTGCACACTAGAGATGACCTGTGAGCTTACAATCTAGAGGAGATAATAGGAAGTGGGACGGAAAAACTGCAGAAATTGATTCAAATCTGCAAAATGTTAAGTTCTGGCCCTGTTGAATAGGTGAAGGTACTGCCTTGTGTTTCGCCGGTAAAACTCTAAAGTCTGTCAAGTTCAACTTTTCCATAAAGTCCATCAAGTTTAACCAAATTTGTGGATTATATCATATTGTGACTGTTATCCTAGTACCTCTCCTTTCCTCCCCACTCTCTATTTTTTTTACATTTAATTATTTTTTTTTTTTCTCTTCCTCTACTGTCTTTCTTTAATACTTTGTTTTTGCTTAACCTTATTTCTGTTCTGTAAATAAAAACAGGTAATGGTTAAGATCTGCTAGTGAGCCCCCAAAGCAGGATTATGCAGCAAAACTGACAGAGGAAACTGTCACACGTTGATATCTCTTTGGAACTCTGTAGTAACAAGTTAAAGATGAGTAGCTGTTACAAACAGTCATCAAATCTCTGTAGGGGCTGTTGCAGTAAGAAGAGGCAGAGAATGAATAGGTTTTATTTTTTATGTTCAGTCATAAAGTGTGCTAAAGAAATTGGCCAGACTGGTGCATCATCAGGAGTTAACTTCATGTTAGCTTCATGTCCACTAATAATTCCTGGTATGTATATTACATTGCCCTCGGGTACCAATAAACCACCACATTTGCTGACTACGCAATACAATACAAAATGTTCTAGCGTATGCTTACGCTATACTATGTCCGTTACCCGAATACTGTCGAAGATGTCATTTAAAAACTAAAAAGGTAGTGGCTGTAACAAAATAAGAAACCCCTTAACATAAAATTTTAACCCCTTAGCGACCGAGGACGGTTCAGGACCGTCATCGGCATTTTTGCGTTGCCGACCGATGACGGTCCTAAACGGGGCAATGTACTTACCCGATCGCCGTCGTTCCCCCGGCGGCGATCGGCGGTGCTCCCGTTGTGGGGAGACTGCCTGCAGCCCAGACAGTCTCCCCATGGTGGATTAGGACCCCTGGGGCCATGTGATCGCTCAACAGGGCGACCACATGGTCACAATAGGTGTCCATGTGTCTGCCTGCAGGGGGACTGCCTGTGCTGACAGGCAGTCTCCCTGCTAGTGTAAAATCAGAAAAAATAAATAAAGGTACATGTTAATAAAAAAAAAAAAAAATTATTATATATGTGTGTATATATATGATATATAGACATATATTATATAAATATAATATATGTCTATATATAATATATATAATGTCATACTAAGTGTATTTTTATATTAATATGTACATATATTCATATAAAAATACACTTTTAATTAAATTACACACGTATATATATATATACAATATATATAATAACTATATATATATTGTGTATATATATATATATATATATATATATTATAAAATACAAATAATAAGTAAATTAAATTAAATAATTTTTTTTTAAAATAATATTTTTTTTAAATAAATTACATATCTATATGAAATTTTATTCTAACTGTATTATGATATTAAAATATATATATATTTATATCAAAATACACTTAGAATGAAATTGTATATCTATCTATGTATATATAAATAAATAAAAATAATACGAAATATACATATGTCCATATACAAAATTACACAAATAATTATATAAATATACACGTAGACTTCAAATATATAAATATGCATATATATATTTTCAAATTCTACGTGCATATTTATGTAATATTTTTAAATAATTAAGTAATTTTATGAATTGCAATTTGAGGGACCTGCCTGCCAACCCAGGCCGAAATTCCAAAGAATTTAATTTGCTAGCACTGTATTTTACCCTGTAACTTTCTATGACACCCTAAAACCTGTACATGGGGGGTACCGTTTTACTCAGGAGACTTCGCTGAACACAAATATTAGTGATTCAAAACAGTAAAACCTATCACAGCGATGATATTGTCAGTGAAAGTGACTTTTTTCAAATTTTTCACACACAAACAGCACTTTTACTGATGATATAATTGTTGTGATATGTTTTCCTGTTTTGAAACACTAATATTTGTGTTCAGGAAAGTCTCCCAAGTATAACAGTACCCCCCTTGTACAGATTTTACAGCGTTTTTGAAAGTTACAGTATCAAATATATGGGTCAAATATTTTTACATTGAAAATGGCCAGGTTGGTTACGTTGCCTTTGAGAGCGTATGGTAGCCCAGGAATGAGAATTACCCCCATGATGGCATACCATTTGCAAAAGAAGACAACCCAAGGTATTGCAAATGGGGTATGTCCAGTCTTTTTTAGTAGCCACTTAGTCACAAACACTGGCCAAAATTAGCGTTCAATTTAGTTTTTTACTTTTTTGACACAGGAAACAAATCTGAACGCTAACTTTGGCCAGTGTTTGCGACTAGGTGGCTACTAAAAAAGACTGGACATAACCTATATTGAATACCCTGGGTTGTCTACTTTAAAAAAATATGTACATGTGGGGTGTTATTCAGAGACTTTTGACAGATAATAGTGTTACAATGTCACTATTGATAAATTTGAAAAAATTTATGTTTTGAAACCGCAATATCCTACTTGTACCTATAACCCTATAACTTGCAAAAAAAGCAAAAAAGCATGTAGACACTGGGTATTTCAGGACAAAATTTTGAATCTATTTAGCAGTTTTTTTTATTCACTTTTGTAGATGAGTAAAAGAGTTTTCAAGTAAAAGTAAAAAAAAACATGTATTTTTTAAAAAAATTTCATCATATTTGTTGTTTTTTTTTAAGTTAAATTACATGAGATTATATAAATAATGGTATGTAAAGAAAGCCCTTTTTGTCCTGAAAAAAACAATATATAATTTGTATAGGAACAGTAAATGAGAGCGTGGAAAATTACAGCTAAACACAAACACCACAAAAGTGTAAAAAGAGGCCTGGTTGCAAATGTACAACATCACAAAAACAGTCCAGTCCTTAAGGGGTTAACCCCTTAAGGACACAGCTTCAGAAGCCTGTCTTACGCTTAATGACACAAGCAATTTTTGCATTTTCTTGCTGTATGCGTTCAACTGCAATTTGCATCTCTCTCGTTTATTGCACCGACACATATTATATACTCATACAATATAAGGTGGAGTATCTTCTTGTTTAACCCCTTAAATCCGGAGGACGTACTATTACGCCCTGCAGGAACCGGCTCTAAACGCCGGCGGGCGTAATAGTACGTCCTCGCCATAATGGCCGCCCACGTGGCCGGCGCTAATCGCCCGCTGCAGATCGCGGTCGGGGGGGATGCCTGGCCCCCCAGGCAACCCCCCCTGTGGCCGGTGACCGCGATCTGCAGTCTCTGATCGCAGTGACAGGCTGTCACTGCGACCAGTATTAAGCATGTGTCAGCCGATTTCAAATCGGCTGACACATGCGGCCGGCGGCTTTCCCCTTCTGCAGATCGCGGTCGGGGGACTTACCTGGCCCCCCAGGCAGTCCCCCTGGGGTCAGTGACCGCGATCTGCTAGGTCTGAGATCGCAGTGACAGGCTGTCACTGCGATCTCAGAGCTCTCTGATCGCAGTGACAGCCTGTCACTGCGATCAGTGTTACATGTGTCAGCCTATTGGCTGACACATGTAACTGGCACAGTGATCCCCCTGCAGATTGGAAGGGGGGAGTGCTTGTACCACCCAGGCACTCCCCCCTGTGGTCAATTACCCAATCTGCAGGAGGTGATCACAGTGACAGGCAGTCACTGTGATCACTGATCCTGTGTGTCAGCCAGTGATGTGACATCACTGGCTGACACTGTCTCTGCCCCCTGTCCTGTAAAAAAAATAAAATATTAGTTAAAAAAAGAAATAAAAAAAATGACAGTTACAAATAAAATATACTTAGATCATATATATTATATATATATGATCTAAGTATATATATATATATACACATACACACACATTTACACATACACGACGTGTATTTAAATATTAATATATATATATATATATATATATATATTAATATCAAATTACACGTAGACTGATACTGATTAAATATATATATAATTATTGTTATATATATATTTATAAATAATATAAAAAAAATAAATATGTAAATACGTAAAAAAATAAAATAAAATAAATAATTAAAAATAAAATATTAAAAAATATATAGATGTGTTTTATTTCGTTCTAACTGTATTGTGATATTAATATATATATATTTATATCAAAATACACGTAGAACGAAATAATATATATATCTATATACATAAATATATACGTATATATCACTATATATATACCTATATATAAATAAAAATATTAAAAAAAAAATATATATATATATACGTATATATACACATATGTATATATATACATATATTAATTCTACACATATATTTATGTAATAATTTTACATAATTAGGTATCCTAATTAATTACAATTAGCGGGACCTGCCTGACCACCCATGCCGAAAGTATAGGGAATTTAATTTGCTAGCACTATATTTAACCCTATAACTTTCCAAGACACCATAAAACCTGTACATGGGGGGTACTGTTTTACTCGGGAGACTTCGCTGAACACAAATATTAGTGTTTCAAAACAGTAAAATGTATTACAACCATGATATCGCCAGTAAAAGTGACGTTTTTTGCATTTTTCACGCACAAACAGCACTTACAGGGACGATATTATTGCTGCAATACTTTTTACTGTTTTGAAACACAAATATTTGTGTTCAGCGAAGTCTCCTGAGTACAACAGTACCCCTCATGTACAGGTTTTATGGTGTTTTCAAAAATTACAGCGTCAAATATAATGCTTGTGTTTAATTTTTTTCACATTAAAATTCGCCAGATTGCTTACGTTGCCTTTATGACCCTATGGTAGCCCAAGAATGAAAATTACCCCTATGATGGCATACCATTTGCAATAGTAGACAACCAAAGGTATTGCAAATGGGGTATGTCCAGTCTTTTTTAGTAGCCACTTAGTCACAAACACTGGCCAAAATTGGCGTTTTTTGCATTTTTCACACACAAACAAATACGAACGCTAACTTTGGCCAGTGTTTGTGACCAAATGGCTACTAAAAAAGACTGGACATCGCTTATTTGCAATACCTTGGGTCGTCTACTATTGCAAATGGTATGCCATTATGGGTGTAAATTTATTTCCTGGGCTACTATACAGTCTCAAAGGCAACGTAACCAATCTGGCGAATTTCAATTTCAAATGTAACACGCTATATTTGACCCTGTAACTTCCCAAAACACCATAAAACCTGTACATAGGGGGTACTGTTTTACACGTGAGTCTTTGCTGAATACAAATATGTGTATTTTATTGCAGTAAAAGAAAACAGTATTATGACATTAACAGTTAAAATGTCATGTAGAACGAAAAAAATAAAAAAAAATCTTATTTTGTCCCATTTTTTTCATATTAAATTATGTTTCATAGCTAAATATTTGATATTAAATGAAAGCCCTGTTTCCCCTGAATAAAATGATATATAATAAGGGGGGGTGCATTTAATATGAAAGAGGTGAATTACGGTTGGACAGACATATAGCGCAAATGCCAGGTTTTGTTTACGTTTTGTTTCGTTCACAACTTGTACATTTGGCTGCGGTGTTAAGGGGTTAAAACGAATTTAAAACAACCTGGAGATAAAGCAAAAAGAACACATAATAGTGCAATATTGTCTAAAATCTCCTATAAACGTCAGGGAAGTATGTGGAAATAAACTCACAAGGCAGGAGCCTGTAAAGTAAGGCTCAATCTTCCAGCGTTGTGGGATTTAGGTTCCCACTCCCTTCTTTCTACTGCCCAGAGGTGATGAATAAGGTGATGTCCTCTCACAGGTAAGTTGAAATAGTAAAAAGTGCTTTATTTAATAAAGTGCACAAAAAGTATAAAAAACACAAGACCTTACGATTAAGGGAAATCTTGTAGAGATTGTCTCTGATAGCAAAACACGTTTCGCCTCCTATGGAGGCTTCCTCAGTTTTTTAGAGGACAGAAAGGGCTTTAATTTGATGTAACATATATATATATAAATGCTTATTTATTATTAAAAAAATACAGAAAAATGCAAAAATAAATGAAAAATTGTGTGTTTTTTGTATAGTTTTTGCAATAATAATGTGTGCCTAATTAGTGCAGGTTAAAGAAAGTAATTAAAAATAAATTCATTTAGTTGTTCTGATTTACAGAATATATAATGTGTCTGGGATTTTCAGTTTTTTTTGGTAGTTACAGGTCACAAAGCACAAGGAGTAAAATAAACTTTTAATATGGAGCGATTTTAGAATTTGGTATGTTTGTCTTGTAAGCTTAATAGCCATAAAAGAAAACAAAATTGCCACACACAAGTATATATTTATATAAAGTAGACATCACAGGCTATTGTCCTAAGGTTGTTTTGACACTTTCTAAGTAGCCATTTCACCGCCAATCTCTGCTAAATATTGGAGTAAAAATTAGTATATTGGGGTTTTTGGCACACAAACTTATAACAAAGAACTTCTCATGTGTATTTTGTAAAGTTGGTGTGTGCTATTCCTGTACCAGGTTTTATTATGTGTTCAGTTACTTCTGCTGAGTAAAACGGTACCCCCATTGTATGTCTTTGGCACTATTTCGTGAAGCTACAGTGCCATATAGGAGACCTGTCCTTTTCAGTATTCACAGTAGAATTTTGAGAGACGGCTTTAATGAGCCTATGCTTCCATTTGGGGTATTATAACAGTTTGACTGTTCAAAAAAAAAAAAACACAAAGGCCTACCATTTGTAAAAGTAGACACTCCAGGGTATATCATAAGGTGCATATTGTGCCTTAGCATGCCCCCATTTTTTCACCAATATATGCCAAAGTATGTGGTAAAAAATAATTTGGGGCATTTTTTTACATACGGATTGCATTTTTGCTGGGCATTTTGTATATTTCATATGTGCCACTAAGTTCAAAACCCCCAAATTATGCTCAGCTAAGTCTTCTGAGTAAAAAGACATCCCCAATGAATGTCTTTGGCACTATTTTGTGAAGCTGCAGTGCCATATAGGAGACCAAGCCATATCAGATTTTACAGAACTTTGAATTTTGACGCTGGGCCTATGTGCAATTTCCAAGCATCTTCGCAGGTTTTACATTCAAACTACCCCACAAAGGCCTACCATTTCTTAAAGTAGACACCCCAGGCTATTTCAAAAGGCATATTTTGAACCTTAGCGTGGGATAATTTTACCGCTAGCTTGTACCAGGTGTAGTGGTAATAAGTGTTTTTTCTGCCTTTTTGACACACAAAGTGAGTTTGCACAGTATATTTTGCAAACCTTATGTGTACTACCACTGTATAATACTTCATATGTTGCTCAGCTATGTCTGCTGAGTACAAAAATACCCCCGTACGTACCTTTGCCAGGTATATGTGGACATCAGAGGGGCACATTTGGGACACAGCCATTCCATTTTTTTTCAAACTTTAAACTTTTACGCTGTGCCTGTGTCCCATTTTAAAGTATTTTACCAGGCTATATAATCCAAATACCCCATAAAGCCATACCATTTCTTAAAGAAGACATCCCAGGGTATTTCAAAAGGCATATTTTGAACCTTAGCGTGGGATCATTTTTCCGCTAGCTTGTACCAGGTGTAGTGGTAATGAGCGTTATTAAATGTATTTTTTAACTTTTTAAAACTTTTTTTACTTTTTAAAACTTTTTTAAACTTTTGTTTTGCCTATTAATTTTTTTAAAGTTTCCTAAACTTTCGTAAAACTTTTTTTAACAGATTTAAAAATTTTCTAAGCTATTTTTTTTACCGTTAACCCCTAACTAGCAGTAAGCAGCACTAACAGTATGTCACGTCTAAACATTTGTTATGAAGGAACACAACTGCAGATTTCGTATAGTTTGAATATTTATTATAAAAAGTAAAAGGTATTGACTTTAATTCCAATTTACAGGTACTGTAGCTTTAAGTAATAAACGATAACTGAAGTCCACAATTATAGGCACTGTAGCTTTAAGTAGTAAATGATAACTGAAGTCCACAATTACAGGCACTGTAGCTTTAAGTAGTAAATGATAACTGAAGTCCACAATTACAGGCACTGTAGCTTTAAGTAGTAAATGATAACTGAAGTCCACAATTACAGGCACTGTAGCTTTAAGGAGTAAACGATAGTAAATTGCAGACACTGAATCAATAAAGAGTCTCTTAGTAGAATCAACGGTTTAGGTGATAAGCAGTCACAATAGCTGTTCCATAGACTTTAACCGAAGCAAGACAGATGCAGCTAACTGAGATAAAGTATGAGTTGAAGTTAGCTGTAACGGTTTTGTATTATCGAAGGATTTTGGAGACAGAAAATAACAGCTTGAGATGCAATGCTTATCACAGAGGTTTTACTTAGCTTCCGGCACATAGAACACTGGTTCCCGAGATCTCCTCAGAGGCGTTTATCCTGGATGGAGAGTGTTAAGCTTTTAGTTGTGGATGAGGAGAGGTGAAGGGAACTTGCAGAGTCTTTCAGTCCGGTCTGGTAACAGAGGTTTTCACAACGAAGTTGTAGCCGGTTCGTGAGTACGGAACGTAGTTCAATAATCCAGCCCTGATCAGCTGGTGCAGTCAGATTAAATAGGCAGACTATGTCATAAAGGGGTGTGGCTAGGCTCCGTGGAACCAGGAAGTAAGAGGATACCATAGTTAAGGCATGACACAGTAAATTCCCCATTTCCCCATAACTCCCACCCACCCCAGCTAGCAAAATATATAATTATAAAATATTTAAATGAATTAATTAAATAAATTGAACCCCTGAGGGTTAAAAAAATAAATAAAATGTAATCCTCAGGGGTTAAAAAAAAATAGATCACAGTATAATACTGCGATCTGTATGTTGATCACTGTAGGCAGTGATCAACTGGCAGGGAAGGGGTTAATTTTTATTTAGACTGGGTAAAGGGGGGCAGTATTTTTTTTTTACTTAAACGTTACTAAAACAGTTAAAAAAATGTTTTTACCTTTTTAAAGCTTATTTTAAAAAAAATTAACGTTAACCCCTAGTTAGCCTAACACCAAATTCCCCAATTCCCCACTAACTTCCACCCATCTCAGCTAGCTAAATATATAATTTTAAATATTTAAATTAATTAATACAATAAATTTAACCCCTGAGGGTTAAAAAAATAATAATTAACCCTCAGGGGTTAAAAAAAAAATCAGATGACATTAAAATGTATTCCCTGCCAATTGATCACTGTAGTCAGTGATCAATTGGCAGGGAAGGGGTTAATTTTATTAAAACAGGAGAAAGGGGTGGTGGGATTTAACTTAATTTTTTATTTTTTCCCACCAGGGGGCAGGATCAGTGAAGATCCGTCTCCCTGCACTTCACACAGAACCCGGAAGTGCAGGGAGGCGGAAGGTAAGTACATTGAGCACATGTGCTCACTCTGACATGTTGTCAGAGCGGGCACATGAGCTGGGGCAGCCCGATCAGGTGCTCCCGGTCTGCCTCTAATACAGAGGCAGACCGGAGCACCGTTAACCCCGCGATCGCCGCGATTGCGGCGATCTGGGGTTAACTTTTGTAAATGACAGAAATTTTCCGTCACCGGTCCTTAACTGAAGGACAAGGTTGACGGAAAATTTCCATCACCGGTCAGGAAGGGGTTAAACTAACAAAATCAAAACACTGAACTGATTTCCAACTTGCAGACTTTAAACATTTCTGTATCTCACCATAACACAAAAAAAAAACTATGCGCCGGTTTAATGTAATATAGCTATATTTCACTGCATGCCTTGGTAATGTCTTAGTAATGCAGTTTTGCAAGTCTGCACTGGCTTTACTACTGTCTGCTGAAAGAGCACTGATGTAATATATATGGGTTGTTGACTTAGAGCCAATTTACCCTTCTTCCAAGGTCAACCATAGACATATGACATAAAGACATAAGACTCCTCTGTCAGGGGGACAATTTTCTTCTTCTATGATATAATCAAGAAATTCTTGTTAATTTGAAAAGTAAAATAGATCACCTCTCATTCTGCTATAGAAATTATAAATCGAAAATTGTCTAATTTTTTTTTTTTTTTTGGTCTCTTATCTAAAAGTGTTGTATTTTCTTTGTATACATTTTTTCATTTTTTCTTAGAAATATGCATTTCAGAAAATACTGCCACAAAATATATAGTGTGGAAAGAAAAGGCAGTTGAAATGAACACTTTTCTGGTACAAGAGATGGGAAAACATTGATACATTTGTTGCATTGCCAAAAACAATAGTATACAAAGTGATAGTTGGGATGCAAAAGAAAACAAAGTAAGTACACATTTAGTAAATTGCACCCAAAAAGGTGCAAATTTGTCTGTGACACTTTGATAAATCCCCACCCCATGTGCATGTTGTTGTGATTAACTTTTTCGCTTTTTCAGTTATTGAAAGTAATGTACACACCTGTAGCATTCTCAGCGTTAAAATACCCACAACGTTAACTAATATAAATTTAAATCCTATTTACAATTCATTTTATTCCTCCATTCTTATTTATTTTATAATTTATATTTGTTGAAAATAGAGCCATGCTTACCTACCTTATTTTGACCAATATAGATTTAACACTTTATTATCAGTTTTTATTCAATAAACTACCCACAGTCATGGATTTTATGTGGTTTTTGTTTTTTCATAAAAAAAAATATAGACTGTGTGTTAGAACCTGAATAATTCAGTGTAAAGTAGATTTGTGAGCAGTGGAAATATTTGTCCAAAAATAACATTTTGTTGAGGATTTCTGATAGTCATCAATGTGTTCAGTTTGCATGAATATGGTCCATGGAAATGATTCATAAAAATGATTCTGGAAATAATTCCAGAAAATGGGCAAATCAGTGTGCAGCAGAATAAATACATAATATAAATATGGTGTATTTTTACACCATTTGGCTCATAGATCAAGTAAAAAAGAAAGGAACGAATAGAGGGGAAAAGTAGGAACAGTAAACAAAATAAAAATCAATATTTGTATATTCTTTCTTCTGCATCTATACAGAAAAAAAAATACATGTTTTATTTTTTATGTGTAGGTATAACTACTAAATATCTGTGTCTCTCCTCCTATCCAAAAGCCCAATCTGTGTCTCTCCTCCTGTCTGAACTCAATCTGTGTGTCTCCTGTGTGACATAATTATCACACGATCTAGGAGAGACTAATTTAACAGGATGCTAAATTAGATGTTAGAATAGGATATTAAAGAGACTAATGCTTTCATTGGCATAGATCAACTTTCCATATCATCTACAGGTTAGAAACAAAGCTATTAAATGCTATATTCCTTGTGCTGACATGGGGAATAAAAAGGAAAGAGACAAATGTTGTATTTGCTTATCTGCAGATTCCGAGCTTGGCATGGCGGTCTCTTTAAGATATGTGAATTGAAGGGCAGTGATATGAAACCTAAGTAAATAATATCAACATGCATCTTTATTTTTGCAGTGAAAAGGAACACTATAGGGTCAGAAACACAAACAAGTATTCATGACCCTATAGTGTTCAACCCCCCCCTCACCCACCAACCTTCCTTGACTCCCTAATTATAGTAAAATCTTACTTGTATTCAAGTCTGCACCTGCTGCCTCTGCCACTGATCTGACTGCATGCATGACATAATCAGAAGTGATTCTGTGAGCCAGTCACAATGCCATAGGTTTGGCTGAGACTGTCAAGGAAGAAGATCATGGGCAGAGCCAGCACAAGTCAAACACAGCCCTTGCAAATAAACATCTCCTCATATAGATCCATTGAATCAATACATCTCTATGAGGAAAGTTCAGTGTCTGCATGCAGAGGGTGAAGATACTGAATGGCAGTCCTGCACACTTTGCATCACTGCCCCATGAAGCACCTCTAGCAGCCATCCGAGGAGTGACCAGTGGAGTTATCTCTAAGCTGTAATGTAAATACTGCATTTTATCTGAAAAGACAGTGTTTACTGCAAAAAGCCTGAAAGGGAATGATTCTACTCATCAGAACAAATACAATAAGCCGTAGTTGTTCTGGTGACTATAGTGTACCTTTAACCCCTTAAGGACTGGACTTTTTTTGCGATGTTGTACATTTGCGACCAGGCATCTTTTTACACTTTTGTGGTGTTTGTGTTTAGCTGTAATTTTCCGCTCTCTCATTTACTGTTCATATACAAATTATATATTGTTTTTTTCAGGACAAAAGGGGCTTTCTTTACATACCATTATTTATATAATCTCATGTAATTTAATTTTTAAAAAATGAAAAAATATGATGAAAAATTTAAAAAAATACATGTTTTTTGACTTTTATGTGAAAAATCTTTTATTCATCTACAAAAGCGAATGAAAAAAACTGCTAAATAGATTCAAAATTTTGTCCTGAGTTTAAAAATACCCAGTGTTTACATGCTTTTTGCTATTTTTTTGCATGTTATAGGGCTATAAGTACAAGTAGGATATTGCGGTTTCAAAACATATATTTTTAAAATGTATCAATAGTGACATTGTAACACTATTATCTGTCATAAATCGCTGAATAACACCCCACATGTACATATTTTTTTTAAAGTAGACAACCCAGGGTATTCAATATGGGGTATGTCCAGACTTTTTTAGTAGCCACTTAGTCGCAAACACTGGCCAAAGTTAGCGTTCATATTTGTTTGTGTGTGAAAAAAGTAAAAAACTAAATTGAACGCTAATTTTGGCCAGTGTTTGTGACCAAGTGGTTACTAAAAAAGACTGGTCATACCCCATTTGCAATACCTTGGGTTGTCTTCTTTCGCAAATGGTATGCCATCATGGGGGTAATTCTCATTCCTGGGCTACCATACGCTCTCAAAGGCAACGTAACCAACCTGGCCATTTTCAATGTAAAAATATTTGACCCATATATTTGACCCTGTAACTTTCAAAAACGCTATAAAACCTGTACATGGGGGGTACTGTTACACTCAGGAGACTTTGCTGAACACAAATATTAGTGTTTCAAAACTGGAAAATGTATCACAACAATTATATCATCAGTAAACGTGCTGTTTATGTGTGAAAAATGCAAAAAAAGTCACTTTCACTGACAATATCATCGCTGTGATATGTTTTACTGTTTTGAATCACTAATATTTGTGTTCAGCAAAGTCTCCCGAGTAAAACAGTACCCCCCATGTACAGGTTTTAGGGTGTCGTAGAACGTTACAGGGTAAAATACAGTGCTAGCAAATTAAATTCTCTAGACTTTTGGCCTGGGTTGGCAGGCAGGTCCCTTAAATTGCAATCAATAAAATTACTTAATTATGTAAAAATATTACATAAATACGCACGTAGAATTTAAATATATATGCATATTTATATATTTGAAGTCTACGTGTATATTTATATAATTATTTATGTCATTTTGCATATGGACATATGAATAGTTCGTATTCTTTTTATTTATTTATATATACATAGATATATATACAATTTCATTCTAAGTGTATTTTGATATAAATATATATATATATTAATATCAAAATACAGTTAGAATAACATTTCGTATAGATATATAATTTTTTTTTAATTTTTATTATTATTTTTAATTTTTTTAATTTAATTTAAATTATTTATTATTCGTATTTTATAATAATATATATATACAATATATATATAGTTATTATATATATTATATATATACGTGTGTAAATTAATTATAAGTGTATTTTTATATTAATATATGTACATATTAATATAAAAATACACTTAGCATGACATTATATATATGATATATAGACATATATTATATAGGTATAATATATGTCTATATATCATATATATACACATATATAATAATATTTTTTTTTTATTAACTTTCACTTAAAAATTTTTTTATGATTTTACACTAGCAGGGAGACTGCCTGTCAGCACAGACAGTCCCCCTGCAGGCAGAGACTAGGACACCTATTGTGACCATGTGGTCGCCCTGTTGGGCGATCACATGGCCCCAGGGGTCCTAATCCGCCATGGGGAGACTGTCTGGGCTGCAGGCAGTCTCCCCACAACGGGAGCACCGCCGATCGCCGCCGGGGGAACGACGGCGATCAGGTAAGTACATTTTAAATTTAGGACGGTTCAGGACCGTCGTCGGTCGGCAAGGGAAAAATGCCGATGACGGTCCTGAACCGTCTTGCGTCCTTAAGGGGTTAATGTCATACTTATTTTTTATAAAATCACTACTTAATATTAATCCCCAATAAATGTTCTATCCCAAAACCTACAGGGTTTTCTTTGTTATATTGTATCAAGTCAGCTGCTTCGGCTTCATTGTTACAAATAGAGTTGAGCGGACACCTGGATGTTCGGGTTTGCCAGGTTCGACCGAACTTCAGCAAAAAGTTCAAGTTCGGGACTCGAACTTGACCCGAACTTGACCCCGAACCCCATTGAAGTCAATGGGGACCGGAACTTTTGGGCACTAAAATGGCTCTAAAAAATCCTGGAAAGGGCTAGAGGGCTGCAAAAGGAAGTAAAATGGGGGTAAGAGTAGGACAAGTGCCCTGCAAACAAATGTGGATAGGGAAATAACTGAAAATAACATAAAATACATAAAAATTAAAAATAATAATCTTGAACTTGGAGGAGGATGTGGAGTAGGAGGTTGAGGAGGCAGTGACCGTGGCGGTGTAGGTGTAAGCGGCGGTGGAGGAGGAGGAGTTAGCTAACACTGTTTTTTTAATTATTATTATTATTTTTTTAATTGGGGTAGCCCCCAAAATATTGGGACATATAAAAAAAGAAAACAAAGAATAAGTGCACTTGAGTATAACAATGGCTGGGTGAGGCCGGTATAAATGTCTATTCTGGTGGGATCCATGCGTGGTTCATTTTAATAAACGTGAGCTTGTCCACGTTGGCTGTGGACAGGTGGCTGCACTTGTCTGTGATAACGCCCCCTGCCGTGCTAAACACACGTTCAGACAATACACTGGCTGCAGGGCAGGTCAGCACCTCCAAGGCATAAAGGGCAAGCTCAGGCCATGTGCCCAATTTGGAGACCCAGAAGTTGAATATGGCAGACCCATCAGTCAGTACGTGTAGGCGTGTGCACCCGTACTGTTCCACCATGTTGCTGAAATGCTGCCTCCTGCTAAGAGGTTCCATATCAACTGGTGCTGCTGGTTGTTGTGGCGTACTGACAAAGCTTTTCCACATTTCGGCCATGCTAACCCTGCCTTCTGAGGTGCTGGCGGTGCCCCAGCTTTGTTGGCAACCTCTTCCTCCTCCTCTACCTTCGCCTTGTGCTTCCACTGAGCCCCACGTGTCAGTTGGGAATGCCCTCAGCAGCGCGTCTACTAGCGTGCGCTTGTAGTCGCGCATCTTCCGATCACGCTCCAGTGAGGAAATTAAGGACGGCACGTTGTCCTTGTAACGGGGACCCAGCAGGGTGGCCACCCAGTAATCAGCACAAGTTAGAATGTGGGCAACTCGGCAGTCATTGCGCAGGCACTGCAGCATGTAGTCGCTCATGTGTGCCAGGCTGCCCAGAGGCAAGGCAAGCTGTCCTCTGTGGGAGGTGTATCGTCTGTGTCCTCCATATCCCCCCAGCCACGCTCCAGTGATACCCACGAGGTGCCACCCTACTGTGAACATGGTTCCTCCTCCTCCTCATCCTCCTCATCATCCTCCAGAACTGGGCCCTGGCTGGACAATTGTGTACCTGGCCTATGCTGGTGCAGGAACCCACCCTCCGAGCCACTTGTGAATGACTGGTCTGATAACCATGGAAATGGCCCCTCTTCCTCCTCCTCTTCCTCCTGTGCCACATCCTCTTCCATCATCGCATGAAGCGTTTTTTCAAGGAGACATAGAAGCGGGATAGTAAGACTGAGAACTGCGTCATCGGCACTGGTCATGTTGGTGGAGTACTCGAAACAGCGCAACATGGCACACAGGTCTCGCATGGAGGCCCACTCATTGGTGGTCAAGTGGTGCTGTTCCGCAGAGCGACTGACCCGTGTGTGCTGCAGCTGAAACTCCAGCATGTGCAAGGTGGAGTTCCACCTTGTAGGCACGTCGCATATGAGGCGGTGAGCGGGAAGGCCGAAGTTACGCTGCAGCACAGACAGGCGAGCAGCAGGGTGAGAACGCCGAAAGCGTGCACAGATGGCCCGCACTTTCTGCAGCAACTCTGATATATCTGGGTAGTTTTTCAGGAATTTCTGCACCACCAAAGTCAGCACATGCGCCAGGCAAGGGATGTGCGTCAAACCGGCTAGGCCCAGAGCTGCTACGAGATTTTGTCCATTATCGCACACCACCAGGCCAGGCTTGAGGCTCAGTGGCAACAACCACTCATCGGTCTGTTATTCCATGCCCGTCCACAGCTCCTGCCCGGTGTGGAGTTTTTCCCCCAAACATACGAGTTTTAAAACAACCTGTTGTCGTTTCCCCCTGGCTGTGGAAATGCCCTGCAATCCTCGGTGGCGGAAGGACATGCGCCAAACTGCTATCCGCCTCAGGCCCAGCCGCCACTACATTTGCCCAGTGTGCAGTTAGGGAGATATAGCGTCCCTGCCCGTGCTTACTGGTCCACGTATCACTGGTTATGTGGACCTTGCCTCAGATGGCGTTGCGCAGTGCACACCTGATTTTGTCCGCCAATTGGTTGTGCAGGGAAGGGATGGCTTGCCTGGAAAAGTAGTGGCGGCAGGGAACCACGTACTGTGGGACAGCCACTGCCATCAGGTTTTTAAAACTGTCCATCTCCACCAGACGGAATGACAGCATTTCAAAGGCCAGGAATTTTGAAATGCTGGCATTCAGGGCCAGGGATCGCGGGTGGGTATGGGGGTACTTCCTCTTTCTCGCCAGTATTTGGGAGATGGACAGCTGAACGCTTCCATGGGACAGTGAGATGCTTGGGGATGGTGGCGGACGTGGTGGCGTTGCTGCCACATCCTCTATTTGCCGGGTGGCAGATGCCACTGTCACTCCAGAGGTGGAGGAAGAGGCCAGGACAGCAGCAGAAGAGAAAGCAGGAGGAGCCTGAGACCTTTCTTGGTTTTTGAGGTGCTTACTCCACTGCAGCTTGTGCTTTGCATGTAGATGCCTGGTCATGCAGGTTGTGCTCAGGTTTAGAACGTTTATGCCTCGCTTCAGGCTCTGATTGCACAGCGTGCAAACCACTCGTGTCTTGTCATCAGCACATTGTCTGAAGAACTGCCACGCCAGGGAACTCCTTTGAGCTGGCTTTGGTGTGCTCGGTCCCTGGGTGCGGTGGGCAGCAGCAGGCGTACTGTTTATGGGACGGCCGCTCCGCTCTAGCACACTGCTGCCTCTTATGCTGTGCTGGTGCCTCTGTGCGACCACCGCCTCTTCCTCCAAACTGCACACGTCATTCACATGACCTTGATTCCATGTGGGGTCTAGGACCTCATTATCCTCCACATCATCTTCCACCCACTCCTCAACCCTGCCCTCCTTGCCGGTCTGCACACTGCAGAAAGCCACAGCAGTTGGCACCTGTGTTTCGTCATCATCAGAGACGTGCTGCGGTGGTCCTCGCATGTCCACATCCTGAAACATAAGTGGTTGTGCATGAGTGCACTCAATCTCTTCCACTTCTGGGGCAGGGCTAGGTGGATGGCCCGCGGAAACCCCGCCAGCAGAGTCATCAAAAAGCATGAGAGACTGCTGCATGACTTGTGGCTCAGACTGCTTGGCTGATTTGCAAGGTGAAAGACAGATGGCCATGGGCTGCAGGTGCCAACTCTGAGCTTTCAGCAGGGGACCGGGTGGGAGACAATGTGAAGGAACTGGAGGCACTGTCAGCCATCCAATCTACTATCGCCTGTACTTGTTCTGGCCTCACCATTCGTAGAGCGGCATTCGGGCCTAGCAAATAACTCTGAAGGTTCTGTCACCTACTCGCACCTGAGGAAGTTGTTTCACTTGTGCGTGTAGCTGGCATAGATCAACCACGTCCTCTCCCTGCAACAGGAGCTCCACCAACACCAGCAGCACCATGACCAGGGCCACGTCCCTTATTTGACACTCTCCTCATTCTTCGCGTTCACCCACCAAACTAACAGATGGTTTATGTCAGGCGACAATGTAACCGCCAATAGTCAACAATTAAGTTCACAGTAACAGTGACAGTAAGGCAGTGCCAGTGTCCTAAATGGAAAAAAATTCTAGAGGTCACACAACAGTGTGACAGGCATAATTAATACAGTTACTTCACTGTCTCAAAGAATTTGAATTTGTCAAACAACAATGTAACAGTAGTATTAAACGGTTTTATTGGACTGCAAGAAATGCACCGCAGGCCGCAAATGTACAATTTAGCACAAAAAAATTAGATTTTTTTAAACCAACAATGTAACAGTAGTATTTAAGGGTTTTATTGGACTGCAAGAAATGTACCGCAGGCCGCAAATGTTCTATTTAGCACAAAAAAGTGTGATTTTTTTAAAATGAAAAATGTAACAGTAGTATTTAATGGTTTTATTGGACTGCTAGGAATACTATTTACTATTTAGCAGCAAAAAAATATTTTTCAAAATGCGATGTAACCACAGTATTTGACGGTTCTATTTGACTCTCAGATATGAAGTGCACGCCCCAAATTTACTTTTTAGCACCAAAGAAATGTGAATTTTTCAAAGTGCGCTGTAACCACAGTATTTGACGGTTCCATTTGACTCTCAGATATGAAGTGCACGCCCCAAATTAACTTTTTAGCACCAAAGAAATTTGAATTTTTCAAAGTGCGATGTAACCACAGTATTTGACGGTTCTATTTGACTCTCAGATATGAAGTGCACGCCCCAAATTTACTTTTAAGCACAAAAAATGTGAATTGGTAAAACTGCGATGTAACCACAGTATTTGATGGTTCTATTTCATTCTCAGATATGAAGTGCATGCCCCAAATTAACTTTTTAGCACCAATGAAATGTGAATTGATCAAACTGCGATGTAACCACAGTATTTGACGGTTCTAATTGACTCTCAGATATGAAGTGCATGTCCCAAATTTACTTTTTAGCACCAAAGAAATGTGAATTTTTCAAAGTGCGATGTAACCACAGTATTTGACGGTTCTATTTGACTCTCATATATGAAGTGCACGCCCCCAATTTACTTTTTAGCACCAAAAAATTGAGAATTTTTCAAACTGCGATGTAACCACAGTATTTGTTTCTATTTCATTCTCAGATATGAAGTGCATGCCCCAAATTTACTTTTTAGCACCAAAAAATGTGAATTAGTCAAACTGCAATGTCACAGCAGTATTTGACGATTCTATTTGACTCTCAGATATGATGTGCACGCCCCAAATTTAATTTTTAGCACCAAAATGTGAATTAGTCAAACTGCTATGTCACAGCAGTATTTGACGGTTCTATTTGACTCTCAGATATGAAGTGCATGCCCCAAATTTACTTTTTAGCACCAAAAAATTTGAATTTGTCAAACTGCAATGTCACAGCAGTATTTGACGATTCTATTTGACTCTCAGATATGATGTGCACGCCCCAAATTTAATTTTTAGCACCAAAATGTGAATTAGTCAAACTGCTATGTCACAGCAGTATTTGACGGTTCTATTTGACTCTCAGATATGAAGTGCATGCCCCAAATTTACTTTTTAG
Organism: Pelobates fuscus; assembly: GCF_036172605.1. NCBI lineage: Eukaryota > Metazoa > Chordata > Amphibia > Anura > Pelobatidae > Pelobates > Pelobates fuscus. Next base: position 312,869,754 of record NC_086320.1, on the reverse strand, counting down.
CACCAAAAAATTTGAATTTGTCAAACTGCAATGTCACAGCAGTATTTAAAAATGCCTAGATGTTGCCCACTGAGCTACCAGAACAGGATTAAAGTAATGTGCCTGGCACACATGCCGTTGCAAGTGCCCACCTAACAAACAGACTGATTGCTTATTTCTCTGTGGCACTGGGCTCAGGGCAGGGTACAAAAATGTAGTATAGCACCCACAAAAATAATTGCTGTAGTTTGCAGATTCAACACCAGAATTCTTTCCTAATCTGTCCCTTACAGCTGCAGCATCCTCTCCCTACACTAATAAGAGCTCATGTGACTCCAGCTTATATAGAGGCTGGGCCACATGCTGCACTGGCCAATCACAGGCATGCCATTAGTAGGCATTGCTGTGATGGCTTCTAAGGGCACACGAGTCAAACGCTTGTTGATTGGCAGCCCTGCAGCTTTTCAAAACGCGCCATTAAATCGCCGATCTCGATCCCGAACTGTTACTGAAATGTCCGGGTTTGGGGTAAAAAAAATCGTAATGTTCGGTACGAACCCGAACTTTATAGTTCGGGTTCGCTCAACTCTAGTTACAAATCCTCCTGATAGAATAAGTGGTCTTGTTCAGATTCGTCTTCAGCTGACACTTTATGTTTATATATTCCTAAGAATAGAATTTTATTTTATTTTGCCATTTTACAATATACTATTAGATTGCAGAATGTTTGCACCATGCATTATAAGAAAAACTCATGTATCATTTCTAGTGCATCAGTGATATGCAGCCTATATGTGAAAACAAAATCTGCATTAGCAAGGTTATCCATCACTGCTGTATATTAAAATGGGCAATCTTTCACAATTACATTGTACCCAATATTCTTCAACAGCTTGTTTTTACTTATCTGACTAGTTTTTGCTAAGCTTACATAAATCTAGCTGTAAGTTGGTAGCTCCAAGAGAGCAGATTTGAATTCTCCTCTTAATGTTCTCTATATAACTCCTTCCCACTTCTTCAGCCTTAGACCTCCCTGCTATAGGTTTTTTGCTCCTGTAGAAGGCTGCTCTTGGTCCCTGGATTGGTACAGACATTCTGGCCCTGACCATCTTGCTTAACAGCTGCCACTGTATTAGATTATTTAGCCCATCTAAGAACAGGTCTACACTCATAAATGCTACTTATCAAATGGCGTTTCTGGATGCTTTGAACCTCTCCATTTAGAGCTGCGGGTTGTAGACAATAACGTGCCGACTTCAGAGTATACGGACACACTGCGAGCCATTTGGAAATAATTCACTATGCTTCATTTTATCATTAGTTTTGGTCAGTTTTAAGTTTTGCCTGGTTAATTTAAATGAGTGTCAAAGTAGTGATTTTCATACAAATTGTGTGCTCTTTTTTTTCTTATAACTTGCCCTTATCAATTCCGTGAATGACCCCCTCACAATACAACAAACCTCCTTGTAGTTCATGTAAATGTTTCTACAAACTTCTGACTTCTGATCCATTGTGTCAACCCCTATGATACATATTATGTTCTTTACTTATATGGGCAACATTTTACCCCTTGGTGAATTTTTCAAGATTCCGTCTGTTTGTGGAGTTGTTTTGAGGGACTACTTTTGCTGTTTGATTCTTGGACCATAATTTACTGCTGTCACATCCTGTTCCTGGCTGCGGATCATTCTGGTAATGGCTTCTGGTATCCAGTACTCTTTTACAATTCTTGTTTAGTTTTTATTGGTTTTTCTGGTTTTTGATTCTATGTCTGGTTTTCTTCATGCTGGGTTTTCTGGGTTCATTCCTGTATTCCGTTCCTGGAATTCCCAGTCTCTTGGATTCCTTTAACCCCTTAAGGACACATGACATGTGTGACATGTCATGATTCCCTTTTATTCCAGAAGTTTGGTCCTTAAGGGGTTAAAGGAACACTATAGTCACCTAAATCACTTTAGCTAAATAAAGCGGTTTTAGTGTATAGATCATTCCCCTGCAATTTCACTGCTCAATTCACTGTCATTTAGGAGTTAAATCACTTTGTTTCTGTTTATGCAGCCCTAGCCACGCCTCCCCTGGCTATGATTGACAGAGCCTGCATAAAACAAAACTGGTTTCACTGTCAAACAGATGTAATTTACCTTAAATAATTGTATCTCAATCTCTAAATTGAACTTTGATCACATACAGGAGGCTCTTGCAGGGTCTAGCAAGCTATTAACATAGCAGGGGATAAGAAAATCATAATTAAACAGAACTTGCAATAAAGAAAGCCTAAATAGGGCTCTCTTTACAGGAAGTGTTTATGGAAGGCTGTGCAAGACACATGCAGGGAGGTGTGACTAGGGTTCATAAACAAAGGGATTTAACTCCTAAATGGCAGAGGATTGAGCAGTGAGGCTGCAGGGGCATGTTCTATACACGAAAACTGCTTCATTAAGCTAAAGTTGTTCAGATGACTATAGTGTCCCTTTAAATGTTTGTTTTATTTTGCCACACCCATTCCTTTTCCATGATACCTTTTGTTTCAGTTTCTCCCTGCAGGCAGTTGCTCATGTCCTCTGCCTGTTCTTGCAGAGTAGGACCTGCCTAATATGGGGTACATTGACTTTGTGGCAGGCTTATGCAATGTATGATCATATAATGTAACTAAATCCCCATAGTTTCTCACATATAGTACTTAGTTATTGTAGCGGTACTTACCCTCTCCAGGGGCCGGGCGAGGTCCTCCTTCTCCGCCGCACACGGTCCTGCAACTGATGGGGAGGCGTGCACTGACCGCGAGAAGCGGCCACGTGACACGCCTGGCACTGGGAGCATGCCGCGCATAGCGGGTGCACATTTAAAGGGACAGTGGGAGCAAAAAATAAAAAAGGTCTCCCATTGGCCCATGTCCTTCCACATTCCCCATACTCTCACGTTTTGGGGGCGTGGATATGACAAGGGCCAATCAAATTAAACTAATAGGTATTTATACTCACCTTTCACTTAGCTCCCTGCCCTATCGTGGTTTCTGATTCAGTTCCCTTTAGTGCTTGCTTCGTTCAGTAGTGTTTTTTTTTTCGGGCTTGACCTTGGCTTTGCACCTGACTCAGTTTTTCTCTTCATCCCTGCTTTGTCTTGTTCGCCGGTTTCCTCTCCTGTGTACCAGTCCTTGACTAGTTCTAGTTTACGCTGTCTCTCTGTTCCCTTGACCTCGGCTCGTTCTTGACTCTGTCTTTTCCTGTCCTCGTCAAAGTCCGGCCATTCTAAGGCCCGGTAAGACGTATCTTGTTTTCTTGCCTCTAGTTGGACTATTCTTGCGTGTTGGGACTATACTACCGTGACAGTTATGTCTCCTTGCTTTGCCTATTATATCTTGTCTTGTTTTATTTTGTATTCCCAGTCCATGTACAGTCCTGTCCTGTCCCTGTTCTGTTAATGTTTCCCTTATGTATTGTGTACATGTTCTGGGTTCTACTAGTTTTGTCTTGTTTTCATGTTTGGTGTCTGTTCTAGTCTTGCCTTGTTTCCGTACTGGATACATTCCTGATGCAGGGCCTACCTATTAAGCTCCTGGGAGGTCTGCTTATTTCCAAGCTCCTAGTTTCTGGGATCCGCTGAAGCTGCATCAGGGTCCTGGCATGTGGCCGCACAAACGCTGGTGCTCAACACCAGGGGGCGTGCGGTTACCCTGCACCAGACCCTGCTCATCCATTTCCACACTTTGAACATCAGGCATACTGGGTCCCGGTCGTCCGACCGCCGCCCAGACAGTGTCTGGGTCCCGGTCACTGGACCGCCACCTTGACACCTGCTTTCCATGAAGTCTACTCATAAATTTTTAATAGGAATAGGGTAGACTCATCACCAATTTGGGATCTAAACCTGTCCTCTAGAGACCATCATGATTCTTTAGGTAAGTGCTTGCCCTCTACCCACTGGACAGACAGATATTGCCACCTCTGCCTACTCCTTCTTCTAGGCAATTGATTCCTCTGGGTGCTTAAGATCTCAGTACACAGGTCCGATCTCAGTACACAGGTCCACAGACTCTGTCACCAACCTGCCCCATGAATACCAAACATGCAAATTATGTGGATAAACATTCAGATTTTGCACACAATATTCGCACAACAATGTTAGTAGGGAAGGACTTCAATCAGTGATACTTTTGGAGAGAGATTAACATTATATATTGACTTTAATAGACAGTAATGACTTATTTCAGATGCTCTATTTAAATATATGTGTCATTCCTGGAATTTGGTAATATATCAGTCTCCAAGAGGTTTTAAAGTGGTGGCTCGCCAAAATGAAATGTTAAAAGCATTTTACAATACTTTATTATTCATTATAATAAATAAAATAATTAGTGCATTCAAATATTTATTTATTTTTATCATAAAATAATGTCTTATATCTATCTTGGACAAGCATTATGTTATGTCCCTGTACTTAGAAAGTGTCTATAGTACAGTGCCCATTTATGTTTATACGGAATTTGCTGGCTCTATATTAATAATAAAATAATAATTACAAAATAAAATTAAAATAAAATGTGTCTATATTTTTTGGCAATAATGTAAGTATTTATTTTACAAAAAAACAGACTATAAAGTCCCTCAGTCTGAATTCAACTCTGTCATGCCAACCATTATTCAACCAAAATTTAGAATCTCCCCATATGTCACATTATTGACCAGAAGTGATCCTATACTTGATGGCGTATCTACACGTATGTCACTTCATTTTTTCCGATAAGCAGCTACTTGCTAAAGGACCTCTGTCAATTTCTACATAAAAGCCAGTTTCTACCAGTCAGCTACCATTATTTTCTATGGGAAGAACTTAGCAACTAATTCCAAGCTTGTCGCTATGTTTACTGTCTGCCACTAAACCTCCAAATTTACTAATTGATCATTTGAACTTTGAAGGCTTTATGCCAGTAAATGTATTATGCTGTATTAAGTACATTTATGCAGACTAGTAAATCTAGTGAATCTTTCAAAAGAAATATGAGAGTAAATTTCTCTTGCTTACGCTGGTTTTTACGCGCACTAATAAATCGAGATGTAAATATTTGCACAATTTTGTATGAGGAGACTGTAAGTTTAAATTCAATAAACTCAGAAATTCTAAACAAAAGTATATTTTTGTAATGTTAGACCCCATCCAGGACATTTACCTAAGAACATTTTAACAAGTTTAAGGTAATTGTTTTCAACCAACCAGTTTGCAAATCTGCTGTTTCTGTTTATTCATTGAATTATTTTTTGGGTGTTTTTGTGATACATTTCACAAATTGCGTTTGTCCCTTTACTTTAAAGTCTCCAGATTTGCAGTCTTTTCGTGCTTCAGGTACTGTAATACCTCCCATGTAAACCTTTGCCAGATTTCGAGAAATTATAGGGTTCAATTACAAAGATGTCAGTTTCACTGTTCGGACTTTCAATTTGCACTGATCCAATTACGGTGCCCATGTCACTTTTGGAAAAAAATATCAGTCCCCTACTATAATTTACCCATATCATGGCAAGTCATTTGCATAAGAAGACAGCTTGGGTTATTTCATGTCCGGCAAGTTAAGTCTTTACACTTGGCTATTTTATCACCAGTTTCTGGCAAACTTCTGCCGTAAAGTTTTTATTTTTTAATTTTATTTTTCATACATGTATTTGAATGTAATGGTGTATTTCACATACCTTTTATGTCCTATCACTGTCCTATCACTTTAAAGTCCCCAGATTTATCTTAGGCTACATCTCTAGTACAGCAATAGCCAACATTTATACCATGGACAGATTTGAGGAGAATTTAGAGCAGGGGTCCTCAAACTACGGCCCACGGGCCAAGTTCGGCCCACCAAGGTCCTAAACCGGGCCCAAGCACTCAGGGCCACCCGATGTGCCTTATATCTTTAGGGGCCCGGTCAGCGCTGCAACCGCGCAATAGCGCGACCGGGCCCCTTTAAAAAATTGCAGCTGTAAAGTAGTGCTGGGAGGAAGTGCCGTCACTTCCTCCCAGCTCCCTCCGCGCAGGAGGGAAGAGAGGCACAGCCAGGCCGCAAGGAGGGAAGTGCCACGCCGACTGGCAGCCATCCTCCTGCAAAACAAGGTAAGAAAAATTAGCTATGTGTATGTATGTATGTCAGTATGTCTGTCTGTGTGTATGTATGTATGTCATTATGTCTGTGTGTGTATGTATGTCAGTATGTCTGTGTGTGTGCATGTATGTCAGCATGTCTGTCTGTGTGTGTATGTATGTCAGTCTGTCTGTGTGTGTGTATGTATGTCAGCATGTCTGTCAGTGTGTATGTATGTATCTCAGTATGACTGTGTGTATGTATGTCAGCATGTCTGTCTGTGTGTGTATGTATGTCAGAATGTCTGTGTGTATGTATTTATGTATGCCACTATGTCTGTCTGTGTGTATGTGTGTGTGTATGTATGTGTGTCAGCATGTCTGTCTGTGTGTGTGTATGTATGTCAGTATGTCTGTGTCTATGTATGTCTGTGTGTATGTATTTCGTATGTATGTCTGTGTGTCTGTGTGTCTGTGTGTCTGTGTGTGTATGTATCTGTATGTCAGTATGTGTCTGTAGGTATGTGTTTGTATGTATGTCTGTGTGTATGTGTATGTATTTCATTATGTATGTATGTATTTCAGTATGTATGTCTGTGTGTATGTATGTGTATGTATTTCAGTGTGTTTCTGTGTCTGTATGTATGTCAGTATGTGTCTGTATTTCAGTATATATGTCTGTGTGCATATATTTCAGTATGTATGTGTATCTGTATTTCAGTATGTATGTGTGTGCGTATGTATCTGTATGTATGCCTGTATGTATGTGTTTGTATGTATGTATGTGTATGTATTTCAGTGTGTATGTATGTATGTGTATGTATTTCAGTATGTATGTATGTGTATGTATTTCAGTATGTATGTCTGTGTGTGTATGTGTATGTATTTCAGTATGTGTGTGTATGTGTCTGTATGTATGTCAGTATGTGTCTGTATGTATGTATCTGTATGTGTCTATGTATGTCAGTATGTGTATGTATTTCAGTATATATGTATGTATATGTATTTCAGTATGTATGTTAATATGTATATCTGTGTGTCTCTGTGTGTGTATGTATCTGTATGTATGTCAATATGTGTTTGTGTGTGTGTGTATGTATGTGCCTGTCTGTGTTTGTATGTATGTATGTGTGTGTATGTATGTCCTTATGCTTGTGTGTGTCTTTATGTATTTATGTATGTGTCTGTATATGTCTATGTGTCTGTTTCAGTATGTTTAGGAATTCGTTAAAAAAAATTCAAACCTTAGTCCGGCCCCCAACTGTGTCTGAGGGACAGTGAACTGGTCCCCTGTTTGAAAAGTTCGAGGACCCCTGCTTTATAGGGTCATGTTAGAGATCTGCTCTAATTTTGACAATTGGTGAAATTACACTATGACTATGGCAGCATTATACATTCACACTACTTCTAACAAGGCTAAGCCTAGATAATCCTACTTGACCCTAACCTTAGTTGACCGTAGCTTACCCTTATCCTAGCTAACACTAATCCTGGTTAACCCTAGTTATCCCTAACTAAAACTCCTAAGCACAGCTAATCCAAACCCTGGCTAACCTTAACAAACCCTAAACCTTGCTAACCCAGCTAGCTAACCCTATTTAACCCTAACCATGAATACCCTAGTTAAGACTAACCCTAACAGTTTACTATTAAGCCTATTAAGCAGGTTTCCCTTCAAGCTTAGTGATCATTGCAAGAGGCATCACAGTGAACACATTGATTTAGCTGTCACCAGGCTTACACTGGTCATTAGGCAAATGTACTTTGGCTCATACGATTTTGACTTGTTAAAAATATATATTCCTTTTTCAGTGTTCAGCTTGCTTCTGTTTCTTTTCTCTTCAGTGTGATACCTATATATTCTTAGATACAGCAATCCGTGCTCTCATTTAAGTTTAAGGTAAACACTCAAGTCTTCTTGAGTATTGTGCTCAGCTAAATCCCAAGAACATTGCAGTTTAACTGGGAGTAGTAGGGAATGACATATAGCACCTAAGAAATTGTTTTAGAAATCTACAGATGTTTTCTAAGTGGAACACAGTGATTACTTCAACTGATTTCAATGCTGATTATATCACTGTGTGAGATCACTGATTACATAATAGATATTCATATCTCACATAGTAATGACTTTACTTAATATTCTAAATAATAAAGGGTTTCCTGTTGGTACCAGGGCTGGACCGGGACAAAACTTGTCTTGAGTATTTAAAGGCACAGCATCCCAATAGGAAGGGCAATTCTAGAGATTGGACAGTTTGTCTTCATCAATGACATGCACCCCCACCACCAAAGTGGGCATGTTAATTCAATGCACAAATTAAGAAAATATATATAAAAAAACAAATCAGAGCATGTTTACTTGGATAGTTGGATTGCCAAAACTTTGTGATCGACATAGGGATAGTCAATCCACTAATAGTAATGACAAGGCAAAATTAAATAATTTCACCACCTCATCTTCAAATTCTTAGAAACCGGGGTGTGTGGCCAACTGCCTTGCTAGATGGAAATGTTTCTGTGGAGCTCCATACCAGAGACTGCTAAAATAGGCCAATAGACCAAAAAATCAACTCCGACAAACAGCCACACATGAGCCATCCAACTCAGAGACATTAATGGGGCGCAAAAACAAGAAATTCCACCTCCTGAAGGTGCCTAAAATCCCAGATATTCGGCTCGCATTTGTGAGGCCTTTTCCACCGGCATACGCCAAAATGGCGCCTGAGGCACTTAGCAAGACCTCAGATGACTCCCATGAGGAAAGAGAAAGCCTTACCTAGCCTCCAGCAGAAGATGGGGCCCACTACCAAGCCTCAGAATTGGAGGAAGAATCCTCCCTAGTAACAAAGAGGGACATAAGAGACCTCCTAGAAGAAATGCGGGAGGTGTGGAAAGCAGATCTGTTGAGCACTAGAAAGGAGGTGGGTGATCTCCAGCAGTGACTTACAGTGGTGGAATCCAGAGAGAATGGAAGGGACCACCAGCTGCAGCAATCCATAGACACGGTGCAGAACCTTAGCTCACAGGTCCAGAAACTCACGCGGACTGTCACGACACTGGAATCCCAGCATAGAAGGCAGAATATCCGCATCTGAGGCATCCCAGAGAGTGTTGGAGGAGAAGCATTATTGCCCCACATACACCGCCTACTCACAGTGATGGGTATTAGGGGGGCGCCGAGCCAGGCATGATAATGTCTGCATTCAGAATCCGCAAAGCCACAACAGTGCCAGCGCATACACCCAGAGACACTATAGCGGTCACGAGAAACGTGGCGACCCGCTCCGCTATCATGTCCCGCTCCAGAGCTTTAGGCAGAGTACAGTTAGATGGTAGCACTGTGGCCTTCTATGGGGATCTCCCATTCGCAGTACTTGTGGAAAGGAGACAAATGGCAGCTATAGCCAAAAGACTAAGGGAAGCTGAGGTCAGATACCGGTGGGGTGCAGATGGATCCCTGGTGGTACCACGGGGAGAATAGACACTTACCCTGTCCTCCACAGATAACCAGGAGCTTTTCCTCCAGAAGCTGAACCTACAAGATGCGAACAAGGGAGAGGCTGGTGGGGGTGGCAACCAAGCGTAGTGTCAGCCCAAGAGCAACCAGGGGCCAAAGAAAAACATCTATGTGCCCACTGTGTCAAAGAGACCGTCCTAAGCATTAGCATGTAGCAACCACACACTTCCTGATGGACTCTCACACGTCCTCGCAGCCGTAAGGCACTGCACACGAGAGAGCAGCGATCCAAAAGAGGACGACCGTAGTCCCATACAGTTCCTGCACACAGAGGTTTTTACACCCTTCTGTGAAGCAAAACAGTTACTGCACAATGTTTCAAAAGTTGACGGTGACATATACCCATGTTAACCCCTAGTAATCGCCTGCTACATAGACGAAAACCTAATATAACTAATGCCAAATGTTCATTAGAGGATGTTGATGCAAAATTGGTCTTATTCTCATACCATGTCTAAGTTGTATTTTGAGTATTTAAACTCCAATAAAATACAAATATATATATATATTTTTTTTTAAATGGAACAAATTCTTAGAAACCCTTTTTTGTCCATATAAACTTAAAATCCTAGCGATTGTTGATAAGCAGTGAAATAGACTTGACTTTGCCTTGACAAAAATACTGTATCACATGAAATACCGTGGTCTTGCACAGTTAAGAGCTGGCTTCACTGTATGTCAACACTATGATTTTAGGTTTATAAGGACAATAATATATTTTTAAGAATTTGGAGACACAGTGGTAAGATTGCTTCAGAGATCATTTCATTTTGCCTTATCAGCCTATGCACAAAGCCCTAATTAAGAGGTCCTGCAAAGGGAAAATCCACAGTGTTTGCATAGAGCAGTGTAAAATTAATGACATACTTGTTTTAGAATTGCTGGTGACTTTATACCCCCTCTCAGTTTCAATACCATTTATGCCAGGTTTGTCTGGCCCGCAGGCCGCATGCGACCCGGAACTGCTAGTAATGTGGCCAGGTTGCCATCTAAGCTGCCAGGCGGCGAGGAAAGCAGGGGGGGAAAAATCTCAATTTCAATACCATTTTGGCTCAGACTGGTCATTGGGCAAACAAGGCAGATCAGCTCCATGGCCTCTTTGATTTACCTCACTTGCCTGGTCACTCTAATGCCAGAGGCCATAAGTGGGACACCAGAGAACAAAAGAGGGGTAGGGCTGGAAGAGGATGTGATGCATGTGGTGGAGACTGTATGTGGTGTTCTATGGGTTTGGAGGATGTTTGTGGTGTTGCATTAGTGATTAGGAGGGTCTGGTGGTATGCATCTCTGGCCAGCACTGGTGAAATGGTAACCCACAGCAATGCTTTGAGGAAGCAATGCAACTTCTGGAGATCTAGACTGCAAGCTTCCTGTGCTATGGCATTAGAGAAGCCTTGGCTAGTGGAGCTGATGTACCTGGTTTGCCTAATCTAAGCCTGAGTGGTATTGAAACTGAGAAATATGTTTTGGTATTAAAATTGATAAACAGTAACTAAAAACTACAATTAATATTAAGCTACGTGTTGTGGTTGAGAAACACATTTTTGTAAAGTATAAAATTGAGTTGTGTGCCCTTTGTCTATGTGTTCCTGTAAAACATCTACCTTTTTGGGAATATTAGTTATATCAGTCATGACTTCAGATTGCTCAAAATTTGATGATCTCATGCAGAGTTTTACAATGCTTGCACCAATTAGAGGTCTATAACCATTATTTTTAGATCATTTGTTTGGTTTGTATCTTCTATATCAGTTCTTATTATTATAAGGTCTTGTAGTGAATTCTTGAATATTTATAATTTTTTTAAATTGAATGTTTCAGTTTGTGTGCGCTGTTCTTTAATCTGTATTATGTATACATTTTGGTCACTACTGCAGCACCATTCCTGCAAAATGCATGTTCCAGGTATGCTCCCAATTCTTTTTTCTCCTTACTATGTAAGATTGGAATCCAGACCAGATTTATTTTGGGTTAAGCACCCTGCCCAGCCCCACAGCGTCAGAGGTCCATTTGGAGGTGACCACAGGTATATATTTGTGGAGGTTTTGGATAGTAATGTCACTTTATTTATAATCTTCATAGAGCAGATATACAGTATCTCACAAAAGTGAGTACACCCCTCACAGTTTTGTAAATATTTTATTATATCTTTCCATGTGACAACACTGAAGAAAGGACACTCTGCTACAATGTAAAGTAGTAAGTGTACAGCCTGTATATGTGTAAATTTGCTGTCCCCTCAAAATAACTCAACATACAGCCATTAATGTCTAAACCGTTGGCAACAAAAGTGAGTACACCCCTAAGTGGAAATGTCCAAACTGGGCCCAAAGTGTCAATATGTTGTGTGGCCACAATTATTTTCCAGCACTGCCTTAACCCTCATGGGCATGGAGTTCACCAGAGCTTCACAGGTTGCCACTGGAGTCCTCTTCCACTCCTCCATGACGACATAATGGAGCTGGTGGATGTTGGAGACCTTGCGCTCCCCCACCTTCCATTTGAGGATGCCCCACAGATGCTCAATAGGGTTTAGGTCGGGAGATATGCTTGGCCAGTCCATCACCTTTACATTCAGCTTCTTTAGCAAGGCAGTGGTCATCTTGGAGATGTGTTTGGGGTCGTTATCATGTTGGAATATTGCACTGCAGTCTAGTCTCCAAGGGCAGGGGATCATGCTCTACTTCAATATGTCACAGTACATGTTGGCATTCATGGTTCCCTTAATGAACTGCAGCTCCCCAGTGCACTCATGCAGGCCCAGACCATGACACTCTCACCACCATGCTTGACTGTGTGCAAGACACACTTGTCTTTGTACTCCTCACCTGGTTGCCGCCACATATGCTTGACAACATTTGAGACAAATAAGTTTATCTTGGTCTCATCAGACCACATGACATGGTTCCAGTATTCCATGTCCTTAGTCTGCTTGTCTTCAGCAAACTGTTTGCGGGTTTTCTTGTGCATCATCTTTAGAAGAGGCTTCCTTCTGGGAAGACAGCCATGCAGACCAATTTGATGTAGTGTGAGGCAAATGGTATGAGCACTGACAGGCTGACCCTCCACCCCTTCAACCTCTGCAGCAATGCTGGAAGCACTCATACGTCTATTTCCCAAAGACAACCTCTAGATATGATGCTGAGCATGTGCACTCAACTTCTTTGGTCGACCATGGCGAGGCCTGTTCTGAGTGGAATCTATCCTGTGAAACCACCATATGGTCTTGCCCACAGTGCTGCAGCTCAGTTTCAGGGTCTTGGCATTTTTTTTTATAGCCTAGCCCTAGGCCATCTTTATGTAGAGCAACAATTCTTTTTTCCAGATCCTCAGAGAGTTCTTTGCCATGAGGTGCCATGTTGAACTTCCAGTGACCAGTATGAGAGAGTGTGAGAGCGATAACACCACATTTAACACACCTGCTTCCCATTCACAACTGAGACATTGTAACACTAACAAGTCACATGACACCGGGGAGGGAAAATGGCTAATTGGGCCCAATTTAGACATTTCCACTTAGGGGTGTACTCACTTTTGTTGCCAATGGTTTATATATTAATGGCTGTGTGAGTTATTTTGAGGGGACAGCAAATTTACACTGTTATACAGGCTGTACACCTACTACTTTACATTGTAGCAGAGTGTCATTTCTTCAGTGTTGTCACATGAATAGATATAATAAAATGGAGAGCAAAAAAATGGGGCGCAAGAGAATACTGAGAACAGGCAGCAGCTGAAATAACCTGCCCTTCGGTGGGTCCCCACTCAGTTCTCAAGCTGGTTTTAGCTCATCTTGTGCCATTACAGAGAGAACGTCTCTGAAACATATCAGACTGGTCTCACCCATACGGGCAGTCCAGATCCAAAATGCCAGCAAGTTCCCACTGCACAAGAGACACAGCAACCCCAGACGATCGTTTCAGCCTTGTTAGGCATCATCAGTGAGGCATAGCTGATATCTCTCTAGGCACCGTGTGCAAGGGGTCCATGTCTGGATTACCCTTTAAACTTATGGATGCCTAACAAGGCTGAAAGGATCGTCTGGGGTTGCTGTGTCTCTCGTGCAGAGAGAACTTGCTGGCACTTCGGATCTGGACTGCGTGTATGGGTGGGACCAGTCTGATATGCTTCAGATTATTATTATTGCGATTTATATAGCGCCAAAAGATTCTGTAGCACTTTACAATATTATTGGTGGGGGGGGGGGGGGGATTTGACTATAAATAGGACAATTACAAGAAAACTTACAGAAACGAAGGGTTGAAGAGGGCCCTGCTCAAACGAGCTTACAGTCTATAGGAGGTGGGGTATAAAACACATTAGGATAGGGAAAAGAAGTCAAATTAGGTGGGAGTAGAGCAAAACTGGAAGAGAGAGCAGAGTGCTGCCCTTTAGGAGAGAGCAAGAGGCAGGTATGTGAGGTAGAGGTTAGTCTGGGAGGCCATAGGCTTTCCTAAAGAAATTAGTTTTAAGGCACTTCTTAAATGATTGAAGACTAGGGGAGAGTCTGATGGCGCTAGGCAGGCTATTCCATAGGACGGGAGCCACCCGTGAAAAATCGTGCATGCACGAGTTGGCCGTATGGGTACGAGCGGCAGACAGAAGGTGGTCAGAGTGGAGGGACCGAGAAGGGGCATACCTATGGATCTGTGAGGAGATATAAGAGGGGCTAAGATTATTCAGTGCTTTATAGGTATGGGTTAGCAGTTTGAATTGACTCCTATAGGATACAGGAAGTCAATGTAAGGACTGACAGAGGGGTGAGGTGTGAGAGGACTGACTAGAGAGGAAAATCAGTCTGGCGGCAGCCTTCATTACAGACTGCAGCGGGGCAATACGGCTATTGGGAAGACCAATTAGGAGAGAGTTACAATAGTCCATGCGAGAGATTACTAGAGCATGGACAAGCTCTTTAGTAGCATCTTGTGTAAGAAAGGGGCGGATGCGGGCGATGTTTTTGAGGTGGAATTGTCATGATTTGAAAACAGACCGGATGTGAGGCTCAAAGGTGAGGCCAGAATCAAAAGTAAAACCAAGACAACGTGCTTGTATGGATGGGCTGATATTATTCAGATATGTTCTCTCTGTAATGGCGCAAGATGAGCTAAAACCAGCTTGAGATCTGAGCGGAGACCCACTGAAGGGCAGGCTCTTTGAGCTGCTGCCCATTCTCAGTATACTCTTGCGCCCTGTTTTTTTGCTCTCCATAAGTTTAAAGTGTAATCCAGATGTGGACCCCTTGCTCACAGTGCCTAGAGAGATATCAGCTATGCCTCACTGATGATGCCTAACAAGGTTGAAACGATCGTCTGGGGTTGCTGTGTCTCTCGTGCAGAGGGAACTTGCTGGCATTTTGGATCTGGACTGCCTGTATGGGTGGGATCAGTCTGATATGTTTCAGAGATGTTCTCTCTGTAATGGCACAAGATGAGCTAAAACCAGCTTAAGATCTGAGTGAGGACCCACCGAAGGGCAGACTATTTCAGCTGTTGCCTGTTCTCAGTATACTCTTGCGCCCCTTTTTTTTTGCTCTCCACTGTTTTACGTTTAACCCCTTAAGACCGGAGGGCGTACTATTACGTCCTTTTAAAAGCGGCTCTAAACGCCGCCGGACGTAATAGTACGCCCTCCGGTTTTTAGTAACTTACCCGGTCGCTGGCGGTCCCACGCCGGCGATCGCGGTTCGGGGGACTCCCAGGGAGCCCCCCGCGGCACGTCCGCCCTCCAGGAGCCCTCCCGGCCATGTGAGAGTGAGGTCCTTGCGAGGACCTCACAATCACATGGCCGGTATAGCTGCCTGCTGCATTGCCAGCAGGGGGACCAACTGTAATGACAGTTGGTCCCCCTGCTGGCTGAAAATCAAATAAATTTTTTTTAAAACAGTGTAAAAATAAATAAATTATATACTTAGATCATATATATATATTATATATATATGATCTAAGTATATATATACACATATACATACATACACATACACCGTCTAGGTGTATTTTAATATTAATATATATATAATTATATATATATATTAATATCAAATTACACGTAGACTGATACTGATTAAATATATATATAATTATTGTTATATATATATATTTATAAATAATATAAAAAAAATTAATATGTAAATACGTAAAAAAATAAAATAAAAAAAATAATTAAAAATAAAATATTAAAAAATATATAGATGTGTTTTATTTCGTTCTAACTGTATTCTGATATTAATATATATATATTTATATCAAAATACACTTATAACGAAATAATATATATATCTATATACATAAATATATACGTATATATCACTATATATATACCTATATATAAATAAAAATATTAAAAAAAAAATATATATATATACGTATATATACACATATGTATATATATACATATATTAATTCTACACATATATTTATGTAATAATTTTACAGAATTAGGTATCCTAATTAATTACAACTAGCGGGACCTGCCTGACCACCCATGCCGAAAGTATAGGGAATTTAATTTGCTAGCACTATATTTAACCCTATAACTTTCCAAGACACCATAAAACCTGTACATGGGGGGTACTGTTTTACTCGGGAGACTTCGCTGAACACAAATATTAGTGTTTCAAAACAGTAAAATGTATTACAACCATGATATCGCCAGTAAAAGTGACGTTTTTTGCATTTTTCACGCACAAACAGCACTTACAGGGACGATATTATTGCTGCAATACTTTTTACTGTTTTGAAACACAAATATTTGTGTTCAGCGAAGTCTCCTGAGTACAACAGTACCCCTCATGTACAGGTTTTATGGTGTTTTCAAAAATTACAGCGTCAAATATAAGGCTTGTGTTTAATTTTTTTCACATTAAAATTCGCCAGATTGCTTACGTTGCCTTTATGACCCTATGGTAGCCCAGGAATGAAAATTACCCCTATGATGGCATACCATTTGCAATAGTAGACAACCAAAGGTATTGCAAATGGGGTATGTCCAGTCTTTTTTAGTAGCCACTTAGTCCCAAACACTGTTAACCCCTTAACACCGCAGCCAAATGTACAAGTTGTGAACGAAACAAAACGTAAACAAAACCTGGCATTTACGCTATATGTCTGTCCAACCGTAATTCACCTCTTTCATATTAAATGCACCCCCCCTTATTATATATCATTTTATTCAGGGGAAACAGGGCTTTCATTTAATATCAAATATTTAGCTATGAAACATAATTTAATATGAAAAAAATGGGAGAAAATAAGATTTTTTTTTATTTTTTTCGTTCTACATGACATTTTAACTGTCAATGTCATAATACTGTTTGCTTTTACTGCAATAAAATACACATATTTGTATTCAGCAAAGTCTCACGTGTAAAACAGTACCCCCTATGTACAGGTTTTATGGTGTTTTGGGAAGTTACAGGGTCAAATATAGCGTGTTACATTTGAAATTGAAATTCGCCAGATTGGTTACGTTGCCTTTGAGACTGTATAGTAGCCCAGGAAATAAATTTACACCCATAATGGCATACCATTTGCAATAGTAGACGACCCAAGGTATTGCAAATAAGCGATGTCCAGTCTTTTTTAGTAGCCATTTGGTCACAAACACTGGCCAAAGTTAGCGTTTGTATTTGTTTGTGTGTGAAAAATGCAAAAAACGCCAATTTTGGCCAGTGTTTGGGACTAAGTGGCTACTAAAAAAGACTGGACATACCCCATTTGCAATACCTTTGGTTGTCTACTATTGCAAATGGTATGCCATCATAGGGGTAATTTTCATTCTTGGGCTACCATAGGGTCATAAAGGCAACGTAAGCAATCTGGCGAATTTTAATGTGAAAAAAATTAAACACAAGCCTTATATTTGACGCTGTCATTTTTGAAAACACCATAAAATCTGTACATGAGGGGTACTGTTGTACTCAGGAGACTTCGCTGAACACAAATATTTGTGTTTCAAAACAGTAAAAAGTATTGCAGCAATAATATCGTCCCTGTAAGTGCTGTTTGTGCGTGAAAAATGCAAAAACCGTCACTTTTACTGGCGATATCATGGTTGTAATACATTTTACTGTTTTGAAACACTAATATTTGTGTTCAGCGAAGTCTCCCGAGTAAAACAGTACCCCCCATGTACAGGTTTTATGGTGTCTTGGAAAGTTATAGGGTTAAATATAGTGCTAGCAAATTAAATTCCCTATACTTTCGGCATGGGTGGTCAGGCAGGTCCCGCTAATTGTAATTAATTAGGATACCTAATTATGTAAAATTATTACATAAATATATGTGTAGAATTAATATATGTATATATATACATATGTGTATATATACGTATATATATATATATATTTTTTTTATATTTTTATTTATATATAGGTATATATATAGTGATATATACGTATATATTTATGTATATAGATATATATATTATTTCGTTATAAGTGTATTTTGATATAAATATATATATATTAATATCAGAATACAGTTAGAACGAAATAAAACACATCTATATATTTTTTAATATTTTATTTTTAATTATTTTTTTTATTTAATTTTTTTACGTATTTACATATTAATTTTTTTTATATTATTTATAAATATATATATAACAATAATTATATATATATATTTAATCAGTATCAGTCTACGTGTAATTTGATATTAATATATATATATAATTATATATATATTAATATTAAAATACACCTAGACGGTGTATGTGTATGTGTGTATATGTGTATATATATATACTTAGATCATATATATATAATATATATATATGATCTAAGTATATAATTTATTTATTTTTACACTGTTTTAAAAAAAAATTATTTGATTTTCAGCCAGCAGGGGGACCAACTGTCATTACAGTTGGTCCCCCTGCTGGCAATGCAGCAGGCAGCTATACCGGCCATGTGATTGTGAGGTCCTCGCAAGGACCTCACTCTCACATGGCCGGGAGGGCTCCTGGAGGGCGGACGTGCCGCGGGGGGCTCCCTGGGAGTCCCCCGAACCGCGATCGCCGGCGTGGGACCGCCAGCGACCGGGTAAGTTACTAAAAACCGGAGGGCGTACTATTACGTCCGGCGGCATTTAGAGCCGCTTTTAAAAGGACGTAATAGTACGCCCTCCGGTCTTAAGGGGTTAATGACCAATTGTACAATGTTACATTTTATGAAAAAAATAATAAAAATTATCAAATTGAAAAAAAAAAAGAGTAAAAGTGTAGTTGTTCTTTGGAAATGTTTCCTGCAATAAGGATTCCTATGGATTGGAACCACTACAATAGAGAACCTAGGTTCCTGTGAAAACCAAGGGTAGCTGTTCCTGCAAACACCAGAACCACTTTCCGCTTCCTTATAAGTAAACTATCAAATACCAGTAAGCAACATATAAGCTTTAATACCTTAGACTTTCTCCCTTTCCTATTCTAATTGAATTTTTAACTGAAAAAGAGGAGTCTGATCATTTTAATAGAATCCAAATAAATAGATGTGGAAACATAAAAAAATGATTCAGCTGAAATAATTATATTTGACTACAGTATTTACTTGGAAACACGAAGCTATATTAATTTTACTTTGACTTTTAACTATCCAAAAATATATCCAGCGTCAGATTATTTCCGGCACATCAGGATTAAGACTTAATTTAGTTCTATGAAAGTTTAAAAAGTAGACTTTTGGAAAATGTCTGATATAATTATAGGACAGCATAATAAATTTTATGTGACATATGCATGAAGCTAAATGATCTTTTGAACCAGAAAATTATTTTATAAGGCACATATTATTTTCTGTATCATACAATGGAACTTAGCTATTAGCACTATTGTAGATATTTGATTTTCAACTTGAGTCCTCAAGTACCCCCAGCAGTGAGGTTAGAAGGATAGCATCACATGCGTGCAGGTGGATCAATCAGTAACTCAGTCATTTTTAAGATCCACCTGTGCTAATGACACTTCCACCTGTTCTCAAGCAGGAACAGCCTTAAAATATGCTCTGTTGGGGGCACTTGAGGACTGATGTTACAAACTCTGGTGTAGATAGCATACATGTTTAATCAAGACAGCTCCATAGTGTTTGAAGTGGCCTTTACTTTGATAAGCTTTATTCAGGAAGTGCTGAATACATCAAGATTTTTCAAGAAGATTCTGGAGATAATGAGCAATACAATACTTTTTCAATGTCTTCAAAACATAATAGTGGTATCTCTTTTTTTGTATTTATGGATGAATGAATGGATGGATGGACAGACAGAAAGACCTACAGATAGATAGATACAGGGCCGGATTAAGAGCCCAGTGGGCCTGGTGCTGATAATTATGATGGGCCTAATTACAGAATCTTATCGACCAAAAACACTAAAAGAGTCATACCTCCCAAGCATCATGTATCTGATGGAGATGGTGTTTGAGGGAAACTCAAAGGATGCAGCTATAAGAAAACACATACTCTATGCTAATCTCTTTATCTAATTTATGCTTTCATCTTTTAAGTAAATCCATACTGTGGCGAAACCAACCTCATCACTGGGCATTGGAGAAGCCTGTTTGCCAGCCTCCTGCCTGACTATGGCCCCTAGGAGATTTGGCCTTAAAATACAGTATTTGGGCATATTGTATTTTATTATGCTACTGCTGGCCCTTTAAGAACCATCTGGGGACATACTGTGACTTTGGGAAGGAACAATGCCCCTTTAAGACTCTGTCCCCTGTCCCCCTAATATACTTTGTTTGTGCCCTTTTCCCACTTGGTTCAGTAAATGTGGCTTACTGAACCAAGTACCACACAGGCAGACCACCCAGAAGTGGAAGTGTGCAGGCAATTTACCTCCCAGGCTGGAAGCCTGCTGTAGGTAAATTGCTGACTGCTGGGGGGCCGCCGTTCGCACAAACGAACACGTGGCGGCGCCATCTTTTGTTCATTCAAATGCGGTCAGCGGTGTGTGGAGCCAAATTCATGGAACTGAAATCGGTTACACAGTTCCACGAACACCACTGACCCTTACCTTCTCCTACACTGAATTTTCAGCTGCAGAGACGAATGCATGTTCGAATGGAACTTGGGGGTATGAAAATGTGCTTGCGGTCGGTCATAAAAGGACTTCCAGCTAACTTTTTAACCCCTGGATGGAATTGGCTGAATTTTGTTTATAATTAAAGTGTGCTGAGTTTGAATATGTAATTTATAAAGATTGAATGTATATTTTTAAAGTTATAGTACATGTGTAAAAACTGTATTTCTCTGCCTGTGATAATTACATTAACCCATTGTGTTCTGTAATTATATCACAGGCAGAGGGGAGGATTGTGTGTGGGAGTGTCTGTGGGTATTGTACGTATGGATTGGTTGTTCTGCAAAACCCTGTGGGCGTTACTATGTTTGTAGAATTGGCATAAAAGCAGAGTGTTTGATTAAAAGTTCAGTTCTACTTCACCCTCAATTTGGAGTGCCGTCTCTTATTGGGGGAATCTGCTACAAGGGATTGCTATGCTTGTCATACTCACTTGCTAAATCACTACTAAGCTCTTGTAAGAGCTTGTTCCTGCCTTGCTCTCTGGAGGAGTCTACGGTGGTTATGGTGTCGGCTGGAGTAATTGGAGCCCTCAGGAAGCGCTAGGAGCATCCATCAACGGAGGTACCCACTCGGGGTGCCAGGTGATCCATTACACATACCAACAGCAGTTTCCAGTGAAGCAGGAAGCCAATGGGCGGGGTAAAAGAGTATGCCACTGATGCGAATCACATGACCAGAACTGCCAAAAGGGGCGAACATGCCCAAAAACGGGGTATGTCTGTCCAAAGAATTGGAAGGCCAGCCTGGCATCAGTGTCCCTATGCATCACAGTGTCAGTGTCCCCATGTCGCCCTGTCCCCTAGTGTCTTTGTCCCCATGTCTATGTGTCCCATGTCACTAGGATACTAGGAGACACAGAGACATGGGGACACAGAGACACTGAGAGACATGGGGGCACTGAGACACTTGGGGAGACTGGGAGACATGAGGGCACTTGTGGATACAGACATGGGGACACTGAGAGACATGGGGACACAGACATTTGGGGACACTGGGAGAAATGGGGACACAGACATGTGGACGTAGACATTGGGTGACATGGGGACACAGACACTGGGAGACATGGGGACACTAGGGACACTGGCTGGTAGACATAGGGACACTGGGAGACATGGGGACACAGACACTGGCTGGGAGACATGGGGACACAGACATATGGGAGACATGGAGACACTGTGTCCCTATTGTCTCTGTGTCCCAATGTGTCTACCTATGTCTCACAGCATCCCCATGTGTCTCAGTGTCCCCATGTCTCACAGTGTCCCCTAGTGTCTCAGTGTCCCCACGTCTCCCAGTGTCCCCTAGTGTCTCGTGTCACCATGTGTCCCCTAGTGTCTCATTGTCTCCATGTCTCCCTGATGCCTTTCCCCTCATCCCTCACTTCCCTGAGCTGTAAGCTGTCTCTGCAGGCTGGGAGCTGCTGTCTGAACTCTCTGTGCTGTGTAGCTGCTCCCCCGCAGATCAGTGAGTAGAGAGAGGCAGGGATATGCTGTACCTTCCTATCCCTGCCTCTCTCCATACACAGTGACCCCTACTGGCCGGTGCTGGTATTGCAGAGTGATCTCCGTTTATACTGAGAAAAATATTTGCATTAGTATTGCCGGTATTACTGCAATACCATCACGGCCAGGCAGCCTCAAATACAGGCTGTGCCTTAAAATACCAGTCAGGTGGCAAACCTAAGAGTAGTGTGTAAAAAAAAAAAGTTCTTTTTTTTTTTTTTTTTAAATGGGCCTATTCCATGGGCCTGGGCCTGGAGCTGCAGCTCCATCAGCCCCTATGTTAATCCGGCCCTGGATAGATACATTAAGCAACAAAACCACTTTAACTTAATGATGTCTATATATGATGCCCCTGCAGTCTAACTGGTCAATTCTCTGCAATTTAGGAGTTAAATCACTTTGTTAATGCAGCCCTAGCCACTCCTCCTTATCATATTTTGTATGTGACCTACACAGTCTTCCTACATATTTCCTGTAAAGAGAGATCTAATGTCTAAACTTCCAGAGCAGGAGATAAAAAAAACTTCTAAACTAAACAGACTGTACTGATGGAAAATGAAAAAAAAGAAAAAAAAACAACTAAAATCATATGGAATCTAGCTTGTAATAAAGAGAATTCTTGACAAATTCCATAACTGCAGTCTTCAAGTTGCCCAAGTGCATAAAAAATCCATAAAATAAAATGCAATGTATTTATTCTTTTGGATGCTACATATTAAGAAAATGAGATTCCAGATTGTCAACATTTTGCAAATAACAATTTTGTTGTTACTAATCTCGAAGAAAGTAAATTATGCGTTTCAAGTAGGGGGAAAAAAACTGTGTTGATTTGTTTTTTTTAACTTTGCAAAGATTTTGTAATCTGAATTATTTGTGTGAAGGGATTTGCATATCTAAAATCTCAAAAATAACACTTTTTTTTTTTTGCCCGAAGTTATGGAAATACTGTATATTTTACCAAACTCCTTGTTTATAGGTGTTTTATTGTGCTCTTATCAGAGTCTACAAATTAATTCATCTTTACTATAATTGACTATTATTTATTCACTTGTTAATAACTGTTTTAAATTATCTTGTCTAGTTGATAACCATTTTCCTGAAAAACTATCACACTCTCGGAGCTTGCTCCAGATCCCATATGTCTCCAAATGCCTTTCATTCCTCTAATAAATAAAAGAAGCAAGTGTCTCTGCCTTCTGATAAAGAATGTACAAGAAAATGACAAATGTTATGCCCAAATGACCAAGCTGAAAAAATAGCCCATTTTATTTTTGCTTAAATATAGAAATTAACATGTAAAAATCATGAAAATGTACAATTTAATTCTATAAATTGTGAAGTTGGACCAGCACTCCTCAAGCCTGAGGTACAGATCCCTGGCGTTACACACACACACAGTAACTAAAACATGCATAGACCTAAACATAAAGATAGATGGGCATTTAAAGCGGCACTGTCATGCCGAACGTACCTTTCCTCAATCTCTTCCTCTTCTCCCCCTCTCTCAGGATCTGTTATTCTTTTCTTCCATTCTTCTTTAGTTTTCTTTAAAATCATAAGACAAAGTAGGGACTCTGTCTTATGGAGGATTCCTCCGCTTGACCAGCTCTGACCAGCGGAGGAGCAAAGTGTGCTTCATTTCCGCTGGTCAGAGCAATTTTCCCATGATCCCTAGCTTTCCTCCCAGTTCCCACAATGCTTCCTGTCAGTATTGCCGAACGTCCTGTCACTTAGACAGAACGCCGGCAAAACTGCCGAATTGCATCCTAACAGAATGAGCACTGTTTCTCCATTGGTGTTAGGATGCAATTCGGTACTTTGTTCGGATCGGAATTTCATTCTGATGAATGAAACCCCGATCCTATTCATTGCTGTGGCTGCATCTTGCAGCCGCTTAGTAGATAACTCCCTAATTCCCACGGTATCAGGGAGCCATCTACTAAAAGGCTGAAAGACCTAAACTGGTCTTTCAGCCAACTTTACTAATACTAAGTAAAAATGAATAGTAAATAATATGCCCCTACTCGCTATACCGCGAGCAGGGGCATGTCTAATAAGCAGTGAGCAGCCTGTGGCTGCTCACTGTAAAAAAAAAATAAAAATATTGCCCCCCACCCCTAAACGACGGGTGGGGGCTGTAAAGTAAAATAAGGGAGGGAGACCTATTGTCCCCCCCCGGCCCCCACCCCTGAGCGGTGGGTGGGGGCCATAAAGATAATGAGGGGGGGGGGACCTACTGTCCTCCCCCCCCGGCCCCCACCCCTGGGCGGCGGGTGGGGGCCATAATAGTAGTAGGGGGGGGGGACCTACTGTCCTCCCCCCCGGCCCCCACCCCTGGCCGGCGGGTGGGGGCCATAATGGTAATAAGAGGGGGGGGACCTACTGTCCTCCCCCCCCCCGGCCCCCACCCCTGGGGGTCGGGTGGAGGCCATAACAGTAGTAGGGGGGGGGGGACCTACTGTCCTACCCCCCCGGCCCCCACCCCTGGGCGGCGGGTGGGGGCCATAATAGTAGTAGGGGGGGGACCTACTGTCCTCCCCCCCGTCCCCCACCCCTGGCCGGCAGGTGGGGACCATAATGGTAATAAGAGGGGGGGGGACCTACTGTCCTCCCCCCCCCCGGCCCCCACCCCTGGGCGGCGGGTGGGGGCCATAATAGTAATAAGGGGGGGGGGACCTACTGTCCTCCCCCCCCGGCCCCCACCCCTGGGCGGCGGGTGGGGGCCATAATAGTAGTAGGGGGGGGACCTACTGTCCTCCCCCCCGGCCCCCACCCCTGGGCGGCGGGTGGGGGCCATAATAGTAATAAGGGGGGGGGACCTACTGTCCTCCAGCCCCCGGTCCCCCCCCCCCTTTTACCATTAGGGCCCCCACCCGCCGCCCAGGGGTGGGGGCCGGGGGCTGGAGGACAGTAGGTGTCCCCCCCTTATTACTATTATGGCCCCCACCCGCCGCCCAGGGGTGGGGGCCGGGGGGAGGACAGTAGTTCCCCCCCCCTACTACTATTATGGCCCCCACCCGCCGCCCAGGGGTGGGGGCCGGGGGGGAGGACAGTAGGTCCCCCCCCTTTTACCATTAGGGCCCCCACCCGCCGCCCAGGGGTGGGGGCCGGGGGCTGGAGGACAGTAGGTCCCCCCCCTTATTACTATTATGGCCCCCACCCGCCGCCCAGGGGTGGGGGCCGGGGGGAGGACAGTAGGTCCCCCCCCCTACTACTATTATGGCCCCCACCCGCCGCCCAGGGGTGGGGGCCGGGGGGGGGAGGACAGTAGGTCCCCCCCCTTATTACTATTATGGCCCCCACCCGCCACCCAGGGGTGGGGGCCTGAGGGGAGGACAGTAGGTCCCCCCTCATTCCCATTATGGCCCCCACCCGCCGCCCAGGGGTGGGGGCCTGAGGGGAGGACAGTAGGTCCCCCCTCATTCCCATTATGGCCCCCACCCGCCGTCCAGGGGTGGGGGCCGGCGGGGGAGGACAGTAGGTCCCCCGTCCCCCCCTTATTACCCTTTTTTTTTTTTTTTTTTTTTTTTTACAGTGAGCAGCCACAGGCTGCTCACTGTTTAGTGGACATGCCCCTACTCGCGGTATAGCGAGTAGGGGCATTGGGGAGATTTTAATCTCCCTTGTGCTATTATGGGGGTCATATTGACCCCCATAGAGTGAGGAGGGGACCTGGGGGGCTTATGAAGTGGTGGGGAGCACTGCTCCCTGCCGCTTCTGTCTTTACATATTGCAAGGAGGGAGCTGCACCCCTTAGCTCCCTCCTTGTAATAAACCGAACAAACAAACGAACACTGATACACAGTGTTAGTTTGTTCGTCTGATTTTTTCTATTCATTCATTCGTCTGTCTGATGAATGAATGAATAGGTGAAATTCCCGTTCGCATGTCCAGATGTTTCACTGGGCATGTGCGGGAATCTCAGGGCTATCTAGTGTGGGTAGATGACGTGTCCCACAGGGACTTCACCTACCCACACAAAGATGGCGGCGCCCTGAATATAGATCGGGGCAGAAAATAAAGTATAAAAAATAGGTAATGTGGGGGGCATAGGGGCATTTGGGGGTGACTAGGGGGTCGATTGGATGTAGTTGAGGCGGGAGGGGGGTTAAAAAAAAAACGGAATTCGGCATGACAGTGCCGCTTTAAACACTCTAAAAGTCACTAAGTCAATACGATAGACCACAGTTGATTTGCTGGAAAATGTCTAATAAACAAATATGATATACATAAAAAACACAAAATTCATTAAACACTGTGCAGCTAAAGGCATTGAGGTATTGAGCCCTTCCTAACTAATGCTTATAGCGGCAGTGTTTTTCATGTATCACATATTTGCACTGTGTGGATTTAAGTCTAAGGAAACCCATTTTATTTTATTTTTGGTTTTTAAAGGAACCCTCCATAAAAAAAATTATTAGAGATACTCCCGAGGAACAGGTGCATGCAATTTGCTTTGCATGGTTTCCTTGGCTTGCTTTAACTGCAGATTTAGTATCTTTTTCCCCAGCATGGACTTTCTGTTGCTGTCTTGTCACAAATTTCTCCATTAGCCATATTACAACTCATGGAAAAGTTTTTACAAAGCAGCGACTCTAGGCAGTTGCCTGCCTTTCGAATTTAGCTCCACTGAACAAAACTGCCAGGAAGCAGCAGGACCAGCTGCCTAATTGACATTACATATTACATTACTGCCTAGGGACACCTACACTAGTCACAGACACTCTAGACCACTAGACACAGCCACTAGAGGTGCTTCCTGTACAGCACTGACATTCAGCATCTCCACACTCCGAATGGTAACGCTGAACATTCCCCATAGAGATGCATTGATTCACTGAATCTCAATGAAGAGATGCTAATTAGCCAGGATGGCGTCTTGCCACAAGTGTGCATTAACCTCCCAATGCTTTCTATGGGAAAGCACTGGATTG
This sequence comes from Pelobates fuscus, assembly GCF_036172605.1. Lineage (NCBI taxonomy): Eukaryota > Metazoa > Chordata > Amphibia > Anura > Pelobatidae > Pelobates > Pelobates fuscus. The sequence goes on along the minus strand of NC_086320.1, from coordinate 312,842,681 downwards.
GCTGAGATTGTCAATTCTGATGATATCAGCCAAGGAGATGGGGCAGGGACAAGGGCAGTGCCGCCGGGGCCTCCCCCAACAGACCTGCACGGCTCCGGAATAAAGGTAAGCTATAACTGTTATTATAGGGGAAAGGGGTGCTAGCCACCTAAAATATAATTTTAACACTATAGGGTCAGGAATACACATTTGCATTCATAAACCTATACTGTTCCTTTATGGACTTGAGCTTCGCAAGCTGAGGTGCTGTATGTGCTTGGAATGATTTTTCAGCAAGTAGAAAAGTGGTTTGGGGTTATTGACTCTTATAGTGTGCAAGGTTTTATCTGTCTTTATATTTAAGCTAATTCTGTTTTGCAAATGCTTTTCATTATGGTTGGTGAAAAATCCTTTCCCAAAAAACAAAATATGTGAAAATCTGCACTTTTCATTGAGGGACTGAGGAAAACATCATCATGCTTGTCTGATTTTGTGGTGAACACAGCGGTGATGTGCTAAATGTGAGGAAACAGACTATAGCTGTGTAAAAGCAGCTGACGAAGCCTATATCTCTCTCTTGATATATATAAACATTTTGTTTCCTAGTATCCAGGAATAACATTGTGCTAGCCTTCCCTCTACCCTCACCCCATGTACAGAGGCCAAGGAAGAAAAATAAATTAAATAAACTTAAAATGGGCTACACAGTGTCATGGATTAATAAAATGGAAAGGTAATATTTATATAGCTCAAGACCCTATAACCTTTGTGCAACATGTTGTGTCTCCAAATAATAGGAATAGAAGGAATATTACTGTATGATAGTAGCGTATGGTACATCTGTCTCATTATATATAGGCTGTTTCAAGGAGCTGCCTAAACCAAATAGAATCTTTCCCTAGGTTCTCAATGTATTTACAGTTTGTAACATGTAGAGAAAATTAATGGAACCTGGTGACAAATTGTACTTCAGGGTTTAATCATATGCTGTTTGGAGCCACTTTTTGAAATTTATCACAAAGTGCAATGAAAGTTGTGATTAATTCAATGTTTGATAGAAGTGTTTCTAGAATTTTCAGCAATTCACCCAATTCCAGTCATTGTGAATTTTGGAGTATTTGCTCACTAACTACATTTCATGACATGCAGGAGTAGGCAATAGGTTTATTCACTAAACTGTGAATTGCAGTGAATCAAAAACCAAATTGTAGGGGCGGAGCCGACCATCGAGCCGTGCAGACGCGTCTGCAACGAGCTCACGCCGAGCGGGCATAATCTGGGGCAAAAGCAACAGATACTTAGCCCAAAACCATTCAGGGGTGCGCCACACAAGTCGGGGGTGCCCTCCAGAACCCAACGCCACCACCCCGGAGCCCGTCGAGGCCGGGAACACGGAGACACAAATGCGGCCTACTGAGGCTGAAGCCGAGGAGAGGCGGCTGCTCTCCTCGACGCGAGAGCCTTCAAGCGACTTGTGCTCAATCTACCCCCCCCCACCTTTGGATCAGTGGGGGATATCCCGGTCCCCATTGGACACAATGGCCAGGAAGTAAAGCAGATGTTCCATCCACAAGCCATACTGGGGCAAATGGCTCACAAGGCACTACCAAGATGGCCGCCCAGCGTCAACGCAGATAGCAGAACACCCGCACCCAGCAACCCAGGTCCCCTCTAGAGACATTTGACCACCTATGCATCAGCTTCAGGGAGACCCTGCAGAGCAGAGGAGCGACCTACCGCCAGGCGGAGATAATGATAACCGCATGGATTCGACCGGCAGCACGCCGCAACTATTATAAGCAGACACTACGAGCATCCAAAATGGCTGTCCCACAACACAGATACCAGCAGGCCCAGAGAGGTAAAATGGTGGCAGGCATATCAGAGGCACTCTCCCACTCACAAATTAAAACACCCGGGGAAACAAAGCAAATCACGCAAACAAGTGACTGCACGGCATCAAACTCCACGTGCTACCCCCCCCCCCACCTTTGGATCAGTGGGGGATATCCCGGTCCCCATTGGACACAATGGCCAGGAAGTAAAGCAGATGTTCCATCCACAAGCCATACTGGGGCAAATGGCTCACAAGGCACTACCAAGATGGCCGCCCAGCGTCAACGCAGATAGCAGAACACCCGCACCCAGCAACCCAGGTCCCCTCTAGAGACATTTGACCACCTATGCATCAGCTTCAGGGAGACCCTGCAGAGCAGAGGAGCGACCTACCGCCAGGCGGAGATAATGATAACCGCATGGATTCGACCGGCAGCACGCCGCAACTATTATAAGCAGACACTACGAGCATCCAAAATGGCTGTCCCACAACACAGATACCAGCAGGCCCAGAGAGGTAAAATGGTGGCAGGCATATCAGAGGCACTCTCCCACTCACAAATTAAAACACCCGGGGAAACAAAGCAAATCACGCAAACAAGTGACTGCACGGCATCAAACTCCACGTGCTACCCCCCCCCCCCACCTTTGGATCAGTGGGGGATATCCCGGTCCCCATTGGACACAATGGCCAGGAAGTAAAGCAGATGTTCCATCCACAAGCCATACTGGGGCAAATGGCTCACAAGGCACTACCAAGATGGCCGCCCAGCGTCAACGCAGATAGCAGAACACCCGCACCCAGCAACCCAGGTCCCCTCTAGAGACATTTGACCACCTATGCATCAGCTTCAGGGAGACCCTGCAGAGCAGAGGAGCGACCTACCGCCAGGCGGAGATAATGATAACCGCATGGATTCGACCGGCAGCACGCCGCAACTATTATAAGCAGACACTACGAGCATCCAAAATGGCTGTCCCACAACACAGATACCAGCAGGCCCAGAGAGGTAAAATGGTGGCAGGCATATCAGAGGCACTCTCCCACTCACAAATTAAAACACCCGGGGAAACAAAGCAAATCACGCAAACAAGTGACTGCACGGCATCAAACTCCACGTGGTACCGCCAGAGCCGGCTCCCGAAGCAACGTCAGCAAGTCAAAGGGCGACAATAGAGAGAGAGAGGAAGATAAAATCCGGGACTTACCAGCACTAGGTATCGGCTGAGATACCCATTCTATTGCCCTACACGGGCCCTCGTAGCCTGGACTGTTCCGAGCCCACACGGTAACGAAACACCCGGACTCAGAGACCCCATACATATCCTAAGCAGTCTATACACCCATGCCAGCAGTAGCCGGTGATAAATATATTTTTGACTACCCATGTTCCTAGTGGCTTAATACTCAGTGATGACCTGTTGTTACACAGAGCAACCATGCCTAGAGAGAATAGTGATGTCACTCTACAGTATAGGTAAATATTAGCAATGTTACTTACAATATGATGCCTCCTAGCCTAAACATTCATGGCACAATGTAACTATGCTTTACTTCGTAACCAGAAACTGCTTTGTATTAAAATGTGTTCACACTACACTCACCATAGCATAGGCGACCTAGCAAAGTTAAAAACTCAGCATCTTTATCTTTATTTTATTTCATTTTATCTCATTTAATCTTACACGGACAAATCAACTGTTTAGTTAATAAGCACGTTAACTAGCATGAAAGTTGAAATACACTGTAGTGGTGTTTGTTGATATAGCGTGACCATCTGCACATCAAAAATAAAGAATTAAAAAAAAAAACTAAAAGAAAATTAAAAGAAAACCCAAATTGTAAAATAGAGGCTAAAATAGTCTAGTTTTGAGTAAATTGCAAAAAAGTTATGATGGTCCACACACGTTTTGGCCCACAACAGGGTCTTTGACAAAATTCAATTCAGGCAGCAAATTGACATCAACGTTTTCTAACCCTTAGAGAACCTACAGTCTGCTTCCCCTTGCAAAGATAGTACTCTACTTGATACCCTTGCCCATTCATCTTGGCTACATTTTAGTTTATAGATCATGATTTCCATTAATTCATCATCAAGTAAATGAAAACCATTTCACAAACTGCTTAGTTGCTCGTACCTGAAACAGCTTTTTCTACGATGCAGCTCACATTCTTAGCTATCACCTGCAATTTCTCCCATCACCTTTTCACTTGATGCACATTATGCATGATGATTGTATGTGTCATCTTTCATAACACTCTCTACAAACATGTGACAAATGTTAGATTAGAGAACATGGGAAGGGTTCTCTACTATGTTTGTACAAGTCTTTTAATTATAGACCCCTGTACGTAACAATACCTGTAATAAACGGGTTATGTGTAAGAACTGTTAAAAAAAAAATGTTAATTAAATTAGATGTAAAAAGAATGTGTGTATAGACAAGTGAAATTTCTAATAAGGTTTTGTGCTTTTATACAGGGATTTCGTTGTAACAACGCGCAATTGTTCATTTTTAATAACGTTGAAGGACACAGGGCAGATTTCTGACATTTACAATTTTATTTCAATAAACTTTTCGAAAAATGTTTAGTAGTTTTGACAGTGAAAATATTTGTTTCGTTGACTATTTTCTTTTTGCACATTTTATATGAGTAAAACAGAACTTGAATCTTCTAAATTCTATTTATTTGATTTCACAAACCAAAAGTTTCTGCAGAGGCAAAGTGACATATATTTTTCTTATGATTGACAAGATTTCATTAAAAAATAAAATATCAAATCACTGGCGATAAGAAAGCAGTCAATATCTTTCTTTCTAATCAAATTTATAGTCACAGCATATGTGCTGAATCCTAAGCTAATATTATTATTTTTATTAATAAATCACTATATTCAAGATATTTTTAACACTACTGAAGTAAAAACGATAAGGCGAGAACAGTAAAGGATACATTTTCACAGAGAAACAGTAAACTCTCAGTAAAGAAAATATACTGATCATAAAACAATAAAATGATTGTAAGTAGAGAATGACATTTTTATAAAGTGATGTTTAAGCTTAGAATGTCTACGTTGATCTTTAAGAATCAAAAATCTGGCAAAAGTTTTTTATCGATATGTAATTAATCACTTTTATCTTACACATATAAGCCATATAAAAAGAAAACCTTCTAAAATGTGGCTTGCAGGTTATATTCGCTAAACTCCATAATGAGCAAATTAAAATACACATGTAAACATTTGGGCAAAATTATACAAAACAGCTATAACTAAAACTTGGCTACTTAGGCTACTTTGTTGTTTTTTTTCTCTCTATAATTCAACTTAAGTGAATAAACTGTGCAAATTATGTAAGGTGGTTCAGGTTATAACATGACCGCTGACCTATATATGTATCCTATATCCTTCCTCACTGTTGCCCCCCAAATAAACACAGGACACCTTCTAGAACAGATAAGGGTAACTGCCACAGTTTTATTATATATTTAAATTTTAACACCATAATGCTGTCAGCTGTTGGGCGCTTGTCCAACAGACAGTTCTCCAACCGTTTCCCAAGAGCCTCAACAGCTGGAACTTGCCATCAGTTCCCGCGAAGGCTGTCGTCTCCCCAAGGCGACTCTTCGTCTTGTTCCTTTTGATCTGCGCTGTTCAGGAATCCCACAAACCGTGAGGCTGCATGCACCCTATGCTGCACCAGCATTGTGCCCCCCGCAAACAGTGCAGCCTCAATGCCTGATTGCAACTCGAGATTGAAAATGTCAAAGCCTATAGGGGACAGGTGAACACCATCGCTCCTCATAATGTTAGAGTTCTCTCCTTCCAACTCGAAGTGCCGCACCACTATCCCACCCTTGCGGCGCACAAATTTTGAAAAAGTAACGGTGACCTTCCTGTGGAAGCACTCTAGTGCTGTCCCATATGCACTAGCCCTTCAAACTAGATGAGGAACAATCTCGGACCAGATAAGAGTCAGCTCTTTAACCCCTTAAGGACACATGACATGTGTGACATGTCATGATTTCCTTTTATTCCAGAAGTTTGGTCCTTAAGGGGTTAAACAGTGCAAAACACTGCGCCATGTCCTGCTTCATGGCATGGATGAGATCGACGACCTTCGTCTGCCGATATCATTCCCACCCACTTGCAAAACTAAAATAACATGACCTGACACACAGCAACTAAGCTGAATGCATTTCGCATACATCTGGTCCCAAGTCAACCCTCTTCCACACGCCTGGCTGCCCAATACAAATACTAATGGCCCATTATCCACACGGAATGGGAACCACTCCTGAAAATAACGACACACACAACAGCAACAACATAAGTAGGGAAAGGGGGAATACAATTACAACATATGAAACACAGTATTAATCTTTCAACTGTTTATGCTGACTGGTAAGTCTCCTCCCCCAGCATCTCCACAAAGCATACACATTGCAACAATAATAACCAGTTTCTTTATCCAGCCCCCAAGGCATGGTCAGCAGTCATGCTCCCCCTTCCAAAGTTGTCCAGGGGGAAACTCTCATTCAAGCTGTGCTGGTACTATACAGATGTGATTATTTGTTATTACATTGCAGAAGTTTAATAAATTCTAAAAAATATTTTCCATCCAGGAAACCCTTGTAGCATATTTTTCTAATCATGTACCCAGGTGAAAATTGATAGGGCGGAACTTGACTTTACTTCCTAATTTATTGGGTTCTACTCGTTTAACCAATTGTTCTCAACCCCTGACTCAATAAGAGGCCATTCCCTGTTTAAAAACATAAATAAAACACCTATAGATGCACATACTTGAGGCCTGACTCCATCATTTGATGCTATTACCCAAGGATGGATCTAAGTAAGTACCCTTTAACCCCATCAGATGATCAACATGGGTTTTACATATCCCATGCCTAAAAATCTATAACTGTGAATTTAAAATTTGTGAAATGAAAGAAGAGATATTTCTTGCTGATTTGTAAATTTGTTATTGGAGTAAGCCGGGATGTGACTATTTCTGAAGATTTTTCCGTAAATATCTATTCGAAATGTCTTCCTGAATATTTGGTATTTCTTATTTGCTCATTTAAATGCCAAGGTGATAAATGACAAAGCCTAATTTGGCAAGCACACTATATAGTAAATGTGTTCAATGAAGTTACAGTTAGTGAGCAACTTGCTTAACCCCTTAAGGACCAAACGTCTGGAATAAAAGGGAATCATGACATGTCACACATGTCATGTGTCCTTAAGGGGTTAATGTACTATTTATTTAATTATTTAAGGTGCTAAGACTCTTGACACTTTGGCAGATTTCAGCTCCAACTTAATTTTAAAAACATGCCTTGCTTTTTAATTGCATCACTATTGAAGTGCAGACCACATACATTTCTTGGAGCCTATGGCAAAAGGCCTCTGAGCGGCTTAATATTTTGATCCAGGTTACGTGGCATCCCCTGGTTCACTGTTGGGTTGTAAATATTTTTGTAGGGACAAAGGGATTGAGCACCCAAGTTCAAGCTATCATTGTGTCAGATGGCTTCCGAATCCTTAAAACACACATATTAATATTATTCTACACATCAACACCCATGGGACAAATAAGGAGTAGAAGCTATTTAATGTATTCCTGTCCTAGATTTTCTTCCGGACACTTTTCCTGGTTCCCTTGGCATACTATAGTGTTTGTATCCACCATCTGCTGTCCATAGAGTGGGTGAGTAAATCTGCTAGGATCAAATTCTAATGCTTTGTTCTTATGTACAGTACTGATCCTTAAAGGAGCTGGCATATAATTAATAAAATTAGTAGATACATTTTTAATATCTAATTTGCCCAGATCATAAGGAATTAAGCTTACCTTCCTTATCATGGCAGATCATTTGTCAGGATACAATCCTACTGATTCCAACTTCTTATTTAGCACCCAAAGCACTATTTATTCTGCCAATGCATGCTTCCCTAAAATAAATGTGTCTTTTTATATTTCAAAAGAGAATGGTGAGCAAGTTGAAGGCATTTTTATAATTTTTATTTACACACTAATATATATTTACATATTCCAAAAACATTATGTATAAACATAAACAAGAAAAACGTTTAACCCCTTAGTGACAAGACCGTTTTTCAATTTTCTTACAGTTAAGGCTAGTCAGTAAGTAGACTCTATTTCTGGTCTATAGGGTCTGGACATTTTGCTAGACATGTTGAAGGAGGAAGAGAGAAAGGCACATTTTTTCATCATTTGGGACCAGGGCTCTTTTTAAATTTCAGCGGTGTTTGTGTTTAGCTATAATTTTCCTCTGTACCCACACATATTTTATACCGTTTTTCTCGACATTATATGGTCATTCTAAAGATACCGTTATTTTCATCATATATAATTTACTATAAAAATTATAAAATATGATGAAAAAATGTAAAAAAACATGCTTTTTCTAACTTTGATTCCCGTCCCTGATCAAAATATTTAATTGACAAGTCCCTTATGAAATTCAAAGGTAGACAATATATATGCATATACAACTGCCAAAAAACACCCGTCCTAAATAGTTACTAAATTTTGTCCTGAGTTTAGAAATGCCCAATGTTAACATGTTCTCCGCTTTTTTTGGAAAGTTATAGGGCTATAAGTACAAGGAGCACTTTGCTATTTCCATACCACTTTTTTTTTCAAAATGAATCCAAGTTACATTGTAACACTGATATCTGTCAGGAATCCCTGAATAACCCTTCACATGTGTATATATATATATATCTTTTAGCCCCCAGAGAACCTGACACACCTGTACATGGATGTTATCACTGTACCCAGGAGATGTTGCTGAACACATATTGGGGTGTTCTTTGGCAGTAACCCTTAAAGTTCTCCGTACATGTATTCATAAATTGTTATGTGTGCCCAAAAAATCACCAATAATTTTTATTTTTTTAAAATTTGGCATAGATTGGTGGTAAAATGTTGCATAAAAAGAGTCAAAATACCCTAAGTTTAATACCTTAGTGTCAGGATCGGGACAGGGATCCAACACGCAGAGTACAAACAGGTACAGGATACGTATACCGGACCTTAGAATGGCCGGACTAACGTACGGAGAATATAGAGAATAGTCAAAGACAAGCCGAGGTCGAGGAAACGAGAAGACAGGTAAGCGAGGAACAAGCCGGGTCAAGGGTAACAGAGATAAACAGAGTAAGTCAAACAAGCCGGGTCAGAACCAAAGGGATAACAGAAATACAAGAGCACTGTGTGACTAGGCAGACTAGAACCACGACAGGGCAATGAGCAAATGGGAGAAGCAAGTTTAAATACCCTGGCTCGGAAGGGTAGACACGCCTCCGACGAGTCCTGATTAGTCTCTGAAGGATTGAGTGACAGGTCGTTCCGGGTTGGCGTCATGATGTCGGTTTCCGGACGTCATGCTAGAAAAGGAAGTGAGTCCCTCGCGGCCGGCGTTTACGTGACCGGATGGACCGCGAGGAACAGAGGAAACAGCCCGTCCGGACGGATGGACGTCTAAGTCTCTACCTCTCTCGGAGGTAGAGACTTCAGGTACCCTGACAGTACCCCCCCTCTCAGATACGCCCACCGGGCGGAAGGAACCGGGACGAGATGGGAAGCGGGAGTGAAATGCCCTGCGGAGACGAGGAGCATGAACATCCTCCTGAGGTACCCAACTCCTCTCCTCAGGACCATATCCCTTCCAATCGACCAGATATTGTACTCTCCCCCGGGAGATTCGAGAATCGATAATAGAGTTAACCTCATACTCCTCCTGACCCTCCACCTGAACAGAGCGAGGAGAGGATGATGTGGAGGAAAATCTGTTACAGACTAGTGGTTTCAACAATGAAACATGAAATGAGTTAGGGATGCGTAAGGCAGTTGGAAGAGCTAGACGATACGCAACTGGGTTCATGCGAGTTAGCACCCTGTAAGGTCCAATATAACGAGGAGCGAACTTCATGGAAGGCACTTTTAAACGGATGTTTCTTGTACTCAACCATACTCTATCACCTGGAACAAACACCGGAGCCGCCCTTCTACGTTTATCAGCGTGTTTCTTAACCAGCATAGAATTGTGCAGAAGAATCTATCGAGTCTGATCCCACAACTTCCTCAAATTGGCAACATGAACATCAACCGACGGCACCCCCTGGGAAGAAGAAGCCGAAGGGAGAATAGATGGATGAAAGCCATAATTCATGAAGAAGGGGCTTGAACGAGTAGAATCACAAACGAGATTGTTGTGTGCAAACTCCGCCCAAGGAATCAAACCAACCCAATCGTCCTGGTGTTCGGAAACAAAACAACGTAAATATTGTTCAATCTTTTGGTTGGTGAGTTCAGCAGCTCCGTTAGACTGAGGATGATAGGCAGAAGAGAAATTCAATTTGATACCCAGTTGAGAGCAGAAGGACCTCCAAAAACGGGAAACAAATTGGGAACCTCTGTCAGATACAATTTGGGAGGGTATCCCATGTAATCGAAAAATCTCCCTTGCGAATATCTCCGCCAATTCGGGAGAAGATGGGAGTTTAGGCAGAGGAACGAAGTGAGCCATCTTGGTGAATCTGTCAACCACGGTGAGGATAACAGTCTGTTTTTTAGAGATAGGTAAATCGACAATAAAGTCCATAGCCAAACAGGACCATGGCTTCTCTGGAACCTCTAAGGGGTGCAGAAATTCACAGGGAAGGGTATGAGGTTGCTTGGTCTTAGTACAAACCTCACATGCACCGATGAAATCTTTAATATCCTTCCGTAAATCAGGCCACCAGAAGTCCTTAGAGATCAAAGCACATGTCTTGCGAATACCAGGATGTCCAGCCACCTTGCTGTTGTGGAAACATTGCAACAGTTCCAGTTGTAGAACAGGAGGAACGAAACGTCGACCTTCAGGAGTCTGTTTAGGAGCCAGATGTTGCAGTTTAATGATCTCGGCAAGTAACGGAGAGTGCATCCTGAGATTCGTGTTGGCGATAATATTGCATTTCGGAACTATAGAGGAAAGAACCGGTTCAGATATAGTAGAAGGTTCATATTGGCGAGACAAAGCATCGGCTTTGGAGTTCTTAGAACCAGGTCTATAAGTAAGCACATAATTGAAGTGGGTCAGGAATAAGGACCAACGAGCTTGTCTGGCGGACAGTCGCTTAGCTTCCCCAATATAAGACAAGTTCTTGTGATCCGTTAAAATAGTAACAGGATGTAAGGTCCCCTCCAATAAATGTCTCCACTCCTTTAAGGCCATAATGACCGCTAAGAGTTCCCTGTCGCCAATGTCATATCTACTTTCAGGGCCAGACAGTTTATTAGAAAAAAAACCACAAGGGTGTAGTGGTTTATCCACCCCTAACCTTTGCGACAGAACAGCCCCTACGCCTGTCTCAGAGGCATCGACCTCGAGTAGGAACGGCAGAGTCGTATCAGGATGGACTAGAATTGGAGCAGAAGCAAAAAGATCCTTGAGAGTCTTGAAAGCAGCGAGAGCTTCATTAGACCAAGTCTTAGTGTCAACCCCCTGTCTGGTCATATTGGTAATAGGTGCAATAATAGAAGAGTATCCATTAATGAAGCGCCTATAATAATTGGAGAAACCAATAAACCTCTGAATAGCCTTGAGTCCCTTAGGCAAAGGCCACTCTAAAATGGACTGGAGTTTGTCAGGGTCCATCTTAAAGCCTTCCCCAGAAATCACGTATCCAAGAAAGTCTATCTGAGACTGGGCAAAGCTACATTTCTCCAATTTACAGTATAAGCCATGTTGCAGGAGTTTGTGTAATACCTTTCTGACCTGTCTGTGGTGGGTCTCAACCTCTCTAGAGTGTATCAGTATGTCATCCAGGTATACAATAACACAATCATGTTGAAATTCCCTAAGAACCTCATTAATCAAATCCTGAAATACTGCAGGTGCGTTACAAAGACCAAAAGGCATGACCGTGTATTCATAATGCCCATAACGGGTATTGAACGCTGTCATCCACTCGTGTCCTTGCTGGATTCTCACCAAGTTATATGCCTCTCTGAGGTCCAACTTGGTGAAAATTTTAGAGCCTTTCAGACGATCAAACAGCTCGGTAATCAAGGGAATCGGATAGGCATTTCTGATGATTATCTTATTCAAACCTCGGTAATCAATGCAAGGTCTTAGTGAACCATCCTTCTTTTTAACAAAAAAAAAAACAGCCCCGGCAGGAGAAGAAGATCTCCTAATGAATCCCTTGTCTAGATTCTCCCGAATATACTCCTCTAGAACTGAATTCTCCTTAGTGGATAGGGGGTATACATTGCCCCTCGGAGGCATGGTACCAGGTAGTAAGTTAATTTTACAATCAAAGGTCCTGTGTGGAGGTAGAGTATCAGCATTCTTTTTGTCGAATACTGCTTTTAAGTCTAGGTACAGGGGCGGTATCTGTATCTCTGTAGACTGGGTAGAACTACCTGGTGTGTTAATTACACCCAATGGGGAAACCCTCCGTAAACAATTCTCCTGGCAACCCTGGCCCCATGAGAGTATCTCCCCTAACTCCCAATCAATAATAGGGTTATGTCCTTTTAACCATGGGTAACCCAGGACTATGGGAACAGAAGGGGATGAAATAAGCATAAGCGATACGTTTTCCTCGTGTAAGATACCAACAGTTAAGCTAACTGGGATGTTCTCACGAGAGATAACAGGCTCAAGTAAAGGTCTACCATCTATGGCCTCAACGGCCAAGGGTGTATCCCTTAACTGGGATGGGATAGTGTGTTTAGTAGCAAAGGCTTGATCGATAAAATTCTCAGCAGCACCGGAATCTATCAAAGCCATGGTCCTTAGTACTCCCCTTTCCCAAGTTAAAGAAACTGGTAGCAGAAGCCTGTGATCTTTATAATTATGCGTAGAGGACAAAATAGAAACACCCAAGGCCTGTCCTCTAGAGAAACTTAGGTGCGAGCGTTTCCCGAACGATTAGGACAATTCAGGCGTAGGTGACCTCTGACTCCACAATACATGCATAATCCCTCCCTTCTCCTGTACTGCCTCTCCTCCTCTGAGAGGTGAGTATTGCCTATCTGCATAGGTTCAGGACATAGTGAGGTAGTGGAATCAGGACTTTGAAATGCGGGAGCTAATTTAAATGAAGGTCTAAGGTTCCTCTCTCGAGTGTTCTGTCTCTCTCTTAAACGCTCATCAATACGAGAAATGAATGAAATTAAATCCTCCAAATTTTCAGGAAGCTCTCTAGTAGCAACCTCGTCGAGGATTACATCTGATAGCCCATTCAAAAATACATCTATATATGCCTGCTCGTTCCACTTAACTTCTGCCGCCAAAGACCTGAACTCTAGTGCATAATCCACAAGAGTTCGGTTCTCTTGTCTCAGGCGCAACAGTAATCTAGCTGCATTGACCTTTCTACCAGGAGGGTCAAAAGTTCTTCTAAAGGCAGCTACAAAGGCATTATAATTATATACCAAAGGGTTATCATTCTCCCATAATGGGTTGGCCCATCTCAGAGCTTTCTCAATGAGTAAGGTGATAATAAATCCAACCTTCGCCCTATCTGTAGGATAGGAGCGAGGTTGTAATTCAAAGTGGATACTGATCTGGTTAAGGAAACCACGACACTTCTCAGGTGAGCCACCATAACGTACTGGTGGTGTAATACAGGAAGAGGCACCTACCGTGGCTACCTCTAGGCCTGAGCTCACAGGAGAAATAGAAGTAGTACGCGTCTCCTCTGGCGGGTTATTAGCATGAGACAATAACGCCTGTAGTGCTAGCGCCATCTGATCCATTCTGTGCTCCATGGCTTCGAACCTAGGATCAGAAGGACCAAGCTGACTGTTTGTACTTGCAGGATCCATTGGCCCTGTCGTAATGTCAGGATCGGGACAGGGATCCAACACGCAGAGTACAAACAGGTACAGGATACGTATACCGGACCTTAGAATGGCCGAACTAACGTACGGAGAATATAGAGAATAGTCAAAGACAAGCCGAGGTCGAGGAAACGAGAAGACAGGTAAGCGAGGAACAAGCCTGGTCAAGGGTAACAGAGATAAACAGAGTAAGTCAAACAAGCCGGGTCAGAACCAAAGGGATAACAGAAATACAAGAGCACTGTGTGACTAGGCAGACTAGAACCACGACAGGGCAATGAGCAAATGGGAGAAGCAAGTTTAAATACCCTGGCTCGGAAGGGTAGACACGCCTCCGACGAGTCCTGATTAGTCTCTGAAGGATTGAGTGACAGGTCGTTCCGGGTTGGCGTCATGACGTCGGTTTCCGGACGTCATGCTAGAAAAGGAAGTGAGTCCCTCGCGGCCGGCGTTTACGTGACCGGATGGACCGCGAGGAACAGAGGAAAGAGCCCGTCCGGACGGATGGACGTCTAAGTCTCTACCTCTCTCGGAGGTAGAGACTTCAGGTACCCTGACACTTAGTTTGTCTTCTTTAAAAAAATAAATAATAATAAAAAAAATATATATATATATATATATTTTTTTTTTATTTTTTTTTATTATTATTATTTATTTTTTTAAAGAAGACAAACTAAGGTATTAAACTTAGGGTATTTTGACTCTTTTCATGCAAACATTTTACCACCAATCTATGCCAAATTTAAAAAAAATAAAAATTATTGGTGATTTTTTTGGCACACATAACAATTTATGAATACATGTACGGAGAACTTTAAGGGTTACTGCCAAAGAACACCCCAATATGTGTTCAGCAACATCTCCTGGGTACAGTGATAACATCCATGTACAGGTGTGTCAGGTTCTCTGGGGGCTAAAAGACCTTATTTGGAGGGTGCGCATTCCAGTTTTCCCAACTTGGAATTTTCACAGCTGGTCATCATGCACCCATGTCTTATTTGGGACATTTTTGAAGCCAGCCAATGTAATGTACACCCATCAAACCATATATTTCTGAAAAGTAGACACCATAGGGTATTTCAAATGGTGGTATTTTAACACTTCCCATGCATTAATTCTACCACCAGTCTTTGTCAAACATTTGGGTAGTCATTTTTTTGTGTTATTTTTCTCTCACATTGTACTTTAGGCATGAATTATCCGTTCCTGTTATGTGTTACAGACAAAGAACACCCCAATATGTGTTAGGCTCCTAGACTCCTATTGCGGCGATGTGATCATAGTGATCACATGGCCCTGAAGGGCCGGGGTGGCCGTAACTGCTTCAGGGGGACTGCTGGGGTGTCCGGCAGTCCCCCCCGACCGTGATCGCTGCGGATCACTGGTCCAGGTAAGTCCAGGGCTTGTATTTGCCGCGGTCATACTAGGTGTGTCCGCGGTCCTTAACGACCGTTTTCTTGTCGGACGTACATAGTTTGTCCACGGTCGTTAAGGGGATATACATATATATATATATATATATATATATATATAATTTCATTCTAAGTGTATTTTTATAAAAATATATATATTAATATCAAAAAATATCATCATTTATTTTTTATAATATATATATATATATATATACACACACACACATAATATATATATATACCGGTAGTTATTATATATATATACACACGTGTGTAATTTTACTCTAAGTTTATTTTTATATTAATATATGTATATATTAATAAAAAATACTTATGATGTCATATATAATATATATATATATATATATATATATATATATATATATATATATATATATATATAAAAATATCGAGGACTCCGCACTCAATGTACCTGTCTTGTTCTTGCCTTGGTGCTGCCTCGGCCGTCAAAATGTATAATGCAAAAAACGAGTGCACTCGAAAGGACTTGATAGAAAATTATTCCAATTTATTCACATACGTGCCAGTGATAGGTTCAACGTTTAAGGGGTGTTCTGTGTGTGCCAAGGCATCACAGCTGGATTAAGATTGCCTGAGGCTCTAAACAGGGTGCCAGATTCTGATCCCATCTTTGAGTGGCTTGTGAGCTTTGTATGTGTAGTGGAGTATTGCTTGTGTGGAAGAGGCTTATAGCTGTATGTGGAAGGAACTGTTTATGCTTGCGTTTGCTGGTTGTGTTATGTGTTTGGTGGCTGAATCTCACTGAGAGAGCACTTCCTGTCCGACTGGGTACCAGAGGAAGAGTGGGGACAGAGGGATTGAGGGCTGAATGGAGACAGTGAGCGGCTTAATGAGGGCTGGAAGGGGGTAAGAGAGTAAGGGCTGGATGGGGGGGGGGGGTGAAGGGGGCTAATGAGGGTTAGATTGCAAGTGAGGGGAATTAATGAGGGCTGGAAGGAGGGTTGAGAGAGTGAGGGCTGGATGGGGGTGAAGGGGGCTATTGAGGCTTAGATTGGGGGGGAAGAGGGGACTAATGAGGGCTTAATCAAGGGTGACGGGGTTTATTGATGGCTGGATGGGGGTGAGAGTGGAAGTGGTGAGGGCTGAATGGGGCATGAAAGTGGTTAATGTGGGCTGGATGAGGGTAAAAGGCGTTAATGAGGGCTGGATTGAGGTTGAGGAGGGTTAAGGAGGGCTGGATGGAGGGTGAAGGGGTTAATGATGACTTGATGGGGGTGAGAGAGGGAGTGAGGGCTGAATGTAGGGTGAGGGGGTTAATGAGGGCTGGATGGGGGAGAGAGAGGTTAATGAGGGCTGGATGGGGTGAAGGAGGTTAATTAGGGCTGGATGAGGGTGAAGGAGGTTACTGAGGGCTGGATGGGGGGTGAAAGATAAAGTAAGGACTGGATGTGGGGTGAGGGGGTTAATGGGGGCTGGGTGGGGAGTAAGGGGGTTAATGAGGGCTGGAAGGGGGTGAAGGAGGTTAATGAGGGCTTGATGGGGGTGAGAGATGAGGTGAGGACTGGATGTGGGGTCAAAGGGGTTATTGAAGGCTGGATGGGGGGATGAGAGGGAATGAGGCAAATGGAGGGGTGGGGAAATGTGACAAATGTTGGGACTGGGGGAGGAGCGGCGACATGAGACACATGAAGTAGCTGAGGGGAGGGAATTAGACTCATGGAGGGGCTGGGGAGAGGGAAGGAGAAACATGACTGGTGGGACACAGGGAGGAACTGGGGGGAAATGAGACACATGGTGGGGCGGGGGAGGGAAATGAGACACATGGAGGAGCTGGAGGAGGATATGAAACAATTTTTGCACTTGGGCTTGGTGGTTTCTAGTTATGCCTCTGCTGATAGGTAAAGTAAAGTTACATTTTGTTGCATTTACATTGTGTTTATTGGTTTTCTGGATGATTTTATGCTTGCAAGTTATTATTAATATGTAAAATTTGTTTTAAAATGCTGTAATTTTGGTGGTATGGAATAGATTAATCTAATTTACATTAATTCTAATGGAAAATTTGGTTTTGGTTTTTCTACAAATCGGTTCTCAAACAGCCTTCTGGAATGGATTAAGTTCGAGTTCCGAGGTTCCACTGTATATTTGTTAGATTATGGGTAATTTACAAAGTTTTTAAGGATGCAAAGCTCTTCAATGCAGGATAATTGTTTTAAATAATGTGATTGCAAGAAATACCTGCAGTATGCAACTATGTGAAAAAGATTGTTTCAAAACCTAAAATCTTCACGTAAACCATAATTATTGTCATTTTTTTTACCTTCAGTGTTCTTTTAATCCCTAAAGTATCAGTTCCAATCAATAATAATATCATGCAGATTCACATATAATGCAGTCTTAATGTTCTTCTTCTCAGCACAATATTTAGTCAAGATAATTGTGGCGAATTAGCCAGAATGACGACGTTAACATTTTTTTTAAACAATAAAACATTTAAATACTACTATGATTCTCTGATTGTGAGTTACTGCTGGTTCTCTTTTCTAGCATGTCAGCATTATCAGATCTCCAGATTTTATTTCTCTCTGTTGAATTGATGTAAGCATCTTTCTCCCTCACTGAACTTGCTAAATGTCCAGTGGTAAATGCCCTTTAAAACAGATACCCGCAACAGATATACACGGGACCAGAATACATGAACCGATTAAATGACATAAGGATTTGATCAACAAACAGTGAATTGTGATTAACTGAATTGAAAAATTCTTAATAAAATACTTGTTTTGGTTTTTCATTTCAGCTTTTGGTTCTCTTTAATTTTACAATCAGTTGATAAATCCCCATCTCTTTGAGTGTCAGCTTTCACTGACAACTCCCCTAAGTTATTCCCAATATGTTTTTTGTGTGTACATTTTTTTTTAAAGGCCCATGTCTTCCCAGTTTTTATATGTGCCTTACTAACCCAATCCTATAAGGGACAAAAAAAAAAAAAACTTGACAGCCAGTGAAATGCTTGAACTACCTCTGATGAGGTTATTTACTAAAGTGAGTATTGTCAGGAATTCAAAATGAATTCAATTTGAATTTCAAATTAAAAGGGGCGCTATATACAAAAAGGTATATTCCTGACGCTATAGATCTAAAACCACTGTTTAGGTGCTTGGCCCCCTTACTTCGAGTTACAAATGTGATTTACTCGCCTTTTTCCAGCACTATGCGAGCTCCTTGCATCTGACCCCGCTCTCAATCTGCCTCCTTGGCTGACATAATCAGAATTGATGATCTCAGCCAATCCAATGCTTTCCCATGGGAAAGCATTGGATTGGCTGAGATTCTCAATTCTGATGATATCAGACAAGGAGGTGGGACATGGGGCGGAGCCAAATGCTGCACTGGCCAATCAGCATCTCCTCATAGATGCTGATTGTTCAGCATCTCCATGCAGAGCGTAGAGTAGCTGAATGCGAGTCCTGCACACTGTGCAGCACTGCCCTATAAAGCATCTCTAGTGGCTTGCTGAGGAGTGATTACTACAGGTGTTCCTAGGCAGCAATGTAAACACTGCCTTTTCACTGAAAAGGTAGAGTTTACAGTAAAAAGGCCAAAATAGCTTAGATGGAATTCACTGTTAATTCTTGACAATTCTTACTTCAGTAAATAACCTTGTGAGTCTCCAATTGGAAGCCACTGTAGATACAGCCAACCTGTGTCTCTCACTGTCTGACTAGGCCAAACAAATAGTTTTTTTTATACTTTAGTATTAATTGACTGAGCTACTGTAAGATAAAAGATGCTGCAATACATTTTATTTTCTTAATATTTATGTTAAGAATGAATGAATAAATAAAAAAAAACAATATTCTCTAAATTGACTTAATTTCTATTTTGTAGGTGTTCTTGGAAAGAAAACTTGCATGTAATTATTTTGACCTACATTTATGTGCTATTGTAAATTTCATGTGTTAAGTACACATTTTTGAAACAGAAAAAAATGATCTTCACTAACAATAGTTAATACATTGTTAAAACAGATCTGTACATACCGGTCAAGCCATGAGACTTACTTTTCCCATTGAAATCTCACATTTCCAGTGATGTTACTACTGCAAGGGATTATGGGTGCGCATATGCAAATAAGTTCAACAAACAATCACCTTTTTGCCACCCAGAATCCCTTTCAGTTGTAACATCACTGCAAACTTCAGATTTCTGCGGGAAAAGCAAGTCTTATGGCTTGACTGGTGTGTGCAGATATGTGTTTGAAAAAAACTGAAGTCAGTGGAGAGTCAATATATTGTTAATCACTTTTCTACCCCACCATAACTTACTTGGTTTGTTTTAAAAATATGTAGTTAAGTGTATCTCAACAAATAACACGCATTTCTGACATTTCTGGGCTTGTTCAGTAATATATGACAGATAAAAATTGCATGCTACACGTGAACTATACATGTTTTCTCAAATACATAAAAGCCTTAATTTAATCAGCATTAGAAATTATCACAATCTGTTAGAAAAAAAAGACTTGTCATATGATTTATGTTCAGAAGTCACTATTAATGTCTGAGATTTTTTTGTAGATAAATCATTTGAAAGTCATACTAACAGATTGTAATCATTTCTGAAACAGATCCAAACAAGCTAAAGGCCATAGGCAGATAAAACACATGATATGCTAGTAGTTTTGTAGGTTTATAGTTTCTTGTGCAGGCTTTATTCGAAAAATAATCCTGTGTATTCATTGTCTAAAATTGTATGCATTCAATATACCATAACATTTGTTACATATATTTCTGCTTTCTTTGGATTTAAACCTCATCTGTTGGAATTCAGAGATTGTCCTTTAGAGCGGTGGTTCATAACCGGTGGAATGTCGTTCCAGGAGACTACTTATTACCAGAGGGTCTTTTTAATGGGCATTTAAGCATTTTACTATGAGCCTGGTGAAAGATTATAACATCGCCCCTGACCGGCCAATTGCAGTTAGCACTGCAAGAGATCGACTCCATTCATCTCACTTGAATCTAAAAATGGAAATCTTAAAGCTATATCAACTCATAGGAAACGCAGAGACGGATAGCTCTTCAACCTTTACTTCAGGCATTTTACCTAAATGGAGGAGGGCTGAAAAAAAATAATAATAATAGTTTGCAAATAAGAGCAATACATTGGTGGGAGGGATGATGGAATGGGGCAAGATAATAGAAAAGAGAGGGAAAAAATGGAGAGAGCAGAGGTGAACATGGGAGAAATTTAGGAAAAACAATGCTGGGTTCTAGCTTTTTACACCTTGGTGCATATTATTTCTGATGTTCTCAACAAATATTAATGCCCATAAGGAAATAATAAAGAGAAAATCCATGGATAATTCTGTATGAAAAATGTTCCCCACAAAATAATTTGCACTATTGAGAGTTTAAAAACGACCCTTATAATTTCACTATAAAGAGCCTAAAAACTATCCTTATAATTTCACTAAATACAGCATATTGAAGGGATATTCAATATCTTATTGATATGTAAGTGCCTACCTAGGGCAAGTATTTCCTGCATATTTTTCTAAATATAATTTTAATTTTACAACATGACAGGAAGCTTCATATTTTGCATAATTTCTCTTTATTAGCTCCACAGCAGCAAAGAAACACATAGAAAAAAAGAAACAAATCATAAGAGAGTAGGATGTACATGAGGTATAATGTCCTAATCACTTCCTCTTTCTTTGCTGCTCCATCAAGCAGACAGGTCAGAGTATTACTCTTCTCCATTACTTTATGTTTCTATTGCCTTTTATTTTTTTTTATTCTTTATTTGTGTATTGATAGCAGGTACATTCAAGGTAACAACAATTCGTTACAGCATAAGTGATAGCATTGATAACAGTTGATTCAAGTTATGCCAACAGCTATTAGGTTCCAGGTATGTTCTAAGTGAGTGGTGGGGCATCAAGTGTGTCTTAGAGCCCTCGTTTAAGCACCCACTGTCCAATACTTTTTATATTATATTACAAACAGAAATTAACTTAAAGAATCAAAGAGAAGTGAAGGGAGGAAAAGAAAATGAAACTGCTGGGCTAGAGAGATAGGTATCAGCCCCTTTGAGTATGTTGTTTCCTAGATAATCTGTGGACTTGTGAACTGTGCATTACCCTCCTTCCCACCCCCCCCCCCCCGTCTCCTCCCCCTTGGGGATGGATGTCTGGGGCCCCGTGCCACACCGCAGGGAATCTCTTGTTATGTCTCATTGATTCCCTCATTGTAAATCTCCCGAGAGGCCCATGGTCGAAGCTCCTTTGTGGTCTTGGAGCCGAGAGCCTGGACGGGCCCCCCCTGGGGAGTCCTCCTGTGCGAAAAATCTTCACAGGCGCCCCCACTACCCTCTCCCCCCTATGTATAGTGTGTGTGTGTATAGGAGTGTAGTGATTGTATAGGGGATTTATTAAATTAATAATGATTTAAAAACAAATATTCATTCCTTCTTTCCTGTTGTTACCTAGTTGGGAGAGGGGCATGCTGATCTGAATCTGGGTACAGACCATGCGTAACTGTGTCACAAGCTCAGGGACTTGCAGTGTCCTGAGGTAATCTGCGTCAGCGCTCTAATTATCACAAGCTACGAAGACAGCTACTTATGGTCTGCAGCCACCAGAAGTACCAGACTGCCTCCCCTACATTACAGAGGAGCAGACTAAGTATGTCACATAATACTGTGAGTGGTTTTGCTATGGAGCTCTGGATTATACTTATTTACCTTGACCTCTTTGGAATAAAAATGTGTAGTAATGCGCTACTTTTATCACAGAGCTCCACAACAATACAATTCCCAGTAATGTGGAGCTCTGTGACAAGATCATATATTACACAACAATACAACTCTAAGTAATGTGTCTAGTATTTTACTGAAGCGGATGATGATTTTAATTTAGGTTTCTACTTTGTTTTCAGACTGTCCTATTATTTATTTATGGTGGGGTTAGATACTAGTCTATTACCAGCATGATATTAGGGACTCCTTCCCCCAAATCTCCTACAGCTGTTTAGGCAGTTCGTTTAACATTTATATTGCTGGCTATTTAGACTGCAGGCTCTTTTCCTGCAATGTTACAAACGTATTCTGGTAGATGTTTGCACATATATTTTTTGTGCACTTGATATACTCTTTGTCCTAATTATAGAGTTTATTTACTTTTGTATTTAGATATCTTCAGTTTGCTACATTTAATGTACCTCCCCCCTTTTCAGTCCTAGTTATTTGCTACTACTTATGGCAATTTTGCCACACACATGGTGGGATCAGATACTAGTCTAATACCAGCATGATACCAGGGACTCCTTCCCCCAAATCTCCTACAGCTGCTTAGACAGTTCGTTTAACATTTATATTGCTGGCTATTTAGACTGCAGGCCTCTTTCCTGCAATGTTGCAAACGCATTCTGGTAGATGTTTGCACATATATATTTGTTATGCACTTGATATACTCTTTGTTCTAATTATAGAGTGTATTTACTTTTGTACTTAGAGATCTTCAGTTTGCTACATTTAGTGTATCTCCCCCCTTTTGGTCATAGTTATTTGCTACTATTTATGGCAATTCTGCCACACACATACTTATAGCATTTCTTCTGACCATATTACTATTATTTTTGGACTAGTCGATTCTATCCTATTAGATCCTAATTTTATTACTTGTTTGTCTAGTATCTGTGTGTTTCTCCCCCAAGAGGGATTAATAAAGAGTTTTTTGTTCTTTGCTCTCTGCGCTCCACTTTTATATTTATTATTGCAGAGTAGCTTTTTTCACATAAGGATACAAGGTCTTTTTGGGAGGCAGAGTGTCTTTAATCTGCAACCCATTAGTCCTATTTTTTCTTTTTAATGTGTCTATTAGTGTATCATCGAGCTGCCTAACTATAAAAGCCAGAGTAATGTGCATTTTATATATCAGAGCTCCACTGTAATACATCTCACTATAATATGGTGTAATGTTTGTGTTGTCTGTGCATGTGATAGGTGTGATATGTATGCTATGTGTTGGCTGTGTGTGATATTTGTAATGGGTGTATTAATTGTGTGTGATATGCGTGTATTGGTTGTATGTGATATTTGTGCTAGGTATTTAATTCAGGTAAAATTATGCATTTAAGCTTATGTGTATATTTTTGCAGAGTTATGTGCACACAGTCCCACAGTCAGATGCACACAGTTATACATATACACTGTCAAATCCACCACATGCACACAGTCACAGGTAGATGGTCACATACACAGGATCAGGCAGAAAGACTCACACAGGCAGACAGCCCCACACATACGTACATGCAGACAGTCACACACACAGGCAGACAATCACACATAGTTACCTCTGTTCATTATGGAGGAGTGGAGGCAGTGCAGCTCCTGGAGACTGTTTTTTTGGGAAGCAAGAACTCCTTCCTGCTTTCCCTGCAGCAGTTACCCGGAACTTTTAGCTCCGCCCCCGCTGTCAGTTTAGCTCTGCCGCAATATTGTTGTTTTTTTTGTTTTTTTTATAATACTGTGGCCTATTAACATTTTGGGCCAAACATAGAATAAAAAGTTATTTAGGTGAATGTTTTTTTACACTTATCAACATCCTATTCCTTTCTACCTAGAACTGGTTTTCCATTGAAGGGACTCTTCATTTTAGCTCTGGGGCAAATTTCCACAATGTCCACTGAATACATCTGGAATCAATATAACAAATATAACATATACTCTTTTCCTTTAACCCCTTAAGGACCAAACTTCTGGAATAAAAGGGAATCATGACATGTCACACATGTCATGTGTCCTTAAGGGGTTAAGACAGAAAGTTGGTAGAACTGCCAATAAAATAGGTGGAACTAGTCGCCAAGTGGGTGAGACTAAGCTCCACTCCCTGCTGCCCTTGCAAGAAGGTTTTGTCCTCAACGCCTGGCAATAAGCAGCCAGACTTTCAGCCTATAGTCTACCTGAATATTCTACCTGAGTATGTTATTGAATTAGGCTCCGTTGTCAGATTTTCAGAGCTTCTTTGCCAAAAATTAATGTTAACAACTGAATAGGCATGAGTCAGAAACTAGAGATAGTTATTTCACTTAAAAATGTCAATCTTTAAAATACGACAATACCTTAGGTATGAGCAATTATCTACAGCTACGTCTAAACATAGGAATGCCACACACAATAATTGGCACAAATGGATAAATTTTGACCCACTGTCAGTACCATAGCCAAGTACTTGCATCCCACACAGGCACAGGACAACCAGGTAGGAGGGAGGGGCAGTCTAGAGGACCTCACGATAACAGGGTGCAGCACAAGTAAATATATGTATACTCAGCAGCAACGACCAAAGGGAGACCGCCCTCGATTGTAGGGTCGAATTGTCCAACCTTAGACGGAGGAACAACCTGCAGGCAATCATGCAGATGTGCTCTTTAGACAGGAGTCGTACCTCAATTGGACCGCAGGGCAGGGATAAGCTGTAAGGGTATCACTCGAGATGACACCCATAACACATTCACCCGTAACACTATACTGTTAGGTATGGTATATAACTAGAATGCCACTAAATATATAAAGTGAGGACTTGCCAGTTCTGAAATATGCTGACATTGTGAAATATGCTGACTTTGTGAATTGAAATGTATTTGAGTATCATGGTTTTTTTTGGTGTGTACTTGCCTTTTTCCTTTTATCCCCCCACCCCTCTTCCTTTCTGTACCCCAATTGTTATGAAAAATTCAATAAAAGTACAAATTGAAAAAAAAATTAAAAATTTTAAAATTTCCACATTAAATCTTTCACATATTTTTTATTTTCTCATGGTCCAACATACTGGAATTGTCCTCCTGATATTCTGTACCCTTCTTTAATGCTAATCAAAGAAAGTGTGTTTTTCATGTTATGAAAAAATTTACAGAATAATGGTAATGCT
Organism: Pelobates fuscus; assembly: GCF_036172605.1. Lineage (NCBI taxonomy): Eukaryota > Metazoa > Chordata > Amphibia > Anura > Pelobatidae > Pelobates > Pelobates fuscus. Next base: position 312,817,664 of record NC_086320.1, on the reverse strand, counting down.
GACCAATTGTTATAGAGTGTTATGTCTTATGTCTGTGTGTGCTGTTGGGGCATAGCAAGTTACTCTGTTGTACTTTCGTGCACTACAAACAAAGAATTATAAAAATAAAATAAAAAATACAAAGTACTTTAAAGAAAAATAATAATAATAATAATAATAAATACTAATTCACAATCAGGATATGTATCAGACGGGCAGTATAGTTTTATTGCCCCATAATTAATACCCACTAATCTTACATGTCTCATCTATAAACGCATACATGACTATTCACTAAGCTCCAATTTTAGTGAGTTAAATCTGATGGACAAAAGGAGGCTAAAATAGCCTAGTTCTGACTATAGGTGAGTTAAAGAATGTAGCCTCAATTCTGCCATTCTGATTTAATTTGCAAATTTCTGTGTTTATTGAACAGCCCTGATAGCAGACCAATGTGGGCAGTAGTCAAACTCAATCAGCCATATTTATCAAGGAAAAGCTTGAGTAATTATTGCAAAATTCTACTTACAGTGATGAACACAAATATTAACTATGTCCAGGATAGACTGGATTAAAACCAGCATTTAAAACATACTTCGAGGTTCTGTTTGGTGGTAGTGTTAAAAAGAAGTACATTACTAAAAGCAGTATCTGTTTCAAAATAAGAAGACTTTATTTGCTGTGATAATTCCCTTTAAGTTAATGAAAGCAGATTTTATAGTGCCAGCCCTGGTGTTTTTCCTCGAGCATGGCGTCAAGCCATTCATTTTTTCAGCTTCAGCTGCAGGAGGTTTTCTGTTTTATTTGGACATCTTTGGGGACATCTGTGAGTGGGTGCATACACATGACAGCTTAACCTTAGAGAGTCAACACAGCAGCTTCTGTGCAAACAAAATGTTGTTAGAATTACTGATCGATAAATACAAATTAGGTCATTTCTTGAATGCTTGCCACGCTTATGGTTTTTTTTTATTCTATTTTTTTTTTCTTTTTCGATGTGCCTTGGAGGATGTTGCAGGAAATTAATAAAATGGTCACAGCTATAAATGTATTATTTTTTTTAAAAAATTCTGGTTACAGAACAAATGTATATCTAACAAATATGAAATCAGTGAATTGAAATTTCTGTTGCAATGTATACAATTGTAAATGTATACAAAACATCAAAACACATTTTAATAGTGAAGTTTAAAAGGAAAACAGGAATTGTTTTAACCTATAAGGTCTTCTGTTAAGCCCTAGCCATTAAAATAAACAGTATAGTAAAGCCAAATGCATGTAAAAAAAAATTAAGGAAAAAAGATAATGCAATTTAAACAGACACTCTGTGTTTCTAATGCATTTTATGGAGATAGTGTGGTGGAATCTCGGTAAAAATAAATTTAGTAGGCCGAGATTACCACGTGGCATGTGTACGTGCATATGCTGACGTATCGATCAGTTAGTTGCACGTGGCAAGATACGATCAGTAGTGTACGGAGCATGTGCAAGAATACAGGATGTAGTATTCCCCTCCTCCATTGTGCTGGACAGGCCATGCGGTCAAGCAGGAAGTTAATTCTTATTTGTATTGATTGGTCAAGAGAATGTGCGGGTGGAGCTTAATATGGGAGGAGTTATGTGCCTATATAAGGAGCCTGCACTATTGTCCGGGGCTCAGAACTTGCTGTATTTTGGTGACATTAGTCCCTCTGAGTCCCGATCGGTGAACCAAATAAAGAATCTCTTCCTTCCTGAAGAAACCTGTGTCCATCTCTCTGTGCTTTGCTTCCGTCAGTTTCTCCGGTATCATTTGGTGCATTGGCCGGGAAGCTCATCGTTCAACGGTAGCTGAGAAGCAGAGGCGTGAGACGGTCTATCTTTGCCCACGTTCTCTACGCCTGCACCCCTGAACTTCTGCGTGGACCTCCCTTCGTCTCGGCGCCACTGGTCTGTTGTCCAGGAGATCATCAGCCTCTACGTAGTAAGTGCTGGGGTGTCCCCGTCGATGAGTGTGAACTCAGGTTCAGGAACGAGGAGGTAAGACGACCGCTGTTTTAGACGGCGGACCCACTAGGGGTATACCGAATGTGCGGTAGGCCCATAAGGGGTTAAATATGTGTATGGAATCTGCCCCCTCTGTCGGAGGGAAGGAGCAAAGGCGCACCGCTCAATCGAACGCTCTTTAGTAAGACCGTTTGATTTGGTTTGGAGTCAGGCGGGGTTCTGTGTAAATAGCCCTAGCCGGACACCGGTGTCTTGTCTAGACTAGCGTTCTAGGGTGTACAATTTGTTCGCTAGGTCGGAGGGACCGGGAGACTAAGCAGACTCTGATGTACATTATCGTTTGCTAGCTCTCAACCTATCTTGGCTAAGTGGGAAGGCGTGTAAATTTGGAACCCACTAGACTATTGATAGAGTAGAAAGACTAAAAGGGTTCTGTTGTAAATTCCGCCCTCTAGTTCGCTATATGTGGTGCTTGGGCAGTGTGGCTAACCAAAACGGATGTAGATAGTTTTAGGTAGTCCATCAAGGTACTGGCCAATAGTTTAGTTGGGATTGTATATGTGTTAAAGATTGTTAGTAAAGTGTATATCTTGTTAGATAGCGTGAGCTCAGCCGTCTAGCGAGAGTGTTAATAGTGTGTTGCTGTATTATAGTGCACGGTACCATAACCCTGTATATTTACTGACATTGTATATAAGTACTAATCATTGTCGTCCAATGCATGTCTAACACCATAACGACTAATAATTGTATTGTGACCTTAAATTGTACTTTGACCTATGCTAACCGTACTGTAACTACTATTTGTAAAAGACGATGTTACTGGGGTGTGTTATAGACGGGTAATTCATATATAGAGAATTATAGCGTGGGTGACTGTATAGTTTCGCCAAAGGGCATAATATTGATTATTTAGTGACTGGTGTAACAGCTGTGTGTGTACGGGAATTCCCTGAGTGTTCATTGTGTTATTGTGTACGTTTCACTTGGTAACGGTACCACGTGGTGTTGTTGCCGGAAGAAACGGGTGTGACTGTTGAATAGAACGTGTGTATAGTATTCGTTGTCAACGACGCTCCATTGATAAGTATGGGCGCGTCGGAGTCGACGATTTTGGATCCCTTAGGTTGTATGGTGAAGAATTTTAAAAAGGGATTTACAAAATGTGATTTTGGGGTGAAAAGGTCTTCTGTACGTTTGGTCACTTTGTGCACTAGGGAGTGGCCTACTTTGGTTGCGGCATGGCCGCCACGTGGCAGTTTGGATCCAAATCTGGTACAGCGTGTACACGTGGCTGTATCAGGTAGGCCTGAACTTTACGGACAGTTTCCATACATTGATTGTTGGAGACAGGCCGTAAATGACTCGCCAAGATGGGTCCGAATATGCCACGAGGAGCAATGTCGCCTCATGGTGGCCAGGACTCGTTTGTCCACTAGGGCCATGGTTACGCCCATTTTGGACACGCCCCCTGAGTCCGAGATCCCTATGCCGCCCCCTTACTTCCCTGTAGAAGGAAGTGATACAAGTACAGGAAGTTCCACACCCACTCGTCCATTGTCCCCATCCACTTCCGCTTCCTCCTCAAGTTCAGAATCCATCCCACCCGTTACTAAACCTCCCCTTCCGGAACCAACCCCCGTTAGATCCAATTATCCTGATTTGGCGCCACTTCAAGTTTCCGGTCAAGCTTCTTCTAGCTCGGCTCGGAATATTTTATTCACCGGCCTTCCTCACAATAGAGCCTCTACATCCCCACGCCTTATTACCCCCCGACCGGAACCCATAACCGACGTCCCTCCACATAGCCCTATACTAACCCGACAGCTGACCGGTACCCAACCCAAACATTATCAGATGCTTCTTCGTTTGAATCCTGGGTCAGCCTATCTCGATGCCACAGGTCAAATGGTATATGCTGACCCTGTCTTCGTATATGTCCCGTTCACGACTACCGATCTCTTGAATTGGAAGACCCACAATTCCTCGTATACTGAGAAACCACAAGCCATGACCGACCTGTTCACCTCGATAGTCCAGACACATAATACCGACCTGGGCTGATTGCCAGCAATTACTAATGACATTATTTAATAATGAGGAAAGGACTAGGATTAATCAAGCGGCCATTAAAGCATTGGAGGAAGAAGCCCGTACTTTAAATCAAGCCAATCCAGCAGCATGGGCCGCAACGCATTATCCTAATACCGATCCCGAATGGAACGTTAATGGCGCAGACATGCGTCACCTAAAAGCCTATAGAGATGCTATAATTGCTGGCATGAAAGCCGGAGGGAAGAAAGCTATAAATATGTCGAAGACAGCTGAGGTGATTCAGAAAAGTGATGAAGCGCCCAGTGTCTTTTATGACCGATTATTGGAGGCATACCGCTTGTATACCCCCTTTAATCCGGAAGACGCTGATAATTCCCGAATGGTAAACTCTGCCTTTGTCAGCCAAGCTTACGGAGATATTAAGCGCAAGCTACAGAAGTTAGAAGGGTTTGCAGGAATGTCTATTACCCAACTAATGGAGGTAGCAAATAAAGTATATATGAATAGGGAATCAGAAAGTAAGAAAGAGGAAGAGCGCAAGATGCGTAAAAAGGCTGATATGCTAGCGGTAGCGATCGCAGGCGTAGATAGACAGGGCCCAGATAGAGGCGATAGTAGGTGGAATAGGGAGCCCTTGAGTAGGAATCAGTGCGCGTATTGCAGAGAAGAAGGGCACTGGAGAAGCGAGTGTCCGCAAAGAGAGCAGTACGAGAGAGACCCACCCAGGACAGGTTATGGAAACTTTAGAGGCAGAGCGAGAGGTAGAGGAGGTCCCGGAGGGAGTAATGGTAATAGAGGGAGTAATGGTAATAGAGGGAGTGTAAGAGAAGATAGGTACTATCCCGCAGCGCAAAGGACCCGCGATAGAGAAGGTAGGGACTTTGTAGGATTGGCTGACACGGTCATGGTGGACTATTGATACCGACCGGGCTCCATCCCCCTTGGTCGAGCGGAGCCTATGGTCGATGTATCAATAGGGGGAAAAAGGAGTGCATTCATGATCGACACTGGTGCTGAACATTCGGTGGTGACTAACCTAGTTGCTCCTCCATCTGGAAGAACTATTACCGTGATAGGGGCAACTGTAAGAAGTGCTGCAAAACCGGTTCTTAAAAGTCGACTCTGTACATTGGGAGGCCACGTAGTAAAACATCAATTCCTTTACATGCCTGAATGTCCAGTCCAATTGCTGGGACGTGATATGCTATCCAAATTACAAGCGCAGATTACGTTCCTACCAAACGGAACAACATCCTTAAAGTTTAATGGACCTTCAGGTATTATGACATTATCCGTACCAAAGGAAGAAGAGTGGCGACTTTATACAGCGTTGACTAGCCAAAACCCTAAGAGTGATGAATCCTTATTCAACATACCAGGAGTTTGGGCAGAGAACAACCCACCAGGACTGGCCCGCAATATTCCACCTATTAAAATCGAACTAAAACTTGGGGTTTATGCAGTGAGCCTACGACAATATCACATTCCGCAGAAGGATAAGAAGAACATTCAATCTTATCTGGATACGTTCATACGGTATGGTATCCTAAAATTCTGTACTTCCCCTTGGAACACCCCATTGCTGCCTGTTCAAAAGCCCGGTACAGATGAGTATCGCCCTGTGCAGGACTTGAGAGCAGTCAATGATGCGGTTGTTAGTATACACCCAGTTGTACCCAATCCGTATAACCTGCTTGCTTTAATTCCGGGCGGGGCAACCTATTTTACAGTCTTAGACCTCAAAGATGCCTTCTTTTGCCTCCGAATTGCCGCAGAAAGCCAATGTATCTTCGCTTTCCAATGGGAAAACGCTGTAACGGGCTGCCTCAAGGGTTTAAAAATTCACCTACCCTATTTGGTTCAGCCCTAAGTCAAGATCTACTGGATTTCGAGTCCATCCCAGGAGAGTGTGTACTATTACAATATGTAGACGACTTGTTGATAGCAGCAGTTACAAAGGAAATATGTCAGCAAGCAACACACGATCTACTCCACATTCTCTGGAAGGCAGGATACAAGGTGTCTAGAAAGAAGGCTCAGTTGTGTTTGCCAACTGTCAAATATCTGGGATTCCATATCTCTGAAGGTCAAAGAATTATGGGGCCAGAGAGAAAAGAAGCTGTGTGCCAAATACCGACACCCAAGAATAGAAGACAAGTGCGAGAATTCTTGGGGGCAGCAGGCTTCTGTAGGATATGTATTCCCAGTTACGCGATATTGGCAAAACCTCTGTATGCAGCTATTAAAGGTACAGAGCACGACCCCTTCCTATGGACTCAAGAACAGCAAACGGCATTTGAAGATGTGAAGAAGGCTTTGATGAGTGCCCCAGCATTAGGTCTACCTGGTCACACACGACCATTCTACCTGTATGTACACGAGCAAAGAAGAATGGCTGTGGGAGTATTGACACAGTACTTGGGATCATGGCAAAGACCTGTTGCCTACATGTCTAAGCAATTAGATGCAGTGGCCAGCGGACTTCCACCTTGTCTAAGAGCCGTAGCTGCAGCCGCCCTGCTGGTAGCTGAAGCCGATAAACTCACTCTGGGTCAAGAACTTTATGTACGAGTTCCACATGCAGTACAGACGTTGTTGGATTACAAAGGAAATCATTGGTTTAGTAACAGCCGTATGACCAAGTATCAAGCAATGTTGTGTGAAAACCCAAGAGTGCATTTAGAGACTGTAAATACCTTAAATCCAGCTACCCTTTTGCCACAACCTACTGAAAGTCAACATGATTGTTTGGAAGTGATGGATGAAGTATTTTCAAGTAGACCAGATCTTCGTGATTTTCCCATTCAGAACCCCGATGTTCAATATTACACCGACGGCAGTAGTTATGTGAAAGAAGGGATCCGCTATGCAGGATATGCAGTAACAACAATAGACAAGGTGATAGAAGCTCGGCCACTGGCGAAAGGAACATCAGCACAAAAGGCAGAATTGATAGCACTGACACGAGCGTTACAATTGGCTGAAGGTTTAAGAGTGAACATCTACACGGACTCCAAGTATGCGTTTTTAACCACTCATGCCCACGGAGCTTTGTATAAAGAAAGAGGACTATTGAATTCAGAGGGCAAAGAAATCAAGTACGCAGCTGAAATCCTACAATTATTGGAAGCAGTATGGGAACCGAAAGAAGTCGGTATCATACATTGTCGAGCGCATCTGAGAGGAGATGGTGATGTAACCAAAGGAAACCGGATGGCAGATAATGCAGCTAAGCGTGCCACTGAATCAGGAAGACAGGAATATGTGGAGCATATAGCTGCTCTTATACCAACTCCACTGTCTCAATGGACTCCAGTTTATACAGCTCAAGAAGAGGAGTGGTTAAAGACTGAACCTGGAAAGTATTTGGAGAACAAATGGTATCAGTTAGAAGATGGGAGAATAGTTATTCCAGCATCACTAGCGGTAGAAATTGTCCAAAACTATCACAACGGGACACATTCTGGGAGAGACAGTACAGAAGAATCTCTCAGAAAACATTTCTACATACCAAGATTGTCCAACTTGACTCAAGCCATTGTACAAAGATGTGTACCGTGTGCTAAAAATAATGCAAGGCAAGGACCAGTAAAGCCACCAGGAGTTCAGTTTATGGGGGGACTCCCCATGTCCGATCTACAAATTGACTTTACAGTAATGCCTAAATCTGGTGGACATCGCTACCTACTAGTAGTTGTGTGCACCTATTCAGGCTGGGTAGAAGCATGTCCTACTCGTACAGAGAAAGCAGGAGAAGTTGCGAGATTCCTGTTACGAGAAATAATACCCCGATATGGGCTACCCTGCTCTATAGGATCAGACAATGGTCCAGCTTTTGTTCATCAGTGCCTACAACAACTGACTCATATGCTCGGTATAAAGTGGAGGCTTCATACGGCATATAGACCTCAAAGTTCTGGTAAAGTAGAGAGAATGAATAGAACTATTAAGAACCAGTTGGCTAAAATGTGTCAGGAAACCCAACTTAAGTGGAACGTTCTTTTGCACATAGCTCTATTGCGAATCCGCAGTACACCTACCAGAAGGATGGGCCTCTCTCCTTTTGAAATCATGTATGGGCGACCACCTCCCGTACTTGGTAACTTAAGGGGGGATTTGAGTCAGTTGGGAGAAGGAATTACTCGGCAGCAGGTTGTAGAGTTGGGTAAGACTATGGAGGAGGTACAGAAATGGGTACAAGATAGATTACCTGTGAATATTTATCCCCCTGTTCATAGTTACCACCCAGGAGACCAAGTGTGGATTAAAGAGTGGAATAATGTACCGTTAGGGCCCAAGTGGAGAGGTCCTTATGTTGTTCTTTTGTCTACCCCTACAGCGATAAAAGTGGCCGAAGTGACTCCGTGGATACATCACTCCAGGGTTAAACCAGCAGCAGTCGATTCTTGGCAAGTTACAGCAGATCCAGAGAATCCCTGCAAGATCCGGTTAAAGCGCACGACTCAGTCGGAGTGACGAGGAACCTTGTGGATTACAAATTTTATTGTTTCAGAGATTGGTGAGTGAGTGAGAAGGCCATAATAAAGCCTGTCCGCTCACCGACGTGTAGTTTAAAAGTCAGGAAAAGTCTCGAAGGGACCCCTGTGAAGACGAGCAGAACTCCATTCCCTGCAGCCCTTACATCCTGGAAGCTGAGGTGCCATCGCACGGACGAAGACTGAGGATGCCGACGAAAGATGTGTTTCTGATAATGTTTTTATATATGTATTTTTATATTCAGGAAGGTAGAGGTACCGACACTCCTAGCTGTGAGGTATGCATTAAGACTACAAGAACAGGTAACCATATTTCCCAGACCCTAATTTGGCATTCGCAATACGAGTGTAAAGGAGATGTATCAAGATGTAGATACTTAAATATAGAGTATAGTGTGTGCCATTTAGGAGTAGGAGAACCTAAGTGCTTCAGTCCAGAGTATCAACCCCGTACAATTTGGTTGACTCTCCGGAATGGAGATCCTCAGGGGACCCTAATTAATAAAACAGTGTTAGAATCCGTACATTCTTCGGGTGTTCTGCTATTTGATGCATGTAAGGCGATATCAAGTGGTAGAAAGCCGTGGAATGTATGTGGGGATCTTAGATGGGAGAGGACGTATGGGTCGAATGATAAATATATTTGTCCCAGCAGCAAAAATAAGTATGTGAGTCCTAGATGCCCAAATAGAGAATATCATTTTTGCCCATATTGGTCTTGTGTGGGGTGGGCAACTTGGGGACAGACAGCAGACAAGGACATGATTGTGACTAAGTTGCCTACCAATCCATACTGTGAGTCTATGGAATGCAATCCGGTCCATATTCTTATAAATAACCCCGACAAGTTCTTAGATAAATATGGTAATTTATTTGGGTTTCAAATATACGGGACGGGTTTAGACCCTGTGACAGTATTGTTTATAGGGATAGAGACCGATACGGTAACCTCCCAAACTCATCAGGTATACCATTCCTTTTATGAAGAGATGAGTATAGATAATAAGATCCCCCATAACGCTAAAAACCTGTTAATTGATTTAGCTGAAAGTATTGCCGGTAGTCTTAATGTTACCAACTGCTATGTGTGTGGAGGTACTAACATGGGAGACCAATGGCCTTGGGAAGCAAAGGAGGTAATGTCCGGTTCTGAGGCAGTTGAACAATTAATATCTTCACAAGCCGATTATCAGATGAGTGTTAGAGGTAAATCTGAGTGGAGATTAAAGACCTCCATCATAGGTTATGTTTGCATAGCAAGGAAAGGAATGATGTATAATACTTCTGTAGGAGAATTAACTTGTCTAGGGCAAAAAGCTTATGATGATGATACAAAGAATACAACTTGGTGGTCGGCTTCAAATGTCTCAGAACCATCTAACCCGTTTGCAAGATATGCCAATTTAAAGGACGTATGGTTTGATTTATCCATCACATCTAGTTGGAGAGCCCCAGCAAATTTGTACTGGATCTGTGGTAAGAAAGCCTATTCGGAGTTGCCACAGGACTGGGAAGGGGCATGTGTGTTGGGTATGCTCAAACCATCCTTCTTCTTGTTACCTATTGAAACAGGTGAGACTTTGGGTGTTAAAGTGTATGATGTGAATCATAGGAAGAAAAGGGGACCATAGAGATAGGCGCCTGGGAAGATGATGAATGGCCTCCCCAGCGTATTATAGATTATTATGGGCCAGCCACGTGGGCAGAGGATGGTACCTTTGGATATAGAACCCCAATTTATATGCTCAACCGTATTATAAGATTACAGGCGGTGGTTGAGATTATTACTAATGAGATCTCAAAAGCGCTCAATCTTCTAGCGAAGCATAATACCAGAATGAGGACAGCAGTATACCAAAATAGATTAGCCTTGGATTACCTATTGGCAGTAGAGGGAGGTGTATGTGGGAAGTTTAACCTGAGCAATTGCTGTCTTCAAATAGATGACGAAGGGCAAGCAATAGCTGAGCTTACTAGCCATATGGTTAAACTAGCGCATGTGCCTACTCAGGTATGGAAAGGGTATAATCCAAGCAGTTGGTTTGGTAGCTGGTATGAGCAGTTTGGAGGGCTTAAGGCATTGGTAGGCGTAGTCTTACTGATTTTAATGTTGTGTCTACTCCTGCCATGTCTTATACCCTTAGTAGTTAGGTCTGTGCAAAGCCTGATAGAAAATATAGCAGAAAGGAAGGCTGCAGCACAGATAATGGCCATATATAAATATAAGGCTCTAGATCAGGGAGAACCAATGCAGGAAGATGAGTGTTGAGGGATTCACATCATAGGAAAAGTCTGGTCTGGTTCATGGTAACCTGAGGTGTATGCAAACCAAGGTTAAGTGATGCCTCAAGTAATTTTGAAATATCAAGAGGCATCAAAGGGGGGAATGTGGTGGAATCTCGGTAAAAATAAATTTAGTAGGCCGAGATTACCACGTGGCATGTGTACGTGCATATGCTGACGTATCGATCAGTTAGTTGCACGTGGCAAGATACGATCAGTAGTGTACGGAGCATGTGCAAGAATACAGGATGTAGTATTCCCCTCCTCCATTGTGCTGGACAGGCCATGCGGTCAAGCAGGAAGTTAATTCTTATTTGTATTGATTGGTCAAGAGAATGTGCGGGTGGAGCTTAATATGGGAGGAGTTATGTGCCTATATAAGGAGCCTGCACTATTGTCCGGGGCTCAGAACTTTTGTATTTTGGTGACATTAGTCCCTCTGAGTCCCGATCGGTGAACCGAATAAAGAATCTCTTCCTTCCTGAAGAAACCTGTGTCCATCTCTCTGTGCTTGGCTTCCGTCAGTTTCTCCGGTATCAATAGTACATTAAATAGTGTGAAAAATGAGAAGAAAAAAAAAAGGCTCAAATTCAATATCCATTATTTGCTGCAAAATCCTATGATCTGCAGTCATCAGGAAGCGGCAATAATATAAAAGTCGTCCTGACCAGTCAAATTTTTCAGCACAAGCTCTGTGCGCATATGAAATAAATAGTTCTGCAAGCTTTAATAATTTTTGAGAATAGGTCCCCCACTGTTCTTCATGATTGAAGCTTAAAGAAGCTATTTTATTTCCTTTTTTTTTTTTTTGCATGATGCTCTGTCAGAAGTAGTCTTGATTTAAGTTTCCTTGAATGTTCCTATGATATCTCCTTTAGAATTCTACACAAATATTTAATAGTAGTAGAATTAATACGTGTTTATGTCTATTTGTGTACATGAATAGGTATTATATTAATAGTCATAATTATGAAATATTTGTTGTATATAAGCAACCGCTATGCTGTAAGTTTTTGAAACGTATATACCATTTGTGCCGAACTGAGCCTCTTCACATGTTCTTGGAGGGGCCTGCTGGCCAGCCTCTTACCAAAAGACTATGGGCCCTTTAAAAACTATGTGAACAGACTTGTTTCGTGGGATTTTATATTTGGTTCGGGAAACCGAACAGCCGCACAAACCGGAGACCACCCTGAAGCTTGTTAAGCCTAATTGCTACTTTGTAACAATTTTCACCGCAGTATTCTAAGTGTTCATCTGGGTGGCCGCAATTTCAATGGATGACCACGAGGTGGCAGACATCTTGATCACATGAAAGCAGGCAGCGGTGTTTGGGTATTATTCTCATGGAACTAAAAACGGACACAGAAACTCCCGAACACCGCTGGAATTCCAGCATTGTCTGCGTTTGGTTCCACAACACTTAGAAAAGCGCTGTTTGGTAGAAACGTTCCCACGAACAAGGGGAGACTCCAGGGTAAGACTATTGACTCGGTTCGGTAGTTTGTTAGTTTTTAAACTACTGTACTAGACCGACCGCAAGCCCTGATTTTCTGGAACTGGGACCATGCGGGTGGTTGGTCAAAATTAAGACTTCCAGGAAATTCCTGAACCCCTGAACTGATATGGGTGGTTTTTGGATATGTTGGTCACCCAGGTCAGGGCTATTAGGGGATGTAACTTTTGTGGGGATTTTGTGTGTTTGGTCCTTTTGGGGTGTTTGGAAAATGTGTGTTTTTTGTGTTTGGAGATAATTGAGTTTAGTATAATGCTTGACTCAATTATCTCCCAGGCATATTTTGTATGGGAGTGTCCTGGACCTGAGACCCAATGTAATTGTGAATTGTTTCTACTGTGGTTTACACTCAGGTCCACGTGGGGAGTGCCCCTTGCATGGGGACTGTCATAAAAGGCCAGTTGTGGCTACCATTAAACAGAATTAGTTTTACCCTTCATGAAGTCTAGGCTCATGTTTGGGGGATTGGAGAGCTATATTCACACTCTGGGGATTGCTATAATCACTATACTCCCTTGGATCACAACGATTGCTCTTGTAAGAGCAGCCTTCTTCGCACTCTGGACTAGGAGAGGTCTACCCACTGGAAGCTGGATCCTGGTCTTGGGTCCAGGGTGGGTGGAGGACAGTGAGACCCCCAACCAAGCTGCGGTGGTTTGTGGGGTTCACGGGGGTTATGGTGTCTGGTGTTTATGGTACTCAAGGATTACTAGGAAGCAGCGATTGACGGAGGTACCCAGTCAGGGTGCCAGGTGGTCCGTCACACCATTTATATGCCCGCCCATGGATTTACTGAAAACAATGTTATACTATATCTGACAAAATTTATATACATGGGCCTATCTACTCTGCCTGGCTGTTTTTCCATTGATCCATCCATTAATCCATCTATCCCCTATAAATATGTACATTAATTACACAAAATCAAACAATATGTCAATCAATCTTATCTCTATACGTATGGTGCTATTTTTCACGAACTCAGCTCCACTGAAAAAAACAAAACTGTAATTGCAATATCCACACCTGTGCTATGGTTAACTACATGCCTGTTTTTCTGTTTGTTTTTTAAGGAAATTAGCGGAAAGCAGAAAGAGAGAGAGAGAGAAAGAAATAGAGAAATAGAGATCACATGTATACACAAACACATTGCTCCCCAACAGCTGAATAAAATAATGTGGCAATGAGTTTATCAGAAAATAATATTGTGTTGGTGAGAAAAAAGCCTATGTTTTGTGGTCACTGAAAGATTGCTGATGGAAGCTTAAATAAAGGATTGCTTGAACATCTGTTCTTTGTTGTGCATTCAGCTTTTTAATGTCTTCAAAGACCAGCTCTGACGCATCAGTGACTACCACTCCCCATCCAAACTACACTGTATCACAGTATATTATGTGTTTCCAGCGGGTTCCATGAGCTTAGAGTCCAGTTATATGGATATTGTAATTTTTGTCTGTTTAACCTCTTCATCTCTTGCATTGCATTGCATGTCTCCTATTATAACAATACAGCAAAGATAAACAGCCACCTCAAACATTTATTCTATAAATGGTCTCACACTTCACGAGGAATTAATATTGTGCCTACAATTTTTATCTTTCTTTCTTCAGTTTCTGTAATTCACAATAATGAAGTCTGACAGCAAGCTAAAAATGTTAGGAAATAACAAATATATGGTAAATTAAATTATAATAATCAAAAGAATATATTTGCAAGTTAAATCAAATCTGACAAAATGGATCATTTGCCATCAGTTTGCAGGATTCAGATATACATATATATTATATATATATATGAATCTGGCTAGGATAATTCAAAGAAGAGAACATGTCGCACAGCTGTCGTGCAAAAACTATTAATACGCAATTAATGAAAATAACACAATATTGTTCTGTTGAAAATTAGCAATAAACAGAAGAGCCTAACAAAACAGTGCAGGTCTGTTAGCTGGGATAGCAATTTTTCATCTGCAAGGAGAAAAAAAAAAACAGTCACCTTTAATGCATACAACCCCAATTCAATATGAGACAAAAAAAAAAAACATTGGAAAAGTTGGATTGGGTAGCATAGAGTCATGCTTCCAGGGGCCCTACAAAGAGTTCTGCGTTTTCCATCTGTCTTGAACATCTGCCATACCTGACCAAATACAACAAATTCAAAGAATGTGAGAACGCTGAGAATGGACAAAAGCTTAGTATATTTTGTATAGGATTTGGATTCGAAAGTACCGATTTTAATCTGGACACTGGATCAGTTATATGTATACACATTATACGTTAAGATAAATTTTTCTAAAACAGAATATGACTTACCTTGGCCAATAGAATAGCCTGACGTCTTCATGGCATGATTCAACTAGGTTCTGGAAAGATTCGTTCGACATTGTTGTCCATGTTGACAAGATAGTTCATGCAAATTTGATAGTGGCAAATTCGTGAGAAACTCCAATATCCAATATAATCACATCGCAAACATGCTGTACTGGATTGAGTTCTGGTGACTTTGACATCCATTGGATATAACAGGGGTAGGCCACATTCAGCACTCCATATGATGTGGGCTACGTCTTCCATGATGCTCTTATAGCCATACAGCTGGTAAAGTATCGAAATTATGTAGTCTACAATATTTTGAGTACTGAAGATCGCCTTTCCCTGCTATAGAATATGATCTTTTTACCTTTTGAAATCAACTCTATATGTCTCATACAAATAAGCTCCTAAATTCCACAAACAATCAAACTGCTAAGGAAAATATAATTCCTTTAACCCCTTAAGGACCAAACTTCTGGAATAAAAGGGAATCATGACGTGTCACACACGTCATGTGTCCTTAAGGGGTTAAAGACCTACAGTTATACTCAGTGAAACCATTTCACACCCACTGGTGCCTTTTTCACAGGACATTAGTACTTAAAGGGACACTATACTCATCAGTAGGGATGTGCATGGGGAAAACATCAGTACGGAAATTTGGATAAGTAAAAAAATGTGTCTGCTTCGGCAATTCGGACCAATGGCATTCCGTTTGGTTTGGCAATTTGGCAATTCGGAACTTCGGTAATTTGGACCTTAACCCCTAACCCTAACTCTAAACCCTAATCCTAACCCTTAACCCAAACCCCTAACCACTTGTTTTGCCCCTAACCCTAAGCCCTAAACCTTAACCCTAAACACTTGTTTTGCCACTTTTCAGAAATCCAAAGCACTTTTGAAGTTTGGCAATTCGGAACTTCAGCGATTCAGAACTTCGTCGGTTCGGAACTCCGGAAATTCGGCACTTCGGCAATTCCACAATTCGAACTTCAGACATTCGGAAGCATGTGCATTCGGAATGAAACAAATTGCACATGTCTAGTCACCAGAACAACTACAGCTTATTGTATTTGTTCTGGTGAGTAGAATCATTCCTTTCAAGCTTTTTGCAGTAAACACTGTCTTTTCGGAAAAATGCAGTGTTTACACAACAGCTTAGTGATACCTCCACTGGCCACGCCTGCCATTTAGTGTCTCCATCCTCTGCATGGAGATACTGAACTTTCCTCATAGAGATGCATTGATTCAATGCATCTCTGAGGATATGCTGATTGGCCAGGGCTGTGTTTTGCTTGTGCTGGCTCTGCCCCTGACAGTCTCAGCCAATCCAATGCTTTACTATGTGAAAGCATTGTAATTGGCTCAGAACATCACTTCTAATGATGCCAGCCAAGCAGGCAGATCAGGGGTAGAGCCAGCAGCAGACTGTAATAAAAGAAAGGCTGTGCTATATTTAGGGGGGCTAGATGTAAATACATGTTTGTGTCCCTGACCCTATAGTGTTCCTTAAGAAATAGGATAGCATGTGTAACAAACTCCCAGCTTACCTATCAGCTGTAGGTCAGCCTCCTAAACGATAAAAATTGTCTAACCGAATGTAATCACAAATAGATCTCAGATATGCCCATTTTACATATATATTTAATGCATATATAGTTTAGATTTCTATAAAATACAGCCATCTACTCATATGGATAAAGGCTGTATAATACACTGTTCTTTCTAACAAATGTAACAGGACAACACAAAATTAATAATTAAAATGCTACATGCAACAAAATGAAAATATAACTTGCTAGAGCTGCTTATAAATAATATCACATTGATGGAGGAGTTGTAAGGATGTGAGCACAGTGCAAAGTAACAATACTAAATGTATGACAATATATACTAAATATGTTTTTGTGATTTATTGTGTTGTGATATATATCATATATATAACAAAATAAAAATGAAAGTATATAGTTATTTGATACTAATTCAAAAAAGTGCTGCAGTATTTGTTTGGAAACAGGTTTGTCAGTATTAGCAATGCTCTAGTAATAAATATGGGGCAGGCATGTGCAATCAACAATTCCTTGTACTGACATGAGGATATGAAAGGCCAAAGCCACTTCCACATGTAAAAATGACATTACAAAAAACGTAAATCTACATATGCTACTAATGCTTAATTTTTATTGCTTGACTAAAAAATACAGTTTTAGTTCTATCATTATTCAATGTCCAGAACCCATCATTTCCTCATAACAAAATGTTATCCGTATCTACAGCTAGTAAGAATAGAGATTGTAGCCGTATTAGTCCAGCGATGCAGCTAGTAATATATTTAATTGCCCTTGACTCCACACCTTCCACACATCCAAACTGATGGGTATGTGGCAAACCACTTTAGAAACCACCATATAGTAATAAGAGTGAATGGGAATTATTCATTATTTGGACTTTGAATGTCGGTTTTATATGTGTGATAATAGCAATTTGCATATTAAATTATATAATAGGTAAAACCCTTCTCCACAGAGTGTTTATGAGATTCTGATCTGATCCCATATAATTACTTCTGCAGTCACAATTCTGCATGCACTGTTTAAGAAAAATTACTAATGTGTCCATTGCATGGATCATATATATTTATGATAATTCTCATCAAATTAGCAGTGAATAGTTCATTCACAAAATTTGCCTTAAAGAAAATCTAGTTCCTGATTCTATCCAATAGACTATTCATATCCGCTAACAGCTTGGTAATTACATCCTTACACTTACAGTATTTAGCACGTTAGCACCTACACACCTAGTAACTTGTCTTGTTCATTGTTATATGTTCCACACCTTTTACAATTACTTTTAACATTTGTAGATTAGGTGAGATGCATACTTAAAAAAAAAATAAGAAGCTCTACATAACCAGAAAAAGCCTAATTGTTACGTGCCATACATGAATCACAAGTCCACATTAAATACACTGTTATTTTGATATTCTAAACCAGGGTTAGGGAACCTTTGGAACTCCAGATTATGTGGACTACATCTCCCCTGATGCTTTGCCAGCATTATGGCTGTAAGATCGTTATGGAGGATGTAGTCCACAATATCTTGAATGCCGAAGGTTGCCTACCTCTCTTCTAAACCATATTATACCTTTGAAGAGTCCCTGATCTTTCCAAATATTGTTTCCATTCCTGCACTATGGTGTCCACACTATTATTACAAACAGGAACACACAATTTTGTTGGTTTAAAGGGAAACCATCACTTTTTTTTGAAAGTATGACATTAAACATTAGAAGTCATATAATTTGTGTTTTAAGATTTGTTAATCTAATGCTCCATTTACATTTAAATGTATATTGTATGGTTATCAATTTACATCCGTTTACCAGAGGCACAGTCAAGGCACACATTGCACTAGAGAGAAACATTGGTTTAGTTTTTCTTCTCTACTAACGTTGACCTCTATTTAATATTGTTGGATAAGCTTTCTAAAGCAGTTAATGTTTTTGGGTGAACTTTTCATCTGACTTTTTCAACATATTAGAATATTACATATACATTATATACAAGGTATACCAATATGTAAAAAAAAAAAAAATTCAAAATATTACAAAATGAAAATAAGCTTCATAATTATTAATTTTAAAAAAAAAGTTTATCCAAAGATATTAAATCATTTGGAAAGCTTTTTAAACAATATAAAAGTGAGGCCTATATTGTAAAACAGTAAATGGTATCTATTTTAGCAAAGATTGACAGTGAGCCAAGATGAAGGCACGCAGGTATAGGATCATGCAACATGCATTACTAAATTTAATTTAATTTTTCAGATTTCACAAACAAATATTTTGTAACTACATGGGAGTAAGCATAATATTAAAAATCCACTCAGAGACACTCTGGACCTCTGAATCCCTTTCGCTTACATGTGAAGAGTGTCCTCTTTTTTGTTCTACAAAAAGTGCACATTTCAATAGAAATTGGCACTTTTCTAAATGAACCATGTTACACCCCCCTGACTTTCAAACAGACAACAGATCCTGTTCATTCCTGGTTTGCTTAGCTCAGTGCAGCTAAACTCACAAGTCAGTCAATTGCTTAGAGCAGCAAAGACTTCTCATTGAGCTGCATTGGGAAGTCTGTGATTGGACAGACACAGAAAGTCTAGGCTAGGTCAGAATGGGATGGTTTGCAAAGGCTGCAGGCAAGAGATCTGCAGCTTTTGCAAGCTGTTTTTTTATATACCCCCAATCAAAAAATGCATAATTAAATGCATACATGTTTTCATTTTGAAGTATTTCTACTAAGCAGTGATTTTCATACTTTCATTGTATCTGGACAGTGGAGTGGCCCTTTAACGTTATCATCCTATACCTACGCACATATGCCTTTTATTTTATTTTGGTTCTGCTAATTTGTTTTAGAAATATTTTTTATTTATTTATTTTTTAAATGTAAACCTTAATTCTAGTTTTAAGGGTTTCTGTATGTACATCACATGCCCAATGTTTTATTGGCTCCCTGTGCATTATTTAGCAATCTAACCTTAATGCAACATGTATTATCACTTTGAGGTGCAGTATTTAAATTGTATACGTTGCTTACAGTTATTTTCTTTTTCCATAGTTTTTTTATGTTCTACATCTTTATACTTATCCTATTTTTTTCTCAATATACGCATAAATAAATACAAAATATATTAAAAAGAAAAACACATTATTTGTAAGACAAATCTTCAATTTGTCTTGTATAGTGCACACTTTACAGATTACTTTCTATTTTTTTGTCAGCTCAGAAGTCTTAACCCCTTAAGGACCGCGGACGTACTAGGTACGTCGGACAAAAACGGTCCTTAAGGACGTCCACGGCAAATATGAGCGCTGGAAGACAGGGCTGGGCCGCGCCGCCTCTGCTGCATATATATGCAACGAGGTGGCTCTCTAATTAGGCGATTTATTCAGCCGCCTAAATCACCTTGGGGCAGACTGATCCGTCGGGTCCTCGGTAAGGACCCGACGCCAGGAAGGGGCCCGGCTGCATACTCTGTGTGCCAGGGGTGGCTCTAGACTTTGCGAGGCCTCAGGCGAAACTCAAACATGAGGCCCCCCCACTAACATCATTAGTGAAAAAAATAGGGGTTGTCTTGTGTGTGCCTAAGGAGCTGTACCTATATTGAAGGGCGAGCTTGCAGCTTTGGATACAGAGATGTAATCTCTGTATTCATCTTCAGAGACTTGCATTGTCGCAGCTCCTTATGCCGCTGCGTTGTGAGCACTTTGACTGTAGATATGGCATAATTTGCTAATCATTTATAGACGATTGCTGGGTATGCTTGCATAGCCTAGCAGTCGTTTATACATAAGTGCCAGTGTGAAGGGGTTATTTGAAAAATGAACATTTTGGTTGGGCTTTTAAAAAAAATATTTTTTTCCAAATAATAAAGTTACAGATAAGAAAACAATGTCATAGACATTTCCCCACATATTCTAAATTCCTTTGCATGTATATTATCATATATGTGTTTACCCATGTATTTGTATGTATGCATATAATATATACATATGTTGCTTGCAACTTTATCTTTGCATTGCCCATATCATACCACAACCACATTGCAGACAGACACGCACACATTTATACACACCGATCTAGCTAGTTTAAAAGGGAGAGAGGCTATTTAACCTAATTACTGACGATCTTATTTTTTACTTTTTAAGAAGTAAGGAATAAGACAATGCACAGTTCCTGTCTATGTAGCTTAGATTGCTAATTTCAAGCAGAACCAGAACACATATCCCCCTTTAACCCTAACAAAAAAAAATTACAGTATAGGTAATTTGTGATTTGACATTGCATAGCTAATGGTTTTTACATTATACTTCCCCAAATGACCAGTAATGTGATAATATATTCACCTTACAGATCACATCATGGTATCAATAGTATTTTAGCCCTGATATTATTTTGGCTTCAGATTTGAAATGTAATTGAAATTCCCAAACAATCTCACTTTAGTAAATAACCCTACAACCTTCACTCTAACCCGAACAGCAACCCTACTCCTAGAACTATCATAGCTATACAGTAAACTGTGAATTCAAAGCAAATTTCCTATTTAAGACTAGCATAGTCAAACTGGAAACATTCTTTAAATCAACTTTGCTTTCCATTCAACTACTCTGGCCTTAAAGGGAATTATACCTATAGTAAAACACAGCCAGGAAAACAAAGCTGTTCAGGATCCACCTCCGCCTCTCCCCTGCCAATGTCAGCCGGTACGGGAGACCTAATGCGCCTGCGCAGCGATGGGCACGGTCTCATTAGAACTTCCCCCATCGGAAATCATTGTATAACATATATATATATTACGTGTTTTAAACTTTGATGAGCACAATATATAGGTGGAATTTCTATACTTTATGAAAATAAATCATGTCATTTTTTTTCTTGCTACACAAACTTCAATTATTCCAAAACTATTTTTTTCCATTTCAATCATGACGAATATTGCATGGTATGTTCCTTTATGCAAGAGAAATAGGCAAATTTGTTGTTTAATCACAATTTGATGTAGGCACACATAATTCTGAAAATTTTAGTTTGAGTATTTTACTGTAGTTAAAATAATTTTCTGATGTCTGAGTTTTATTAATACTTCGAGCTAAAATATTGCTGTTGGCATCACTTGCTCTTATAAATGATTTATTACCCTTAGGATTTCGGTAGCTATTGCAAGCTACATTTTATTACAAAAAAAAGTATTAGTCAGAATTGTGCAAATCTGATCAATAAATAATTTTTTATCTACAACAATCTAACTTCCAAGTATCGTATTAACTTTTGAAAGGCATGTTCATATTTTTGTTGGTGTTAAAATAACATATTTAAAAATGATCCACCCATTATTAGGAAATTATCACTTGTTGAACAATAATAAAAAAGGTAAAACAGACTTGACAAAAATGTGTGCGAATATGTCAAACCAAAAGTTTCAATTCCAGTTCAATCAAATGTGCATTATTTATTAGTTAACAATAAATGCATTCCCCCCGGAGGTGTATATTGTGTGTTTTGTCTGTCAGGCAGTGGTCAGTTCACTGTGCAGTTGGTAATGTCCACAGATTCATGCATACTGGTGTATAAGCCATTGCCAATTGACAAAAAGCTTGAATGATGGCTATGATTACTCCAGAGGCTGTGCTCCTCTTTTTCACTTTCCACCCAAAAAATATTTGTCTAGACTAGCGGGTCCCAAACTTTGTGCCGACGGGCACACAGGGGAGCCGCAAGATATTTTCTCGGTGCTGTCATCATAGCATTGGGAACTGTGTCTCCCTCTCCCCTGCCAGTTCTGCAGGACCGGGGGGAAGATCAGAGATCTCCCTCTCCGGCCCGCTCACAGTGTGCTGCTGGGAGCCAGCAGGGAAGAGGGAGGGAGGACCTGGGGGAACTGTAACCTGGTTACCATGGCAATGCTCTGAATTTTGAGAGAGTGAACTTTAGCAGCTCCTGAGGCTGCTAGAGTTCACTCTCACCACTGGGACCACTAGGGCTTCTCCACCAGACTACCAAAGATTGCCCCCCCCCCCCTTCAAGGCAAAGGTAAAAAAATATTATTTATAATTTAAAAAATAAATAAATTATATATTCATGAATTTTCCCTCCCACCTCCACAGACCCCAAACTACACAATTACTCCCCCATACACACACATTGCCCCCCCCACACTCACTGCCCCCCCACACACACACTGCCTCCCCATACACACACACAATTACCCCCATACACACACACTGCCCCCCCATACACACACATTGCCCCATACACACAATTACCCTCCATATACAAACACACTGCCCCCCCACACACACACTGCTCCTCTATACACACAAACTGTACCCCTCACACACTGCCCCACACACATTGTACCCCTCACACAACCTGCCCCCACACACATTGTACCCCTCATACAACCTGCCCCCACACACATTGTACCCCTCATACAACCTGCCCCCACCACATGCACCCAGCACCCCTCACACACGCACACTGCACCCCTCAAACACACACACTCCACCACTTACACACACACACATATTGCACATTGATATAATGCTTCTACAGGTTTGTATTTCCTATCCGCTGCTTGTGTATCCTCCACCCACCCTAGCCACTGTTCCCTTGTTGGGATCACAGCTTGTTTCCAGAGGGCAGGTATCAGAGACTATGCGGCATTAAGGAGGGGTCTCTGGATGGATTTTCTGTATGCCGATATCAGAGCCGGTGTGAGGTGCAGCAGTGCCTGTTCCACGGAAAGTTGGTGTGGTTCCCCAAAGATATCCGTCAGCGCCTCTTTAATAATCTCCCAGAATGGCACGATATTGGGGCAACCCCACCAAATATGTTCTATAATTTCCACATCATTGTTACATCTCCATAATGTTGGGGGGGGGAGGGGTGTTTTGTAATATCCTATGCAAGAGGGAAGGAGTTTGGTACCACGTTGATAGAAATTTATAGTTAGTTTCCTGATATCTAGAGCTAATCAAGCTCTTATGGTTTAGGATCAATACTTTCTCCCACTGTGCCTCAGTGAAGGATTTGTCAAGAAAACCCTCCCAACATCGTTTGAAGGTTGTTTTTGCGTTCTTGTCCTCTATGAGTAAGTGTTGGTAGAGGACCGATATGGCTTTTTCCAATATGATGCATCTATCACATATGCCCTCGAACCAAGTCAAATCCTGATGCAGAGGTGCTCTATTAGAGATCTGTTGGTAAAAGTGTTGCAGCTTGGCATGTCGAAATCTAATAAGGAGAGTCGGGACCTCTTCCCCCATAATGTGTTGCAGTACCTTGCGGATTGGAATGAAAGAGTTACTAACGATGAAGTCCCAAGCACGAGGTGGCAAGCCTTCCCCCCCAGGCTTTTGTTATGTTGCAGAGGTATTAGGTGACTCGGTTTAAGAGAGATATGGTTTGTGTCTTCCATACGATCCAGAGTCTCTGACCGTCCTAGCCACACTGCTGCATACATGTGCATGTGAAGTCCCTCCCAGTCCAGTGATGGCCACTGCTGGTGTGGGCGTGGTCAGTGCCAGTCATGAATACGTTGCAGTGCAGCTGCCTGGTAGTATTTCTTGAAGTCTGGTAGGGCCAGTCCTCCCCATTACCTGGGTAGGCAAAACAGTTCATGCCACATTATGCTCCGTAGTCTTGTCACGAAATCCCAAAATGTCTTTATTACTACGGACCGCAATGAGGAAGGGCTCGAGAGACATATCGAATAACAGAGGTGTAAGAGGACAGCCTTGTCGTGTGCCGTTGAAGATCTGGAAACTGTGAGCGCTCCATTGACACGTACTCTAACTTTGGGGTGGTTATATAGAGCAACAATCTAATTCCTCAATTTGTTACTAAATCCATAGCTTCCAGGGTTGCGAGCATGAATGCCCAATTTACACGATCAAACGGTTTCTCTGCGTCCGTCGATAAGAGTAGTAGGCATCTGGAACTCCGGCGTGCAAGGTGTTGCAAGGCAAATAGGCGGAGGGTGCTATCCCAGGTCTCCCTTCCAGGGACAAAACCTGTTTGGTCTGGATGAATAATGTCAGGCAAACACGTTTGCATCCTGTTCGCCAAGACCTTAGTGAACAATTTAATAGGGATGTGAATGGGCAAAACATTTGGTTTGGTTCAGTTTGGAAATTTGGGTAAGTAAGAAAATGTGTCTGCTTTGGCAATTCGGACCAATGGCATTCGGTTCAGTTCGGCATTTCGGCAATTTCGCAACTTTGGCAATTCGGAACTTCGACACTTTGGATCTTCGCCAATTTGGAACTTCGTCTATTCGGAACTTCGACAATTCGGAACTTCGCTAACTTGGACCCTATCCCTAACCCCTAACCTTAACCCTAACCCGTAACCCTAACCACTTGTTTTGCCACTTTCAGAAATCCAAAGCACTTTGAAACTTCAGCAATTCAGTTTGGTTCAGCACTTTGGCAATTCGGAAATTCGTCAATTCGGCAATTCAAACTTTGGACTTTTGTAAGCTTCCAAATGTCCGAATTGCACGAAATTCGTCCAAATGTACATTCAGAACTAAACGAATTGCACATGACTACAATTTAATGTCCACGTTTAAGAGCGAGATCGGTTGATAGCTACCACATGTTTCACAGTCTTTGTCAGGTTTCAGTAGGATGGTAATAGTGGCAACTAAGGATTCATTGTGGAAAGCTCAACCATCTGTTAACTCTGTTATCCATCTGCATTGTTCTGGGGTGGGGAGTATCGAAATATAGAATAGGAGGAGAAAGAAGAGGAATTGGTAAGAAAAGAAAAGAGTGAGGAGGGTAAAAATTAACCGCCTAAGGGCTGTGATTGCCCAATATTATATAGGCTGTTGCTTTGCACATAATTATATGTACTTTATGATTCTTCATTTAAATAGAGATTATTTATTTAAAAAACAATGCATGTATTAAATTACTATTTTGTGTCAGCTTATTGTTTGATTTTGTTTATTATAAATATTTTACTTAGTTAATGGAACACAGAGATTATTACATAATAATAATTATTATGTCCTCAAATATTTTCTTAATATCTAAAGAATCTGATAGAACTCACCTAATTGCTTGTTCTTACAGTAAAGAGTATTTTGTCTACTAAAGGTAAATCTAATTTTTTTCAAGTCTTATTTATCATCCATGATGCCATGCAGCTTTTTTTGTCAACTGTTAATCTTTTTTTATAGAGGCAGTAAGAGCATAATACAGAATGAAAAAAAAAAAGCAGTAATGGTAGCACAAACATAGCACAGATGCAATTATGAATAACGGGAATATATTCAACCAACCGAATGCTAGCACCACGATTCCACAGACCTGGTGTCTCTTCAAGGCCAAGTCCTTCCCGATGGTGGTTTGCGGAAGTGTCTCTGTCGCCGTTTTCGTAGGCACCGAGCGGTCCTTGGCAGATGTGGGTGATGTACCGGGACAAACCCCAAATGCCACTTAGCCTAAGAGAGAAAACTGTAACGGTAGTGGTGAGCCTCTCCGGCCTTCCTCCACCTCCTCTCTGAACTCCCACAGCAGACTTAGATGCAGGTGTCAGTTGCTTTGCACAACTCTCCAACTTAATCCAAAATAACTCAAAGATTGCCTCAAGTTTTTCTGATATTGTGAGAGGCACGCCAGAAGGGTCAATCATTTTTGTTGCCCAACTCTGTGTGCTCTGCAGGAGCGTGACAGCCATCTTGCTCTAGGCCTGATTTAGCTTCTCAGCAGAGATTCAGGAGTCTGAAGAAGCTTATGCAGCAGGTAAAATTTCAATAAGTACAGGATTGCTTGATTTATTTGTTACAATCAAAAGTGAGTTGAACTCCCTCAGCCTGCATCCTGCCTGCTTGGCAGACAGGCCCCGCCCTTCCATGCAGCTTTTTATCCATTCAGATTTAAATATATTTAAAATCACTTTTAGAGCCTGACTGCCTAATTCTACCCAACATATCTCTACTCATCAAGTCACATACCCCTACCCAGCTAATCATATTAGCCCACTTAGTAACAAACTCAAGTCCAACCCAGCTACATACAGCGATCCACCAAGTTCCACTCGCCCAGACACACACAACTATAATCACAGCTTAAATTTTTAGTAAACGAATATGAAGAGTCAGAAATTTCAGACGAAATCATATTCGTCCGAAAACGAATGCACATGTATATTATGTATCAGACTCAAGGCATATGTAGGATGTCTTATATATCTGACCAATAGCACCTTTGACCAATTGTCTGTCACACCTCTGAAACCACATGAGGTTCCAATCAAGGCATCTGTTGGTCGTTGCCATTTACGAGTAGTGAAGAGATAGATGATTAGAAATGACTGGAGAAAGGGGCAAAGAGCAAGGGTATAAGAAAAAAAGTGTTAGGGGGCATGGTTTGATCTGTAGTCTTCCAAGGTGTACTATATTTGCAAGACACTGTGTAGGTGGTGATATGTATGTGAGTCATGGCACCCACAACTGGGAACATTTGTCCTCCTTATTAGTTAATGCTGTCATAAGCATCTCCATACCGTATATATTTAATCTACCCTGTTCTTCCACTACCAGTGGGTGGGAACCTTTTGCTTCTTCCAGAGAAGCATAATCTGTGCCTTTGCAGCATTGAGTAGGTGCCTAGTAATGCTTTTTTGTACTTAGCAGCATAAATTCAGGGATGAAGGGGGTACCTCTCCCAATATCATGGACATTTCACTGGCAGTAAGGGATTATCTTTGGACAAGAGCACCAGATATGCATTAAGGAGCCTTCACCGAACCCGCATCACCAGCATGTAACAGGGACCAATTGAGCATACTTTTTTAATATCACTGGGGCCCTGTACCACCTTGTCAACAATTTGTAATTCATTTCTTGGATCTTTGAGTCCAAAGATGATTTGTGTACAAACAAGAACATGCTTTCCCACTGTTTGCTTGAAAATTTCCTCCCAAGATCCCCATCCCAGGGATGTAGTTTGTACTGCATTCAAGAGAAGTCAATGCAAGGAGATAACCCCACTCAGATTTTCCCCAAGAGGCACAATTGTTCGAAACCTGCAGATGGCCTGTTCAAATTATGCACTGAAGTTAAGGTTTAATAGTAGTGTTTCAATTGAGAAAATAAAATTTTTAAAAAAAAACATCAAGTAGAGTCAGTACTCTTCCCTATAGAAGCGATTCGACTGGCAATAATTTCTCCTCAGAACATACATCTATCTGTCAAGGGATTTCTCCTGCTCCAACCTGTGCCAGCATCCCTGGTGACAAATTATCCAGAGCCTTGAGGTTATGTATGAATGGTAGCATGGGGCCGGGGACCATAATGAGGTCTGTTTTGAAGTGTAGTGAGTTCCATACTCATGGGGTGGGCCCAAAGCAAAAAGGGCTAGTGTTTCATGGCCAGCCACACCATCCCCGTCAGTAAGTTGACTGACTACAACTCTAAATCGGTGTATGGCATTGTAGAACAAAAAAGGGTTTAAATACCTCAGATTTGTGTGAGAGTACTGAAGCTCTGACTATAAGGGTACATTTGCCATTCTTCGTTAAAGTGATTACATTAACTCTTAAACATTGACATATTTGCTGTTACTGAAGTTTTTTTAAATTGTTTTAAAGCTGAATTAATATGATTGGAAATTACTGCAAATTGACACAATACTACAATAGACATTTCAGAATCAGTAAGTACCCTGTAAGGTGAACATCTTGATGGAATTACAGCTTTTATTATCTAAATAACCTACTTATGAGTCTATTTATGACCACCAACTCCATATTGTCAGTTTGTTTGACCCCATTTTGCACACCTGGGATTCTTTACATCTGATTCATTTCATCAGCTGAAACATTACAATGTATAGGTAAAAGAAGGTCAATTAAACTAAATTATAACCACCGACAGAGGGTATTTTAAGATGTACAGATGTAACCACTAACAGAATTAACAGAAAATATCTGTTGACTTATGTGAAGGAACACATGGCTTTTTGACATTTTAATGCAACATCGCCAAAGGACTTTCACACACAGAGTACTTATCAAACCTTCTTTTCAGTAAATATTACACTACGGTGGCTTGAAATTCAGTTTCAATAATTAAAGGTAGGAGAGAAACTACACAAATCACCTCAACTGGACTTTTCGCACAACTTAGTACTGTTTATTTTGCAAGTAAACTTGTTTTCTAATGACCACAACTCCCTTGTTTTGAATAAACACTGAAGCACACATCCCACTACACATAGTCCTAAATTCATCAAGACAATCCAAGTATATTTAATAAAAAAAAATTTTGCAGAACCTTTGTGCCGTTACAAAAAGCAAAAATGATATTTTACTTGAGGTCCTGAAAAATCACATATTCATATTCAGCGAGTGACTGGTTCTAGTCTAAACATCGCCATTAATATGGTATCATTCTATTTTAAGGGTTAGATCATCTTTGTAAAACATCAACATTTAGGATTATAAATATATTTTATAAAATTTTTTTATTATGAAACAGAAGTCAGAATATGCATTTAAATGTGTGCACTATGGATATTATTGCACTAATCACAGAAATGTAGAGAATTGAAAATGGAATTGAGACGTTTAGACTCAAATATTTATGCAGTGACGATAGCTGTGTTGGTGTATTTCCCCAAATTATACTGTTTTTAATTTTCCAGCAATTCAGATTTGAATTCACTATAGTTTGTTTGTTTTTTGGCGCGTAAACCCGTCAGTGTTTTCTGTTCTATCGGGTGTTAATACAATTATTAAGTGAGATTTAAGTATGTCTTATGATATCATAACATATTATTCAATTTAATATAAATTCATTAATCTCCTCTGAATAATTCTTGCTACAGTACACTTCAATCAACAATGACGAAAAATCATTTCTGGGATTAGGGTTAGGGTCAAAGGTAGAGTTAGGGTTAGGGATAGGGGAAGGGTTAGGGGTAGGGTTAGGGGTAGGGTTAGGGGTAGGGGTAGAGGTAGGGTTAGGGGCAAGGTTAGGGATAGGGTTAGGGTTAGGGGCAGGGGTAGGGTTAGGGTTATGGGTAGAGTAAGGGGTAAGGTTAGGGAATTGCTGAAGTCCCGAATTTCCAAAGTGCCGAATTGATAAATTGACAAAGTCTCGAATTTCGGAAGTGCCGTACCTGTCACGGTAATATACCCCAACACGCAGGAATAGTTCACAGTCAAGAGACAAGAAACAGTGTTCGTCTTACCGGACCTTAGAATGGCCGGACTAGGACGAGAGAAAGACAGAGTCAGAACAAGCCGAGGTCAAGGGAACTGAGAGACAGCGTAACGTAGAACAAGCCGAGGACTGGTACACAGAGGACAAAACAGCGGATAAGCAAGCAAGGATAAGGAGAGAGCGGAGTCAGGAACAAAGCCAAGGTCAAGCACCAAAAAACCAACTGAACGATACAAGCACTAAAGGGAACTGGACAGAAACCACGATAGGGCAAGGAGCAAGGGGAAACAGGTGAGTATAAAAACCCTAAGGTTCACTTTAATTGGCTCCTGTCATATCCACGCCCCCAAAACGTGAGTGAATGGGGAATGTGGCCTGACAGGGGCCAATGGGAGACTGATTCTAATTTAGTCTCCCACTGTCCCTTTAAGAGCGCGCCCGAGACGCGCGGCGCGCTCTTAGTGTCGGGCGGGACATGTGGCCGCTTCTCGCGGTCACTGCCCGCCTGACTGATCCCATCGTTGGCTGAGCCGCGCGCGGCTCGTGCAGGAGCAGGACCGCGCGCGGCGAGAAGGGAGGACCCCGGCCGGCCCCTGGAGAGGGTAAGTACCGCTACAGTACCCCCCCTGAAGACACGCCCACCGGGCGGGGAGGAGCAGGCCTGGCAGGAAAACGAGCGTGGAAAGAACGCACAAGGCGAGGAGCGTGAACAACGTCAGCGGAAATCCAACTGCGTTCCTCAGGCCCATAGCCCTTCCAATGTACCAGATATTGGAGGCGACCCCGAAGCAAGCGAGAGTCAATTACAGCCGCCACTTCAAACTCCTCATGGCCCTCCACCGAAACCGGAGGAGGAGGGGGAACATGCCGAGTAAAACGGTTGCACAGGAGGGGTTTTAACAGGGAGGTATGAAACACGTTAGGAATGCGTAGATTTTTTGGAAGATCCAATGCATACGAGACAGGATTAACCACATGCAAGATACGAAAAGGACCAATAAAACGAGGGGCCAACTTCATAGAAGGCACACGAAGACGAATATTGCGAGTAGAAAGCCAAACCCGGTCTCCCACCGCATAGGATGGAGCCGCCCTGCGATGCTTGTCAGCGTGAACCTTCTGGCGAGCAGCTGAGGCCACCAAAGAACACTGAACCTGCTCCCAAGTATTACGTAGACTAGCCAAATGTTCATCCAAAGCTGGCATGCCCTGTAAGGAGAATGCAGCTGGAAGAACCACGGGATGCCGGCCATAAACAACGTAAAAAGGGCTGTTACCGGAGGATTCGTGAGCAGCATTATTACGAGCAAACTCAGCCCAAGGAAGCAGGTCAGCCCAATTGTTCCGATGGTGGGACACGAAACAGCGAAGATACTGCTCCAGAGATTGGTTGGCACGTTCAGCAGCTCCATTAGACTGGGGGTGGTAGGCTGAAGAAAACGAGAGGGAGATACCCATCTCAGCACAAAACGCTCTCCAGAATCTGGAAATAAACTGGCTACCCCTATCGGACACGATCGAAGTGGGAATACCATGCAACCGAAACACCTCCCCGGCAAAGATAGAGGCAAGTTCCTTGGATGATGGCAATTTGACAAGAGACACAAAATGAGCCATCTTAGAAAAACGATCCACAATCATCAGGATGACAGTTTTACCATTAGAGGGAGGTAATTCAACAATAAAATCCATGGATATATTGGACCATGGTCTCTCGGGTATGGGCAACGGATGCAACAACCCACAAGGAACTCTGTGGGAGGACTTCATACTGGCACAAGTACTACAGGCATTAACGTAATCGGTGACGTCCTTGCGCAAGGACGCCCACCAGAAATATCTAGAAACCGCTGATACTGTCTTAGAAATACCAGGGTGTCCAGCAGTTCTAGTGTCATGATATAATGACAAGATGTCTCGTCTCTCTGGTATATCAACGAATAGCTTATCAGCAGGCCTCTCCTCAGGAGCCAAGTTTTGTTTGGCCTGAATAGTCTGTAAGAGAGAAGACGAAATAGAAAGAACAGTAGTCGCTATTATTCTGTCAGGCGGAATGACAGGGGTAACATCGACCTCGAGTTTGTCAGTAGTCTCGAATTGTCTGGACAGAGCGTCAGCTTTAGTATTACGATCACCCGGTCTGTAAGTGATTATGTAATTAAAACGAGACAAAAACAGAGACCACCTGGCCTGCCTAGAAGACAATCTTTTTGCTTCACTAAGGTATGAGAGGTTTTTGTGATCCGTTAAAATGAGGATAGGATCCCTGGTACCCTCTAGCAGATGTCTCCATTCTTTGAGCGCCAAAATGATAGCAAGGAGTTCACGATTGCCTACATCATAATTCCTCTCTGCTTTGGACATCTGTCTGGAAAAGAAGCCACAAGGGTGTAACGGCTTTTCAGGTGAATCTCTTTGAGACAAGATAGCACCTACCCCTATCTCAGAAGCATCAACTTCCAGAATAAAGGGCAGTGAAGGGACAGGATGCTGTAAAACAGGAGCAGAGGCAAAAGTAGCTTTCAAGAATTCAAAGGCCTCGAGTGCTTCCGGTTTCCAGACATGAGTATTACCATCCTTCTTGGTCATTCTGGTTATAGGCGCTACAATGGCAGAAAACCCTTTAATAAAACGCCTATAATAATTAGAGAACCCCAGAAAACGCTGAATGGCTTTCAAACCCTGGGGCAGAGGCCATTCCATAATGGCAGACAGTTTCTTGGGATCCATACGAAAACCCTTGGCAGAGATTATATAACCCAAGAATTGGACTTCAGATTGATCAAATGAACATTTTTCGAGTTTGCAATAGAGACCGTTAACCAGAAGAGTTCTCAACACTAATTTAACATGCATGTGATGAGTCTGTAAATCATTAGAATAAATTAATATGTCGTCCAAGTATACTATAACGAATGTATGTATAAATTGACGTAGGACATCATTAATAAATTCTTGAAAAACTGCTGGGGCGTTACAAAGACCAAAAGGCATCACAGTGTACTCGTAGTGGCCACTCCTGGTATTGAAAGCAGTCTTCCACTCGTGATCCTTTTTGATACGTATGAGGTTGTAAGCACCCCTAAGGTCCAATTTAGTAAAAACTGTGGCCTGTTTAAGCCTATCAAAAAGTTCTGTGATCAAAGGTATGGGGTACGCATTTTTGACGGTGATTTTATTAAGGCCCCTATAGTCAATACAAGGCCTTAATTCGCCATCTTTCTTAGACACAAAGAAGAACCCAGCCCCTGCCGGGGAAGAGGATCTTCTTATAAATCCCTTCTCTAGAGATTCCTTGATATATTCCTCCATAACCAGATTCTCCTGAGGAGATAAAGGATATATTCTCCCTTTGGGAGGCATCGTACCAGGTAATAAATTAATTGCACAATCGTAAGGCCTGTGAGGTGGCAATCTTTCAGCTCCCTTTTATCAAAAACAGATTTAAGAGACAGGTACTGAGAGGGTATGACCGTAGGCACGGGAGGAATATGAGTAGAATTCAAAGGGGTGACTTTAACAACACAAGACTCTTGGCAAGAATCACTCCAAGAAACTATTTGTCCTGACTCCCAATCAATGGTGGGATTATGAGTACGTAACCAAGGATACCCTAACACGAGGTGAGAGGAAGGCGAAGTAATGATCTGAAACCGAATGGTCTCAGAGTGCAACACCCCTGTAGACATATGTAGGGGAACAGTCTCATGAGTGATAATAGGAGAGCATAATGGTCTACCATCTATGGCCTCAACGGCCAAGGGTGTCTCCTTCTCTCTGGTGGGTATGTTATTCTCCTTGACAAAACTGGAATCAATAAAGTTTTCGGCCGCTCCGGAATCAACCAGGGCTAGTATTCTCCCTGCTATGCAGTTACTATCAAGGTGCAGGGAAACAGGAAGAAGTAACTTATTAAGAGGCAAATGTGAGGACTGTGATGTCACACCCAAGGCCAGTCCTCTATACGGTCTTAGGTGCGATAGTTTCCCGGACGCACGGGACATTCTTGTCTCATATGACCCCTCCTACCACAATAAAGACACAGTCCCTCCTTTCTCCTATAAAGCTTTTCAGCGTCGGTGAGTTTAGCAACCCCTAACTGCATAGGTTCCTCCTCAGAACCTTTAGATCCCTCGGGAGTCTCAGCTCTAGGGGAGTTAAAGGGAACAAAATGTCTATTTCTGGACCTGGTATATAACCTGTCACGGATCCTGTTGTCTATATCGATAAGATAGTCAATCAGGTCCTCCAGGGGTACAGGGAGGTCCTTAGCTGCTACCTCATCTAAGATAGTATCAGACAGACCTTCCATAAAGGCAGTAGTAAGGCCATTATTAGTCCAATCTACCTGTGAGGCAAGGGTCCGGAACTGAATAGCATAATCGGCTACAGATTTAGATCCCTGCTTTATTCTCATTAATGCCCTGGCGGCATTTTTTGACCTTTTAGTCGTGTCAAATGTTCTACGGAACGCTGTGAGGAAGCTATTAAAGTCGTGTACCATAGGCCCATTAGCCTCCCAAATAGGATTAGCCCATTCTAGTGCCTTATCCGTAAGCTGGTGCATAAGAAAACCCACCTTAGATCTGTCAGTGGGAAATGAACGTGGGTACATTTCGAAGTGGAATTCTACTTGATTAAGGAATCCCCTACATGTCTTAGCGTCCC
This sequence comes from Pelobates fuscus, assembly GCF_036172605.1. Classification (NCBI taxonomy): domain Eukaryota; kingdom Metazoa; phylum Chordata; class Amphibia; order Anura; family Pelobatidae; genus Pelobates; species Pelobates fuscus. Next base: position 312,783,621 of record NC_086320.1, on the reverse strand, counting down.
CTCCATACCTAGGTGGCGGGGTTAGATGTGCAGAAGCATTAGACATATTAGCTGTGTCCGGTATAGGGTTTACAGGAGGCGTAGGTACAGGTACCGGAACAGATCTGGATAACAGTGTCTGGATGGCTTGAGCCATTTGATCCATACGGTGATCCTGTTCTGCGAATCTAGCCTCATGAGTGGCCATCTGTTGACCTAAACCTGCGGGGTCCATGGCCCTATCGTAATGTCACGGTAATATACCCCAACACGCAGGAATAGTTCACAGTCAAGAGACAAGAAACAGTGTTCGTCTTACCGGACCTTAGAATGGCCGGACTAGGACGAGAGAAAGACAGAGTCAGAACAAGCCGAGGTCAAGGGAACTGAGAGACAGCGTAACGTAGAACAAGCCAAGGACTGGTACACAGAGGACAAAACAGCGGATAAGCAAGCAAGGATAAGGAGAGAGCGGAGTCAGGAACAAAGCCAAGGTCAAGCACCAAAAAACCAACTGAACGATACAAGCACTAAAGGGAACTGGACAGAAACCACGATAGGGCAAGGAGCAAGGGGAAACAGGTGAGTATAAAAACCCTAAGGTTCACTTTAATTGGCTCCTGTCATATCCACGCCCCCAAAACGTGAGTGAATGGGGAATGTGGCCTGACAGGGGCCAATGGGAGACTGATTCTAATTTAGTCTCCCACTGTCCCTTTAAGAGCGCGCCCGAGACGCGCGGCGCGCTCTTAGTGTCGGGCGGGACATGTGGCCGCTTCTCGCGGTCACTGCCCGCCTGACTGATCCCATCGTTGGCTGAGCCGCGCGCGGCTCGTGCAGGAGCAGGACCGCGCGCGGCGAGAAGGGAGGACCCCGGCCGGCCCCTGGAGAGGGTAAGTACCGCTACAGTACCGAACCGAAGTGCCAATTGCCGAAGTCCCAAATTTCAGAAGTGCCGAACCTAACCAAATTTTTGGCCCATGCACATCCCTACAAATTAAAATGCTTTCATGTAATATCAAATAAATAACATACTAAAAGGTATTCAGAAAATTAGTCAAACTCAAACAACCAAGCGACTCCCTATAAACAGTGATATATTTAGATCATTATTTGATTTACTTGACTCTTCTCATTTGAGTATCATACTAACCTAGTAATTAAGACTGCAATATACTTGGCATTCTATGCATTTCTTAGACCCAGAGAATTTACTAGCAAAAGCTCTACTAAAATAGAGCAATATTTCAAAGTTGGCCATTTCATAAAACACCATTATACAGTTTGCCTGCCCATATGAAAAACCATATGAATGGGGCACATTATCAAAATACCAATTTACCCTACTTATAACAAGTGGTTCCCTGTTAAAATTTTAGTCCTTTCTTGTATATTGTTGATTTAATAAATTATGCATTTGGCATTCAAATTTTGTACTCTTTTTTTTTTTTTAACAGGCCTATCGGTACATCGGTTTCGGCACTTCTCAACCGACTTACGTAATTTCCCTATGTTACATTTATTAGGTTATGCTTATTACTTACAGCCTATGGCTTTTTGTGTCCCAATCCCAAATATAACGCCAGGAGCCTAGAGTTGTGGGAGGGACTAGTTTTGACTATTTAACGTATTCACCTCCTCTAGCCAGTAACCGTGTCTTGATCGGCACAGCACGTATCCCACCCTCCACTCCAATTTTCAGTATACTTTTCTGAACTAATTCCTTAGGTGGGCCCTTTTGATTTTACAGGGCATTTTACTTGCATTCTATTAAAAAAATTAACATGAAAGAATGTTATAAATGCTTAGGTGAAACTTTAAAAAAAAAAGGGGGGGGCGGGGGAGCAGGGCACGTGCTAAATAGTTTTTATTTATTAATCCATTACATTGTTCTTTAATTATTCCTTTTTGACAAACATGCCTATTTTGCTTGCAACAAGCTTTTAACTAATTTACATGTGTTAATAAATACTTTAAAATATTTGTTGTTTGAATTATGCTAAAAGGAATTACAATTAGAGCAGATGTTTATTTGTACGGGTTAAATTAGTCTGTGGCCCCAACCTAACTATGAGTGAACAGGTGCTTACATCATAAAACCACAGTAACATTTGGCAGCATTGTTGGTGGTTTCAATGAGACCAAAAATTAAATAGGCATGAAAATGGAATTAATGCCTCAGTACCTTGTTTAACATGAAGCATGGTCAACTTGTAAATAAATTTACAATAAATAAATGTGCTGTACATTTATTGAATTAATTTTAATGACACATTGAAATGTTTCAAATATATTTAAAGTGACCCTGTCATTTTGTTCTTTTGGTTTCCTTTTCTTTGGCTCCCTGTATCTTAATACTCCTCAGAGGCCACTATCCTTTATTTATATGTATCTTTTCTTTCTCGTGCCGGATCTCAAAATCTGGCTCAGCCATTTTGTCCTCATCTGCCCATGATGTCTGCTCTTTGTCTTTCTGCGTTTTTCAAAATACTGACGGATTGTGGGTAAATCTGATTGGCAACTGAAACAGAACCTTACTGAAGTTCTGTCCATTGTCAAGTTTTGTCAGCATGTCTGCTATACATAGGGAAAATCAGTCCTTATAAAAAGAGATTCAGACACAGGGAGCAATATAAGTGCAATATAAGAGAAACTTTATTTTTCGTGACAGAGTCAAGAGGAAGTCATCTTTGGGACTTCTCAAGAGGCATTTACTAAATTTTGTAAATTGAGGCATTTACTGGATAGTTCTACAGAGGTAAAAAATTTACTTACCTCAGAAGCACTTCTATATTATATGGATAATGTATGTAACCATCTGCTTAGGACAGAAAGCACATGTTCGATTGGTACATGTCTACAAGATTATAACAAGATTCTAATCTCATGTCCACACTCTGTTTAAAATTGTTTTGCTAAAGGGTCCAAAAATGTCTATGAATACTTGTGTTATATTCTTTTTGGATACTGCTGATTTTGTACCTTGATTTGCAGAGATGTTAATAAAAGCAACTTGAAAAAAAAAAATACAAATATTTATATATATATATATATATATATATATAGTGAATGCTAACACTGCATAGTGGATTAAAGGGACTCTCCAGTGCCAGGAAAACAATCCGTTTTCCTGGCAATGCAGGTCCCCTCTCCCTCCCACCTCCCAATCCCCGGTTGCTGAAGGTGTGAAAACCCCTTCAGTCACTTACCTGAGACCCCAGCTGATGTCCCTCGGCGGTGGTTTCTGCTCGCCGCCGTTCCTCCTCTTCATTACATCAGGTGGTGGGCGAAACTGATCCCGCCGGCCGGCCGGGGAGACCTAAGGCGCATGCACGACAATGCTGCAACTGCGCATTAAAGCTCTCCATAGGAAAGCATTGAAAATGCTTTTCAATGCTTTCCTATGGGGAATTGAGTGACGCTGGAGGTCTTCACACAGCGTGAAGACACCCAGCGACGCTCTAGCACAGGTTTTCTGTGCTATGAAGCAGGAAGTGCCCTCTAGTGGCTGTCTAGTAGGTGGCATTAACCAAGCAAAGTAATTACTGCAGTTTATAAAAAACTGCAATAATTACAGTTGCAGGGTTAAAGGTAGTGGGAGTTGGCACCCAGACCACTCCAATGGGCAGAAGTGGTCTGGTTGCCTGGAGTGTCCCTTTAATGATGCTTAAAGTGCACCTCTGTGTTTTGTTTTGTTTACTTTTTTTTCTTGTCAGACTGTTTTCCTGATTTACTATATTTGATAAATATTTGTCATACTTAGTGGTTTGAGATAGTCATACAAAATGTAATATAAGACAGAACATGGTCAAAAAACAGAACAAAACATTTGTATTAAAAATTATATTATATTTATTTTAGAAAAAAGTTAGCCAACACCAGCTGGCCTGTGTGAAAATATAATTGCTCCCTTATTTATTCAATCAACCCATTAATGGAAAGTAGTTGACCCCTGGAATCAATTAAAGTGGACATACTCAGGTCATTACTGCCAGCCCTCTTGATCCTAAACATGACGTATATTGAATCTTACCATCAATGTAAAGTATGCTCCATGCAGTAAAATATGCTGCAATTTCAAATAAAATGTGTTAGAGATCAGAAAAAAATATATTGTTTATATATAGCAGTTTTAGAAAGGGTATGTCTAAGACTCAAGGACAGGGATAGGCAACCTTCGGCACTCCAGATGTTGAGGACTACACCACTCATAATGCTTTTACACCCATAATGCTGGCAAAGCATCATGGGAGGTGAAGTCCAAAACATCTGGAGTGCCGAAGGTTGCCTATGCCTGCTCTAGTACTCAACCACCATGAGAGCCATTATCCTTAACTGGAGAAAACATAAAACAGTCGTGAATCTTTCCAGATGTGACTGGCCTACTTAAGGTCCTCGAATGGCTCATCCAGAGAGTTACATAAGCATCCATGACAATATCTAAGTGACTGGAGGCTAATCACTGCTAACTAAGAAAAACATTAGCGTTCTTCTAAAAAAAAAGGCACATTGATGATTCCAGATCTTTTGAGATTATTCAATATACTTTTCGGAAAACATGGGATCTGTTAGATTTGCATTAAAGAAAACATAGAATTTCATATACAGAACATCATTCCAACAGTCAAACATGGTGGTAGTCCATCTTTATAATAATGATAATATTACAGCTTTACCCTCCACAGCTTACATAGAATTGTATAATTTACCATGACATTTTAGGGGAGAGAGAATCTTTTTAGAATTATTGCATTCACAAGCTTACTGTATCCACTAGTTTCTTTAATTCACTCACAAGCAAATGAGAAATCCCTAAATACCCATCTCTGAATATTTTATGAAAGTTGCCCACCTGTCGAATTAGTCATTTTAGATTATATAAGCTAACTCATCTACGAGGACTTAATATCTCCAAGGAATGAGACTACAAAATTGCTGCCTCTGTAAGACATGCAATAGAATGGCTACATGAAAGATACATTCACACACACACACACTGTTTTTGATTCTCTTTTCTAAAGCATTACACATAAAGCCTTTTTCCTTTTAACAGCTTCTTAAACTCCCTTACTTGAACTGCCTCTTCAGGCCTGAAAAACATGACAAGACTCAATATTCATCCAGCTCATTCTGTTTTTTCATTCCCTCGCATACTCCATTATTCCAAGATGGTCAATCGACTCATTCACAATAAACAGGAGCTGCCAGCTCTCCCGGCTGCTGAATGGAGGCACATCCCAGGAAAAATGTGAAACCATTCTAAATCTATATGACTGCCTATATTTAGTGGGGACACTTTGCACAATAACTACTTCAAATTGTAGTGGACATGTTTGGAGTGTTCCTATGCATGTCTGATTTTAGTCCATACACCTGCTTGAGTTATTGCTTCTGATATAAACTGTAACACACTATGCTTCACATGCTTTTTCTTCCAGTTTTACTTTTTAGCGTTTTATTTTGCTTGTGTTACAAAATGTTGCCTCACTTTATTAAATATATTCGTTTAAAAAAAATTCTCTTTGGGTATATAACCCAAGTTACAATAGAGCTAATATCTATAATTTTATGGAGATTTTTGTCAAAGTACATGTTTTTTTTTTTCTCATTAATTTTTCTGTCTCTAATATTTTTCGTGAACCTATAAGAATGTTCTTGAAATAAGGGACCTTGGGAAGCCTAGTTAATATTATGATTGTATGCATGTTACAAGATAACAATGTCACACATCCAACCCTTTCTATAACACTATAACCATCACTCTTATGATATCAGAGACTGTTAAAATAAATATTTCTTAATGCGACACATTAAGAAAAATAACTAATCAATTAACAAATACCTATTTATAAAATAAAAAATAATAAAGAAAAACGTTAAGGCTGATGATATTATTTAGTGAATTATTTACACATTAACTTGATTGCAATTTAAGTAGATTTTCCAAAGTCTCTGTAACTTCTTTTAAACCAGTTGAGTAATTGCTAGGATTCAATTCTGTTGTAACAGAACATGATTCCTTGTGATTGAGATAAAATAAACTTTAATTATGAGACACTTGAAGATATATGGTATGTGATTCTGGATGAGAGTTCGCAGAATTTAATGAGAGCTTTTATTGCTTTTAGGGACAAGAAATTATGGGCAATTGAGATTGAGATTGAATTGCTCAAATAATCTTTATTTACACAATGTTATGTTTATACAGATGAATGACACTGTTAGAAAGAAATATATTAATATTGGAAAATAAGTTATAAAAAGAAAAAAAATCTTTATAAATTCGAGAATAACAAGTTAATAACATTGACATGGTAATTAAATAGGAAGAAGATTGCAAACTTCAGGATAGGTTCTAAGCATTAGTGATTAGCGATTAATTAGTGTTCATATAGTGGCAATAAATAAATTTAAAAAAAGTGCATTAAAGGGACACTTAAGCTAGGCTAGAACTGCTGTAAAACAAATTAGGTTTTCAATTGCAGCAGTCGATCGAACGAGGCTTACAGCTAGTACACTGCTGGTAGAGAGATCAAAAATGTCCTTCACTGGCCAACTCCACCGTTGTATGAGAGAGTATACTATGTACCTCTGAAGACCCCAGGTGCCATGAACACTTCAAATCACTGAAGGCCCCTGCTTGTTAATTTTACGCCCCTTCCAACAATGTTGCCGAGTTGAGGTACCCTCACCATTCATTGTTCATAGGTTATCTAATTTATGTTGTCTATCTTTTTATTTTTTTGGCTGCTCCTTGATGGCTGACATGTTTGAAGACAACAATCAAGTGCTATGCTAGACTGTTGATTGACAGTCAAGAAGCATTAGCAAACTGGTAAAGGTTGGTTCGAGTTTAGGTTATTTTTATTAGGTCATGTATGCCAAAAAAAGAACAAGCAAGAATATATGAATTGAACTAATATATGTTATAAATTATGGTTTGTAGTTGTAGTGCGTGTATTTTTGATTTGCGATGTGATAACTATATAATGGCAATTTTTTTTATGAGGAATTTGACTCACTTTGATGTTGTTTAATACAAATCTGAATGATATCTCAGGAAGGCTTTTAAATAAATAATATCCTATAAAAAGCATAGAGTTTGCTTATATTCTATATTATGAGCAAGAAAATGGGGTGGGGGATTATCACTTTTCATGTTCCATAAGCTCAGTCGCCAGCACAACCCTGCAAAATGTTCAGTCCTACACAAATGAGAGTTCAATGATTAACACAATCAGTATGTATTATTTGGCTGATACACTTGTAGCCTGTGCCAAGTTAGAACATGCTGTTAAAAGCACCAGGCATATGTGTAGTAGGGAGCTTGCGACTCGTGAAAAATTGAGGGAGAATGTAAAATATATACTTTGTACTGTAATTTGCACATATACCTATTGTTAAAGCAATTTAGAAATGTAATTTAGAAATGCATGCATAACATTTCTCACTTACCTGCATAATCTGGGAAAGTAAAATACAGGAGTCAGAAATGGCATATACATATTCTGGACTTACCTACTCCAGCCTTCTTCAAGACAAATTATGTAACTAAATACAAATTTTAATTTAGTGCATTAAGTCCCATTTACCAGTACCAAAATTTGAGTTTTCTAGCAACTAAACTAAATTATGCGTCTAAGAGGGTTTCAAATAGACTTGGAGATCTATTTTTTGGCTGTGGGTCTCAAGTGGTTACCAAAGATACCAGTTCCTGGCAGATAAGAGAAGAATAAAAAATAAGCAAAGAAAAGTGGAGAAATTGCATCAGAAATACATTTGTATACTTTTATAGAAAGCAATGCAATAAAAGAAATATACCACCCCTGCCTATTGCATTGGGAACAAAAACAACACGTACTTGATTAAGTGATCACTAAGCCAAGTGTCCTGGAGGGGTCTCTAGGCGTCAGAGGGTTCAGAAACAACAGAGAGCCCAGTAGGGTTCTCAAATGCGTAGACGGATCTGTCGAAGTTTTAAGTGTGCAACGAGGCTGTAAATGGGAACAAGGGCTCGACTGTCTTTAAAGTGGATAGGGGAATCTGAAGAGCGTGAACAGGCAAAGCTTTCCATGGTTTTAGCAAACAAGGTCCCTAGTACTTGTCATTGTCACCTATTGTGATGGAAAGGAATAGAACAGTTCAAGACGGCTTTATATACCTTGAAACAAGAGATGTGAATCATTTTGACATGATTTGAATGAACATGTTTAATGCCATGTTTCAACATTGCAAGCCAATGAAGGTGGCATTTCATGGAGTATGGTTCCATGGCATAAATTGTGGATATGCTTCTCATAAAGGATACTTGACAAACTATTGGCAAAATGTATGCAGATTGCATACTTCTTTATGTTTTATTCCGTTATTGTAATAAATATCTTGAATATTACATTGCTTCTTTTTTTCCCAATATAAAAATTATAAAACATTATAATTGATTCAATAAACCTGATTTCCACTGCATGTACAAAATAGGCACCAGATAAAATGTTCTGTATAACAGACGTATTAAATTCATCAACGTTTTAATTGACTGTTGTTTTTTTCATTGTCTGTTATAATGCATAGCATTTAGAAAAAAAAAAAGAATCCTTTCTATATTCAATTATGTATTTTCAGAACTTAAAGAAATTGTTAAAGGCAATGACTAAAAACAGGAATTTGGATGCTGTATGAAAAAAAGCACACCAAAATATCTTGAGACTCAATGCCATTTGAACATAATAAACACCTTCTGGGATTTCCGTAGTAATTACTGCAAGAAAAATAATTTCCATCTTGTTACTAACTATGCTGGATTTGAAGCCAGTGCCTAGATTATCCTTAAATACCTTTTACTACTGGGAAATCTAAATCTAACATTTTGTGACATCATGTTTGCCAGTTTAAAATTATTATTATTGTTATTTAAACATCCACACATCCAAGCACTCGTAGTAAGTGACCTACTAATGTGAAGAAAGTAGAGTGTCTCTGTTTTGGCAGTGACTACTATTTAATGAATATCTTGTAAATTAATTGCTGTCTGATGAGGCAATAATAGACTATACAATAGCATTTTATTATTATAGAATTGTTAAAAAATGTTATGGTTGGACAGCAAAAAAAATAAATGAATTTCCACGTAAAACGTAATTCACATGAATTTGTGTTGGTAATTAGAGAATTGGTGTAGCTCCCTCTAGATGAAATATAAGTATTTTAATTAAACCTCTAGAGACCTTTCTTACCTAGTATGCTCTTCATCTAACCCATATCAATTTTAAATAGACCTGTTATTTGTGGTCTCTCTGTGGTTTTGCTATGGATGGTGGAACATGGTAAGAGGTAAGTTAATATCTACTCCATGGCTTTTTCTTCCCTAAGGACTAACATCGTCTTTAATTCTCATGGCATACCAAGACATGCAAACTGGAATGCAAAGTAGGTCTATGGAGAACCACAGTGATCACATCATTTTCTTCACATCATCTTGCTCACAGGCAAGAAGATCACATAGGCATCGGTGGCACATTTCTGATAACAGTTCCTGTTTCCAATCAGTTGTTACTCACAATCGCTGAAAAGACGAGGGAGTCTGAAATGTATAAATATTTTAGTATTGGCATTTTTTGTCATTTGAACTCTGCTAAGTTATCACAAGTGGACTGTTATGCTTCACGTGTAGTCACAATTATAAAATTCAGTGCTGTGTTATTGCCTTGTTTCGGTAACTGTCTCCAAATATCACTGAGACTCTCTAGAACATGTCAAACTTTTATTTAGCCATAAGTACAAATTTACATCACTTCCTGATTCCTCATGGACAAGTTGAGTTCTAAAACATACTCACTACTTTACTCCATCCACATCATTGTTTTGTGATGCAATCTCTGAACGTAGTCACACTATTTCTCTTTCCCCTAGCTATTTGTCAGGAGTTCCATGCATTTTAGAGGATGGAGAAAGGGGGAAAGAAGACTCATTAATACGGGGGCAAAGCCAGCGCATGATCAAGCAGGACACCATTTTCAACAGCTCAGTGCAGATCCCCGATAATTTATGTTTAATCACGTCTTTCTAGGTACAGATTGGTGAATATCCACAGGAGACTTTGGTCAAATGGGAGCGCAGGGGGCAAATATTTAATTTTGCTAAGAATCCACACTGAGGGAAAAGATGAGAAAACAGACAGCCTTTCTTTTTGAAGACCTATAGTTATCCTTTTTCAGGGTGTATCCAGTGCCACTGTTCAATGACATTTAAAGCTGCATCCTTTAACAAAGCTGCCATAGATATTTCAGTGAGGTTGCTGTATCTTTTGTGTAGAGGGGACTTGCTGGGATTTTAGTTCTGGGCTGCCCTTGTGGGTGGGAGCAGTCTGACATTTAAGTAGTGTAGGGGCCCTCCGCACTGGCCCATCTGAGCAAAAACGTGTTTGGGCCCTATGTGAGGCTAACTGAAGGACAAGCTGTCCAATATCAAAGACCTCTTACACCGTGGTTTATTTTATTTATCGAATAGGTATCAGCTTGTTTAGAGCTAGGTATAAAAGCAAGTTAGCTGATAGCTCACAGTTTAATACAATAGAATCTCTTGCAGAATTTTTTTATTTATTTATTTTATTGTATTAATTAATTAATTAATTAATTAACTAACTATTCTCCCCATGGCAGCATTGAACTGAGTTTTCTATCACTACTGACAGGGTGCTTCTTAACAGCTGACTTTTTCAAACAATAATTAATGGCCAATAAGCATCTAGAGGACTTTTAAAGTCTTTTTTTTTTTTTTTTTAAAGGTTATCTTTTATATTGCCATATTCAGTTTGCATGGGAGGCTTGGAAATCTCTGTGTTATTACTGGTAATTTCTACCCCAACATTATTTTAGTACTTAATTCTTTACTTTCCATCTCTCAAATGTTCAGTTTTGGCAAAACACTGTACCAACGAAGTTAAGGTCTATCTGAATATGTAAATAATTAGTTGTTTTTCTGAATGAAAGTTTTGTGGTTTATATCTTTACAAGCAATTCATCTTAAGTCTTTATCTAAAGACTTTGGTCCATTACCCCCAACCACATGAATTCTAAAACACCTTTTTGATGCAACTCTCTCTCTCTGTCTCTCTCTGTATCTTTTTCTATCTGTACCATGCTCAAACATGGCTCTGCTTCCCTTTCTATATGTCCATCTCTATTTTTTTTTTTTTTACAGATAACTGGTGGGGTCTGTTCATGACGAAGAATAGTGGTGAGCTGACAATCAAATTGCAAAATGTAGGGCACATACTTGTGTTGGAATCATCTCCAAAATGTGCCACTACAACTTTTTTAGTTAATAAATACCTAACTATACCATTAGTTCAAAGACTAAAAAAAGTAATTGAATATGACGTTAAAAAATAAGCCTACTGTCCACAAACTGTTCTAATGTTTTTTGTGCACGTATAGATATTAAGGGCAAGGTAAAACAAATCTGCTCACATGATCTTTACTACATGTTGTAGAAAAATAAATGTACATGTCAACTAGTAATATTAAGCAATTAATCTTTCTGATTGGCAATTCAAGAACAGTAACACTAGCCTCAAGCACGAGTCATGTCCTTAAATGCTACAACAAAGTATCAACAGGATATTAAAATTAAGGATTACACATGACAGTCTCCTACATTAAATATGAAATTGCTCTTTCACGTCCTCTCACTATGTTCCTTTGGTTAGCATCATACTTAAGAATATTTATCATTACAATTCTTGTACTAAATTCTGTTTTCTATTTATAACCAAAATTGAAACTACCATAAAAGGTTTCATATTCTTATGTAAAGCGCTAAGAGTGTTTATGAGTCCAACAATGAAAACTTGTGGTATTGCTTTTAATTTATCTTAGTTTTCAAGAGAATTATTTCCCTTTGGCTCAGTTTGTAGCAGATAAAATTATTGGACCTATTTTGTTTCTCCAATTTTGGCTCAAGTGAACTATACTTACTAATAGACGAAGCAACAGAGAAAATCACAAATAAAACTTGAACTGGTCTACTTCTTCATTCTTTTGAACTTGAATGTTAAAAATAAGGGAGAGCAGTTTAATAAATCCCTGAGCTTCTGAGACCAGCTTCTGAGACCATTCCAGATTTATCACGAGGAGGACAAAGAATGAAAATAAATGAAGCATTGAGCAAACCTGACACAAAGTTGTCAGTAAAATATCAACTGCACGTGCAGGAGCTTTAGAGACTGACAATGTTTAGACCACTAATTGATTGTGATGTTCTGATTCCTTGAAGCATATGTTCTTTTTATAAGAATATAGATTGATTAATATAAATCTATAAAAATGGAAGTCGTCCTATAAAAAATTTATAAGGAGTAATTGCTTCAAAAATAATCATCTCAAATAAGACAACTCTACCTTGAAGACAACCTTAAATAGCAATTATGACCACAAAATATGTTCTGTTCTTATAATTTATGACTGACTTTTTTTCCAACACTGTTGATTGTTATAGACATTTTTATCTCTTTGCTATGGGTTTCTGAAATCATATCATGCAGAATAGTGTATATATAATATTGATAGGTGAAAACTAAAATGTTTCCTTCCAAAATCTTCCACAAATTATGGTCCATGCTCCACATTTTTTTTTTAATTGCCATCACCCATTGCTGCTCAGACTAATGCTTTCTCGTTAGCCGCGGCAGCACAAAAGGGATGGACTGCTGCATATTTTTGTTTAAACCATTCAGAATTGCTGGCACCAGGGGACGCTAGACACTATCACCACTTCAATTACATGAAGTAGTTGCTGTGCCTGCAGTGTCTCTTTAAACATAAAGCTGTCAGGCAAAACGTTCACTGTGATTCCATGGATGGCTGATAGAGCCTTTACCATCCAATTCAGTCTAGACATACTCCTTTCTTACCTCTTTTGAAGGAGAGCATGTTATTGGCAAACCACAAACAACTCCATGTCTAATGTTTTAAGACATGCCTGTAATACCTCAACAGGAAAACAGAGTAAAATAGAAATGTATCTATTAATTATCAATTCCAACACAGCTACTGAGGAAGCTCATGGAGTGAAACGCGTTTAGCTGAATTTTGGACTTTACATTTGGACTTTTTTTATTCAGACTTTTTATTTTATAGAGAAAGTACTATTTCTGTTTCAATTAATTACAAATAAATTATTTTCAATATTTTATACTTATTAGTCCTATAAGTCCTTTCTAGCCATCAGGAACCACATTTGGGGAGTGCTATCCCAACAAAAATAGCACACTGTCAATCAACCTCAGAGCCGGGAATCCAGGGCTCTGTTAAAGGTGAGCATAACCATTACCACCAAGACTATATTTACGTCTTCATACAGTACTACTCAGTTGGCTTGTCTCTTTCTTGTTTTATATCCCTGGAGGAATATCATTCGGGACAAGGGGTGTGTTGCTGCCCAAAAAGCAAAAAGGATTTATTTACGGAACCAATACCATATAGGCTCCAGTCCATGTGAGTGGTTCAATAATCTTCTATTATCACTCATTTCTATTTGAAAACCATCTGCACTATATATTGTTTTTCCTTGTATTTCCCTTTTTATGCATACTCAAGCGTATACTTCCAGATTGTCACTGTACCGAATGGGGTGAGTGTACCCCTTTACTATTCATATTGTAATAGCGCTGCACTTGTTGGTATATAGCCTATACCTTTTTCTATCTATATTGTATTGTGGATTAAGGATATTCCACTTTTTTGTGTTGAGCTGCTTCTACCACTTAGGCACTTTAGAGTATCACTTACTATCCCTGGTTAGAGATAGTCGTTTCTTGCATGATATCAGAATACAACATAAATACTCAAAAAGGCATTGACATAGTAATATGCAAAAAAAGAGACAGAATGCAGTGTTTTACTGAAAATTGAGATTTCTATCAAAAAAGTATTAAGTTGGGTTTGTTACTTTTGCATTCAGTTATGGGAGCAGATGAGGGCATAGTGTCTCAGGGCAAACAGGACAGACAGATTGTTTATTAAAGGGACACTCCACTTTAGCGTGGTGAGGTCCTTGATGTGTGAAGAGTGTGTCCTCATTTGTTCATTAAGATTGCCACTTTAATAAATGAACCCTATTACACTCCCTGTCAATTAGAAAACTGGTCCTGTTACTTCCTGGTTTGGTTAGCTCAGTGGAGCTAAACTCAAGAGATAGGAATTGCCTCAAGCACCTGCCATGCAAAGACGTCTCAGTGAGCTACTTTGGGAAGTCTGTGATTGGACAGCCACAGAAAGTCTGGGTTGGGAAAGAAGTGTAAGGTTTTCAAATGCTGAATACCAGAGATCTGCAGCATTTGCAAGCTGTTTTTAGTTATACCCTCAATGGAAAAAATGCATAAACAAACACATTCATGTGTTCATTGGAAGTATACCCAATAATTTGCAATATTTATCTATTTTTGTATTTTGGCAGTGGAGAGTCCCTTAACCCCTTAAGGACACATGACATGTGTGACATGTCATGATTCCCTTTTATTCCAGAAGTTTGGTCCTTAAGGGGTTAAGGGAAATTTCACTACCCAAATACAAAGAAAAACAGAAGCCACTGTTAAATAGATACACCCCAAATGAAAACATGCATGACTTTAATTATGCATTTTTTCATTGGAGGTACGGTATATCTAACACAGCAAATGCAACACATTGTGTGACATTCTATTTTGTTAGTAAAGGACACTCCAACAACCAGCTTATTGTAGTAGTTATCATACAACGAGTCTTTGGGTGCAGTCCTTTTGATTTCAAGTTGTGTTACAAAACCATGGCTCTTCCAGCACTGAAAGCCACCCTCTTTAGATCTGATAAAGCCCGCCACCCTCACTACAAAACAATAAATAACACCTTCATGACAGATCAAGTGACAGGACTGTCATCATGTAAATTAATTGGCTAAACTTCTGGTCATGAAGGGATCAATATAAGCTAATATTTTATATATTATTCCTAAACTCTATTGGTACAGTTGTGCTCAAAAGTTTGCATACCCTGGTAGAAATTGTGACATTTTGGCATTAGTTTTGAAAATATGACTGATCATGCAAAACATGTCTTTTATTAAAGGATAGTGATCATATGAAGCCATTTATTATCACATAGTTGTTTGGCTCCTTTTAAAATCATAATGATAACAGAAATCACCCAAATGGCCCTGATCAAAAGTTTATATACCCTTGAATGTTTGGCCTTGCTACAGACACACAAGGTGACACACACAGATTAAAATGGCAGTTAAAGGTTATTTTTACTTTTTAAATTGCAAATAGTGTCTGCGTATAAATAGTCAATGAGTGTGTTAGCTCTCACGTGGATGCACTGAGCAGGCTAGATAGTGAGCCATGGGGAGCAGAAAGGAACTGTCAAAAGACCTGAGCAGCAAGGTAATGGAACTTTATACAGATAGAAAATTATATAAAAAATATATCCAAAGCCTTGACAATGCCAGTCATTACTGTTCAATCACTTATTAGGAAGTGGGGATCTTTTGATACCAAGCCCAGGTCAGGTAGACCAAGAAAGATTTCAGCCACAACTGCCAGAAGAATTATTTTGGATACAAAGAAAAACTCACAGGTAACCTCAGGAGAAATACAGGCTCCTCTGGAAAAAGATGATGTAGTTGTTTCAAGTAGCACAATACGACGATACTTAAACAAAAATGAGCTGCATGGTCGAGTTTCCAGAAAGAAGCCTTTTGTCACGTTCACATAGAGTTTGATGGAGCTCAACTGCAGATTTCTGATTAATTAGATGTGAATGTGAGTAGTTGAGGAAATAAAGAGATGACAGTTCACCAGGGAGTTAACTGATACTGTGTCTTTAATATATTTGATTGAAGAAACATAGGTACTGTATCTTTAAATGGTTCAGGATGGTTGAGTGGATTCTTAGATTAACTTATACAATTGAATTGCAGCAATAATATGAAGGTAGGCAATGCAGATTAACTTGCAGACATTTGTTTTAGCTTAATCGATAGAAAACATCTCATATGGAGGTAAAAAGGTTAATGAATAGGAATTACTCCTATAACGATAGGAGGATGTGTGAGCAGGCTGAAACTTGAGAGCTCAGTAGTCTGAGGAAAGTTCGTATAATACAGTGAGTTAACTTAGCTTCCAGGGAAATTGAAGTTGGTCCAAGAGTGCCCTCCGGGAAGGTTCCGTGGAGAGTGGTCGAGAGGAGTCAAGTGCTAGCCGTGGTCGAGGAAGGAGAAGGAGGTTAGTCGATTACGAGTCCGGTTCGGTACACAGGTAAGTTTGTAGAGAAGAGTTGTAGCCGGTTTAATTCCGCGGTACGCTGTTCAATAATCCAGCGTCTGTTGCCTGGCGTGGTCGCATTATGTAGCGCAATGAGACCGCGTCAGAGAGGGGGTGTGGCTACAGTCCATCAACCCGGAAGAGACAGGAATTACAGGTAACGGCCATGACAGTATCCCCCCTGTAACGAGCACCCACCGGGTGCTATCCACGTGGTTTGGATGGATAACGTTTGTGGAAAGCTGTACGCAGCCTATCAGCATGAATCTCAGAGGAATCTTCCCATGAATCTTCATCAACTCCATAACCCTTCCATCTAATGAGGTACTGTAGAGAGCCACGATGGATCCTTGAATCAAGAATTTTGTGGACCTCGTATTCCTCAGTACCATGTACCAAGATAGGATCAGGAGAAGTGATTACATTTCTTTGAAAAGGATCAGGATGATAGGGCTTGAGCAAGGACACATGAAAGACGGGGTGAAGCTTAAAAGTAGGTGGAAGCTTCAATTTTACAACATTAGAGTTTATGATAGACAATATTTGAAAAGGACCAAGAAACAGGGAACTCAACTTCTTCGAGGGACGGTTGGTGGAGATGTTTTTTGAGGAGAGCCAGACAAAATCGCCAACTTTATAAGTAGGGGAAGGTTGTCTCTTAGCATCAAAAAATTTCTTCTGGTTAGAAGATGCCACTTTAAGATTTTCATGTAACTGTCGAAATAAGGAGGACATATGAGAGATTTGATCCGAGACAGTGGGGTTAGATGAAGGAATAACTTGAGAAGGAAATGAGGAGGGATGAAATCCATAATTGGAGAAGAAGGGAGTCATTTTGCTACTTGAATGAAGTGAGTTGTTGTAAGCAAATTCGGCCAAATGTAACCACGTCATCCAATCATCCTGTAGGTGGGAACAATAGCAACGTAAATACTGTTCCAGGCATTGGTTAACTCTTTCAGTTTGCCCGTTGGTTTGAGGATGATAAGCGGAAGATAGTTTACGTTGGATACGAAGAGAAGTACATAATGCATTCCAGAATTTGGAGGTAAACTGGGTTCCGCGGTCCGATATGATTTCATCTGGGAGTCCATGAAGTTTTACAATGTTATCGAGAAATGTTTTTGAAAGTTCAGATGATGAAGGTAATTTCTTCAAAGGAATGAAATGGGACATCTTTGTGAATCGGTCTACTACTACTAAAATGGTAGAATGGTGTTGAGAAGGGGGAAGTTCCACCAGGAAGTCCATAGAGATGGATTGCCAAGGTCTCTCTGGAACTGGTAGGTTCATCAACTGACCAAAGGGTTGATGATGGTCAGATTTGGATCTTTGACAGGTTGAACAGTTTTTCACGTAGGATTTGATGGTGCTGTCCTGACGCGGCCACCAATAATATCTTTTGGATAATTCGAGGGTCTTTTTTATACCTGGATGACCTGCCAGAGGAGAGTCATGAATGAATTCAAGTATTTTATTCCTAAATGGGGGAGGAATGTAAATTCTATCATGAAAATAATAGAGACCGTCCTTCAGTGATAATTTAGTTGATTTAGGAAGGTCAAGAGCATCTGGATGAAGACCTTTTATGTCATCTATAAGGGATGTGACAATTCCGATGACTGTATGGGGGTTTTCTACTTCAGGTTCCTGATGAATTCTGGAGAGGGCATCCGCCTTTTTGTTCCTTGCCCCAGGTCTAAAAACGATTTGAAAATTAAACAGGGAGAAGAAGAGGTTCCATCTTACTTGTCTCGCAGATAGAGTTTTGTTGGAGTGAAGATATTCAAGGTTTTTATGGTCAGTATAAACTATTATAGGAGTTTGTGTTCCTTCGAGAAGATGTCGCCAGTTTTCTAAAGCTGATTTTATGCTTAATAATTCTTTTTCTCCTATAGGGTAATTCTTTTCAGCCGGAGACATGGAACGGGAAAAAAAGGCAACAGGATGAAGAGGATCTTGAGGAGTTTTGTGTTGGGAGAGGACAGCTCCGAGAGCAGTTTCTGAAGCATCTGTTTCAAGGACATATAGACATGTGGGATCAGGGAGTTGAAGGATAGGAGCAGTTGTAAACCTTCTTTTCAATTCATCGAAAGCCTTTTGGGCCTTTTCATTCCAATTCAAAGCATGTTTTTTGCTGTTAAGTGAATTAAGTGGATGAGTTACATCAGAGTAATTTTTAATGAATTTCCTGTAGAAGTTAGCAAAGCCCAAGAACCGTTGTAATTCTTTTACGTTTGAAGGAATGGGCCAGTTGAGGATACAACTGATTTTTGAGCTATCCATTCCAATTTAATGAGGAGTGATAACGTAACCTAAGAAGGTTATTTCGTTGACGTTAAAGAGACATTTTTCTGGTTTAGCGTATAATTTATGAGTTCTAAGTCTGGATAACACCCATCTCACGTGTTTTTTGTGTTCCTCAGGTGTATTAGAATATATAAGAATGTCATCTAAGTAAATGATAACACAGACGTCCAGAAGATCCCTGAAGATGTCATTTATGAAATGTTGAAAGGTGGCAGGGGCATTGCAGAGGCCAAAAGGCATCACAAGATATTCGTAGAGACCATATCTAGTTCTGAAGGCAGTTTTCCATTCATCGTTAGCTTTAATTCTAACGAGATTGTATGCCCCACGGAGGTCAAGCTTGGTATAGATAGTGGCTGTTTTTAACCTTTCAATCAGCTCGTTTATCAGGGGAAGAGGATAGCGATTTTTGACTGTTATCTTATTTAAAGCTCTGTAATCTAGGATGGGACGGATGGTCTGGTCCTTATTCCTCACAAAAAACATACTGGAGGCAGCAGGTGAGCTGGAAGGTCTAATGAACCCTTTACGGAGGTTTTCCTCCAAGTATTCCTTGAGGATTTTTAATTCAGATTCAGAGAGAGGGTATATGTGCCCAAAAGGTATGGGGGCACCAGGTATGAGGTCGATAGGGCAGTCGTAGGGACGATGAGGTGGAAGTGTCTCAGCTTCCTTTTTACTGAATACATCAGAGAACTCTGAATAGCAAGAAGGTATAGTTGGTTCTTCGATAGTTTGGAGGAGTGGAATATGTTGTAAGCATGTTTCCTTACAGTACACAGAGTTAAAAGCGAGAGAAAAGGGAGACCAGGTAATTTGAGGGTTGTGGTCCCTTAGCCAATTGATTCCTAGGATGACCGGATAAAGGGGAGAAGAGATAACATCGAAAATGAGGTATTCGATATGAGTGTTAAGTGAAGTTGTTCGTACAGGAATAGTTTCTTTTGTGATAGGACCCGAGGCTATGAGGGAGCCATCAATTACTCTGACAGAGACAGAAGTGCGTTTACGGACACAAGGAATTTTATTTTTGATTACAAAGGATGAATCGATGAACACTCCGTTAGCCCCAGAGTCAATGATGGCTTCAGTCGTTATTCTTTCTTTGTCCCACTGTAATATGAGAGAAATGGAGAAAAAATGAGTGGTTGATTTAGGAGGGAGTGCACTCAGTATAGAAGTGGTATGAGCATGCTTACCACTCCGTGGTCTTTTCAATAGAGGGCAGTCCGGGATTAAGTGGTCTTGTGAGGCACAGTACATGCAAAGGTTAAGTAGTCGTCTTCTAGTTTTTTCTTCTAGGGTGAGAGGACTTCTTATAGTGCCAATTTCCATAGGTTCGTTTGGCGATGAAGGTTTTTCAGCTGGTTTTGGAGGAGCAGCTGGTTTCCTAATTGATGAACCTGAGAGAGCTCTTTCGGCCTTTCTTTCCCTAAGCCGTCTGTCAATACTGATAGATAGTTGTATAAGAGCGTTTAATGTAGCAGGGAGTTCAGTTCGAGAAAGTTCATCTTTTACTCCTTCTGATAACCCAATTCGAAATTGGTTGCGCAGGGTTATATCGTTCCATTGAGTTTCTATTGCCCATCTCTTAAACTCAGCTATGTAATCCTCGACAGGTCTATGTTTTTGCTGGAGGGTTCGGATGGTTAGATCAGCTGTAGACTGTTTATTAGGATCTTCGTAAAGGAGAGACATAGCTTCAAAGAACTCGTCCAATGAGTCTAAGATGGGATCATCATTTTCCAAGAAGGAGTGGGCCCAGGCCATAGGTTCACCTCTTAGAAAGGAGATAACTGAACAAACCTTAGATCTTTCAGTGGATAAGATCGAGGTTTTAGAGCAATCAATAGTTTGCAGGAATTTAGGAACTCCCTGTATTTTGATCTATCTCCAGAAAACTTCTCCGGATTACAGACAGCAGGGTCACTGGCTGAGTGCATAACGGTATGAGGAGTGTGGGTTTGTAAGTCTCTGACATAAGTAAGAATCCGTTCATTTGTAACCTGGAGATCTTGCATGCCTTGAGCAAGTGTATCGACTCTTTGATTCAGCATCGTCAATTTTGAATCGAAATCTGCTGGATCCATTACAAAGGCTGGATTATTCTGTCACGTTCACATAGAGTTTGATGGAGCTCAACTGCAGATTTCTGATTAATTAGATGTGAATGTGAGTAGTTGAGGAAATAAAGAGATGACAGTTCACCAGGGAGTTAACTGATACTGTGTCTTTAATATATTTGATTGAAGAAACATAGGTACTGTATCTTTAAATGGTTCAGGATGGTTGAGTGGATTCTTAGATTAACTTATACAATTGAATTGCAGCAATAATATGAAGGTAGGCAATGCAGATTAACTTGCAGACATTTGTTTTAGCTTAATCGATAGAAAACATCTCATATGGAGGTAAAAAGGTTAATGAATAGGAATTACTCCTATAACGATAGGAGGATGTGTGAGCAGGCTGAAACTTGAGAGCTCAGTAGTCTGAGGAAAGTTTGTATAATACAGTGAGTTAACTTAGCTTCCAGGGAAATTGAAGTTGGTCCAAGAGTGCCCTCCGGGAAGGTTCCGTGGAGAGTGGTCGAGAGGAGTCAAGTGCTAGCCATGGTCGAGGAAGGAGAAGGAGGTTAGTCGATTACGAGTCCGGTTCGGTACACAGGTAAGTTTGTAGAGAAGAGTTGTAGCCGGTTTAATTCCGCGGTACGCTGTTCAATAATCCAGCGTCTGTTGCCTGGCGCGGTCGCATTATGTAGCGCAATGAGACCGCGTCAGAGAGGGGGTGTGGCTACAGTCCGTCAACCCGGAAGAGACAGGAATTACAGGTAACGGCCATGACACCTTTACTGCACCAACGCCAAAAAAAAGCTCAGGTACAATATGCCTGACAACACCTTGACATGCCTCATAGCTTCTGGAACACTGTAATTTTGAGTGACGAGGCCAAAATAGAGCTTTAAGGTCACAACCATAAGCGGTATGTTTGGAGAGGGGTCAACAAGGCCTATAGTGAAAAGAATACCATCCCCACTGTGAAGCATGGTGGTGGCTCACTGATGGTTTTTTTTTTTTGGGGGGGGGGGGGGTGATACAAAGGGAATCTTGTAAAAATTGATGGCAAGTTTAATGCAGCATGTTATCAAAAAAGAACTGGCAGAAAATGTGCATTTTCCTGAACAAAGGCTACGCATGGGACGCTCTTGGACTTTCCAGCATGACAATGACCTTAAGCAGGTTCTGGAGTAGCCATCACAGTCTCCTGGTCTTAATATCATAGAACCACTCTTGGGAGATCTCAAACGTGCGGTTCATGCAAGATGACCAAAGACTTTCCATCACCTGGAGGCATTTTGCTAAGACGAATGGGCAGCTATACCACCTGCAAGAATTTGGGGTCTCATAGACAATTATTACAAAAGACTGCATGCTGTCATTGATGCTAAAGGAGCCAATACACAGTATTAATAACTAAGGGTATGCAGACTTCTGTTATAACCTACAATTGAATATATATCCAATAAAAAAGAAAAGAAATGTGTTTTGCCTGCTCACTCATGTTTTATCTAAAATTGGTACATACATTACCAATTCTCCAAGGGTATGCAAACTTCTGAGCACAACTGTATATAAAGTACATTTGATCAGTCATTTAAATTGATTTGCAATAAAGAATTTATTTTCAACAATTTTTATCATCCATAAATCAAGTCTTAAATACAGTCATAAATGCAAGTCTTTACATTCCTCTGTGGGCAAGTGGTATGTGGTATAGCATGTGATTTGAACTATCTTTAGAGGTATATAAATATAAATAGATATCTGTCTTTTTTGGTATTCCAAATATTTCGAAATGTCCTATAGCTAATGTTTTCATTAGTATACCAGCATTTTCACAGCTCAGATTGTATCAGGTGTTCATCAAAGATAACTTTTAGCGTTTGTTTCTCTTTAGGTAAATATGTTGAAAACAGATACTTCATCTTCAAAGCTTTCAAAATTGGCAGTGTCGGAATTCAACCAATAAGAAAGAAAAAAAAAAGTATTTTTGTTAAGAACGTCCATACTAATGTTGTCTCCGTTTTATAGCATAACACTTACATTACTAGATAAACATTTTTAGTACTTTAAACGTTAAACGCACATACATTAAATGTACATCTTGTCAACATTTAGTTAAATTCTACGAAACTGGCAGATGTATGCTAAAAAACAACAATATGAGAATGTAATAGTTATTATCCTTGAGAAACATAAGAAAGAATTAGGTGTGCTTACCATCTACTAGACCAGGGGTGCCTACAAAGTAAATCTCTAAATGTTTTAAAACTACAGCTTCCATGATGTTTAGTCATTCTAAAATCATTACAAAGGTATGCAAAGCATCAATGGAGTTGTAGTTCTTCAACCTCTGGGATCCAACTTTTGGGAACTCCGGTACTAGACCAAATGAAAAGTCAGATGCCTGCAAAATTGCAAGAGTGTATGTATGAGAAATCCCTTTAAGCTAAGCAGACACTCCCGGGAGATAAGTAAAATCTGCCTTTATAATTGCAATGTTAAAAATCCCTATGTAAAAAATATACAGAAAACAGAAGTACCACACTAAGGCAGTACATAATAAAAAGGATTTTAAAAAGGGCTCAAAATGAGTTTGAACATAGTTGTACATAGTTAGATAACAGGTTAAATTGAAAAAAAGAACGCAGTGTCCAATACACTGTACATGAATGCTTGTTTATTTAAAAAAGCCAGAAAGCACTCTGTCAAATTGTTTAACATGCTCCTTCTAATACAAAGGGCAATCTGAATGTACCCTAGTTCAGAGTCACTTAAAGAGGAACTGTCACTTTCCAGAATCATTGATATTATCAGGATATTCACTAAAGTGAGCATTCAATGTGAATTCAAAGTGAGCATTCGGATCTGACCTAACAATCCTGCACAATCATCAGACTAGATGTGCGCCCGTCGATCATGTGTCCAATTTTAGGCCAACACAGCCAAACTAGAAAAAATCTCTGTAAATTTTGCTATGAGCAACCACCATGACTACTCCTGATTTTATAATTGGTCATGGTGGTAAGAGTTTGTTTGTGAAGTGTTTCTGCTTGAAAAGCTGCACATACTGAGATAGTTGCACCCCTGACATGCACACGGGACTCATATAATTTCTTCAAATAAACGTCTTAACTTTAATTTGATCTTGTACTGCAACATAACACCATCAATGTTTGCATTTTTTGCAGAGGTGAATGTCTGCTTGCTTGCTTGTGCCCAGTGGGAGGAATGGGGGACAGTGGTTATGAAATGGTATGGGGGCTGTAATTCAGAGACTAGACGTGTAATTGGGAGATGTGGGCTGTAATTCAGGGACTGGAGATGTCATTGTAGGAATAGGGGCCCTAGTGAGGGAATAGGTCAGGGAAGGGGTAATCCTTATAACTGGTGGTCCGGTGCGAGATACATTGCAATGAAGTCCTCCCTGATGGTCAAGTGTACATGCTATCATGAGTCACAGTGTTCAGATCATTGCCATGGTAACACAGGAGCCATGCTGGGCCAGGAACTTTCCAGGCTTAATGATGAAACATGATGGCAGGGCCGGTGCAAGGATATTTGCCGCCCTAGGCAAAATAAAAATTTGCCACCCCCCCATGTGACATCACAATGCCCCACCCATATGATCTGCCATATGAACTAACGCAGTGCTACACACTGTGTTTACATTAAAAAGCCTGCAGGGACAGGCTATAGACACCGGAACCACTTTATTAAGCTGCAGTGGTTCTGGGGACTATAGTGTCCCTTTAATGTGAGGTTAATTAGAGATTAGTGTCACTAATAATATACTAGATTGCCTACTTACAACCAAATGAGGATGGTGATGGGCTCTGGATGCAGTTTGGCTCCACTGGTCTGGTGTAGAACCGGATCTCTGGAGGCTGTTTGTAACTGCGGTCACAAAATTCAATGTTCTGGGAGAACATGAAGCAGCTCCATTTTTTTTAGGCCCCTTACACAGCTCAAGGTCTGGGCCCCAGGGCCTGACGGTGAGTATGCCCATAAGGCCCATCCATAAGTCCACCTATATGTCCCACCCATGAGTTCGCTCACAGGGAGTGTAGTGTGTAGGGGATGTGTTATGTGTTATTGTAGAGGATCTAATGTGTGTGCTTATGGAATGTAGTGTATAGGGATACCAGTTTGTTTAGGTGATGCAGTGTGTTTGTGTGTAGTGGAAGCAGTGTGTGTTTGTGTATAAGGGATGTATTGTGTGTTTCTTGTTGTGTGTAAGGGATCCATTGTGTGAGTCTGTGTTTGTATGCATAAGGGATACAAGGTGTGTGTCTGTAAGTGTGTGCATTGAGTGTGTGTAAGAAATGCATTGTGTTTCTGTGTGAATGTAAGAGAAGCAGTGTGTGTGTTTGCATGTGTGTGTAAGGGATGCATTGTGTGTTTCTCTGTGTGTAAGGGAAGCATGTTGTGTTTCTGTGTGTTTAAGGGATGCATTGTGTGTTTCTGTGTATGTATAGGGATGCATTGTGTGTGTGCGCGTAGTGGCCCTCTCTCCCTGGTTAGTCCACCTCAAGTGACAGCTACTGTGGGTCACTAAGTTATGGGGCTCAAGACAGTTGCCTCTTTTGCCCTGCGGTAAAGACAGTCCTGAGTGGGAGAGGGGAAATGGATATATGCATACCTAAAGCTCTCTGTCATCACATCTCCATCTTCACTTATTGGGAGATGAAGCCACCAGGCTCTTTGTCACTGGTGTATTCTATTGCATACACGACAGTACAAAATGTGGATCTCTGGAATATCCCAGAGACCGAAGGATACTTCATAGACATTCTTACACATGCTAAATATAAAAAAAAACTATTTTGACTTTTTTTTACATTAGTTTTTCAAAATATAGATACAGTAAAAGAATAACAAATAGACATGTAACAGTCGTCTCATTACAAACAGCAGACCAGGAGGTTATATAACAATAGCTTCTGGAAAACGCAGGCGGACATTTATCGTACCTCAACACATCATTAAAGCTAACTGTACGCTGTATGTGTACTGGGTTTGGCATCGGGCGGGGCATGGTCGGCCCCTGTGGCTTGCATTGCTGGTTTGTTTCAACTGTCAGCGACCCCTCGTGACTCCTCATGGTTCACTGGACATTGGGAATATGCTAAATGATTCATCATTTTCTGCAGTTCAAGTTAGGTGAGCAAAAGTCAGATGGTTGGAGGCTAGTTTTGTAGTGCTGGGCATGCAGTCTTCTATTTGCAATGTCTAAACTGTACGTAAGGTCCTTGTTCTCTATGTGTTTGTTGCATGGCCCTCCCACCCCTTGCGCCCACAGTGGGGCCTAACTGTCTCCAACCTTTGTGGCAACCGATCCGCTGTTTAGCCATCTGAACTTCCTGATGGAATCTGGAGGTGGCACTCAGCAGTCCTTCGCCAGTGTGCCTGACTTCTGCAGCATGTCGGTGGATGCTGGCTGCTGCGGATCCACGCCATATTGTTGCCCCACTTCCGCCCGTGGTAATGACAGCGTCGACGTGCTTGTGACGTCACGCAAAAGACGCGCACGTTTTGGGGCCAAAGGCCGGTTACGGACAATCACATCTAGCATTAACTCTGCCTAAGTTTTTAGTTGCCTAACTATCCCCTTACCCTTTTGACTTCAATTTTGGGCTAGTAATTTTGCACTTTTTGGTCCCCTGCAAGGTCTAGTTTGCATTGCAACCATCACTTTTAGCAATTAACTTATTTTAAGTTTAGATTGCCACATCTAATAGTGGTTTATACCCTTATTACCACTTTTGGCATCAACTCTGTCTAAGTTTATATTGCTACATTCATTAGTGTTGATATACCTTGCAGCTAATAGGCAAGACTTTTTTATGAGTCCCAAGGCTATTTGGTTTTTTTATACCGTTATTTTCAATAAAATTTATTTATTTTCTATAGACGCTCACTTTGGGGTGGTTTGAAGGAGAACGGCGCATCTTATCACGAGGTGGTCTCTCCTTCATTCTCTATATTTTGTGCTTTATGCAGGGTTATGCCCTCGTTACCACCCCTATAACCCATTTCTCTCTGTACCTCCTGCTAGGTTTTCTAGTTAGGGAGTACCATTATCTTCTTCTAAACCTTCATTGCGGAAGGCCAGAGCAATTTGAAGCTCAGCCTTTTTCTGTGGTTAGTCCATAGCACAAAGCAGCAGCTATTTTGTTTTATTATAGCATGTGATTGTAGCCTATCAGTTTTATTTTTTATTTCAGCCTAGATGAGGTTTTCTTAACGACTGTTTTTATACTCAATAGTTAAGGAGGCAAATTAAAACTGATTAAAGAAAAGCATCATAAATTGTTTTCAATATTACAGTTATTACAAATTACTTGAGTACAAATATTCACACCTTACAGTCTAAATATGTGATATGGACACAAAGAATGACATTAAAATATTTACAATCCCCATACATTAATTTCATCTCAATACTAGACTTTTTTTCTCACAAGTAAAAATAAAAAATCCAAACATTTTATGTTAATTTGTAACATGGCCATGAAACAGCATGCTATAAATGAGTAAAATTATATTTTCTCTAGAAGAAATAAAAGCTTAATATAATTGTAGCTTAAAATGACATTTCCATCTTAAATAATAATAACAACAACAAATAATGAATTATATGGAACTATAAGGTAATATTTAAAGTGTCTTCAATATTAAATTAATATGGCACCATTCTATCTCTACCTAAAGTCCACCAAAACTCAGAGACCATGTAAGAAGGGAATGATTCAATAAAGAAACAGGGTCAATGAACTCTGAATGAGCTGTTGAGATCCTCAGCAGGATAAACTATCCATGGGACAACTATAAATGGCTCTGAGCTTTATGGACTTTTGCTGAGAAGAACGCTATTTTGGAAAGAAAATTGGAAAAACAACTTGCTGGTTGTTTAGCTTAGTGGATCTTAATTGAAGAGGCAGGTAATTGCCTAAAGCACCGGCCTTGCAAAATCTTCTCAATAAGCTGAATTGGTAAGTCTGTGATTGGACAGCCAGGGAAAGTCTGGGCTGTGTTAGAAAGGGAGGGCTTGGAAAGGCTACAGACAAGACAAACTGTTTTTATAAATAACCCCAATGAAAAATGCATAATCATAGCTTCCATTGGTGTATATCAACTAAATAGTGATTTTTTATTTTATTTAGGCCAAGCATGTCAAAATCAAAGTCTAGCACGGGCCACAACAAGGTTAAAGTTTATGTGGGCCGCCAAAAAAACAAACACCTTAAATTTTCATAGAAATGTAGGTTTATTTTGAAAAGTACAGAATAAAAAAACAACAACATCCTTCTCTACTAAACCACAGCACCCTCTTTGTCAGACCTTCCGGCATTCGCTAACCGTGGACTTCCGGGTTCTCGGAGCGCGGCCACTCCCCCTCCTATGACGTGGTCGTTCCCAGGGTTCATAGAGAGACCGCGTCAACACCACAGTGCTGGATCAACTCGAAAGCTCCCGCGAACTTCAAACTGAATATTTACTTCTACTGTGTATCGGACCCGGACTGTTTAATCGTTAACCTCCTTCTCCTCTCCTACGACCTCGGACTGTTTTTGGATATTCTCTTGCCTGCTGCAACCTCGATTCTCTGTGGAATCTCTATCACCAATTTGGATTATCGCTCCTTCATAAGTTAAGTAAACCAGATTGGCTCAAGCTTAATATATAACCATCCTAATTCTAAGTGGTTCGCTATCTGCTCCACATCAACTCCTAACCTTGTTTTCAACACCTACTTATTAATTATCTGCATCCTAATTTGGAACTTCTCGCTGGTTGTGTTAAATTTACCTTATCTTAAAACAACTTCAACACCGCTGCTGTTTATAACCTGCCAGGAATTAAAGAGACAGTTCAATTTGATTATCTTTTTTTATTTAAAGTAATAAACATTATCAAACTCAGAAATCTGCAGTTGTTTCCATCTTATCAACAATTGAGCATTACAGATTGATCCAGCCTAATTAATGGATACAGCAGATCTCACTTCTGAAATCACCAGATTAAACCAAAGAGTGGATACTCTTACTCAAGGCATGCAAGATCTACAGATCACCAATGAAAGAATCCTTACTTATGTAAGGGACTTGCAAACCCATACTCCTCACACAGTTACACACTCGGCTAGTGACCCTGCTGTCTCCAACCCCGAAAAATTCTCTGGAGACAGGTCCCAATACCGAGAGTTCATCAATTCTTGCAAGTTGTTGATTGCATTAAAACCCCGATCATATCCCACTGAAAGATCTAAAGTTTGTTCTGTTATTTCATTTTTGAGAGGTGAACCCATGGCCTGGGCTCATTCCTTTCTTGAGAATGATGATCCCATATTGGATTCTCTGGATGAATTCTTTGAAGCCATGTCTCTCCTTTACGAAGACCCAAACAAACAAGCGACTGCAGATTTAACTATTAGAACACTGCAGCAAAGAAACCGGCCTGTTGAAGATTACATTGCTGAATTCAAACGATGGGCACCAGAAACTCAGTGGAATGACATAACTCTACGTAACCAGTTCCGTATTGGGTTATCTGAAGCTGTCAAAGATGAGCTCTCCAGAACTGAACTACCTACTACACTAAATACACTTATTCAACTGTCAATCAGTATCGACAGAAGACTTAGGGAAAGAAAAGCTGAGAAATCACTCACTAACTCTCTATGGAAAAAACCCTTCACCTCTTCAAAGGCACCGGAGAAACCTATAACTCCCGCTGAACCTATGGAAATAGGGGTTGTGAGAAGTCCTCTTACTCCAGAAGAGAGAACCAGAAGAAGACAACTGAACCTCTGCATGTACTGTGCTTCGCAAGAACATGTGGTCCCAGACTGTCCCCTATTGAAACGTCCAAGAGGCGGTAAGCATGGTTCTACCACGACTGTAATGAGTGTACTTCCTTCTAAACCAACCTCTCATTTCTCCTCTGTCTCTCTCATATTACAGTGGGACAAAGAAAGAATTACGACTAAGGCCATTATTGATTCCGGTGCTAATGGGGTGTTCCTGGACTCATCCTTTGTTACAAAAAATAAAATTCCTTGTGTTCAAAAACGTAATTCCGTCTCTGTCAGAGTTATTGATGGCTCCTTAATCTCCTCGGGGCCCATTCGCCTTGAAACTGTCCCTTTAAGGACTACTACTAATTATGTCCATTCTGAATTTCTTGTTTTTGATGTCATAAATTCTCCTCTTTATCCAATAATATTAGGGATAGACTGGTTACGGACTCACAACCCACTTATTACATGGGCTCCTTTCTCTCTCACGTTTAACTCTGCATATTGCCAGGGAACATGTCTACAACACATCCCCATTTTGCATGTTACTAGGGAATCCACTATACCTTCCAGCTATTCAGAGTTCGCTGATGTGTTCAGTAAAAAGGAAGCAGAGACACTTCCTCCTCATCGACCCTATGATTGTCCGATTGACCTTGTTCCTGGTGCTCCTATCCCTTTTGGACATATTTATCCTCTCTCTGAATCAGAGCTAAAAACCCTCAAGGAATACCTAGATGAAAACCTCCGTAAGGGGTTCATTAGACCTTCCTGTTCACCAGCCGCTTCCAGCATGTTTTTTGTAAGAAACAAGGACCAGACTATTCGGCCAATCATCGATTACAGGTCTTTAAATAAAATAACTATCAAGAATCGTTACCCTCTTCCCCTGATCAATGAGTTGATTGAAAGATTAAGAACAGCTACCATCTACACTAAACTTGACCTTCGTGGGGCATATAACCTTGTTAGAATCAAGGCCAATGATGAATGGAAAACGGCGTTCAGAACCCGATATGGTCTTTACGAATATCTTGTCATGCCCTTCGGGCTATGTAACGCCCCTGCAACCTTTCAGCATTTCATTAACGATATCTTCCGAGATCTCCTAGACGTTTGTGTCATCATTTACTTAGATGATATTCTCATCTACTCCAACAACCTTGAAGAACACAGAAAACACGTGAGATGGGTATTATCCAGATTAAGAACACACAAATTATACGCAAAACCAGAAAAATGTATATTTGAAGTCAATGAAATCACTTTTTTGGGATATGTTATCTCCCCTCATTCAATAAGTATGGATACCTCCAAAATAGATTGCATTGTCAACTGGTCTACTCCTACTAATACTAAAGACTTACAACGTTTTCTGGGATTTGCCAACTTCTATAGGAAGTTCATTAAAAATTACTCCAAGGTTGCTCATCCCCTCAACATGCTCAATAGCAGTAAACGGTCCTTTGCTTGGAACGAAGAGGCTCAAGCAGCCTTTGATGAATTAAAACGGAGATTCACAAGTGCTCCCATTCTTCAACTACCTAATCCTGCTTTTCTCTACGTCATGGAAACGGATGCTTCTGACACAGCTATCGGGGCTGTCCTCTCTCAACACCAAACGCCTCAAGATCCTCTCCATCCAGTAGCTTTTTTTTCACGATCTTTGTCTCCTGCTGAACGAAATTATCCTGTAGGAGAAAAAGAATTATTAAGTATTAAAGCTGCATTCGAAAACTGGCGTCACATACTTGAAGACACACGCACTCCTGTAATTGTTTATACCGACCACAGGAACCTTGAATATCTTCATTCCAACAAAACACTCTCTGCCAGACAAGTACGCTGGAATCTTTTCTTTTCCCGTTTCAATTTTCAAATCATTTACAGACCTGGATCCAGAAACAAAAAGGCTGATGCCCTGTCCAGAATTCACCAAGATCTTCCTGTAACCGAAACTCAACCTCCTAAAATCATAGGTATTATTTCGTCATTAATTGATGATATTAAACATCTTAAAGAAGAAGATCTTGAACTTCCCAAACAAGGCAATCTATCAAAAAAGGACGGTTTGTACTACTTCAAAGACAGGTTATACATTCCTCCCTTGCTTAGGAATAAAATACTCTCCTTGATTCATGATTCCCCTCTGGCTGGTCATCCTGGTACAAGGAAAACACTGGAGCTGTCTAAAAGATATTACTGGTGGCCTCGCCAGGACAGAACCATAGAATCTTATGTCAAAAACTGCCCAACCTGTCTGAGATCAAAATCTGACCATCATCCACCATTCGGTCAATTACTGAGCCTACCTGTTCCAGAAAGACCTTGGCAGTCCATCTCAATGGATTTCTTGGTAGAACTCCCTCCTTCGCAACATCATACCACCATTCTGGTAGTGGTAGACCGTTTCACCAAGATGTCCCATTTTATTCCTTTAAAGAAATTACCCTCTTCATCTGAACTTGCAAAAGTATTCATCAACAACATCGTGAAACTCCATGGTCTTCCTGAAGAAATCATATCAGACAGAGGAACACAGTTCACCTCCAAATTCTGGAATGAGATGTGTTCCTCCCTCAACATTCAACGTAAATTATCTTCAGCCTATCATCCCCAAACCAACGGACAAACAGAGAGAGTTAATCAATGTGTTGAACAATACTTGCGGTGTTATTGCTCTCATTTACAAGATGATTGGATCACGTGGTTACCAATGGCAGAGTTCTCATACAACAACTCGGTACACACTAGTAGCAAAATGACTCCATTCTTCTCAAATTTTGGATTCCATCCTTCTTCATTCCCCGATCAAGGACTTCCTTCTTCTAATCCATACGTCTCCAACCATAACTCGTTCATGTCTGCCCTCTTCCTCAGGTTACGTGATAACCTTAAAAATGCATCATCTGCTCAGAAAAAGTTTTTCGATACTGGTAGACGACCTTCCCCTACTTACAAGGTTGGTGATCTAGTATGGCTCTCTTCAAAAAACATTGTCACCAACCGTCCCTCAAAGAAACTGAGTTCACTCTTCCTTGGCCCTTTTCGTATATTGTCGCTCATCAACGAAAACGTGGTTAGATTGAAACTTCCACCTACCATGAAACTACATCCAGTCTTCCATGTGTCATTGCTTAAACCACACCACTCCGACCCTTTCATGAGGGATGTTCTTACCACTCCTGATCCCATTCTGGTACAAGGTGAAGAGGAATACGAGGTCCAGAGGATTCTCGACTCACGAATCCATCGTGGTTCCTTACAATATCTTGTCCGGTGGAAGGGCTACGGAGTTGACGAAGACTCATGGGTGTCGTCCTCCGCGGTGCATGCTCGTCGACTTATCAATGCGTACCATGCTCGCTACCCATCCAGACCTCGTTGACAGCATCCGGTGGCTGCTTCTTATGAGGGGGGTTCTGTCAGACCTTCCGGCATTCGCTAACCGTGGACTTCCGGGTTCTCGGAGCGCGGCCACTCCCCCTCCTATGACGTGGTCGTTCCCAGGGTTCATAGAGAGACCGCGTCAACACCACAGTGCTGGATCAACTCGAAAGCTCCCGCGAACTTCAAACTGAATATTTACTTCTACTGTGTATCGGACCCGGACTGTTTAATCGTTAACCTCCTTCTCCTCTCCTACGACCTCGGACTGTTTTTGGATATTCTCTTGCCTGCTGCAACCTCGATTCTCTGTGGAATCTCTATCACCAATTTGGATTATCGCTCCTTCATAAGTTAAGTAAACCAGATTGGCTCAAGCTTAATATATAACCATCCTAATTCTAAGTGGTTCGCTATCTGCTCCACATCAACTCCTAACCTTGTTTTCAACACCTACTTATTAATTATCTGCATCCTAATTTGGAACTTCTCGCTGGTTGTGTTAAATTTACCTTATCTTAAAACAACTTCAACACCGCTGCTGTTTATAACCTGCCAGGAATTAAAGAGACAGTTCAATTTGATTATCTTTTTTTATTTAAAGTAATAAACATTATCAAACTCAGAAATCTGCAGTTGTTTCCATCTTATCAACAATTGAGCATTACACTCTTCTACTAAATCCCAGTCTGCCCCTTCTACTAAATCCCAGTCTCCCCCATATACTAAATCCCAGTCCCCCTCTACTAAATCCCAGTCCGCTCCCTCTATTGAATCCCAGTCCCCCCCTCTACGAAATCCCAGTCCCCCCGTATACTAAATCCCAGCACCCCCTCTAGCCAACAAGCAGACTCCACTCACATTGCCACTGCCAGTATGCGACTCCAGAGTCCGGCCTCTGGTATACCCCAAATGGCGCCGTCCGCACCCTATGCCAAATATGATCCTCCCACTACGTTTTGAAACCCTGTGAAGGTGGAGCATGTCAATATCATGTCAGAATGTGACGTGGCGCTGCGTGCCTCCAGGCACCTCCAGGTACTCCACTGTCCAGTTGCAGCCAATGCAACACTGAACAACACACACACACACACTCACTGACACACACACACTCACTGACAGACACACTCACTGACAAAAACACACACACATACACACACACACACACACACTGACAGACAGACACACACACACTTACACATTCTTGCACACACATACTTTTCTTTATTGCTCCTTACCTTTGGGAGCCGATGTGGGGCCTCTCCCTGGGGTCCAGTGGGGATCTTCTATCTGCTCCTCACTGCTCCCTCGCGCGGTTTAGTGATGCCAGGTGCCTGAATATGACATCATGTTCCCATAGGCGTGAGCACAGGGTGTGACACATAGATACATACACTGACACACTTAAGGACAAACACCCTTACACACAGATACACACTGACACACAGATACATACCCTGACACAAAGATACATACACTGACACATATGCAGATACAGTGAAACACAGATGCCCACACTGACACACATGCAGATACACACACACAGATACATACCCGGACACACATACAGATACATACCCTGACACACATACAGATACACACTCTGACACACAGATACACACCCTGACACACAGATCCATACCCTGACACACATGCAGGCACACAGACACATAGATACATACACTGACACACTTAATGATACACACCCTTACACACAGATATACACTGACACACACCCTGACACACAGATACACACCTTGACACACATGCAGATACTAACACACAGATAGACACACAGATGCACAGACACACACATGCAGATACAGAGAGATACACACAATGACACAGAGATTCACACACTGACACACATGAAGATATATATACACATAGATACATACCCTGACACACACTGTGCTGTGTGTGAGGGATGTTCTGTGTGTGTGTGTTAGGGGTGATGTGTATGAGGGGAGCTCCATGTGTGTGAGAGGGGTGCTCTGTGTGAGGGATGCAGTGTTTGTGAGGAGTGCTGTATTTGTGAAGGGTGCTGTCTGTGTGTGTATGTGTGTGTGTGGGGGGGGGGTCTCTGTGTGTGTGAGGGGTGCTCCGTGTGTGTGTGAGGGGTGCTCTGTGTGAGGGGTGTTGTCTGTGAGGGGTGCTCTATATGTGTGAGAGGTGTGTGTGTGTGTTGGGTGCTGTGTGTGACTGTGTGGGCCTATATATGGGGGGGGTGGAAAATGAGTAATTAAGCATATATATTCTTTATCATTAAAAATAAGAATCAATAAACTCTCCCCTATTCTTACCATTTCCTCAGGGAGGTGGGATATTGCCCTGGTGCTCCATGGGGGAATGGTGGAGAGACACATAGAGTGGAAAGATACATGGAAGGGGGGTAATAGAGACACATGGGGGCTGGAAGAAAGACACATGGAGGGGCTGGGAAGATGGGGGAGAGACACATGGAGGGCATGGGGGTGTGTGAGAGACACATGGAGGACCTGGGGGTGGGAGAGACACATTGAGGGGATTGGTGGATGGAGGAGAGACACATTGGGGGAGTGAGAGAAACACATGGAGTGGCAGGGAATGTGGGAGAGACACATGGAGGGGCAGGGGTGGGAGAGAAATCTGGTGAGGGTGGGAAAGACACATGGAGGGGCTGGTGTGGGATGATACACATGGAGGGGCTGGAGGAGGCACGTGGAGGGGATTGGGGGCATGAGATATATGGAGGGTCTGAGAAGAATGAGACAAATGGGGGGCACCAGATTTTTTTTTACACAGGGGTCCGATGGTTTCTAGTTGCGACTTAAATCTCCTTTATTGATGATGGACAAATAAAAAGTACTAATCATAAAGATTCATGATTATCACAACCTTTAATTTCTTTTAGAGATGTGCATCATTTTGATGATAGACAATGTTTTACACAAAATCAATTGAATATTTTGTGAATAAGCCAAATGCAGGTCAGATCATTCTGAAAAATCTATTCTTGTCACTCACAGTTCCATATGGTAATGCATGACACTATAAATTTAAATCATAAAATGTATAGTACTTTTAATAGTATAGTAGATATGGCAAATCTACTTTTACATTAATAGCTGATAAAATAGACTTTTGTATAGACTTTTCTATATTGTATGCCCTAGGAATTATTTTAATATCATAGGAAAGCAATACTCTTTTAATAATGTGTAATATTTATTCATGAAGGCATACTGAAAGCTTATTAAAATGTATTATTTTAAAATTCTTAGTAATAATATTATTATGAATTATTAAGGAATTATCTGGAATAATATTTATAGTTGCATATTCTACAGGAGCAGGTGCTATCAAGGAGGCTTGAAATAAAATGCCTTCTGAACAGCACAGTTTAGTGAACACCATTTGAATGTATAATTCTCTCATTAATTGGCCATTTGAATCAATTTTAATACATTTGAATATATTATTATTTATATTTTTATTGAACTATCCACAAAGAATTTTCCTGCAGAAGCAGTATTATTTAACAGTTTAAAGCACAAGGAATTATATTGGTAGCATAATCACGGGAATTTCAAATATGGTAATAAACAGAGATAAATAGAGAAACGAAATTGCTTCACCATGGATTTTAATCATAGGGTTTTACGTTAAAGCACATCTATGTAAGAAAATGCAGCCACTATATGCTATTCTGCTATGCATTTCACAAATTAAAAATAAATTAATATGAGTCCAAACAAATTGACCTTTGAGAAAAAAAAATGGTCCATGGAACTATATACGCAAAACTTATATTTAGTCCTATGTCATTGCTCATGATATACTCTATTTACCTAAAATAAGTCCAATAGCTCTAAACGTTAGGGAGAATGGCTGCCCTTCGATATTGATATTGATATTCGATAAACTTTGCATCGATATTGATGCAAAAACTGCCTAATGATCTCTTTTTTACATATGTTATACAACCGGACCAGACTTAAAGGGGACACTATAGTCACCAAAACAACTTTACTTAACAAAGCAGTTTTGGTGTATAGATCATGCACCTCTGGTCTCACTGCTCAATTCTCTGCTATTTCTGAGTTAAATCATTTTTGTTTCTGTCCATGCAGCCCTAGATACACTGCCCCTGGCTGTGCCTGACACAGCCGGCATGAAAACAAAATGGTTCCATTTTCAGTCAGAGGGGAATAACTTTAAATGTTTTTATCTCCTGCTCTGTAAATTGAACTTTAATTACATACAGGATGCTCCTGTAGGGTCTAAATAAACCGAATTTGAAATAAAGGAAATGTAAACATTAGATGACTCTTTATGGGAAGTGTTTATGAAGGCTGTGTAAGTCACATGCAGGGAGGTGTTACCAGGGCTGCATAAACAAAGTGATTTAATTTCTAAATGGAAGCGAATTGGGCAGTGAGACAGCAGGGGCATGGTCTATAATTCAAAACTGCTTCATTAAGCTATATAGTGTTCCTTTAATTTAACCATATTGGTGACAAGGGTTCCAGCAGCTAATTGCATAAAACGTACATTAGATGCTATGGGGCAAAGTTCAAGAAGGTTTATGTTCTAGAGTCTAATATAATAGACTTGTGCACTGTGATTAGGACCAACCCCATCTCATTGCAATGGGGAGTCGGGGTTCAACACAGATGCTTGTATAGCTTGTGTGGTACTATAAAAGTTTAACTCAGATTAGAAACATCAGGCTCGGAGTATGTAAGTAAGTGCCTGTATGTTTGTCAATCTCTTTTGCTAGGACCAGGACTTACAGTATGGGACAGCAGCTATTGATACATATTGTGGAGACAGGACCACAGAACTGAGCATTTGCTAGGTCCTACTGGCCAGGGTCCAGGGGGCTTGTGGAAGACTTGGATCTCACGATGTTCTGGGCATAGATTGACAGATGATATTTAATTAGAGTTCTAGTCACTAAGTCAATAAGTCATCAGTCAATAAGAACCTTCACTACCAGATAAAGTAACATGCTGCCCAAGCTAGGTAATCTTGCAAAACAGTGAAGAGTTCTGACTAAGGTAGTACATGTATGTCAGTATATAGCTAAAGCTACCTGTATTACACTGATGGAATAGATTCTGCGGTTGGAAGAGAGACACTTATTATCACATAAGCGGTATTTATTATTATTTCCCTATACAGTTACATAACATTATATTCTATAACAATTCATATTATAGTGTTAGAATTATATATATTTGACAATGGCCTCTGTTTTGAATAACAAGTTTGTTATTATTACTCAATGACTAAGATCTGACATTTTAAAATGCAAGTCAATTAACAAAAGTCTGATGATGTTTACTAAAGGGAGATGCTTGAAGCCTTCCACTTCTTGCAGTATTCTTAGAGTGAATCCCTCTTGAATCCTAGTCAAAGTTGGTTGAGTAATAGACCAGGCAACCAAGGACTTCATAGAACAGGTGTTGGCAAGCTTCGCTGTTCCAGATGTTTTGGACCACATCTCCCATGAAGCTTTGCCAGCATTATGACTGTAATAGCATTATAGGAGATGCAGTCCAGAACACCTGGAGTGCCAAAGGTTATCTACCCCTGCTCTAGACCATAATATAGTTGGAGAGCCAAGCACAGTTCCTCTCTGACTAACAGAAAGTCCTACCGACAACAAGCTTCACTGATGGGCATGGCCAACTTACTGTACCAGTCAGTCCAAAGTGAATAGGCTTCTACTTTTCTTTCAAAGTGCCCCCCCCCCCTCTCCCCCCTGCCCTCCAAAAAGAAACTGCTGTTTGGAGCACTAAATAATAGGGTACAGGACATATTCATATTTCTTACATACAGAGCTTTTGGAGATTAAATTAGTGTTTAATAGTGGCTTTATTTCCTTCATTTAGTAAAAAATTCTCAATATAGATCAGCTATAAAAGCAAGATGGCTTCTCAAAGAGCATTTTTTATTATTATTATTATTATTATTTTTATTATTATTAACATTTATCAAGAGATTGCAACATCCCCATTAAAACTAAACAATACACCACACATCTTCTAAAACAAAGAGTGTAAAAAGAGCTTAAACACAGGTCATTATTTACTTGCTGTAGAACTGCTCTACATAAAAAAAAAAAAACTAAATTCTTTAACAATTATATCCAGAACAAGCATAAAGATAAAAAAAAAAAAGTCAGTGCAAAGTTCAGTTTTTTTGGGGTGGAGTACATAGGAGTTAACGAGATATATTAGTAGAATAGGCAGCAAAACAGAAGATGTGGAAGCAGATATAGATTTATTAGACAGCTGAACCAGAAAAGATCAGAATAGATTGAACTAATAAGAAAATAACCATCGCACAGCTGGCACCAATCTTTGCTACACCAGAGTAGCAAATCAGTCTTACAAATCATGCAGTTGAACAAGCCACTTAGTTCTAATACAGCATTCCATCCTTATAACATATTCTACAATGTTAATTCGTGGTAACTTCAATTTACCACGATTAACTCGTCAATCCATGAGTTCTGTATCAAGTATTGGTGCGTGGACTGTGCTCACTGAAAAAAAAGATCTTGGTGTTGCTAGTGCATGCAGTGGATCAGTGACAATCGTGTATATGTTTTGGGACCTCCAATAAAAAGAGGCACACCAGTTAAAAACATCCCAGACTGGAACCTGCCTATTATATTTTTTTTATATGTCATATAGATCATACATTATAAAATCACATGCAAAAATAAACCAAAATAGTAAACAAAACAAAACATAAAAACGAAAACATTATATACTAAAACTCCTTAACAGCATATAACTCTATATCCCCTATTCCTTCTCTTATGAATGGCTGTCACATGGAATAGAGCCACGTCCATTGTGCTTCAATGAGTTTATCGGGTTTGTTGCCTTAACCCTTTGCGGTCCTATATAGGAATATACCCAACAAAATATTTTACCTTGTGTGATCCAATGTCGGATTTTCCCAGGAGTGTACCATTGATACTCCCCTTTGCAGCGCCCGGCACAGAGGATCGGTGGTACTCTCCAGGCAATATCCAAGATTGGACCGCAAGAGGTAGAATATTTTGTTGGCTACATTCTGACATAGGGCCGCAACGGGTTAAAGTAGGTGTTTATCCAAGTTGAGGGTACATACATCAATATACATAAATAAATGGACACAAATCAATACAGACTATGTGACTGTTTTTACATATTATCTCACTTGTATCCCTGTAGGAAACAATCCCAAGGACAAACATATATACAAAAAGATATGTGCTTATCCACTAAAATGTGAATGCTGAGACAGCCCATTTGGCACTAGTCATGGAAAGTTGGATGTAGATACCAAGAAAAGAATGCATTCAATGTCCCAGTTATCTCCTCCAACTTGGATGGAATATTAAAAGCAGTTCCATGTTAATGAGGTAGATTATTAAATGGTGATAACCAGGAAACATTTCTTAAATGGACAAGCTCAGCATTCCGAGTGTAGGTGAAGAAAATTAGTGCATCTATTCCTGTTTATGTCTGTACAGTTCTGTGTTCAGCTTTTATCATATGTTGTTAATATGGTTTAAATACCCAATAAAATACCATAAACACTATATAAAACATCCCTAAATATCCTAAATATGTCTTACATATTTTCCAATCAAATTCATAGTTTCAGTACCCCTGCCAATCCCCCGCTACCTAGAGTCGCTATATGGTTAATCCTGCTCTGATTATATATTTAATAAATATATTATATATATATATATATAAATATATACACACACACACAAATGTTATATTATTTGTATTATTTATTTTGTACTTCTTCTCTTTTTACCTCTATTCATAACTTTTTTTTTTACTTGATCTGTGAACCAAATGGCAGGAAAATGCCATATTTATATTATGCATATAATTTGCAGTACACTAATTTTCCCATTTCCGCACCCTTTTGGTTATTTTTTTTTTGTCAATCAATATTTTTTATTCAGGCATAAGTATTTTAACCCCTTAAGGACCCATGACATGTGTGACATGTCATGATTCCCTTTTATTCCAGAAGTTTGGTCCTTAAGGGGTTAAACATTGATGTGATAATACTTTTCCAGAAAGGTACAAAGACATAATTCAAGAACATGCAGCCAGAACACGATATTTGTCTTAAGCAAGGCAACATTTCACTTTCAAGTACAAGTATAAACATTAAGCCTAATTTTAAATGAAAAAATAAAACAGTCCCAAATTAGACATGGCTCAATGAGAATAGCCACATATGCCCTTAAGACATATGATTCACCCAATACCCATGCTAGTTATGAGAGGCCCAAAAGTATACTTAGTCTCGGAACTCCAGTACAAGCACCTCCACTGCCCCCAGGCTCTAGAGAGAACCCACATGCATTACCCACTGATCAGTCCACTCTCGGTTCTGCATATATTCCTCCTCCGGGAATAGGAGTTGTGCACTGTGGATTGACCCACCCAGGTCCTCAGCCTGGGATAGCGGGCGTGGGTAATGAAAGACTTTGTAAGCAGGCCTGCGCCTGGGGATTGTGGTGTCTTCTTCTGCATCTTTGGGCGGGCGCGTGCAATGGTGGGCCATTGAACAGCTACAAATCATTTGTTCATTGACAGCAGGTAAATATTGCAGTATGCTTCCACTGCATCTTGTCCCCACAGTAGGATGATACGCATGACCTAATTTTTGCCAGAATTAGGCAAAGATTTAGTCAAGCTGCCCCAAGCTGATCTTCAGCAGACAATGTGTAGTGGGAGAATGGGGTAAGGCTGCCATCTTGGCAGGAAAGGTGATGGAGACTTCATGCTGCCACATTGTCATTAGGGCATTAGGGTAAGTGTAACTGAATAGCTGTTGCTGGGTTATACCTCACTGGTGATGGGGGGGGGGAGAGTAGCCCTTTTTCTGAAAATAGGATTACCAGCGGGGAGATTGGCTAATTCTCCCTCGCCTCGACCTCCAGGTAGGCCATGGAATCCTTTCAGGATCAGGTCAGCAATTGTGCGTCCAGAATCGTCAGAATTCAGCTGGGGTATCTAGTATGTCTTGGCACAGATATAGTAAGTTTCCACATAGAAATAGTCGTAGGAATTATCAAGATTAAAGGCTGCAGCACGAAGCTCACTCCATATGCGGCCAATCAGCATGGCAGTCAGGCCTGCCTTTTGGTTAATTTGATTTGTTTGTATTCATATTTTTTAATTAACAAGTCACCATATGGTCGGAATTCAGCTGTCCTTAAAATGTTTTTATTCTCAGTAGAAGTTTTTCAAACAAAATAAATTTTCCGCCATACACAAATCTGGTCAGGACTATTCTCTCTGAATAGAGACATTTGACAACTATACCTTTCAGGCATTTGCTTAGTTTTGGTTTACAAATTAAACATTTCAAATGAGTTTAATGCGAGATTTAAATTGAGAAATAAAAATTTCAAATTTGATCATTACTGTAACGGACCGCCTGGCACTGCAACTGGGTACCTCCACCAATCGATGCTTCCTAGCTGTCCCTGAGTACCATAAGCACTGCACCGGAAATTCCAAGTTCTTTGGAATTTTCCCACACTGTGTAATTTGACTCATAACTCTCTGACTGGTTACTTTCAATTATCCAATCAGAGTGTTGTTGTGAGTCAAATTACACAGCGTGGGGAAATTCCAAAGAACTTTCCCACGCTGAGTAAAATGACACAGAGCACTCTGATTAGCTGGATTTCAGCTTACCAATCAGAGTGCTGTCACAGGTAAATGTAGAGACTTACCTGTCAGTCTCTTCATTTACCTGTCAGAGCACTCTGATTGGATGGCTTCAACCCACAAAACAACCAGAGTGCTCTGAGCCTAATTGCAGGGCGGGAAGGCTTTATAAGCCTTCCCCCGCCCTGCAGAGCTCAGTCTGCGCGGAGCCCTCCTTGGGTGAAGATGGATTTTTTTTTGCGCTCGGGTTATTATGGATTTTTATTTGGCCTTTTTTGGGGCTGAAAAAAGAAGATTTTAGAAAAAAAAAGAAGACATCAAATGATAAGTTTTATTTTATTTTTTTACAGGTACCTAGTTATTGGTCCCCTCTCATTATTTTTAGGGTGAGGGGGGTAGGTAGGGGTTAATTATCTTTTTGGGACGGGGGTGACTAGGGGTTTGGGGACCCCTAGTAACCTGGGGGGGTTACATTTTTATTTAGAGCCCCCACCCACCTCTCAGGGGTGGGGGCCAGGGGGGAGGACAATAGGTCCCCCTTATTCT
The DNA here is from genome assembly GCF_036172605.1 of Pelobates fuscus. NCBI lineage: Eukaryota > Metazoa > Chordata > Amphibia > Anura > Pelobatidae > Pelobates > Pelobates fuscus. The sequence goes on along the minus strand of NC_086320.1, from coordinate 312,740,550 downwards.
AACTTAAGGCCCCCACTCACCACTCAGGGGTGAGGGCCAAGGAGGGAGGACAATAGGTCCCCCCCTTATTCTAATTTAGGGCCCCCACCCACCACTCATGGGTGGGGGCCGGGGGAAGGACAAAAGGGCCCCCATTATTTTACTTTAGGGCCCCCACCCACCGCTCAGGGGTGGGGGCCTGGGGGTAGGACAATAGGACCCCCCTTATTCTTCTTTAGGGCCCCCACTCACTGCTCAGCGGTGGGGGCTGGGGTTGAGGACAATAGGCCCCCCTATTGGTATTTAGGGCCCCCACCCGCCGCTCAGGGGTGAGGTCAGGGGGGAGGACAATAGGTCCCTCTATTCTAATTTAGGGCCCCCACCCACCACTAAGGGGTGGGGGCCAGGGGGAGGACAATAGGTGCCCCCTATTCTAATTTAGGGCCTCCACTCACCACTAAGGGGTGGGGGCCAGGGGGAGGACAATAGGTCCCTCCCTTATTGGTATTTAGGACCCCGACCCACCGCTCAGGGGTGGGAGCCAGGGGGAGGACAATAGGTCCCCCCATTATGTTACTTTAGGGCCCCCACCCACTGCTCAGGGGTGGGTGCTGAAGGGTCCACCCCTTATTCTAATTTAGGGCCCCCACCCACCGCTCATGGGTGGGGGCCAGGGGGAGGACAATAGCCCCCCCAGTACTTTATTTTAGGGGACCCACCCACCGCTCAGGGGTGGGGGCCAGGGGGCAGGAAAATAGGCCCCCCCTTATTTTACTTTAGAGCCCCCACCTGCCATTCAAGGGTGGGGGCCGGGGGGGGCAATAGGTCCCCCCTTCAGGTTAGAAGCCCCCACTCGCGCAGCACGGGTGGGGGCTTGGGAGGGGGGACACAGTGTTTTTTTATTTTTTTACAGTGAGCAGCCTGTTTACTAGACATGCTCCTACTCACGGTATAGCAAGTAGGGGCATAATTTACTAATACTAAGTAATCTTTACTTAGTATTAGTAAATTTGGCTGAAAGACCAATTTAGGTCTTTCAGCCTTTTAGTAGATAGTTCCCTAATACCGTGGTAATTAGGGAGTTTTCTAATTATTCCTTTCATTCCATTGACTGGCTCAGTAACTTACATTTTATATGAATGTGTGTTACTTGATTGTTGTAAGTGTTGCAAATGCTTACAGTTGAATCCTGGCTATGTTTGTATACTTTTAATTTAAACTTGTATACAGTGTAATATTCTTCATTCTTCCACTGGGTAGGTATATTAGTACTTCAGCAATACTGTGCTTCGGAACTTCGGCACTTCGGAACTTCGGCAACTTCGGAACTTCGACACTTCGGAATCTCGGCAATTTCGGAACTTCGGCAATTCGGAACTTTGGCAATTCGGCAATTCAGCTATTCGGACATTCCTAGGTATCACAATGTCCGAATTGTCCGAAGTTCATCCGAATTTACATTCGGAACGAAACAAATTGCACATATCTATTTATTGGTAGCCACAACGGGTCATTTCCCCCGGGACCTGAGAGTAAACCACAGCAGAAACAAATACACAATTACATTGGCTCTCAGATCCAGGACAGTCCCACACATAACTAGGTCAGTCCCTCCTCTGTACCTGGGAGATAATTGAGTCAAGTACTGTATTAACTCGCACGCATGGTCCAATGCCCAAAACAGTTCAAGAAAATCAGGGCTTGTGGTCTGTCTAGTTTGGTAGTTTAAAAATGAACAAACTACCAAACATAGTCAATGTTCTTACCCTGGAGCTTGTTCCTCTCATCCAGACAAACTATCCCACCAAACAGTGCCCTTCTAAATTGTAAAGAATCGAACGTAGGCGATGATGGAAGTCCAGCGTTGTTCGGGAGTTTCTGTGTCAGATTTTAGTTCTATGAGATTCATGCTCAAACACCGCTGCCTGCTTTCATGCTAACAAGATGGCTGCCACATCGTGGTTGTCCATAGGAATTGTGGCAACCCAGACGAAAAATTAGAACACTGCAGTGAGAACCGTTCCAAGGTGTTTACAAGCTCCCGGGTGGTCCCTGGTTTGTGCGGTTGTTCGGTAGTCGAACAGAACAATGTTAGAATAGGAAGGGAATATAATCTACCGAATAGACAATGGAACGAATGGAACAGAAATCTTTTTAATCCAAGGACAGGGAATCTGTCACAATTACCAGAAAAAAGTATGGCTAAAAAAATATAATATAATAATACACAGACTCATGGTAAAAATGCATACTTAGTGAGTGTCGCTGAAAACAATTGAGAACAGATATGACTGCTCCTGTTTCGCTTTGCAGCAAAAAACTGTGCAGAAATGTGAATGCTGAGACAGTCTATTTGCCACTAGTCATGGAATGTTGGATGTAGATGCCAAGAAAAGAATGCATTCAATGTCCCAGTTATCTCCTCCAACTTGGATGGAATATTAAAAGCAGTTCCATGTTAATGAGCTAGATTATTTAATGGTGATAACCAGGAAACATTTTTTAAATGGACAAGCTCAACATTCTGAGTGTAAGTGAAGAAAATGAGTGCATCTATTCCTCTTTATTTCTCTGCTGTCCTGTGTTCAGCTTTTATCATCTGTGGTTAATATGGTTTAATCACATGGTAGTATATTACATAAAGTTTGTACAGTTTTCGTGATCATGCACTTCTTAAACCACTTAATACTACACATACAACAAACTTTGGTTTTGTTTTTTTAAACTTTCAATTCCTTTTGTGGCCCCCTTCCAGGTACCGATAAAACCTGCAAAATGTGAGCGATAAAACCTGCAAACAATGTTTTTGTCTGTACAAAACCTTTCCATGGTATGTTGGCTAGTTTATCACATGTGAAGTAGACAACATAATGTGTGAAGTCTATCTGATTCACCATTAAAATGTCTTGACTTAATAACTATAGATTAATAACTATAGATCTCAAACCTAGTGTTTTGCTATTGGACTGTAGCCACAAAGACATAATCCAGGCTATTTTGACAAGATTTGCCATAACTGCTACAAACTTCTTCTGAGAACTGTGACTGATTCTTTTGATGTCTTTGTGTGCAATTATCAGTGAACATGGGTACAAGTTGTGTTTCAGACAATGGTGTTTGAAGGTAACATTTCCAGAACTCCACAGTGAATTCCTAACATTTCTGAAATGCCCAGTAAACTTGTTTTAACATATACTACAGATGTAAAAAGAAAATTTCAGAAAAAATGTGAGACATAAAATGTTTGATGTTCTTCAACATACAAAATATATGTACAATATTACTGCAACATGAAATGGAATTTATGATAGCACACATTTATTTGGAAATATGTAGATTTTGTTTTTACCTTTTTCTGAAATAAAAAGGCTGAAATTAAGGTGGTAGTATATTTCATAAATACAATATATTTTTTTGTTATATGTACACTTACTATTTATTTGCCACTAATTTTCATGCCTGTTAATCTCTTTATCCAATATGATTAGTTTTCTCTTATTCAACATATACGGCCCTTTTTCAATGTTTTCATTAAAGGGACACTGTTGTCACCAAAACAACTACAGCTTATTGTATTTGTTCTGGTGAGTATAATCAGTCCCTTCAGGCTTTGTCAGTAAACACAGTCTTTTTAGAGAAAATGCAGTGTTTACTTTGCAGCCTAGGCAGTGGTGTATTTAGGATTTGTGCTGCCCTAGGCAGGACGGTGCTCGGGCACCTCCCCAATTAAAATTTTTCCCACCCCTTCCTGTCAAGGCCGCACTTTGACTGACAGACGCTCACTCACTGACAGATGCACACTCACTGACAGACGCACACACTCATTGACAGACGCACACTCTCATATACACTGACAAACAATGACATACACACACTCACTGATTTGACACACTGATAGATAGACACACACTATTCACTATAACTCGGACACACACTGACAGACTCACACACAGACGCACACTCTCACTGACAGACGCACACACTGACAGACGGACGCACTCACTGACCGACACATACACACTCACTGACCGACACATACACACTCACTGACCGACACACACACACATTCACTGACCGACACACTCTCACTGACAGACGCACGCACACACTGACCGACACATATACACTCACTGACCGACAAACACACACACAAACATTTACTCACAGACACACACACTTACAGACACACACACACACTCACTTAGACACACACACACACACACTTACAAACACACACACACATTCACGTAGACACGCACACTTACAGACACACACACATTTACTTACAGAGACACACACACACATACACACATTCACTTAGACACACACACTTACAGACACACATACATTCACTCACAGACACACACACACACACACACTTGCAGACACACACACATTCACTCACAGACACACACACATTTCCACCAACACTCACAAGCTGGAGGGGATTGCTTACCTGCAGTCTAGTGGAGCTGCTGGTCGGGCAGCCTGGGTAGGCGGCGAGGGAGCTCTGATTTTCCTGCTCAGCTCCCTCGTGCGCTGCTTAGTGATGCTGGGAGCCGGAGTGATGTCATATTCCGGCTCGCGGCTTCATTAAGCAATGCACGAGGGAGCTGAGCAGGAAGAGCTCAGATGAGCATGCTCCCTCGCTGCCCGCTGCCCGCCTATGGGGGGGCTCAAAAGTGGCCAGGCGGGATCTGCCTGGGCGCTTGTGGGCAGCTTTTTTTGCCGCTCCCTGCAAAGTGCCGCCCAAGGCAGATGCCTTGTTTGCCTCGTGTAAGATACGTCCCTGAGCCTTGGTACACCTCCAGTAGCCACTCCTCAGATAGCTACTAGAGGTGCTTCTTGCCATTCAGTGTCTCCACCCTCTGCATGGATACACTGAACTTTTCTAATAGAGATGCATTGATTCAACAGATCTCTATGAGGAGATGCTGATAGGCCAGGGCTCTGTTTGGCTCTGCCCCTGATCTGCCCCCTTAACAGTCTTAGCCAATACTATGGGAAAATATGTCAGCCAAGCAGGTAGATCAGGGGCAGCACCAGCAGCTGCAAACTTGCACAAAAGCAAGATTTCACTATATTTAGCTGGCAAGGTTGGGATCAGGGGGGCTAGATAGTGGTTTTAACACTACGGGGCCAGGAATACATGTTTGTGTTGCTGAACCTACAACCTTTAAATATCAGACATAAACTGTTATTTTTACTAACAACGGGTAAATATTTGCATCCAAAAAATACCAACTAGATCCCACGCTCCAGCAGAGGCATAGCGTGGGCGGCGCAGGGGGGGGGGGGGCGGCCGCACCGGGCGCAACATCTGGGGGGGCGCGGACTGGCCCACCGGGACACCGGGAAATTTCCCGGTGGGCCGGCACACTAGGGGGCCGGTGCACGGCCGCCTAGTGTACACCAGCCCCGGGAGCAATTACAGGGTGACCGGCAGGAGGGGAAGCGCTCCCCTCCTGCCGGTCACAGAATGTAGCGTGGCCGAGCAGGCAGACCGGGTAGGGGAGCTTCTGATCCCCTACCCGGTGTAACAGGAAGCAGTAAGCGAGCAGAGAATGCTCCTCCCGCGAGCAGGCAGGTTGGAGCGCTGCCGTGCGTTACCATGGCAACGCTCCGACCTGCCTGCTGTTTTCGCGGGAGGAGAGCGAAGTCAGCCTGCAGCCAGAGGAGCTGCAGGCTGAGCAGCACGCGCCACCACTGGACCACCAGGGATTGAATTGAAGCTGGGCCCTGACCAAAGCCCTGACCAAAGGTAAGGGGGGAGGGGACTAATACAAAAGTTTTTTTTTTAAATATAAATATATGAATGCTTTAAACCCCCCCCATACACACACTACACTCCTCCCCCTCACCAACAGCACCCCCCACACACACAGAACCCCCCCACACACACACAGAACCCCCCCACACACACACATAACCCCCCTACACACACACACAGAATCCCCCCCCACACACAGAACCCCCCGCACACAGAACCCCCCCACGCACACCGAACCCCCCCACGCACACACAACCCCCCCACACACACAGAACCCCCCCACGCACACAGAACCCCCCAACACACAGAACCCCCCACGCACACAGAATTCCTCCACGCACACAACCCCTTCACGCACATAGAACCCCCCCACACACACAGAACCCCCCCACGCACACAGAACCCCCCACGCACACAGAACCCCCCACGCACACAGAACCCCTTCACGCACACAGAACCCCTTCACGCACACAGAACCCCTCCACACATAAACAGAACCCCTCCACACATAAACAGAACCCCTCCACACATAAACAGAACCCCTCCATGCACACAGAACCCCTCCACACATAAACAGCACCCCTCCACACACACAGAACCCCTTCGCACACAAAACCGTTCCACGCACACAAAACCCCTCCACACATAAACAGCACCCCTCCACACATAAACAGCACCCCTCCACACATAAAAAGCACCCCTCCACGCACACAGAACCCGTCCACGCACACAGAACCCCCCCACACACACAGAACCCCCCACGCACACAGAACCCCCCCACGCACACAGAACCCCTCCACGCACACAGAACCCCTTCACGCACACAGAACCCCCCCCACGCACACAGCACCCCTCCACGCACAAACGGCACTCTCTCCACGCACAAACGGCACTGTCTCCACGCACTATGCTAAAATCCACGTGTTAGGGGGTGCAAATGACTTGCCTTGCCCCGGGTGCTGACAACCCACGCTACGCCACTGCGCTCCAGGGCTATGTTTTGACTTTTACTGTTACTAATTTCCATCCTATTATATAAAGATGCTATCCATATTTTAGTGATCAACTGTTAGCAACTTGAAATGTAAAGAATCAAAAGGTGGACTTTGTATACTATACTTACCACAACTGGATGGTAAAAAAAAGCTAACCATGCAAACATCTTCTTTGATCGGCCTCAAAGTGATTAGAATTTTGCATAGCTGCTTAAAGGACCACTCTAGTGCCAGGAAAACATACTCGTTTTCCTGGCACTAGAGTGCCCTGAGGGTGCCCCCACCCTCAGGGACCCCCTCCCGCCCGGCTCTGGAAAGGGGTAAGGGGTTAAAACTTACCTTTTTCCAGCGGTGGGCGGAGAGCTCTTCTCCTCCGATCTTCCTCTTCTCCTCCCCGTCGGCTGAATGCGCACGCGCGGCAAGAGCTGCGCGCGCATTCAGCCGGTCACATAGGAAAGCATTCATAATGCTTTCCTATGGACGCTGGCGTGCTCTCACTGTGAAAATCACAGTGAGAATCACAGTGAGAAGCACAATGAGACAGCCACTAGAGGAAATAGGGGAAGGCTTAACCCATTCACAAACATAGCAGTTTCTCTGAAACTGCTATGTTTATGAAAAAATGGGTTAACCCTAGAAGGACCTGGCACCCAGACCACTTCATTAAGCTGAAGTGGTCTGGGTGCCTAGAGTGGTCCTTTAAGTCTACTCAAATAAACTATTGTGAAGAACTGTTTACCTCCCTGGTATTACCAAGAACATTGATTGAACACTCTATCTCCTTCCACAGATGTTATACTATCATACAAAATTACAGATAGGAATTAAGGTTTACCGCAGAAAAAAAAGCAAAACAACCCTCCACACAAAACTTTATCAATAGGGGCAGCAAGGTACAACAGGCAACATCCTGTAACCAATATATCCGAAAATGTAAAAAGCTATGACAATACTGTGCTTCCTATTATAAATAACAAATAAACAAAGTGGCAAGCCTTTAAAATTCACACGGAAGCAATTTGTAAAAATAGAAGTAAAAGTCTATAAAAACGACAACTGTAACAAACAGTCTCTCAAACTTTACACTAGTGTAATTTGAGTGAATAAAGAAAAAAGTATTTTCAAATTGACAGGAAAGCAAATGGTTCAATTCACTCTGGAACAGTTTGTGTGAACAAAGCCTAAACATCTTTCCCAATTCACATTGGAGCAATTTGTGTGCAGCAAATTTCCTTGAGCTCAGCCATATACATGTTAACATGTAAAACGAAGAGGGAGAAACAATAGAAAAAGCTCAAAGGGTAAAATTGTTTAAACAGAAATATATTATAATATAAAAAAAGTAACAAGTTTGACTTTCTTCACATTTCCTCAAAGCTATACCAACACAACACATCTCAAGGGGATTCCTACAGTGGATCTGGAGCATTCTGTTGCAGAGTAATTGCAAGGAACTCCTTCCAATGTAAGTGTAGTCAGGCTCAGTATAGCAATAATAAAGTAAAAACCATTGTCCATCAATAAAAAAGAAGAAGTTCCCTAACGCGTTTTGCTGTTCAATAGGCTTTACCAATGGTACTTTCCTCTGTAGTCCCCTTCAAATTTAAATCTGCCGCACCTATTAGATGGGCAGTCTTATAGAGAGCAGTTTTCACATTTGTATTAGTTGTTATTATTCTTAACGCAACAAGGAATAATTATTTCTCATAGTCTAGTTGCACTCACAATAAAAAATTGTGTAATGATAAACTTAAATAGAAAATCCTTAATATCTTGACGCATGGGTGTCTATGGCAACACAAGCTCACATTAGTATTACCAGTTTCTGAATGCTCCTAAGATGTATGTAAGATCAGCACAAGTAAAATTGGTGGGTAGAATAAATCCTAAAATTCATTGGTACTTATACAAAGACTTAGAAAAGTTTCCATGGCAACATGCAATGGGTATAATTTAATTTATGTAAAAAAAAATGGCATGTGCCAAATTTGGCATTCAGGTTATGAGGGTCTAGGGTGTCCAATAACTAAATCCACCTTATCTTTTTCTTCCCTAATTCCTTAAAGTGATCTCCTTCTCTCCAATGTTTTGAGACCTGGTAAATAGCCCCAAAATATAATAAGCTGGCATCTACATTGCAGACTGTTGCAAAATGGGCTGACATTGTGTGCTGTAGAAGCCTTCTGGACAGTAATGGGATTCAAAAATTTTAGTAACCAGTTCCGACTAGGTTTCCAGCTCCACAGGGATGGCCCAAGACATTATGCTGCCTGGGACCAAGACTCCAGCTGTACCTACATTCACTGATCTAGCTGTACCTACATTCACTGATTTAGCTGTTCCTACATTCACTGCTCTACCTGTACCTACATTCACTAATCTAGCTGTACCTACATTCACTAATCTAGCTGTACCTACATTCACTAATCTAGCTGTACCTGCATTCACTAATCTAGCTGTACCTACATTCACTGCTCTAGCTGTACCTACATTCACTAATCTAGATGTACCTACATTCACTAATCTAGCTGTTCCTACATTCACTGATCTAGCTGTACCTACATTCACTGATCTAGCTGTACCTACATTCACTGCTCTAGCTGTACCTATATTCACTAATCTAGCTGTTCCTACATTCACTGATTTAGCTGTACCTACATTCACTGCTCTACCTGTACCTACATTCACTAATCTAGCTGTACCTACATTCACTAATCTAGCTGTACCTACATTCACTAATCTAGCTGTACCTACATTCACTGCTCTACCTGTACCTACATTCACTGCTCAAGCTGTACCTACATTCACTGCTCTACCTGTACCTACATTCACTAATCTAGCTGTACCTACATTCACTGATCTAGCTGTACCTACATTCACTGATCTAGCTGTACCTACATTCACTGCTCTACCTGTACCTACATTCACTAATCTAGCTGTACCTACATTCACTAATCTAGCTGTACCTACATTCACTAATCTAGCTGTTCCTACATTCACTGATCTAGCTGTACCTACATTCACTGCTCTAGCTGTACCTATGTACCTACATTCACTAATCTAGCTGTACCTACATTCACTAATCTAGCTGTACCTACATTCACTAATCTAGCTGTTCCTACATTCACTGATCTAGCTGTACCTACATTCACTGCTCTACCTGTACCTACATTCACTAATCTAGCTGTACCTACATTCACTAATCTAGCTGTACCTACATTCACTAATCTAGCTGTACCTACATTCACTGCTCTACCTGTACCTACATTCACTGCTCAAGCTGTACCTACATTCACTGCTCTACCTGTACCTACATTCACTGCTCTACCTGTACCTACATTCACTAATCTAGCTGTACCTACATTCACTGATCTAGCTGTTCCTACATTCACTGATCTAGCTGTACCTACATTCACTGCTCTAGCTGTACCTATGTACCTACATTCACTAATCTAGCTGTACCTACATTCACTAATCTAGCTGTACCTACATTCACTAATCTAGCTGTTCCTACATTCACTGATCTAGCTGTACCTACATTCACTGCTCTACCTGTACCTACATTCACTAATCTAGCTGTACCTACATTCACTAATCTAGCTGTACCTACATTCACTAATCTAGCTGTACCTACATTCACTGCTCTACCTGTACCTACATTCACTGCTCAAGCTGTACCTACATCACTGCTCTACCTGTACCTACATTCACTGCTCTACCTGTACCTACATTCACTAATCTAGCTGTACCTACATTCACTGATCTAGCTGTTCCTACATTCACTGATTTAGCTGTACCTACATTCACTGCTCTACCTGTACCTACATTCACTAATCTAGCTGTACCTACATTCACTAATCTAGCTGTACCTACATTCACTAATCTAGCTGTACCTACATTCACTAATCTAGCTGTTCCTACATTCACTGATCTAGTTGTACCTACATTCACTGATCTAGCTGTACCTACATTCACTGATCTAGCTGTACCTTGGTTCACTGCTGAAGCTGTACCTACATTCACTGCTCTAGCTGTACCTACATTCACTGATCTAGCTGTACCTACGTTCACTGATCTAGCTGTTCCTACATTCACTGCTCTAGCTGTTCCTACATTCACTGATCTAGCTGTACCTACATTCACTGATCTAGCTGTTCCTACATTCACTGCTCTAGCTGTTCCTACATTCACTGCTCTAGCTGTACCTACATTCACTGATCTAGCTGTACCTACATTCACTGATCTAGCTGTAACTACATTCACTGCTCTAGCTGTACCTACATTCACTGCTCTAGCTGTACCTACATTCACTGATCTAGCTGTACCTACATTCACTGCTCTAGCTGTACCTACATTCACTGCTCTAGCTGTACCTACATTCACTGGTCTAGCTGTACCTACATTCACTGATCTAGCTGTTCCTACATTCACTGCTCTAGCTGTACCTACATTCACTGCTCTAGCTGTACCTACATTCACTGCTCTAGCTGTTCCTACATTCACTGCTCTAGCTGTACCTACATTCACTGATCTAGCTGTTCCTACATTCACTGATCTAGCTGTACCTACATTCACTGCTCTAGCTGTACCTACATTCACTGCTCTAGCTGTACCTACATTCACTGATCTAGCTGTACCTACATTCACTGATCTAGCTGTTCCTACATTCACTGCTCTAGCTGTACCTACATTCACTGCTCTAGCTGTACCTACATTCACTGCTCTAGCTGTTCCTACATTCACTGCTCTAGCTGTACCTACATTCACTGATCTAGCTGTTCCTACATTCACTAATCTAGCTGTACCTACATGCACTGCTTTAGCTGTACCTACATTCACTGATCTAGCTGTACCTACATTCACTAATCTAGCTGTACCTACATTCACTGATCTAGCTGTACCTACATTCACTGCTCTAGCTGTACCTACATTCACTGCTCTAGCTGTACCTACATTCACTGCTCTAGCTGTACCTACATTCACCGATCTAGCTGTACCTACATTCACTAATTTAGCTGTAACTACATTCACTGATCTAGCTGTACCTACATTCACTGCTCTAGCTGTACCTACATTCAAGGAATTAGAGGGTAGTAGACTCAGTTGTTTACATTTTCCTTATTTTATTTTAATTCTTATTTATTATTTTTCAAGTCAATGCTGGTCAAATAATAACATGTTACATATATAAATATGCAGTATATGACAGAAGATATCATGAGACATAGTGGAATATATGCAAAAAAAGACAATAAGGATTAACAATTATATGTAAGATAATACAACTGCGAGTGACCTGATTGACTATTATATAAAAATAAATAAATAATCAATTATCCGTAATATAGGAAAAGTAATGAATTCTCTCTTAATGTTGTCTGTGAAGTCATGATGAGTAATTTGTTTTACCAAACATAACGATAATGCACTCCAAGTACCAGACCATAAGTAACTGGCTCAGTATAAAATGCCTAGCTCAGGAAACACACAGAGCATTTTGCATCTCTCAAAGGTTGAAGAGACTCGCTGTTGTCTAATAATAACCCTAGGGCTTTTATATTCACAGGTTATTTGGCAGACCTACTGAGAAACTGAGAAAAATGGCACAAGGTGAGATTTGGAGTAGATGGTAGAGGTGAGAATTTGTGGGGAAAATAATACTGGGAGTATGTAGCTTGGAACAATTAATTGTAGAATATGGCTGAACTCAATTAATTAAGGGAATAGGGTAAAAGGAAAATGTAAATGGCTGAACAACAGGTTTGTGACGGAACAATCCAAGCACTGAATTCTAATTTATTCACCAATGGTATAGCAATGGAAGGGGTCACATCAAATTAGGGTAAGGATATTAGTAGGTATATTATTTGGAGACATTCTGGATTCGAGAACAATCTGGGAAGCAGTGGTACATTAACTGCTGGGAACAGCAGAGAAAGTAAAATATGAATTTTGGGACAGGAACTTTCCTTAAATAAATATATGTAGGATTTAATTTGGACATAGCTTTAGGATGTTGAGGTTTGGTGTGCCATGTGGAAGAATACATTTCATTTAGACACCAGAATATATTGGGCCAAAGCTGATTTTACATCCAAAGCACATCAATCACATCCCCTGTGTTTCTGAATGACAATGAAAAACCTCACTTCTATTTTTTTTTTATAAATCTTTATTTTTCAGTGCAGTAAAGAATACAAGTGTTTGGTATGGCCACAACAGCCATGTCAAAATATTCAACATTCAACATTCAAATATGGTATATGTCCATACATGTTAAAGGGTCGGGTTGCACCCTTTTAGATATGGGTAAAGGTCAGGTTTTGTCAAAGCTAGGTGGACAGGGGTGCATTCTGGGTTGCCCTCGGTGGTTATACCTGGCATCCCCGTGATAGCCCGATGAGGTTGGACCCCCGCGGTTTTTAGAGCAGTTGGCCCTCTGCGCTGCCGTATGTCCTGTAAGTAGGCGTGAGGTGTGTGTGGGCTGGGTGATATGCTATTGTTTGTGACAGTTGTTCTGTGTGAGGCACAGCTAGTCTATATAGTCTGGGTGAAGTGGGGCCTGTGTGAGCAGTTGTGGTCCGACTATGTGATCTGCAGGTTGCAGAGGCGTGTGAGGACAGACCAGTACTGGGCTCACGTAGGGAAGCTCCATGGAGTGTAGCCCCCCTGTACCTTGGGGCCAAGGGGGGTGGGGGGTGCAATATTGTGCACCGGAGCACAGAGACCCAATCTCTGGGTGTCACAATCATTTCCTAATGGCCTGGTGGGTAATGTAAGGCAATTAACTTGCATGAAATATGCCCAGCTGTCGGTATGTGAAGGCTAATTAAAAGTAAATCAGTAACATAACATAACATAAAGTGTCCCGGAGTTAAAATACAACTTTGTTGCAGTATTCTTGTGGTCAGGTCGCGTTGCCTCGTTTCCCTCTGGGTGTGGGGATGTCTGTGTCCTCCATGGGCGTTGTTCGAGGGCGGAGGGCGGCGGCTTCAGGTTGGTCAGCTAGGCCCAATGTGGCTAACAGGGCCGGGCCCTCCTTGAGATCTGAGGCCTTATAGTTTTGTCCTTCCTTAGAGACCCATAGGGTTTTTGGCGTTGCCCATCTATAGGTGATCCCTGCGTTCCGCAGCTGTGCGGTGAGTGGCTGCATTAACTTGCGTCATAAGAGTGTGTCTCTGCTTAGATCCTGAAAAAGGGATATTTGGCTTGTTTCAAAGTCATATGGGGTTTTTCCACGAAAAGCGGCCATGAGTCCTAGCTTGTCTGTCATCGAGCAGCAGCGGAGGATGAGATTGCGTGGTGCCAAGGTGGGTGCCTGTGGTGACTTGGCAATCCTGTATACCCAGTTGAATAGGAATTGTTTGGCCTATTTCGCAGGCAGGACTGAGCCCACTAGGTGCCTGATGTAATGAGGCATTTCTTCTAAGGGAAGCGTCTCAGGGATCCCCCTAATTTTTATGTTTTTTTCCTCCTGCCCCTGTCGTCCATTATGTTAAGCTGTCTGGCCATTGTGGCCTGTGTGGTTTGGATTTGTGGGACCTGGGCACTCAGGGTACAGTAGTCTTGTGTTAGGCCTGCGAGGCCTGTCTCATTAGCTTGGGTGCGCTCTGCCACTGCTTGTACTGTGGTGGTTAAAGCTGCTAGATCTGCCTTCCACATCTGTTTCAGGTTACTCTGCAGGCCTGTTAGCATGCTTTGTATGTCTCTTTTAGAGGCCGGGCCGGGATCCCCTGCCGTGTCTGTTGGCGCAGGGTGTGGGCTTGAGGGTGAGCTGTCTAAGTGAGTCTCATCGACCGAGGACGCTGGGGAGGCCGTGGTGGTAGGGCCTGTTGCGAGGGGGAAGTTGACAGCATATGGCTAATGTACCGGTGCTGTTTCGGGCTTTGTATAGGCAGTTTCTGTGTCTTGCGCCCCATCTAACCTTCCTCTCGGAAGGCCCAGGTATTCCTGTATGTCCCAGCTTCTGGATTGTCTGGTAAGGTCTCTAGGCAGGCCGCCCACGCGGTAGGCCTTAGCGCCTCGGGTTCGGGTTTTTGTGCCCGATGTGGCAAAGAAGGGCATCTGCGGGTTCGGCAGTAGATGCTGCAGCTGTTCCCTTCGTTTCCAGCCTGTGTCTGTGCAGGATGCTCTTGGATTTTGGCAGATAAGATTTTTCTATGCCGGAGCTCAAATTAATGGCGTCCTCTCCGGTGCGGTGACAAGCCCCGCCCCCTCACTTCTATTTTTATCCATACAAATTTGGACCACACTATGCTTCTCACGGCTTATCATTGCCTTACAAATTTGCAAGATGTAGTGATATTGGTGCCTAGAGGATCATTTTAAATGCATACATAGCAGCCATGCAGAATTTTAGCTTGAGGTATACAGTAGACCTCTGCTTATTTTTAAGTGTATAAGGGCAGTCTTAGCAGTACCCACAGCCATTCATACTAAGACTGATGATATTTGTGTGTGTTTGTGTTCTATATTCACAATATGGGTGGCAACATATGTTTATTCTTTTGCTAAGTAAGTATAATATAGTGTGATGTACATGACCTGAAGATGTGTCACAGTTTCCCATGAAGTTTTTCCTTTAGTTGATATTCAGGTACTGTTACCTGGCTTTAACAGCACAATTTAAAAAGTCTTTATATCTTATTATTATCCAAACTTAACTCCTGCTTTGATAGGGCATAATTGCTCTATTCTTTCTTATAAAGCCTCCCTTTTAATGACCTTCTGAAGAGAGATGACTAGCATTCTCCCCTTTACATGGGCTTAATCTAATCATCCTTAGATGCTGCTTAATCTATATATGGTCCTCTTTATTGAAACAATGAATATTCTCAATTTATTATCGTACCATATGATAAATACCGCCAAACGCAGACTTATATTAAACTGGAATTGATCAAAGGATGTATGTAAAAATGTATGTAAGAACAAGAGATGGATTTATCAAACAGACACTTGCTTTAAACAAAGCAGTTCCTGCAATGAAACGTACTTTAATTCTAATAAACCTGTTAAGCCATCTTGAAACCAGTGGCACATTAGAAGAGGCATGAATATTATAAAATATGTAAATATGAAGTAAAGGAGGTGTAAAATTAGAGGCTTGATTAATGTGAGTAAAAACTGGAGCCAAGAATATTTTTATGGCTCCTAAAGGCTTGATCTGTTAGCAGAAACTGTCTCCAAATATTTACATCCAGTTAAATAATTGCTAAAAAATTCAAGTTCATGGCTTGAAATTGTCAATATACAGTAGTTGAGCTTCAAAGCAAATGTGACTGTGGATCCACTACACTAATTTTGTAGGAACACAATTGCGACATTTACCAAATGTTTTTTTCTCACTAAAAATAGAGGATTTTGCTGAGACTATCAAGAGCTTTACCCAAGAATACACATGATATGTATACAACCAGAAGATTATTTTTAACTGTTAGAAACCCATGTTGATTTTAAGTGCTTTCCATGGTTAAAGTGGGAATGGAATCCATTGATGTAAGGTTGTTCTCTTAAACACTCTGTGAAGATCTTTTGGAAACTCTTGGCAATACCACCCTTCTGGACCTATAAAACTATATACCACCCAACATTAGGATGTATGAGATCAGGGCAATACCTGAGAGGGCATCGCCAGTGATGCAACTGGTGTTACTGACAACATCCATGATGGGTGTGCCCACTTGGCTGAAGCAATGTCTGCATAGTCCTAGCGCCCATTCACGGCACAAACACGTCTAATGATATGCTCACACTGTGCTGCTGGAAGATAATTTCTTCTAAACAAACTCATTTTCCTGGCACTATAGTGTTAATAGGTACCCCCCCCCTACCCTCATGGCCCCCGTCCCGCTGAGCTTAAGGGGGAGGAAGGGGTTAAAATCTTACCTTTCACCAGCGCCAGGGGAAATCTCCCTCTTCCGACGTCAGCGCTGAATGCAGCATTCAATCAGTCCATAGGAAAGCATAACTCAGTGCTTTGCTATGGACATTAGTGTCTTCTCACTGTGATTTTCACAGTGAGAAGCGCGGTAGCGCCTCTAGCGGCTGTCAGTGAGACAGCCACTATGTGCTGGATTAACCCTATTGTAAACATAGCAGTTTTTCTGAAACTGCTAGGTTTACAGCTGCAGGGTTAATCCTAGATGGACCTGGAACCAGGGCCGGTGCAAGGATTTTTGGGTACATAGGCGAAGTTGCATTTTTCCGCCCCTCCCCACCCCCCAAAAAAAACCATCTTCACCTATGTGCCTCTTAACCAGCCCCTCTGCCTTCCCTGTCCATTAGTGGCCCCCTCCCTTCCCTGTCTCTTAGTGTTCTTCTCCCCTCCCTGCTCTTTCCCCTGTCCCTTGGTGTTTCTCTCCCATTCCCTCCCTGTCCCTTGGTGCACCGCCCACCCCTTTAGTGGTCACACTCCCCTTCCTGGTGTGCCTCCTACCTCTCTTGTAGCATTGCCGAGCGTAGCAGATCCCCTACAGGAGCTTCACAGGTACAGGAAACAGAAGCTCCTGTAGCGCGCTCCGCTCTGCCACGCTACACTCAGTGGTGAATACACACTGACAGTCACACACTCAATGACAAACACACAGACGTCACTGACAGACACAGACTCATTGATCTGACACACACTCATTCATTGACACACACACACTGACAGACACACACTGATTGACACTCATTGACAGACACACTGATAGTCACACACAGACTTAATGACAAACATACTCTCACTGATTTGACAGACACTCACAAACACACACTCATACACTGACAAACACACTCATCATACACTGACAGGCACACTTATACACACACTCATACAATCACTCACAGACACACACACACTCAGTCACAGACACACACTCACTCACACACATACACACTCAGAGACACACACACTGTCACTCACAGACACACACACTCACTCACACATACACACTCAGAGACACACACACTCAGTCACTCACAGACACACACACTGTCACTCACAGACACACACACTCACTCACACACTCACGTACACACTCAGAGACACACACACTCAGTCAGACACACATCACATACATTCACTAATTATTATTTTTACAAATAAGCATTTTCCACCCAGCCTCCCTACCTGGAGAGCTGGTGTGGTTGATGGATCCCTGGGATCCAGAGGGGCTCCTGGTGGCGTGCAGCAGTGGTATGATCAGAGGCGGCGAAGGAGCTCTAATTTCCCTGCTCTCAGAGGGAGCTGAGCGGGGAAATTAAAGCTCCCTCGCCACCTCTGATCATACCACTGCCGCACGCCGTGCCGGGGGTCCAGAAGGTGGCCTGGCAGGAGGGAGAGCTTCCCTCCTGCCGGTCACTGAAATCTTGCGCCCCAAGAGCCGGTGCGCTCTAAGGCAGATGCCTGTGCCGCCTTATGGACGCGCCGGCCCTGCCTGGCACCCAGACCACTTCATCAAGCTGAAGTGGTCTGGGTGCCTATAGTGATCCTTTAAGGAGCATTACATTAGGAGATATTGTACATGCATGCTCTATAGTTCTCCCATTCATATGAACAGGAGAAACTGGACTGACTATGAGAATCCTGGCCATTGTCTAGTTGGCATGGTAGACTGAAGAGATGTCTGAGACGATGAATTGATGTAGATTAATTTAGAAATAAACAAATATGTTTAAATGTCTATCTGTTCCTGTCCAAATCTGAGATGATTAAATTGCGTATACGCAGAAGTAAGCTCACACTGACACATGGAGTTCAGGTTAAAAGCACTTCAGAAAATTTAATGGCATCGCGTTGGAAAACAGTTATGCAGACCTTTTTAAAGGCAAAATGACATCATCATTGAATATCAGATAATAACAAATAAACATCATTAATTGGATTAAATGTTATGTGACTATATCAGTGTCCACCCATCAATTTTATTAATTGGCTCAGGGGTTTGAGTGACTAGCTAGGTGTCCTCCCACCGGGAGGTGGTATTGTTCTGGACAAGGGTGCGGACAGAAGGCTCAGGCGCCATCTTTCCCAGCATGAGGTTTACTCGGTGGAAAGGGGGGCTTGAGCGTCATTTTACACAGTCAGTGATGTCAGGTCTTGTGGTCAGGTGCAAGGTTCTCTTATGAATAGAACATTTCATTAGTACAGTGTTCTCATGGCCTTGGCTCTGGCCTTGGTTATACTATGTTGCAAGTTAAAGGAAATTCAGCAGTTCCTGGGTTAGTCATGTCTTTATAGAAAATACAGTCTCTGTTCATTGTATTAAATGTTGCTGGGAAATTCTGTCATGTAATGTAGTTTAAGATGGAGGATCTGTCAGGTAATGAGAACAAAATGGAGGGTCTGTCACAGTGTAAGGTTAAAATGGAGTTAGTACAATAATTCAATACAAGTTCAATAAAGATTTTTAATAATTCTACATCAAACCTACTACAAACCTAAAAGATTTGGGTTGGGATTATCTTATTAACATATTTTATTGGATTTTAGTTCAGTATCTAAAAGGGTAAAAATCCCCTTATGGAGTGCCCTATAACATATTTAAATACAGACCGCAGACTGCCTCACTGTGTGTGCTGATTTGTTCATAATAACTTAGAAATTGTTGTTCATAACTATAAACATTTGTTCATTGTATAATATGGTAAAGAAATGCATTGCAATTAAAGAATTCCAACCTATGTTTCTGTTTATATGTTGGTTTATGTTAAAGGCAAACAATATTTGTTTGCTCTAATTAAAAAACAAAATATAAATAACAGTCCTTAACAACTTTCTTTTTCTGTGCTATATAAAATATTTGCACCTCATTTCTATTTAAGTCATCTTCTTGCAGTTAATACACAGCTAATCTGTGGATTGCATCATAGATATTAAAATCTAATTGCTGAATGTGAATCATGCGTGTGTGGCATATGTCTACAACTTTCAATTATGTCAACTTGGCTATAATCATCGTATTCAACAATAAACCCTCACTGTCCATTTTTCTCTCACATTGTACTTTAGGCATGGATTCTCAGTTCCTGTTATGTGTTACTGACAAAGAACACCCCAATATGTGTTCACCAATATCTCCTTAGTACAGTGATACCATCCATGTATAGGTGTGTCGGATTCTCTGGGGGCTAAAATACCTTATTTGGAGGGTGCGCATTCCAGTTTTCCAACTTGGAATTTTCACAGCAGGTCATCATGCAGTCATGTCCCATTTGGGACATTTTTTAAGCCGGCCAATGTAATTTCCCCCCATCAAACCATATATTTTTGAAAAGTAGATACACTAGGGTATTTCAAATGGTGGTATTTTAACACTTTCCATGCACTAATTCTACCACCAGTCTCTGTCAAACTTATGGGTAGTCATTTTTTGTGTTATTTTTTACACAAATTCTAGGCATTCTAGGCATGGATTCTCAGCTCCTGTTAGGTGTTACTGCCAAATAACACCCAAATATGTGTTTAGTGAGTACAGTGATACCAACCATGTATAGTTTTGTTGGGTTGTTTGAGGGGTGCAATGCCAAACATCTGACACGTGTTTTTCAAATTTGACATATCTTCTTTGCCTATCTTCTTTTTGGGGGCCTTTTTCTTGCCATGAGGGTGCAAATATTTGAAAAGTTGACACCCCACGGTGTTGTATATGGAGTGTTTTCATGCCTTTGTGGCAATTGTTTTAGTCAAGTATTGATTATTGCAAGAAAACACTCTAGGTTGTTTTCTGCAAGGCTTCCTGAGTATACCCATGTCCCCCATACATAGGGTAAACGTAACCAAAGAAAAACTGAACGGCAAATGTAAAAAAAAACTATCATTTGTGTGTGTTATCATTTGAAGCAGTCCCCAATGCAGAGTCCAGTCTTTCCAGGGCAATCAGGACAGTGATATACGGTATATTTTCTCTGCCCCCTCTTAAAGCAGACTCTGCATTTATTTTGGGCATTCTGCTTTGCTGCAGATGGAGGGATTTAAAAAATAAAATGTGTAGCCCCAACTCTGCTCTCTCCCATCATCATCGCTTTCTTGTGCTCTCAGCTCTGCCTCGTAGAGAGACCTCCACAGTCCTCTCAGTGTGGATGGTGGTAAGTCTCTGTACTTAACTGCCAACAGCTCCTCTTGGCGCAGAGCTGAGGTCTCCCCTCTTCGTAGCCAGGTGCGTGCAAGTTGTCCTGGGAAACCTGCGTGGTTATTTTTTATTGTAGCGCAAGCTACTGTATACAATACAGTAGCTTGAACAAAGGGACACATGTATAAAAATTGTCTGTATACAAGTGGTACCCTTTGTTCATCAGGGGGAATATCAGGTCCCAGACAATCTTGCCACTGGTTCCCATATGTTCTGGGCAACCTGGAGTGTCAAGGTAGCTATCCTTTCCCTCGTACACCCGGAAGGCCCAAGTATACCCAGTCTCGCTATCACAGAGCTTATACATCTTTTTTTTTTTTTTTTTTATTCTTTATTTATTTCAAGGTAGAACAGTACAACAAAAGTGTGATATTTCAATACATTTTTAAGGCATCGTTACATTGTGTATCCCGCAGTCCCATCAATCTATTAAGAGCCATGGATTAACACATCCAAGACTGTTACTGTATCAATGTATCCTGCAATGAGAACCATAGACAGGATCATGCTGAGTACCTGTTCTCCCTGGTATTTTAATTTATAATATAAAATGAGAAACAAATATAACATAAAGATGTAACATAGTACCATACAGGCAAAGCTTTGGTCGATAGATCATGCCTCATCATTTCCAGGTATCAAAAATGCGTATCTAATATATCGGTATCTTAAACGCTTACAAATCGATATCTAGTTGTGTTATTGAGCATAGGCCCATATCCTTTCGAAATGCAAGTCGGTTGCATTGTGCATGGTTCTATTGTTACATTTGCCATCATATTTTACGATAAGAATAGATATAGTGAAAGAAAAGAGAGAGGGGTAAGTAAGGGTTTTAAGGTAGAGATAAGCAGGAGAGGGGGTAAAGGAGGGAACTGCAGGGGGAGAGAGGGAGGGGGCCTCATAACAGCCCCCACTCCCTCGGTACAATCCTGTCCTGGGAGGTCTCCGTTGTGTGTGAATCAGGCACTCGCTGCGCTGGCCATCCAAGGGCCCCAAACTTTTTCGAATTTTGTCATCGTGCCTCTAACCCGGGACGTAAGGTCATCCATGAGATAATTATCCTTAATCTTCTGGATTACCACCGCCAATTCCGGAGCCTCACTCCTCAGCCACACCTGTGCCAAGGCTCTCCTAGCGGCTAGGGTAACTTTATGTAGTAAAGTCTGTTCCGCTCTTGTCCACTTATCAATAGATCTAGATAGCAAGAACACCCATGGGTCTAGTGGGATCTCTCTCTCAAAGATATCTTGCAATAGCTGCGCTATTTGCCGCCAAAAGACTTGCGCTATTGGGCATTCCCACCACATGTGAACATATGAGCCTTTGAGGCCGCACCCTCGCCAGCATAGGTCCGTAGTGATTCGGTTCATACGACTCAGCTTAACCGGTGTAACATACCAGCGAAATAACGGCTTATATGATTGTTCCTGCAGCGAGACACACATAGAGGACTGCGCGGCTGCCTCCCAAATTTCCTGCCACTCTATTCCTTCCAGCGTCTCACCCAAATCTGCCTCCCATTGGTCTATATATGTCAGTCCTCCCCATTCTAAAGTGGTATTGCACAACTGCGAGTAAAGTAGGGAGATCAGTCTGCTCGGAAACTGTTCCTTCGCACACATTCTTTCAAAAAATGTCATCTGTGTTACAGCGACTTGTTTAACCCGAGTGTCTTGAGCATAAGCTCTAATCTGGAGGTACCGAAAAAAATCAAAGGGACGCATAGGTGATTTGTTTCGCAGTTCCTCAAACTTGATAAACGACCCCCCCTCGTACAGCTGGTGTAATCTCTGTAACCCTGCCCGTTCTATACCTCTAAAATCTCGGGCCGTCATCCCTGGAAGGAAAGCCTTGTTCCTCAACAGAGGGGTCATTGGGGAGGGGGAGGACGCCAGTCCGTACTTAGGGGCGGCCATATCCCATATCCTCAAGGAGTTGAGAATCGCTGGGCATGAAACTTCGATATTCGGCCTGTGCTCCCTAGGGGTCCACATAAGGAACTGAGGCATATCTAACCCCATAAGGGACGCTTCCAGATCTACCCATCTCCTTTCCTCCGGTGGAGTGTGCCACAATGCCACCTGGGCTAGTTGGGCTGCCTCATAATAAAAATAGAGGTGTGGAAGACCAAGGCCACCCCTGTCCTTAGCTCGGTAAAGAATATTACGGGAGACCCTGTGTTTCTTATTCTGCCAATCATTTGTTGGAGTGGACCCAAGTCAGATCTGGTTATCTAATCGGGAGTGCTTGAAACAAGAACAGTAGTCTAGGGAGTACATTCATTTTCACGGAATGAATCCTCCCCATCCAAGATATTGCTTTATCTGTCCATTGCTCCATGTCCGTCATCAACGTCTTTATCAGTGGCGTATAATTCTGATGAAATAAGTGAGTCGGATTTGCTGTTAATCGTATGCCTAGATACTTTATGTGCTCATTTGCTATTCGTATGTTATACCTTGTCCCAATGTAAGTGATGTCCCGATCTAGCATACCTAAAGGTAACACGCTGGATTTGTCCATATTAACCCTGTATCCCGCCAATTTGCCAAAGTTCTTCAATACTTCCGTCAGCGCCGCCATAGACGCTCTCGGCTCGGTCAGGGTCAGCAATACGTCATCGGCGAACGCCGATACTACATAACTATGTCCTCCGACGTCCACTCCTTTAATGCCCGGGGTCTTGCGTATTGCCTGAAGGAGTGGTTCTAACGATAAGGCGAACAACAAGGGGGACAGCGGACAGCCCTGTCTAGTGCCGTTACTCAGCTCGAATGTATGAATCTGTGCTCCCGCGATGCGAATGCGCGCCCTGACGCTGGTATACATAGCCCGTACCGCCGTTGTAAACTGGGGTGGGAAGCCGAAATGATCCATTATCGCAAATAGATAAGGCCATTTAACCCTGTCGAACGCCTTTTCGGCGTCTAACGACAGTAACATCGTCGGTATTTTTCTTGTGGTTTGTCTCCAAATGAGATCTACATTGCGCCTGGTATTCTCGAAAAGTTGTCTATTTGGAATAAATCCCACTTGGTCTGGATGTACAAGTCTGGAAAGCATCGGGTTAATCCTGGCGGCCAGAATTTTCGCAAGTATTTTGGAATCGTGGTTAATAAGGGAGATCGGGCGAAAGTTTTCTGGGAGCGTCAGATCCCGTCCCGGTTTCGGTAATAAGACAATATCAGCCAGTGACATGTCCCTATCGGGGGTACCTCCATCTATCAATTCGTTGAACCAAGCTTCCATATGCGGCACTAAGTCTTCCCTAAAGGTTGTATAATAGGAGCCATCGAAACCGTCCGGTCCCGGTGCCTTGTTACTCTTCAATGCAGAGATCGCTGCATCTACTTCCTCTGCTGAGATCGGTCTCTTCAAGCCCGCCCTCTCCGCTCCACTTAGTTTTGGCAAGTCCAGCCCATCAAGGAAGGTGCAGAGGTTATCGCTCTCATTTCGCATTCCGGTTGGGTCTGTCGTGGAATGATTGTACAGTTTTGTGAAAAATGCTGTGAATACCTTCGCTATATTCGTAGGATCAGTATGGTGTTGACCCGAGGCATCCTTGATCTTAGTAATTTGGGTTCTATGCTGACGTGGTCTGAGCGATCTCGCCAATAGGGTGTCCATCTTGTTCGCTTTTTCAAAGAAAGTCCGTTTAGACCCTATAATTGCCCGTGCCGTGTCGTCAAGCAGCGTTTCCTTTACTGAGGTCCTCAATTCCTGAACCGCTTGGAAGTTGGCGGGTGTAGCGTCCGTCTTATGTCGCTGTTCCGCCTTACGTAAAGTGTCCAAAAGGGATGATAAAAATAGGGCCTTACGTTTCTTCTTCAACGTAGCCTCACGAATCAAGATGCCTCTGATAACCGATTTATGAGCCGACTACACCGTCACCCTCGACAGACCCGATCCGGCTTCTCTAGCAAAGTATTCAGTTATTTCCTTCTGCACCGACTCCACGATCGCATGATCACGGAGCAGCGACGTATTCAGTTTCCAGGACCACGGGGACGCCACGCTCAGTTTATCTAGTGTTAAGGAGACGTCCGCGTGATCCGACCAAGTGATGGAGCCCACCGACGACTCCGATACCTTGGGGACCAAGGATGGACTAATCAAAAACAGATCTATTCTCGGGGGGCGGAGCCTGGCAGAGTACCGGAGCAGACACGCTTTCTCCGAGCTCCGCAACAATCCATGAAAATCGCAAGTTTTGCGGCTGATAACGGGCACATAGACGGTCCACAAAACATATTTACGGTACAGCAACCGACATGGGCCGAAAAAACAAAAAGCCGAAAGCCGATAAGGACTTCCCAAGTCGAGATATCGGCGAACTATTCCGCAATAAGCAGCAGGCCGCGTGGGACAAGATGGCCGCCCTGGGAGAGGATTTCTCCTGTTCCTCGGAGGAATACTCCGTCGACCCGGAGGAAGGAGCTGCCGCTAACCTAAGTGCTTGCCCCGGGCACAAGAAGCAGGACGACGGGGAGCCTGTTACGGCAACTATGCTGAGGGCGATGCTTGCTGAACTGCGCGCCAACATTGCGGGAGACATGGCCCACTTCCAAAAGGCAGTGGACTCCGCGACAACCAAAATTGCCCAACTGGAGGCAGCGCACAGCACCCACTCCAGACTATCTGTAGTGGAGAAGAGGTTGGAAGAGCTGGAAAAGCTACACGCTAATACAACGGGCAGACTGGACACGCTGGAAGATGTGAGGAGAAGGTACAACCTCAAGTTCAGAGGGGTGCCGGAATCTGTAGGGGTCTCCGACTTACCTCACTTTCTTCGAAGGTTCATTGCGGCCTACATGCCGCCTAAACAAGCGAAGGCAGTCAAACTCGATGGTATGTTTCGTATCCCGGTACCAAAAACTGCTCCACCCTCCACAACTCCGGACATCATAGTTCGTTTCCAGTCGCTACAGGACAGGGCCCTGCTCCTCGCAGCAGTGAGGGGGAAGAATCAAATAACATTTGAAGACGCCACGCTGCAGATCTTCCCGGACCTCACCAGAAACACACTAGCCTGGCGCCGCTCCCTGCGCCCACACCTGCAGCTTATGCGGGCACAGGACATTACCTACCGCTGGGGCATGCCGAGGACTCTCCTTTTCCAGGTACAGGGGGAAGCATACCGAGTGAGCACCCTGCAAGACCTCAAAGAACAACTGCACAAGCTGGGCTTCCCCTCCCCGACTGCTACTTCTGGGTCTGGACTGGCTCGTATTGACCCGGCTGAAATCCGGGAGTTCGTGCCCCGCGCTGCACGGGTCTCCCCAAAACCCGGACCTGCGACCTGACTGCAGAATCTGAGACCGTCCCAACAGCAGCATACTAGGGCATTACAGCCCCTTAACTATCAGGACTAGCCGAAAGATGACATCCAAATGTTTTTTTTTTGTTTGTTTGTTTTTTTTACACTCAGTTTTATTACCACCGTATGGTCTTTCATTTTAATGTATTCTATTTCCTTTTTGTTTAAAGTACCGTGCACTTGCTATACTCTGCCATAGGTACACGCATACGATAACTACGACACATAGTCACATAACGGGGAGAGCTTTTTATTGCCTTATAAGTTTGCTTATACAGCTCGGAACACAGACCAAACCGGCCCCTAACACGCTGATACTCTGTCTAACATGACACATAATCTACTGAATTACCCCCCCCCCCCACCTCTCACTTATCATAACCCACAGGGACTCTTGAGCCCCCTAATCCTACCCCAACAGGGAAGAGAGGGTGACCCCATAGGTGGTGGCACCTATTAGTTCCCATAGAGATTTGCATCACCACCAATGTTATGCCTTTTCTGACACTAACTTTCTGTTAACATAAAAATGTGCTATGCTTATAATGTCACGTATGTATACAAATATGCGATTGTGAAGCCTGCATACGCTGTCGTGGCAATGTATGCTTCTATTGTTCTTTCCTGCACAACCAAAATAAAGAATTAAAAAAAAAAAAAAAGATCTATTCTCGAATAAGTGTCATGAGGAGCTGAGTAGAATGTAAAGTCATTATCATCCGGGTGGTGCGCCCTCCAGACATCGACGAGGCCCGTAGCTTGCATAAAAATATGTAACAATTTGTCCTGCCCGCCCCGTCTATGTGACCTGGGGAGACCCTTAGCAGGTCCCCTATCTCTCGCCGGGCATGGAACCGCGTTGAAGTCGCCCCCTACTATTACCATTCCATGCGGCAATGTGTTGATAATCTGGGTTATCCCCTCCCAAAACTCTTTAGACGGGCCGTTCGGACCGTAAAGATTTAGTATATGAATACTGTGAGAAAATAACGTCCCTGATAAAAGCACAAAGCGACCTCCCGGGTCCATGTGCACCTTTGAAACATTGAGCGGGCATCTGTGGTGTATCAAAATAGCTACCCCATTCCTCTTATTAAGGGCCCTAGACTCATATGTAGTGCGGTATGTATGGTCCCTAAGCACAAACTTTGCCGTCGCCTGGATGTGTGTCTCCTGCAGGAATGCTACATCGGGATTTAATCGTTTGAGCTCCCTAAACATGAGGCGTCGTTTTTTGGGTGCATTAAGGCCTTTAACATTCAATGATAGCAACTTCAGCGACATGGGACCGTCCTATGGGCTGCGCAACAATTAGGTGAAATGTTAAGCATGTGCTGTAAAGTTACCTCGTTTACCTTTTTCGTGGATAGATGGAGTACTGTGAGCCAGCGCTTCCTAGTCCGTTTAGAGCCCTTGGGATCAAGTAATCTACGTCGGGCTTTCCCCCAACTGCCTCCTCGTAACCGTCTGTACCGTCGGATCTCCTCCGCTCCCCCCCTGAGGGGTAGAATGTAAGGGATGGATAGAGTAAAGGGATGGGTAAACAGGAAAGTGTAGAATAGAAATAGAGGGAAGAAGAAAAACATGTAATACAAATATTGCCTGGTCTTACCTATAGCCAGGTCCAAACGGGGTATACGTCCCATCTCCCCCGGGTTGTATATACAATTTCCGGAGCAGCGGGGACGCAGACCAACCTACAAAGGTACCTCCAGGGTACCCACATAGTTACAAAACGCATCATATTATACATATAAGTGAAAACAACGGCGGATATAACAGTAACCACCGGCACATGAATTATGAGGCCATGAGGAGCTATGTCCCCTACATACATTGAACCTATATAAGCCCACCCTCTGGGGAACTCCTTCACCCCTTCTGTGGCTCCCCTCATCGCGAATGTGGGGTGTGCTCGGTCCCCCTCATGGCCCCCCGTTTTCTAGAGGGGAAGTAACCCCACCCCGTGGCCAAATGGGGGCTATAAACATAAGAAACTCACCCATAAGGCCCCACGTCCCTATTGGGTTCCCACCTATAAGTCGGCAGCGCTGCGGGAATAAGTAACCAGAGCGCTAAGTGTGGCCAAGCGAAAGGGGAAGGGGGGGGGGACCGTGGGGACAGGGGCGGACGGGAGGGGGAGAGAAACCAACAGATTACATAAAATTCGTACAGGGGGTTAACCCCATATGACCCTCCTCCACCCCCGCGTATTACCAACATCATCACAGTCTCAATTCGGGTAGTCAAATGTTTCAGTGGCCATCTCCATTGAGATTGAAAATTCGCTACCTTTGCCTGAAATCCACATGTAAGCCACCTGAGTACAGTCTCCCCCCTCCGCCCGACCCCAATGTGCAGGCCATCAGGCTACAGGCCCCTCCATCCCCCGCCCGCCTCCCAAACGCAAGCTTTCCAAAATGTGGTCCCCCCCTCCCAACCCCCACCCGCAAACAGTCACAATGCAGACCCCCCCCCCACCTCGGCCGCGGGCCACATCCCATCAAGTGGGGGAAAGCAGACCTCAATAAGAGCCCCCATATGCCTGCCGTGGATTGGGGACCGAGAACATACACATGAGAGCCCGGCTCCCGAGGCCTCTCCCCGCCGCCCAAACAACAAGGTATCTCAATCCGCCACCCTAGGGCCCAACCTTTATGTCACCCAAAAATAAAAAGTAACCCACCCAAGCAGCGCCTATTATTCCCCCACACCTTCTTCCAGTGACTCCAAGGAGGCCTCCCGCCCGGTTCATCATTCGTCGGCAGAGATCCACTCACGAGGAAGGGGTCTCAACTCCTCCAACAGTGGAGTAGACACCTCCAACTCCACAGGCTCCTGCACTCCCAGCTCCCGCAAAAATGTTGTCGGGTCGCCGTCCAGATGCAGGACTTTGGTGCGGCCCTCCTTAAATGCTAGTAGGCGGAAAGGGTATCCCCAGGCATACCTGATCTGATGTTTCTGTAGCATACTGGTGATCGGTCGCCATGCTCTCCTTTGTTGCAGGGTAGCCGGGGTTAAATCCTGAAACAGGGACAATTCCGCGCCCTTGTAGTGGATGGGGCCATGTCTACCGTGTCTCATGAGGGCTTCTTTCGTGGGAAAATGCAGGAATTTGATAATGACATCCCTGGGGGGTTGGTTCTCTGCCCGCCTCGCCCGGAGCGCTCTGTGGGCTCTCTCAATTTGCCACTGATGATCAGGGACCTCGGGCACAAGCGGCTTAAATATAGCGGTGACTACTGCAATCAGGGAGCCTTCCCCCTCCTGCTCTGGGAGGCCCCTTAAACGAATATTGTTCCTGCGCGACCTGTTACCCAGGTCGTCCAGGGCAGCTTCGGCCAACGCCAGCCTAGTGGTCAGGTGGTTGATCTGGGCCACGGCTGCGTTGTGGGATACCGTTGTGGCCTCCTGCCGCTGCTCAAGTGCCGCAGTTCTGGCACCCACAGCCTGAATTTCCCTCTTCACTTCGTCAGTGTTTCTAACTATTTCTGTGGCCAGGTATGACCTTACCTCCGCCAGCGTTTCCAGGATTTGAGCGGCAGTGGCTTCAGGTGGGTCTCGGGCTGGTGTAGTCCCCGGACTAGGTGGTGTGCGTGAGACCGTCGGGCTCTCCCGTCCGCCATCTTGGGTGCTCAGCCTCGTGGCGCGGGAGGCCGCGAACAGGTCGGACACCGTTGCGCCCTGGTCCACCAACTTTTTCTGCTGCTTCTTAGGGGGTCTCTTATCCATGGCCGCTCCCCGGTATTTTCTCTGCTAGTGTGCAGTTTTTTCGTGCTGTAGTAAGCTGTTGGTCTGGTGTTCCGTGCGGAGCTTCAGCCGGACACGTCCAGCTTGCTCCATCTGCAGACCACGCCCCCAGAGCTTATACATCTTTACACCATACCTGGAGCGCTTGGACGGAATATACTGCTTGAATCCCAGCCTTCCCTTATACTTCATCGGGGATTCATCCACGCATATATTCCTTCCAGGTTTATAAGCCTCTGCAAACCTGGCAGCGAAGTGGGTAATCAGGGGGCGGATTTTATACAGCCTGTCAAACTGGGGATGCTCTATAAGGTGGCACAGGCTGTTGTCGCTGAAGTGCATGAACTGTAGAATAATTTCATACCTCTTCCTCAACATACATTGGGAGTTAATGGGAGTAGAGCAGATGGGGCTACTGCTCCAGTAGGAGCAGGTGGAGGGCTTCTTTATGATGCCCATCAGCATAGTCAATGCCCAGAATCTTTTAAATTCTGGCACATCGATGGGAGCCCATTGCTGCTTTGCCAAAAAAAGAGTCGGGCTTTGCAGTATGGAACTGATGGGTATATAAATTAGTTTGGGCGACAATGTTCCCTAATACATCATCGCCCAGAAACACCACCGTAAACTGCTGAGGGCTAAATCCTGCGATATCACCGATGATGCCAGGATTTGTAGTGAAGGGTGGGATATCTGGCCTCTGGTGATGATGCACTACCCACTCCTCAGCAGTACTGCCAGCTGGAGCAGCACGTCTCCTTCTGGCAGGGGGACTAGCAGCCACAGATACATCATAACTAGATACATCACTAGCAGCAGACACTGTATCTAGTGATGTATCTGAGCACCTGGCAGATACGACACCCATCGAGGCACTCAGCACATGCAGAGCATCAGAAGCTTGCCTGATGGCTTCCGATGCTCTGCTGTACTGCCGGGTGCGACGTGGAGAAACCCGGAAGTGATCGCTCCGGGAATAGTGATCACCCGGTGCTCTCCAGGTGCCCGGCAGAAATGAGAGGTATTGCACGTTGCCTCGACGTCGAAGCATCGCTGCTATACCATCAGAGCGGCTGGAAGCAATCACGATCGCTTCCAGCGCTCAAAATAGCCGCGGACGTATCAGGTCCTTAAGGACCGTTTTTTGTCGGATGTACCTGATAAGTTCACAGTCAGGAAGGGGTTAAACATCAACTAGATGCATGCATACTTGCAAAAACATAATATTTGATTATATAATATTTTCAATTGTAGGGTAATAGGTTATTGATCCAAGGTTAAATCTGACTGCCATTTTGGGGTCAAGACGGATATTTTTTCCTAGTTTGCTGCAAAATTGGAAGTGCTTCAAACTGTTTTTTTTGTTTGTTTTTTTTTTGCTTGTTTTGGATCAACAGCAAAAACAAATGTGAGTAAGGCTGAACTTGATGGACACGTCTTTTCAGCCCATGTAACTATGTAACTAACTATCTAACCTCTCCTTGTTACTTTCTACGTCCATTTTATACACCAAACTAGAATTAACACGGGAGCGGCAAATTGCAACAATAATTGAACTGGAAAAATTACTGAGCAGGAGAAATGTCAAATTTTCTTGTGAAATTATAGCTAACTTTTTCCCTTTACTTATTTTTTAGTAAAGTTTTTTTTTACATTTCACAATTTTTGCCTAAAATGTTTTATTGACTTTAAAGTCCTAATAATTGCCATTTTAGTAAATAACTGTCAGCTGTTTAAACCTAACTAACTCATCATAAAAAAATATATGACAGCGGCAAGGGAGAGATATTTTTCAAGGTAAATGTTTTTGTCCAAGTTTTACATTTGCAGGTCAGATTCAAGTTCACACTGTAGCAAATGAATTCCATAAACATAAATAACATAAATATTGCTTTGGGGGCGGGGCCGGGCCGCCGAGCTGAGCGGTCGCAGGACAGCTCAGCTCCTGCACATAGGGCCGCAAATAGCCCACAAAAAGCCAATAAAACGCACTTTTAAGGGGAAATCCCGGCAACTACTTACCTGCGACCCTCGATGTAACCGGGCTGCCGAGCTGAGGTGAGGCTTGCTCCCGCAGTTCTAGTCCCTCGGAGGATGGGGCCCGCTGCACCAGGCGAGACCCATGCTGGCGGTGAGTGAAGCGGACGGCCGCCGCAGCACTATCCCGCCCGACGGAGCCCGACCCGCGTGAAGAGCCGGCGGATCCGGTCCTGCTTCCCCCCCACCGGACCGGGGGGGTGATCCCGGTCCAAACCAAACCGAGCCAGACTCCTCTACCCTCGGAGACACGGATAACGGGTAACCCGCGACCAGCACACAAGATGGCGGTGACCATGCGAGCACAGCAAGCTACCTTGAGCACAGGCCGACCAACAGCCTTCCTGTATTCCTGCATGAGGGGTAATGCCACACGGGGTCCCACACACCCAGAGATGCCCCTGACTTATGTCACCCTCCAACTACCACACCGATGCATGCCACTGTTTAGAGGCCCGCTCACTCTTCTTCTGAGCCGGGCGCTCACAGGGGAGGAATTTTCCCCCCACAGCCTGCCATACACCCAGGGAGAAGCCGGGGAAACTCCTGCTGTTTCGGCACTGATACCTTTAGCCGAACAACTGACCGACTACTGTACCGACCCAGCGGAACCCTGGGCCCACGGACCTGGTGATGGGCCCAATGGCAAAAGGCAAGAGCACCTACACAGGCCTCAGGCCGAAGACCAGCGGCCCTAGACAGCAGGGCAGCCACCAAAGGGAACGCGGCGTAGCGACGCCAGCCCACAGCGACCATCAGCGGACCCCGGGGCGCACATCAGCGGACTGACACCTAAGACCTACAAGCCAGGAATCGGCATGGGCCAAATGGGACTGTTCTGTGGACTAGTAATACCTGTTCTCTCTACGTCCCCCTGCAGGAACTCTCACCAACTCACGCTTTGGTTAACCAGTTATGCCACCCCTCACTGATTCTGGAGGGGCTACCATAAAGAAGCCTGCTACCAATCTTGTCTCCCTGCTTACCGCATGGTATAATGTTATCTGGGCTGCATAGATGCTTTTGCCAGCTAGCTTAACGTGATCTCCCATATAAGCATGTCTTTAAACTGTATGTAACCTATGGTGTAGTTTTACCGTGATTTCCAGTAACCAACACTGCAGAATCTTATGTGCCCTACTATACCTTTTACTGTAATACCCATAGTGTGACATCAGTACTTACAATAGCAAACGTAGTAAAGCAGGTACACCCATCGAAAGCGAGGACACTCAACGTAAATGTTAAATTAATGCTCTTAACTGATTGATATTCATTTGTATTAACAAAAAAAAAAGTGCTCTGTTCATCTATTACCCTATGTAACAAATGTTTTGAAACCTACGTATGGAATGCCGTTGGGGTACCATACGTAAGCATGTAATTACTATAAGCACTGCAAAAATAAAGATTTACAAAAAAAAAAAATATTGCTTTTTCTCTTCGTAAAACCATTATGACCTAGTATTTAGGAAGACCATAAATAATCATATCTGAAGGATTACCAAATAAGCATCGTATCTCGCTTACCTATCTTGCTAGAAAGGAGTTAATATGTTTTCTCTGACTTCAAGAACTGATGCACTTATTCAAAGCCACAAATTGACTTTATGTGGCTCTAAAATTGGTTTTGGTTTCCATCCCACAATACACAAAGGTGTATTTTTCATCCTGGCTATGATTGTTTTCAGTATAAATATAGTCCCACTTGATAAAAATCCTTTTAACGACGCCATTATTAATATTTGTATGTTACCCTATTATCGTGAAATTGCTTTGTATGTGTTGCTTTATTTCATACATCTTAATAGAAAACCGACTGGAAGAAAATTGAAATTTGCCTATTTATGAATCTGACTTGAGCTGAAACACACACAAAAATGCATTATATTCCTGTAGAGCTGAGAATCGGGTGGCAGTGTTACCTTATTTTGCTCTATCTAATACTCTAATCTAATTTGTTCCTTTGGCATTAACTCACCCAGTTTTAATCTGGAACTCTCAAACTAATATGGCACTATACTCATCAACACAAATGAGTGACACTTGTTAACACTTTTGACGGCTATTATTTAAAACAGCTCGTCTCTTTCTCTTACTCTTACAGTCAATGTTATGGGCATGTTTTGCTCTTCTTTTGCAAATTAAGGGTTAAAAAGTAACTCCGACTACAAACGTTATTTGCTGTTACTTTAGGGTCCAGTCCAACATTATCGTGTACTGCATGATCACAAATGAGCTTATAGGACTTCACTTACCCTGGTGACTTATGGAATTGTGTTGGGAACTTGGAAAGAGTCTGTGTTTCTTTTTCACAAATGAGATGCCATTTATTTAAATAATTGTTTATTAGATCCCTCTTGTCCATATAAGTACTTCCTCATGACATTTCACTTACATTAAAGAGACACTATATGCACCAAAACAACCTTAGCTTAATGAAGCAGTTTTGTTGTTTAGATCATTGACCTCTAGTATCACTGCTCAATTAGTAGTTAAATCACTTTGTTTATACAGCCCTAGTCACACCTCCCTGCATAAGACTTGCACAGCCTTCCTAAACACTTCCTGTAAAGTGAGATCCAATAGCTAAGAGTAGTTAATAAGTTTGTGGGCTGTAGGGAATGTCTGACCCTATTGTTTGCTGTATTACCAAATGTAAATGTGTCCAGTAAGGCTGTAAAACAGGACACAATCACTGTATAAAGGATAAAGCTTCCCAATTATTTGTAACATCTCCATCATTCTTTTGAAGAAGAGGGGAGTATTTTTTGTAGGCACCATGTACGATATGTATAAAAATATATTTTTTGTTGTTTAATGTGCAAAGTGGAATGGGAAAGTCCTTTATGAATAGTAAAAACATGGTTCCATTGATTAGAAGAGTATGTGCTGTTAAGATCATCTTCCCAAATGGTTTTAGAATGTCGGAATCTCATGTTGTAATATAATTGTTAATAAAAATATCTTGTCTGTTCTGCAAGGTGAAGCTTAGTTTGAAGGATATGACATTCCAACATAGAATCTGTTGACAAGTTGTGATATACGTGTGTGAGTAAGGGCTCTACCAAGATCTAGTTTTAAAGAAGGTATGGTAGTGCAGTGATAAAAACAGTCCCACTGGGGACTCTCTGTTGAGGTAAATATTGAAATAGTAGATGCAACTACTGTTGCGTGCAAATACAAAGAAGTGTTGTGTACTCCCAACTCCCTTAATTAGTGGGATCGTGCAACACCTTTGCTGAGTTCCTGCGCCTTTTCCCACCCACATGAATTTTGACATTTCTGTCTGTATTTCTGCAAATATGATGTAGGAAGGTATATGGGACTGCTCTAAATAAATATATGAGTTTGGATAATATGCACATTATGAAAGTAGATATCCTGTTCATGAGTTAAACAGATTTGTCCATTTACGCAATAGAGATTTACAAGAGGCCCAAACATTA
This sequence comes from Pelobates fuscus, assembly GCF_036172605.1. Classification (NCBI taxonomy): domain Eukaryota; kingdom Metazoa; phylum Chordata; class Amphibia; order Anura; family Pelobatidae; genus Pelobates; species Pelobates fuscus. The sequence goes on along the minus strand of NC_086320.1, from coordinate 312,705,133 downwards.
CTATAGTTATGTCAGGAATCACTAAGACCCAACACGCAGTGAAATACATATGTTGCCAGGCCTTAGACTTAACATAATTATAGAACGGTCAGAGACAAGACAAGGTCATGGATATAGTATGAGACAAGTACAAAAAGACTGGCCAATAAGTCATTACAGAAAGAAGAATAGTCAATAAGAAGCCAAGGTCAGAATAGCCAAATAGAATTTCCTGATAAACACACTGTCTAATCCCCATTAAATGTAAACCAGTACAGCATACAGCAGAAAATCAATGAGTTAAAATAGCCCTAGCATTGCAGGGATTGGTCAGAATAGTCCTTGTGACGCCAAAACATGCATGCAGGTCAGTCATGCGACGTCTTGAAAAACTCTGCTGGTATGATATTAGGATGACGGCCGTAGGTAAAATAGAAGAGAGACCAGAGGAGTGCTTACAAATACCAACAAGCGAGGTATTTAACCATTTTAATTTATCTATTTTGTTACACCTACGAAATGTCGGAATTTTTTTTTTTTTTTAAATTAACATTTCTGACCCTGTGTGAAATATTGCAACATAAAATACACTATATACTATCTAAGGAATTTTATTTTACAAATACTTTTCGAAAGGTTAGACAAATAAATGAAAAATAAAATTTTTGTAAATTTACATCATTTTAAATTTTATGTTTGTCTGCAAAGCAATCTATACACAAAATGACTGAGTAATAATATGTTTACAAGCTAGCTATGCATCCCATGTTTCAAATAAATCTTACGCTAGTATATTATGTAATCAAATAGTGCTCAGTAGTGAAGGGGTTAAGGAATTATAACATAACTAGACCCTTCTTGTCACGCTCCCAAAAGATAATTAAATTAATTAAACATCATAAATACAACACTGCTGTTTCAACAAGGTATACAGGCACTGCTCACTTTTGGTTGGTAAACAACATTGCCTCAGACCGGGCAACAACCAAGTCTCGCATGTACAGGTCTTTGTTCGAGGAATTCCCTTGAACATAGACTAGCTCAGTAGGGCAGGGAAATCCTCGAACTATGTTCAGGGAAATTACCTCGAACATAGACCAGCTCATCCAGCATAGGCAATCCCTCAAATCTATGTTCGGGGGAGTTCCCAAGACTCCAATTCGTGGGATTCCCAGCGCTAGAGAGCTGGTCGTATGTCCGAGCAGTCGTTAAGTGAGGACCACCTGTACTTTGAAGTCAAGTTAAAGATGACACATTGCAGGCTGCCTTGTGAGAATAACTGGACTCAGCTTGTGGATTTATTTTTCTAGCATAAGTGTTAACAATTCCCTTATGGATTTTAACTATTAAAATGAATGATGGGTCAAGCAATGCCCAGTATTCTTGTCCTAAGTAGTTAAAAGAAATTGTCAATCCTTAAAATGCTCAACCCTCTTGTGTCTATGTGTCCCCAATAAATGTGTCCCCAATAAATGTGTCCACAATAAATGTCCTTACCTTCCCCCATCTCATAACTGATGGAAACATTCACCCAACTGTATGAAGGTAGCATACATAAGCCTCACCGGTCTTGAATGCTCACTAACTATCACAGAGCTCTGATGGTCATATTTCACTTCATACTGACTTTGTAAGTAGCATGTTTACGCCATTATACATTATTTTGAGTTTTTTCCCCCCAGTAAAACTACAATGCATTTTAGTGAATAAAAAATATGTTCCAGTTCCTGTGGATTCCTACAGTGGTCTCATACTCTGGTTGGAACCCTTTACTAATTGGAATCTAGTGAATTGCCAGGATAGATAGGAAATGTTAGCCATGAAAGCAACGGAAAAATTAAGGAAACAAATTTGTTATTTACATTTAGCATTTTGTGTTTGTTGAAAACTATGAAGAGAGGAAACTTTGACAATCAAGAAGGAAGTAAACAAATCATTGAGGTAAAGGAATCAGCATTCGATAAAGACCAAACCATGACATTTGAGGGTGAAGCCGATCAGGGAGTTCCTTTGCTCAGCATTTCTGACTAAGAGCGTGAAAACAATTCTATATCTTTTCTTCGTCTCACCTGTATGGTTTTCTTATATTGGATATTACAGGTAACAGGGTATGTTTTGTGTTTTTTGAGTCTTTCATTTCTTGAATAAAAGTAGTTTTTATGGCAGTCTAACAAAACAGACAATAATCGATCATATCTGTTGTTTTACCACTTACTCCTGCAGCAGGATGAAGCTCTCTGTGTTCTACAACAAAGGTTTTAAACTATTTAAATCTTAATTTTGTGCAATTTCTCTAACATAGGTGTGTGACAGAGTTTGTAACTTAGAAAAAAGCAAAATAAAAAAAAATAAAAAATAAGATAATTTATTTACCTACAATTAAGAACACTCATTTATATTTTATCATTTTTCACATGGCAACAATTTTTAAGAAATTTACATCTTCAGTTAATTCTCCACAATTTCTACTTCTCCCCCGAAATTTGTTTTACAACAGACGGCAAGTAGTAGATTGGACCTGTTTTTATTTCTTGCTTTTATTCCACACTAATAAAGAAATTCCATTATGAATATTTAAATTCTTAGCATATTATCATTTAGATATTGTGTACTGAACAGATGTACCATACGGTTGCATGTTCTTTAAATCACATTTATATTGTGGAAATTAAGGTTATGTGAGGTTTTATATATACACATGTAATAATTGGACTTCTTGTTAAGAATCTGTTTTTTTTCCCTTGAAATCCATGTATATTTATAACTAAGAATGTCCCCCTCTGCAAACAAGAGATTTTATTAAAGGACACGGAGGCTCATATTATGCTTATCTCTTTCTTTATTATACCTCAGCAGCAAAGAGAAGGTATAAACATTCATAGAAAATTTTTTTAACAGGTTCTCCAAGGGTTGACACAACATTATACCCTTAGCCAATAGGAACAGTCCTTCTATCTATAACTACTCATGTGACCTTTCCTTTTCCTCTTTCTTTGCTGCTGCCTCAGCTAAGTACCATCTAACTTTAGCTCTCCTCAGAGCAACTTATTTAGATTGTTAAAGCTTCTTTTACTAATGTCTTTAATTTTAATGTGCCAAGGCGGATGGTGTTCACCCCACGGGACAGAGAACTCGTGTCGAAGGAAATCAGAGCACTGGAGGAGAAGGGAGCGATCTATCAGGTCGCACCTCACTCCCCTGGCTTCCTGAGCAACCTGTTCCTGGTCCCCAAGAAAGGCGGTGGGGTAAGACCAGTGATCAACCTACGCCCGCTCAATGCGTTTGTAAGATATCACCATTTCAAAATGGAAGGGATTCATTGCCTACGAGATCTTCTCAGGCTGGGGGATTGGATGGTCAAGCTAGACCTCCAAGATGCATATCTCACCATCCCCATTGCGAAGGAATGTCAACACCTCCTTCAATTCTGTTGGGACTCTCAGACGTGGAGGTTCCAGTGCCTACCGTTTGGCCTATCATCAGCACCATGGTGCTTTACAAAACTGTTAAAACCAGTGGTTGCGCTGCTACGCAGCAGAGGGGTTCGCATGATCATATATCTGGACGATATGCTGATCATGGCACAAGACACCCTACTACTACAACAACACTTATATTGGGCAATAACACTTTTACAAAACCTGGGATTTCTAATCAACTGGGAGAAGTCGGTACTAGTCCCCTCCCAGTCCTTAGAATTCCTAGGATTCGAGATAGGGGCGGTCTTAGGGACCCTAAGCCTACCACCCCCAAAGATAAAAATCATCAAGAAGGAGATCCGCAGAACATTGGCTCGTCCAATACTCACGGTCAGACAACTAGCCAGAATAATTGGACTCCTTTCCGCTTCCATACAAGCGATCTTCCCGGGACCCCTGCACTACAGGGCCCTACAGAGACTAAAAGCCGCACAACTACGCTCAGGACACTCCTACTCAGACTCTGTGCCACTCGATCACACAGCCAAGGAGGAGCTCAAGTGGTGGCTACAGCACATGGAAGCGTGGAACGGCAGAGCAATCTTCGGCAACAACCCGGATTGCGTAATAGAATCAGATGCCAGCACACGGGGCTGGGGAGCGCGCTGTGGACATACCTCCACAGGCGGAAAATGGTCCCAAGCGGAGAGGACACTACATATCAACAGCCTGGAATTAATGGCGGGATCGTTCGCGCTAAAGAGCCTGCTGGACCCCGCGACACATTGCTCCATCATCCTGAGGATGGACAACGTATCAGCCGTACAGTACATCAACCGCCTCGGCGGCACCAAGTCCAAAATCCTGGCAGACTTAGCCACAGAATTTTGGCAGTTTTGCTTAGAACGCAACATAACAGTACGGGCCGAATACATCCCGGGACTTTCAAATACCGTAGCGGATTGGAACTCCAGACACCTACGGGATACCAGCGATTGGCGCCTGAACCGAGAGACGTTCCTACGATTGCAAACACTATGGGGTCCGATGTATATAGACCTGTTTGCGTCGCGGTTGAATGCACAACTCCCAGAATTCTTCAGCTGGAGACCGGACCCAGACGCATTGGCTACGGACGCGTTCCTACAACCATGGCCGAACAAACGATTATACGCGTTCCCTCCGTTCGCTCTGCTGGCACGAACACTAGTACACCTCGACCGTGCACGGACGTCCCTAGTCCTCATAACCCCATTCTGGACTGCACAGCCTTGGTTCCCTTCACTTATGGAGATGTCCATAGATCTGCCCAGAATGCTACCCGAGAACCCACGTCTCCTTTCAGACCCAGATGGGAACCCACACCCTCTGATGACGCAGGGACAACTCAAATTGTTAGCATGGCTTCTTTCCGGGGACCCTGGGTCGTGCCAAACGTTCCGCAAACAACTCTCGAACTTCTGGCGGGAGCCTGGGCTCCTGGAACACGGAGATCCTACTCTAAAGCTTGGAACATCTGGAGTGGTTGGTGCATGGAACAACACGTGGATCCCGTATGTGCCTCTGTAAACCACCTGTTACGTTTTATTACACACCTATACGACCAAGGATTAGCATACCGAACCATCAATGTATACAGGTCAGCAATATCCGCTGGACACAAGGGCATAGAAGGATTCCCAGCGGGTAAACATCTGTTGGTATGCAGACTCTTACGCGGAATTCGATTGGCAAGACCACCACGACCCCGATATAGTACAGTATGGGACGTGAATTTGGTCTTAAACCTTTTGGAACAATGGCCACAGAACTCTGACCTCACGATGAAACAACTATCAGCAAAACTGGCCATGCTCTTATGCCTAATATCCTGCAAAAGAGTCTCGGATGTCAGGGCATTGGACGTCGACGCACGCACGTTTACTCCAACAGGAGTAACGTTTAATATTTCCAGACGTACTAAATCAGCGACATCATCAGTATCATATCCAGCATTCCCCCACAACAAAAAACTGTGCCCAATAGCCTGTCTCAAAGAATATGAGACACGGACACAGGCATTTCGAAACCCTGGACATCATGAATTATTTCTGGCCATCAACTCACCACATCAGCCAGTATCTTCAATAACGATAGCCCGATGGGTGAAGTGGATAATGACCTCTGCAAACATAGATACCTCAGTATACGGAGCGCACTCCACTAGAGGAGCTATGGCATCTAAAGTATTCAACTTGGGATGCAGGCTGGAAGACCTATTACGGACAGCAGATTGGTCTCGAGAATCCACCTTTAAGGAATATTATTTTCACCCTACAGACCACGTATCATCAACAGTCATTGCACAGCTTTGAACTAGCATAATATGAGCCTCCGTGTCCTTTAATAAAATTACCAGATTTTACTAATTACATGACGTAAAGTCATGATTTTATAAAGGACACGGAGGCGAATATTGGCCCACCCGGTAAGTATATCAAGCCTATATCGGCGAAAGAAGAGGGAAACTCCCACCCAATAAACAATAGAATAAGGGTCATTGTGGTGTCTTTTTTGTGTCTAGACTTAATTCATTTATATAGAACAACAGTTGCTTATATACTTGTGAGTCTGTAGTATCTAATACATATAGTAAGATTTAGTCACTACCATTGTGACAAACAGTTCCTAAGATCACATTTTACCACTTTTTTTCTCTATCCCATTACAGCTTAATCCACAATAAGCGACACCATGGATGACCAGTTGTCACCACAGTTCACACAGACAAGTTCCTACAAGTTCGATATGAGAATGTTCGACACAACGGATAAAGTGTTCCAGTGTCTTCTCAAGTTATAAAGATACAGCTTCGGCATGACCAAAGAAAGAGGGAAAGGAAAGGTCACATGAGTAGTTATAGATAGAAGGACTGTTCCTATTGGCTAAGGGTATAATGTTGTGTTAACCCTTGGAGAACCTGTTAAAAAAATTTTCTATGAATGTTTATACCTTCTCTTTGCTGCTGAGGTATAATAAAGAAAGAGATAAGCATAATATTCGCCTCCGTGTCCTTTATAAAATCATGACTTTACGTCATGTAATTAGTAAAATCTGGTAATTGTTTGCAGATCTTTAGGTCCTGCCCCTCCCCCTGCCTCCACCCTTCCCCCTCCCCCCTCCCCCCTGTGCAGTGAATAAAGGGATGAATGCATTAAAGCTTCCACCCAGAAATGCATTAAATCAACGCTTTTCTATGGGGTATTTAAAGAAGTTAGATGTAATTTCACCAAGTAAAACTCTGCTAGGAAGCAGGAAGTGCCTCTAGTGCCTGTCTGGAAGACAGTCACTGGAGGTAGACCTAACACTGCCATTTAAACATTGCAGTTTCTCTGAAACTGCAATGATTGACATTACAAGGTTAAGGGGACAGGTGTGCTTCACCTAAACCTCTTCAATGAGATGAAGTGGTCTGGGTACCTAGAGTGTCCCTTTAATGGCTCTCTGATCTATTGTAAAAGGTAATGTGCTATATTAGTTACTGCCATTTCCTAAAAATGTGGAAAAATATTGCAGAGGAGAGGGACAAAACATACAAACTAACAATCGCTTTGGTACAATAGTACATGGTCAAGATGGTTAAAGTAACAGCTCAAGTTTTTAGCATTACTCAAGAGGCAATAGATATCAGTCAGTGACTGTAATTGAAGAGACATCTCACTTCCCAAATACCATAAATAAATAATTGTTAGTAGATATTCCCTCAATCAAAACAAGCATACATTTAATAATGCATTTTTTTTTTTTAGATCTAAAAATTGCAAAGCTGTAGTTTTCTTGTCTGAAGAATTTGCAAACCCTCCCCTTCTAACCCTATCCAGACTTTCTCTTGCAGTCCAATCACAGACTTCCAAATGCAACTCAATGAGAACTCTTTGCAAGACAGGTGCTCTGATCAACTAACTGACTAATGGGTTTAGCTCCACTGAGCTAACCAAACCAGGAAGAAACAGGAACAGTTACCTGATTGACAATCATGAGGTGTTACAATGTAAATTTGAAAAGTGCCAATTTCTAATGAAATCTGTCCTTTTTGTAAAAAAAAAAAAAAAAAAAAAGGGGGGGGGGACGACGACACACTCTTCACACATAAAGCTTTTAAGCAAGCTAAGGACTGCATTCAATCTATTACACCAATGAAGGTATTGTGCTCGTGGTACACTTTGTGGGACATTGAGGCAATTTTGGTTTAGAGAATAAACCCCCTATGCTTCATTTTATTTCATGCGCTCACTATTTCTGGATTGCCATCACTTACTGAATCAACCACTTGCACGGTTATTCACTAAAATGAAATTGTCAGGAATGCGAAGCGAATTTCAAATGTAATGCCGCACCAGTTAAACTAGAAGCATAGTTGACTTGGAGAATTTATCAAGTTCAAATGTTTTAGCCTTAAAAAAACACTACAGGGACAGGAACAAAAACATGTATTCCTGACCCTATTCCTGACCCTACAGTGTTAAAAGATTTAGGTGTCTTGCCACGCTTAGAAGGGGTTAAACGTACCTTATTTCCAGCGCCGCTCGGGTCTGCTGGCGCTGGCCCTCCCCCAAATCCGCCTCCTTGGTGACATCATCAGAATTGACTGTTAACCATTGGGAACGCATAGAATTGGCTAAAATCGGCAAAGAGGCGGGATGGGGGCAGGGCCAAATGCCGTTTTGGCCAATCAGCACCTCCTCATGGAGCTGCATTGAATAAATGCATCTTTATGAAGAAAATTCAGCGTCTCAATGCAGAGTGTGGAAATGCTGACCGGCAGTGCTGCCTACTGTGCAGCACTGCCACAGGATACACCTCCAGTGGCCAACTGAGTGGCAACATGAGGTATCCCTTTTGGCAATGTAAACACTGCCGTTTCTCTGAAAATGCCTGAAGGTAATAATAATACTCACCAGAACAAATACATTAAGCTGTAGTTGTTTTGGTTATTCAAGTGTCCATTTCAATTTGAAATTCACTTTGAATTCCTGACAATTATCATTTTAGTAAATTACCCTGAAAAGCTTAAATGTTGAGAATTCAAAGTGATTTTAAAATTTTAGGTCAGATTAGCATAATATTAGGAACTTAGGAAACATGTCTTTTTTAATTTTTTTATAATTCTTTATTTTTGTCATGCAGTGGTGATACATCATTAAATAAAAACATTGGTTGCGCATATAAACAAAGAGGGAAGTCTTGCAGAGTTAACAAGTAATGCCTGGCTAAGCTGCTCTTTTTCTTTTTATATTCTTTATTCTATTGAGGTGAAATTTCGACATACAGTTCATTCAACGAGAGTGTAAGCATTCGTGAATATACACAGGCAAGTAGGAGCGACATACACTCCTTTCCGTTATACCTCGTTTCTTTTGTTGTTGTTTTTTTTAATAAACTTGTTCAGAACAATATAGGGACAGACATTAATAAGTTTTAGAGACAGATTGTAATTGTAGGAGGAAAATGTGTCCACTGAGCCTAATCTGTCTAGGATTGGGTGGTACTATTTTCCAAGGTCTTTGCTGTCTTCTATATGAGTTGGTGCTTTGAGGTAGTAAAAGGTGAGAACAAGAAAAGTTGCCCTGAATTGACAGGTCCTAGAGAAACCCTTCAGGCTAGACATGGGGTGTTAGTGTAAATTGGTTGGTGGTAGAGCAGCTCTGGGGCAATCCTAAAGATGGCCCACTGTTCCACTTGCCATGCTTAAGTGGTACAGGGTGCATTTTGTTGCTCTGTGAGGAGTATGTTTGCTGTGTTGAATGTCTACCGTTGAATCGAGTAAGTTCGTCCTAGGGTTATGAGTGTGTCAGGGTCTTACCTGAGTTGGGAGTCTGTAGCGCAGATATGACGCTCACCCTTGCAGATAGCCACAGGCCGAGGTGGTCAGGTAAGAATTCACCTGGCCTGTGGGTCTGTGCACGGGGGCTGTGCAGGATGCAGTACCAAATTCGCAGGACAGGCAAGGACAGAACCAGCAGGATAGTCGAGGGAAAGCCGAGGTCAAAGGATGCCAGAGGTAGAATAAACGTAGTCACAAGCCGAGGTCAAATACACGAAGCAGAATAAACAGGAACACTGGTACGACACAGGAACAAAGATCAAAGACTAGACAATGAGTGCAGGGCGAGGCTGGGTTTAAATACCCTGCTAATGGAGATCAGAGTCAGGTGAGAAGCAGGCAAGTCATGGTGCAGCCCCCGGTGTAGTAGCCAAGCCAGAATGAACAAGGCCGGAATCAGAAGTCTCAGGTAAAGCCGCTGTGGCTCAGAGGTAGAGAGCAGGACTGGGATAGACAAGTACCCCGGTTCAAGTCCCCTGTTGGGAATTCCAGGAGCGACCACGTCTTGCCGTCTGTCTCACAGGTGAGTACCCTGACAGTACCTCCCCCTTCAAAAACGACCTCTGGGCGTAAGCAGGCTCCTCATCGAAGTAATCCGTCTCACCAGTGTCACTCTCAGAATCCGTCGAGTCCCCATAGTGAAAGTCCTCAGTATGGGATCCCTGATTAGTTCGGGATTTCCCAGTACCAGCTTCTGGTACAGCTGACGATCGGTCTAGGTTCCGGGTAGGGGTGACAAAAACTTCCACCACTTCGGGAGGGACAGTGCTCGCAGCTAGCAGTGCTTTTTCGAACACTTCCAGGTCTTTTTTACAGACTGTAGTGCCATTAGAAGCAATGACACAATCCTTAGGTAAATCCTTTTCAAGTGGGCAGGAAGTAGTGGTGGTAATACAGGAAGCAACTTTGGTAGTAAAGGCAGACGACTCTGGAGCAGGAGGTCTAGGAGGGCGAACAGGACAAAGCGTGATGAAGTGTCCACCTTCTCCGCAGTAAAAACACAGACCATGGCTTCTCCTTCGGTCCCTCTCTCCCGGTGGGACTTTGCAGTGGACACGTCCAATTTGCATAGGTTCCTCAGGATCAAGTTGAACACAGGATACCTCTGGAGTTCTCCTGGGAACTGGATCATAAGAGGGTATCACTGGGGTGTGGTGACGTAGACTCCGCGATTTTTTAGTAGTTGGAGCTGGCTTGGGCTTAGTGATCCTGCACTGTGAGTCCAAAGCAATAATAAAGGACTCCCAGCTGACAAGGACAGGACTCTTCCTCTGCAACATTTGGTAAGACCAAGCTTTAATGCGTCCAGACAACAGGTTGATAGCCGCTCTGACCCTGATGAAATCCGTGGCGTAAGTTCGAGGCTTTAAAGAGAACAATACCTCGCAATCCATCCTGAATGACTGGAAGGACGTGTAGTTACCATCAAATCTGTCGGGCATGATGACAAAGGGTTCCGGAGCTGGATGTACTGCGCCTTTAAGAGATAAAAGTTCCTGCTGCAACTCCGAAACAATCTGGGCCAGGCTGGACACTTGCTGGAGTGAGGGTGAGCACATTTCTGCGGACTCCATATTGGTCAAGTCTTTTGTCAGGGTCTTACCTGAGTTGGGAGTCTGTAGCGCAGATATGACGCTCACCCTTGCAGATAGCCACAGGCCGAGGTGGTCAGGTAAGAATTCACCTGGCCTGTGGGTCTGTGCACGGGGGCTGTGCAGGATGCAGTACCAAATTCGCAGGACAGGCAAGGACAGAACCAGCAGGATAGTCGAGGGAAAGCCGAGGTCAAAGGATGCCAGAGGTAGAATAAACGTAGTCACAAGCCGAGGTCAAATACACGAAGCAGAATAAACAGGAACACTGGTACGACACAGGAACAAAGATCAAAGACTAGACAATGAGTGCAGGGCGAGGCTGGGTTTAAATACCCTGCTAATGGAGATCAGAGTCAGGTGAGAAGCAGGCAAGTCATGGTGCAGCCCCCGGTGTAGTAGCCAAGCCAGAATGAACAAGGCCGGAATCAGAAGTCTCAGGTAAAGCCGCTGTGGCTCAGAGGTAGAGAGCAGGACTGGGATAGACAAGTACCCCGGTTCAAGTCCCCTGTTGGGAATTCCAGGAGCGACCACGTCTTGCCGTCTGTCTCACAGGTGAGTACCCTGACAGAGTGTGAGTAGGGTCATTAAACCTTCATGGCCACCCCTTGGGACCCCAGGACCTGTACCTGTTTTGGCTCTGTGGGATTACATCCCCTAACCATGAGGGGGACTAGGGGGGGACTGAAGTCAAGTTAGAGCCTGTTGCCCTCTCCTAGAGAGCCCGCACTTTAGTGTGTGAACATATTAGGGAAGTACCCATTTGACTACGCTATGTCGTCTGTGAGAGGGAGGGGGGATACATTGTGTGCACTAAACAATGTACCAAATATAATGCTAATGTCAGAGTCACAGTTCAGGTTGGTGTCCCCCCGTTTTCCACTCCACTGGGGTAAAAGAGTGTCGTTCTCGCCGGGTCCCAGGAATGCAAAGAAGTAGGAGTTGCCTGTTCCATGGGTTGTGTGGGTAGCCTCAATGCTTGAAGGAAGGGTTCGGCATCCCGCATAGAGGAAAGTCTCAATGTGGCTCCCTCCTTATTTACCATTAGTGATCTTGGTAGTGCCCACTGGTAGTCAATGCCAGCTTCATGCAGGCGGCTTGTCACAGAGCCCATGGATCTGCGCCACTGCAAAATGTTTTGCGTTCATACATCTCATCTCCCCCATGTGTCTCATTACCCCAGCGGCCAAGTGTCTCTCCATGTTTCTCATTCTCCCAGCCCTCTACCGGTCTCATTCCCCCAGCCCCCTCATATGTCTCATTCTCCCAGCCCCCTCATGTGTCTCATTCCCCCAGCCCCCCATGTGTTTCAATCCCCAATCCCCCTTGTGTCTCATTCTCTCCTCTCCCATGTGTCTTACCCGCCAGTAATAATTTTGGCAGCAAATTTCAATTTAGGTTTAGTTATAGTCTTTTGACTAAAAAGCCTTTTTTAGTTTTAGTCGTATTTTAGTCATTTGAATTGCCTTAATTTTAGTCTAGTTTTAGTCGACTAAATCTTAAAAATTTTAGTAGACTAAAATATGATAGTCTGTAAAATAAATTAGGTCCAGATACCCAGGATTGCTGCAGAAAGGCAAGTTTATTGCAACAAAAAGTGCCATGTTTCGGCCTACACTTTATCAAGCTTGATAAAGGCCTCTGTATAGGCCGAAGCGTTGCACTTTTTGTTCCAATAAACCTGCCTTCCTGCAGCAATCCTGAGTGCCTGGACCTAATTTTTTTTATTTACCAAACTGGGCTTTGCCAACCCTTACCCTGATAAGCACCTGGATTCCTAAGTGTGAGTGTGGTATCCTCCGTTTGTGAATTACTAAAATTGTTAGTCGACAAAATTAACACTTATTCACTGGAAACTCATAGGCATGTGGTTTGATAACTATATTTTGAGAGATAGTAGCACTCCATTATTATTTTTAATATTGGTATTTATATATATATATAGCGCAAGCTTATTCTGCCGCGCTTTACATTAAAAGGGGAATTTAACAAATTAGAAAATATCGTAATGTTACAGGAACAACAGGTAGTTGAGGACCCTGCTCAAACGAGCTTACAGTCTAGTTTAATGCAGCAAAAGATGTAGATGTGTGAGTTTCTAGGATACATAGTTACATAGTTACATAGCTGAAAAGAGACTTACGTCCATCAAGTTCAGCCTTCCTCACATATGTTTTTGCTATTGATCCTAAAGAAAGCAAAAAACCTAGTCTGAAGCGCTTCCAATTTTGCAACAAACTAGGAAAAAATTCCTTCTTGACCCCAAAATAGCAGTCAGATGTCTCCTTAGATCAAGCAGCTATTACCCCACTAATTAGAAATTATATCCCTGTATGTTATGTTTTTGCAAGTATTTATCCAATTGCAGTTTAAACATCTGTAATAACTCTGACAAAACCACCTCTTCAGGCAGAGAATTCCATATCCTTATTGCTCTTACTGTAAAAAAAAAAAACTTTTCTTTGCCTTAGATGAAATCTCCTTTCTTCCAGCCTAAATGTGTGACCTCGTGTCCTATGTATAGCCCTGTTTATGAATAGATTTCCAGATAAAGGTTTGTACTGGCACCGAATATATTTGTATATTGTTATCATATCCCCTCTCAGACGCCGTTTTTCCAAACTAAACCTATTTAATTTTTTTAACCTTTCTTCATAAGTAAAATGCTTCATTCCTTTTATCAATTTTGTAGCATGACTCTGCACTTTTTCTAGTGCCATGATATCTTTCTTTAGAACAAGTGCCCAAAATTGCACAGCATATTCAAGGTGTGGTCTTACCAGCGATTTATAGAGAGGCAAAATTATAATTTCATCCCGAGAGTTTATGCCCCTATTTAAACATGACAAAACCTTACTGGCCTTAGCAACTGCAAATTGACATTGCATATTGCTTCCTAATTTGTTGTCTATAACAATTCCCAAATCCTTCTCATGTGTGGTTATCCCTAGTTCACTACCATTTAGGGTGTAAATTGCTTGAGCGTTCTTAACCCCGAAGTGCATAACTTTGCATTTCTCTAGGTTAAATTTAATCTGCCATTTTAATGCCCAGTCCCCCAATCTATCCAAATCCCTCTGCATCAAAGCAATATCCTGCTCACATTTTATTACTTTACAAAGTTTTGTGTCATCTGCAAACACTGATACATGGCTTTAAATGCCTATTTCAAGATCATTTATAAATATGTTATGTAATAGAAGCCGTCCCAAAACAGAACCCTGAGGGACACCACTTTCCACTTTTGTCCAGCCTGAAAATTTACCATTAATGACAACTCGTTGTGCTCTATCCGTAAGCCAATGTTCTACCCAAGAACAAGAATATTCATCAAGACCAATTTCTTTTAGTTTGAAGACTAATGGAGTGGAGGTTAATGGAGTGTTTAGGGTTAGAAGGGAATTTAGGATTAGGAAAGTGTTAGAGGTTAGGATAGGATGGTTTATAGGTATAGTGTTCAGATGAGACTTACAGGTTTATTCAATAAAGTAAGAATTCAAAGTAAATTTCTAACTTAAAGGGACACTCCACTGCCCAAATACAAAATCAAGAGAAATCAATGTTTAATAGATCCAAACATGCATTCAATTATATATCTAAAAATGGCTTACAGCACCTGCAGATCTCTTGTCTGCTGCCTTTGCAAGCCCTTGCCTTCTAACATGGCCCAGACGTTCTGTGGCTGTCCAATCACAGACATTCCAATGCAGCTCAAAGAGAAGTCTAAGCTTTGAGCAATTGCTGCCTCTTGAGTTTAGCTCCACTGAGCTAACCAAACCAGGAAGTAAAAGGACCTGTTGTTAATTTCTATTGAAGTATTCACTTTTTGTAAAATTAAAAAAGAAGACCCACTCTTCACACATAAAGCTTTCCAGCAAAGAAAGCAATAAAGCGCTTTTGGGTCTGGAGTGTCCCTTTAAGGTCAAAATAGACAAACTGTACAAATTCTCTAAGTCAGCTTTGTTAGTTTGGTCTTAAATTTGAAATTCACTTTGAATCCTCACTTTAGTAAGAAGAGAACATTTGAAGATGTGAGTATAGTATTTTATTGCATCCAACAAAAATCAGCTTTTTACATTAAACTGGGTCCTCTATTAATTTATTCTTATGTCTGGTTCTTCTGATCACTGACCATGATTCAGAATTATGATTATTATTTTTATTGGCTAAAGACTCCAATAAAACTTCTTGGAGCAATAAAATGCATATTAATAAGCAAATTGCATAGCTTTAACATTGTTAGATATTTATAGTACACATGTCTAATAGTGATGTCGCGAACATAAAATTTTATGTTCTGCAAATGTTCGCGAACGGGCGAACCGGGCGAACCGCCATAGACTTCAATAGGCAGGTGAATTTTAAAACCCACTTGGCCTCTTTCTGGCCAAAATAGTGATGGGAAAGTTGTTTCAAGGGGACTAACACCTGGACTGTGGCATGCCAGAGGGGGATCCATGGCAAAACTCCCATGAAAAAATTCTATAGTTGATGCAGAGTCTGGTTTTAATCCATAAAGGGCATAAATCACCTAACATTCCTAAATTGTTTGGAATAACGTGCTTTAAAACATCAGGTATGATGTTGTATCGATCAGGTAGTGTAAGGGTTACGCCCGCTTCACAGTGACAGACCAAACTCCCCGTTTAACGCACCGCAAACAACCGCAAACAGTCCATTTGCACAACCGCAAACTCCCCATTTGCACAAGGTTGGATACCAAGCTAGCCATGTCCCGTTCCTTGTCCTCACTGATATCATTGAAGGTCTCTTCCTCCACCCAGCCACGTACAACACCAAGGGTCCCCGAAAGGTGACAACAAGCCCCCTGTATTTTTTTTTTAAGTGTACACTACTGTTACACCAGATACTATATAATAAACACAGGTTACTGGCTATGGGGGGGGGGGGGAGGGGGGGGGGGGTAATGTATAATAAACACAGGTTACTGGCTATGGGGGGGGATAATGTATAATAAGCACAGGTTACTGGCTATGGGAGGATAATGTATAATAAACAGGTTACTGGCTATGGGAGGATAATGTATAATAAATACAGGTTACTGGCTATGGGGAGGATAATGTATAATAAACACAGGTTACTGGCTATGGGGGGATAATGTATAATAAACACAGGTTACTGCTATGGGGGGATAATGTATAATAAACACAGGTTACTGGCTATGGAGGGATAATGTATAATAAACACAGGTTACTGGCTATGGGAGGATAATGTATAATAAGCACAGGTTACTGGCTATGGGGGGATGATGTATAATAAACACAGGTTACTGGCTATGGAGGGATAATGTATAATAAACACAGGTTACTGGCTATGGGAGGATAATGTATAATAAACACAGGCTACTGGCTATGGGAGGATAATGTATAATAAACACAGGTTACTGGATATGGGGAGGATAATGTATAATAAACACAAGTTACTGGCTATGGGTGATAATGTATAATAAACACAGGTTACTGGCTATGGGGGGATAATGTATAATAAACACAGGTTACTGGCTATGGAGGATAATGTATAATAAACACAGGTTACTGGCTATGGGGGGATAATGTATAATAAACACAGGTTACTGGCTATGGGGGGATAATGTATAATAAACACAGGTTACTGGCTATGGAGGATAATGTATAATAAATACAAACACACACAAAAAAATAATAATAAAAAAAAGAATGCAGATTCAGAATTAATCTAAATTGTATGATGTCTAGGAGGTGGGAGGGTCTGGGAGGGAGGGTCTGCTGCTGATTGGCTGGAATGGGTCTGCTAACTGTGAGGTACAGGGTCAAAGTTTACTCAATGATGATGAATAGGGGGCGGACCGAACATCGCATATGTTCGCCAGGAACTATTCGCCAGCGAACCGTTCGGGACATCACTAATGTCTAATTTTATATTTAAATATTTTTAACCTTTTAAGACAAAGCTGCTTCAACACTACTGCTTCTAGGTTCTCCTGTCACCCCTACAATGTTTTACATTACTTTGCCTTGTAAAAGTTAAAATATTTACAATGTCTAAGCTCTGTTTTGTTATCGTAATTGTTACTCTCATTTTCTCACTTTTAGATTATATATTTTTAGTCAATCCAAATTTAAAACGGGGAACCTCTGTAGGGCGCAGAAACCCAGTTCCACCAAACCAGTTGCACATAAGAAAGAAATGATCTTGATTAGAACAATGATGGCAAACCATTTTGAGCCCTAAGTGCCCAAACTACAGCACTAAACCAACCTATTTAAATCTAAGTGCCAACACTGCAAATAAACCTTAAAAAGGAGGTTTCCTGGCTAATCATGGCAGCATCACTTATGGGTAGCTCCGCCCCAATCAGGAACAGGACAGGACAAAATCAATTAATCCAGACCAGACTGGGTATAAAAGGTTCCTCCTCCTTCTATCCCACAGTCTTTTTTCCTGTCCTTTCAGGACACACAGGATATTTTATTTTGGGCCACCTTCCCATGTGTACCATGGGCCTCCAGATGAAGTTCAGCCTCTCTTCATCTGAAGAACTCAGTAAACAGCCTGCACGGGCAGGACTAACTGAGTTTAGTACAGATTAGTATCTGTACTATATGGGAGAAATTATTCTAATTATATTATGATGTGGGGTCGGCTGTTGCCTTAAAAATTTCCCCTTATGGCATCCAACCCCCCCCCCCCTGATCTGAGGTCAGTGTTTTGGAGAAGCCAGGGTAAGTTTTTTATTATTGAAGAACTGTATTGGTGGATATAATTCTTTTTTCTACTTGTTCTGGGGTTTTCCCCTGGAAGAAAAGGGTCCGAGTCTTATTTCTCTAATGCTTTCTGCTCAATATAACGAATATCTCGTTCAGTTTGTTCCTGTTCCTCTTACCTGCTTCATTCTTTTGATTCTGGGTAAGACTGGCTGGCAGGGGCTGTGTTTTCCTCCGTTCCTGTCTCTTCTGTGTTCGGATTACCGGCGCATGCGCAGATCGGCCGCCGGCCGCCGACGATACTGCGCATGCGCGGGATTGTTGCGCGCTTAAAGCGATATCGCGCCAAAAAATCTAAAATTCTAAAATCACTCAGAATTGATCCTTGCTTCTTCCCTGATCAGCTGGTGACAAGGAAAGCTGCCTTTTTCCTCCAGAATCTGTTTTTTAAGGTAAAAATCCTATTTTAAATGTATCATTACTTTTTTCTTAAATTTACTTTAAGATTTGTTCTGCAATAAGCGTATTATTTTCTAGATGGCTTCTCCCTCTGCCTCAAGATCTCGCTCTAGAAGACATAGGTGAGCCGCATATATTCTTTTTAATTTAAGGGGGGGAAAGAGTGCCTTTACAGGCCTATAATATATTTCATATTGGCCTCTATTTCAGCCCAGAAAAATCTCAAGAGAATTCTCCCAGAAAATATCGAGAGAAATCTAACAGATGTGCAAACTGCAACCAAGTGGCTCCTCCAGGGAATAATTTGTGCAGATCTTGCCTGATGGAAGCAGCGAAAGACAGTTCCCCACAGACTGACTTAAAGAAATGGATATCTGAAGCGATTGCTGAAGGGTTTAAAGCCTCTAGTAAGATGACTATCCCTAAGCGTCCCAGAGTGGAAAGCTATGTGGAATCAGAAGAGGAATCTGATATGATGGGAGACTATTCCGAGGAAGAAGAGGATGAGTGTGACTCAAAATCACTGGATTCCAGGTCTGTAGATAAACTGGTTTATCTTATCAGAGACACGTTAAGAATTCCTGAAGAGAGCAGGGAGAAAAAGGAGTCTGACAGATATTTTGAAGATCTGAAGCCTAACAGACCCTCTTTTCCAGTACATTCGGCCATCAAGGAGGTCATCGGTGAAGAATGGAATAGACCTGAGAGGAAGGTAACTTTAAAGAGCAAAATTCCTAGATTATACCCGTATGCACCTGAGGACTGCAAATCATGGATTTCGGTTCCGAAAATTGATGCAGCGGTCATTCACATGGCGAAAAGAACGACTCTTCCCATAGATTCAATGGCATATTTAAGGGAGCCAATGGAAAAGCGATTGGACGCTGACCTGATTAAGGCATACCTGGCCTTGGGATCAGCATTACACCCATCCATTGCCCTTACCACCTTGTCCAGAGCTCTTAAAATATGGGTGGATAATCTAGAAGAGGATATTACTAGGGGAGTCCGTAGAGAACACCTGATGGAGGGCCTTAAAGATTTAAAACTGGGCACAGAATTCTGTTCTGAAGCTTCCCTGGATCTTACTAAAATGGTGGCTAAAAGTATGGCGCTGTCCGTAGCCTCTAGGAGAGCATTTTGGCTTCACTCTTGGGGGGCAGATTACGCCTCTAAGGCCTCTCTATGTGCGCTCCCTTTTCAAGGTGACCTTCTATTTGGCAAAGTCCTGGAAGATGCTATCCATAAAGCAGCAGATGGAAGAAAGGCTTTTCTCCCCCAAGGGAAGAGAAGATTTAGTGCTTCCTACTGGAAGGATAAAAAATTCAGAGACCGATCCTTTCGAGATGTCAGAGCATACAGGCCCAGAAGAGAATACTCCAGGAATTCTAATTGGAGAAACTATCAGTCCACTTCATCAAAACCGGTTAGAGGAAGAGGATCTAGACCAGCTAATAAAAGCTTCTGAACGTTTGCTGGCCCAGCCAGATGTTATAGGAGGCAGACTTCGCTTCTTTTATCCGGTTTGGGCCAGAAGTATTCAAGATTCTTGGGTTCTTTCTATCCTCAGAGAAGGATACAAGATAGAATTCAAAGAATTACCTTCTCAAACCTCCTTTATCCGTTCAAGAGTGGCAAAAGGAAGAAAAGAAGTTGCTCTGAACGACATTATTTCACAACTACTACGGAATCGTGTCATAGAGAAAGTACCTTACGGAGAACGTTACAGAGGCCACTACTCTACGATATTTTTGGCCCCAAAACCTCAAGGGAAATGGCGTCTAATTCTGGACCTAAAAGTTCTGAACACATATTTAGTTCCAAGAAAGTTCAAAATGGAGTCCATTACCACTATCCTGCCCAACATAAAGACAGGGACCTGGATGACTTCTATCGATCTCAAGGACGCCTACTATCAGATACCGATTCACATCAGTCATCGCCGGTTTCTGAGGTTTTGGATTTCGGGGAATCATTACCAGTTCAAGGGACTTCCTTTCGGCTTAAGTCTGGCGCCCAGAACGTTCACGAAAATTCTAGTTTCGCTGGTGGCCTTTATAAGGACGAAGAACATCAAGCTTTTTCACAATCTGGACGATTTTCTGATCGTAGGTCCATCCAGTCAGATAGTAAATGTCCACACGGCAATAACCATCAAATGCCTTCAAGATCATGGTTGGCTGATAAACCCCAAAAAGAGTTCTTTGGTGCCTTCTCAGAAGATGATTTTCCTGGGAGCCAACATAGACTCGGTGAATGGCCTGGTATCTCTGTCTACAGACAGGAAAGAACGTATAGTGAAGAAGATCAGAAGCCTGCGTCAGAAATCCTTCGTCACAGCAAGAGAATTCATGAGCCTGTTAGGGTCCCTTACTTCCACGATAGGCCTAGTAAAATGGGCCCAGTGGAGGATGCGACCCATTCAGAGGCATTTTCTCTTACAGTTCAAGACAAACTCCGGGAATTGGGATCAGTAGATTCATTCACTCCCGAGGATTTAGAAAGAGCTGTATTGGTGGACAAGAGAAGAACACCTTCTTCGTGGTTTCCCCCTGGAAGAGCCGGTTTGGATGACCATAACTACAGATGCCAGCCTCCTGGGATGGGGAGCACACTTGAACGACTCATGGATTCAAGGAGCTTGGTCATGGAAGGAGTCAAAACTTCATTCAAATTTAAGAGAAATGAGAGCAGTTCTCAAGGCATTAATAGGGTTCCATCCTCTATTAAGGGATGCCTAGGTGAGGATACATACAGACAACAGAGCAGTGGCATCCTACATAAATCATCAGGGAGGCACTCGAAGCTATGCTCTACTGATGGAATTATCCCCGATAATGAGGTTTGCGCAACTGCATTTACAAGGCCTAAAAGCGGTTTATCTTCCGGGACCAGAGAATTTTTTGGCAGATTACCTCAGCTGAACGAGGATTCTCCAAGGAGAATGGAAACTGCACCCGGAAATATTTCACTTGATCACCCTGAGGTGGGGTGTACCCCAGATCGACTTGATGGCTTCATACCACAATACTCAGGTGAAGAGGTTTTACTCCCTTCATGCAGATCATCGAGCTGTAGGACAGGATGCCCTGTCTCTTCCATGGGAATTCGATCTGGGGTACGCGTTCCCTCCCCTACCAATGATTTACCGACTACGGAGGAAAGTATGGAAGGAAGGCCTCAAAGTCATTGCCATAATCCCAATCTGGCCTCGCAGACCTTGGTTTCCCTTGCTAAACAAGATGAGCCTGGAACCTCCTTGGCCTCTTCCTCTCAGACCAAACATCTTGACTCAGGGACCAGCTGTTCATCCCAACCCCAGCCAGCTGAAATTGGGGGCATGGCTCTTGAAAAGGAGAGACTACTAGCTCAAGGGATCTCAGAAGCTGTGGTGTCTACACTCCTTAAATCCAGAAAGGTGTCAACTTCTTCCTGCTACCACAAGATATGGGAAGTTTTTCGTTCCTGGTCTCAAGTTAATAATGTGGATTTTCTTCAGCCATCTAACATCAATATTCTACACTTTCTTCATACAGGTCTGGAAAAGGGACTGAGTCTTAGTACTCTAAAAGTCCAAGCATCGGCTTTATCTGCTCTCTGCAACAAGTCCTGGGCTGGGTCTGGTCTTATTGACATATAAGACATTATTTCTGGTGGCTGTTACTACGGCAAAGCGCATGTCTGAAATTCATGCATTTTCCTGCGATGAAAATCACTTTCAAGTGTTCCACGACAGGGTGATCTTGAGACCCAGAAAAGAGTTTCTGCCAAAAGTCGTCTCGAATTTCCACATCTTACAGGAAATTGTTATTCCTTCCTTTTATCCATCTCCTTCTACTCCAGAGGAAGTGAAACTTCATGAATTGGATGTCAGGCAGTGCCTACTTAAGTACATAGAAGTTTCTACTCAATTTCGGAAGTCTCAACAGCTGTTTGTTCTTCCGATTGGCCCCAGGAGAGGGGAGGCAGCCTCTACTTCCACCTTGAGACGTTGGATTTCCAATACTATAGTCAAGGCTTATCAGTTGAAAGACCTTGTTCCTCCTAGCAGGATCAAATCTCACTCTACAAGGGCTTTAGCAACATCATGGGCTAATTGGGCAGAAGTTCCATCTGACGACATCTGTAAGGCAGCTACATGGTCTTCTCCTCTCACTTTCATCAAACACTACAAACTGGATTTGGCTTCTTCCTCTACGGCCTTTGGTAGAGGTGTTCTGTCCTCTGTGGAATCTATCTAAATTAAACTTTTTTCAGCATTATCTGGTTTGGAGTATCTGTTAATTTCCCACCCTATGGTGAAGCTTGGGTATTACCCATAAGTGATGCTGCCATGATTAGCCAGGAATACGGAAAAAAATTTAAATTCTTTATTTTTGTTTGTGCAGGTGGTTACAATAATTCAATAAGCGCCACACCAGCGTATTTCAGTTTTCATACAAGTTAAACAGTGGCATGATAAGTTGCACAATTTTAATATTTAACATGCTTAACTAAACAGTTGGAACAGGTGAGTGATATAAAATGAAGTAGATTAAAGTTATTGGATGCTTAACATTGCAGGGTCGCCTATGCTATGGTAGAGATTGCAGGAACACATTTAAGACAGAGCAGTATCTGGCTACAGTGTAACGAAAAGTAATCATGCTATGAATATTGAGGTAATAGAAAGGACATTACATGCAGTGACGAATTCAAGATACAATATATATATATATATATAGGCATAGCTAGGTAGGTAACGATTAGCAGTACCTCATTACTTGTATTAATAACAGGTTAGAACAGTGGGATATACGGCAAAAAGTGGTTATGGAGGGGTCGCTGCCAGGCCAATTTAAAGTAGCCGCAAGGGTTATATGGGACCCTGTAGCCACGACATCATGCTGTTAAGTCTCAGGGTGTGTGTGGCAGGACAGCCCAGAAATATAGGCGAGCAGTCAGCCTATGCCTAGGGTCTGGAAGCAAAGGAAAGGCAAGCGTAGGGCTTGGGGGCTTACAGTTGCCACTAGAGAGTCTTGTATGGAGTTCATGTAGCTCAGCAAGTTCAGGTGGAGGTCGGCATATCCCCGCCAAGGCGCAGTGCTCTTCCGGCCCCAGGTCTGTGTGAGAGCTTGCATCTGGGTTCTGGTTCTCTTGATCACCTTATCCTTCCGCCACCTGGGGTATGCAGGGGATCTGTGGGATGCAGGCAGCCGCCGGTGAGTGATCCTCCGCGCCTGTGGGTGAAGCTGTGAGGCTGAGCCTCGTGTGGCTCTCGGCCTATGAAGGTGAGTGGCCATGTTGTGAGGTATGTTAGCTGTGGGGATCCCTCGTGGGAGTTTGGAATTCCTCCCCAGCTCACCCTCCTCTTGCGGGTTTGCGGGTGTCCCATTCCCCCTCCGATTACTTCCATCTTGACCTCTTACTTGCTGCTGGGTTGGGGATGGTGCTGTGCGGGCCTCTATTGCTGCCCAGAAACGGTTAAAGATTTTGTCCAGTCGCTTTAATGATTGCTCCTCATAGCTCTGCTGTACACACCAGGGCTGCTTGTGCTCATGAGGTAAGGGCACTGTCGCCATCTTTGGAGATCCTGCAGTCGTGTGGGGTGATGAAGTGCCTGAGGGTGTCTCATGGCTCACCAAGATTTTCCCGGTGCGGCCTCCTGGTTCAGGCGTTGTGGTGCTCGTTTCAGCGCCCTGTGCGGACCGGGATATCCCCCACCGGTCCAAAGGGGGGAGGGGGGTAGGAAGATTGAGGAGTCTGTGAGCCTGGTCTCTAGCGAGGAGAGCGGCCGCCTCTCCACGCTTCGATCCCTGGTAGGCCTAATTTCTAGGGTTCCCGGCTAGTGTCAGGCTTGCTTCGGGTGTCGAAGGGTTCCCTCGGGCATCCCCTCCTCGCTTATTCTCCTCCAGAGAGTGGACGTGCCGGATTTCTGGGGTTTTTCCCCCCAAAACAGCAGTTTTGGTCAGGAGCTTGGGTCCTGCACGTCTGATCAGCCTGGAAGCTAGGCTCCGCCCCCGGAATACGGAAAATTTTATCATACTTACCGTAATTTTCTTTTCCTGGCTATTATTCATGGCAGCATCAGCGAACCCTCCCTTGTTATTGGAATTAGCTTTGGGACTAGACTGTGGGATAGAAGGAGGAGGGACCTTTTATACCCAGTCTGGTCTGGATTAATTGATTTTGTCCTGTCCTGTTCCTGATTGGGGCGGAGCTACCCATAAGTGATGCTGCCATGAATAATAGCCAGGAAAAGAAAATTACGGTAAGTATGATAACATTTTCTGTATTGTTTTATAGAAAAATCACTTCACACTGAACTAAGTAACTGCTTTTTTTATGAAGAACACAAAAAGAAAAGTTTTAGGGATACAAACATTTTTATTGAAAAAACCTGGTTATCGATTCTTATAAGTTAAAAAAAAAAAACCTCTTTAGAGTAAAAAAAAATAAAAAAAATAAAGGATCTATTTTTTAAATTAGTGGTTAATAGTTAAATGAATTGCAAAATCTAGCCTAAAACAGCTGAAGAGAAAAAACAAAATCTTCAATACAACACTTTTTCCTTATCGGTTGCCTTAGCCTTTTGCAATTCCCCAGCTAATTCACCATAATTCACATTTAAGTGAAAAGACCTGTAAATCTATTTATTACTGTCAGTCAGTGAGCCTGGCAGCTGACAGGAGCCAAATATATAAAACTATCTACTTACACAGAATAAGAAGCAGGACACTTTATTGTCTCCACCCTGGACAAAACTTTGTGTAGTCCACCAGATTCTGTCCTGTTTGTGTCAATCACAGGCCAGATGACTGCTGCAGACGTTTTATCAGTTATGTAGCAGTACCTGCAATGTGCCAACAGAGAGGCCTCTGGGTACCCATCGTTTCGCAGTCGCTTGTCTAGCACTATTGCAGTTGTGTGCCCTTTTACAGCAATGTATTGAGCAATTTTTTTGTCGTGACATTATTATTGCTGAAATATTGCTGTGATCACACACACAAATATGTGTCTTCGCTCTTATATAACTCTTTTTAGTCTCCATAACTTGGTAATGCAAGTCTAATATATTAATCAATTTTAAAATTACATAAAACTGCTCATAAAAAATATGTAACTGGAATTCTATATTGCTACATTCCAATGGCCCAGTGGAACATATTTAGAGATCACAAGCTAAATGTACTTTTTTTCTGTATGTTAATTTACCAAATCCTCAGATGTTTAATTTACCGTTTGCTCAGTAAATCTCCCTGGTATCATTTCTGGTGTTCAAGATTCCACAAGATAATACGTGAACATGTAATCAGTAGCGATAGCTTTTTTAATTTAATATAATAAAATATTAAAAGCATATGTGTAAACTCTAGGGTATATATAAATATGTATGTGTGTGTATATATATATATATATATATATATGTACAAAAAGATAAGTCCTACGGCCACAGTACACATCAGCCCCAATCAGGGACGGACTGACAGTGGTTTGGGCCCCCAGGCAAAATTAGGACCCGGGCCCCCTGCAGATCAATATATGTGCTGGTGTAGATGTACCGTTTATTTGATTGTATGTGCATGTAATGTGAATGTATGCTTCTGTGTGTACATGCACTGTGAACCCTGGTGTAATTATATATGTATGTCTTTGTGTGTCGTGTCAGGATATGTGGAATTAGAGTTTATTTAAAGGGAAACTATAGTGCTAGGAAAACAAAGTTGTTTTCCTGGCACTATAGCTACCCACGGATAAAAAAAACCTTCTGTCACTTACCTGAATCCAGCGCTGATGTCCCTCGGTGCTGGTTCAGGCGCTGCACTCGCATTAGGACTTCCCACATAGTAAAGCATTGTATAAAGCTTTCCTATGGGGTTTTGTATGAAGCTAGATGTCCTCATGCATAGCGTAAGGATGTCCATCGTCACTTAGGTAACCAAAAGTTGCCTAGCGAAGCAAAAGTCTCTAGTGGCTGTCTGGTAGACAGCCACTAGAGATGGAGTTAACCCTGAAAGGTAATTATTGTAGTTTCTCAAAAACTGCAACAATTGCCATTGCTGGTTTAAGGAACCTGGGACACTGCACTCAGACCATTTCAATAAGCTGAAATGGTCTGGATGTCTATAGTGTTCATTTAAATATATTTAAATAGATAAAAAGACCCCACAATTAAAAATGGGGGGGAGGGGGACTAGTAATTTCTACAACTAAATCATAGTAGTAATCACGTGGGTGTAGGGGACGGTTAGATGTCATAGCATAGGATGCAGGGTTATAAAGGCCATAATGGGTGCAGAGGTTAATAGGGGCTTTAATGAGTGCAAGGGGTAATAGGGGCTGTAGCGTGTGCAGGGGACATGGGGGATAAATGCTGCAGTGGATGCCAGGGGCATAGAAGCTGTAGTGTTTATAGGGACTTTAGTGGGGACAGGGAGTGATAGAGCCTATAGTGGGGGTAGGGGTAATAGGGGCTATTGTGGATGTAGGGGAGGGATAGGGGCTGTGGTAAGTGCAGAGAGCAATAGATGCAGTAGTGGGTGTAGGGGAAATGGTCTGTAGTTTGTGCATGAGGTTCATAGGGGCTGTAGGGAATATAACAGTTGTAGGGTGTGCGGGGATTTTAGGGGCTGTAGCGTGTAGGGATGCTGAAGGGGTCAGAAGGGCTGTAGGGGATAGAGGGGCTGAGGGGGGTAGACGGTCTGTAGGGGATGCAGATATTTGAAGGGCTGTAAGAGGTGCAGGTATTTTAAGGGCTCTAGAGAGTAGAGAGGCTGTAGGAGGTTTATAGACTGTAGGGGGGCTGCAGTGGTTAGAAGGCCTGCAGTGGGTAGGGGGGCTGCAGGGGATTAGAAGTGCTGAAGGGGGTAGATATGTTATAGGGGGTGCAGGGTTTAGTATGACTGCAAGGCATAGAAGGGCTGCAGGGGGTAAGAGGGTGCAGGGGGTAAGAGAGTGCAGGGGGTAGAGGAGTTATAGGGGCTGCACGGGAGTTGTAGGGGCTGCAGGGTGTAGAGGAGCTGCAGGCGGTAGAAGGGCTGTAGGGGTAGAAGGGCTGTAAGGGGTAGAGGGGTTATAGGGGCTGAAGTGCTTAGAATGGGTGCAGGGGGGCTACAGGGAATAGAGGGGTTAAAGGGGCTGCAGGGGTTAGAATGGGTCCAAGGGGTAGGTGGGCTACAGGGGATAGAGGGATTATAGGGGCTGCAGGGGTTAGAATGGGTCCAGGGGGTAGGTGGGCTACAGGTGTTAGAATGGGTCCAAGGGGTAGGTGGGCTACAGAGGATAGAGGGGTCATAGGGGCTGCAGGGGTTAGAATGGGTCCAGGGGGTAGGTGGGCTACAGGGGATAGAGGGGTTATAGGGGCTGCAGGGGTTAGAATGGGTCCAGGGGGTAGGTGGGCTACAGAGGATAGAGGGGGTTATAGGGGCTAGAATGGGTCCAGGTGGTAGGTGGGCTACAGGGGATAGAGGGGTTATAAGGGCTGCAGGGGTTAGAATGGGTCCAGGGGGTAGGTGGGCTACAGGGGATAGAGGGGTTATAAGGGCTGCAGGGGTTAGAATGGGTCCAGGGGGTAGGTGGGCTACAGGGGACAGATGGGTTATAGGGGCTGCAGGGGTTAGAATGGGTCTAGGGGGTAGGTGGGCTACAGGGGATAGAGGGGTTATAGGGGCTGCAGGAGTTAGAATGGGTCCAGGGGGTAGGTGGGCTACAGGGGATAGAGAGGTTATAATGGATGCAGGGGTTAGAATGGGTCCAGGGGGTAGGTGGGCTACAGGGGATAGAGGGATTATAGGGGCTGCAGGGGTTAGAATGGGTCCAGGGGGTAGGTGGGCTACAGGGGATAGAGGGGTTATAATGGCTGCAGGGGTTAGAATGGGTCCAGGGGGTAGGTGGGCTACAGGGGATAGAGGGATTATAGGGGCTGCAGGGGTTAAAATGGGTCCAGGGGGTAGGTGGGCTACAGGGGATAGAGGGGTTATAATGGCTGCAGGGGTTAGAATGGGTCCAGGGGGTAGGTGGGCTACAGGGGATAGAGGGATTATAGGGGCTGCAGGGGTTAAAATGGGTCCAGGGGGTAGGTGGGCTACAGGGGATAGAGGTGTTATAGGGGCTGCAGGGGTTAGAATGGGTCCAGGGGGTAGGTGGGCTACAGGGGATAGAGGTGTTATAGGGGCTGCAGGTGTTAGAATGGGTCCAGGGGGTAGGTGGGCTACATGGGGATAGAGGGGCTGTAGGGGTTAGAAGGGGAAGGGGGCTGATTATATTAATCTGTTTATCTTTCCCTTCCCTTACCTGTGGCATGCTGTATCACATACTGCTTGCTGTCTGTAACACTGCTCAGGCAGCTCCGCACAGCTCGTTGAACTTATGACACATGATGTCATTTCCTGATTAATGAGCAGCACGGAGCTGCCTGATCTGTTACAGACAGCTCTCGTGCTGTTTATCTTTCAGGCACACTTTGGAAATACCCCATTAACTGTCTCTCGGTGTGCCCTGCTGGGACCGGCAATGGGGAAATTGTATTTTGTAACAGGGGCCCGCGGAGTGCCGTGCGGGCCCCTTGCTGAGTATAGGCTGGCTGGGGAGATGTTTAACTCCCCAGCCCAGTTGTTACTTCACTGCACAGCGGGCAGAGTCTCGGGCTCTCGGTCCATGACCGATTTGCCCGAGTGCTCAGTCCGCCCATAGCCCCAATATATACAGCAAAAAACAAAGAAAAAGTTACCTGCGCTCTCTCCTTGTATATATGTATATTTAAACAAATGGAGGTCATTTAGTTACTCCAATAGCCATTGGAAAGAATGCCCGCCTGCCAACGTCAAGGCAGACCACCCTAGGCGGGTCCTACACTGACCTTTCACCTTGCTTCCTTGAGCTTCTGGCAAAGATATCTCTAATGAGACAGAGAGGGGTATTTTTTATATACATCCCTATATACTTATTAACCCTTAATAGGGAACACATGGGATGTATGTGTGTGTGTGTATATATTAAACACCTTTAAACCTAAAAATTATAATAATAAAAGAACAAGTTTAATACAAAATATTTGTAGGAGTAGACGTGTTCCAGGATTTTTGGGGAAGGAAATTTCAGGTCTGCACATTTTTCATAGTATTTTCATACTAGGATTTCGCTATTTGTTCATATATGTGAACCACTTAACCTTCCACTAAATAGCAAATACTTCCATATCAGCCAGAAACGTTTTGCAAATCCATTTCAAATTCGGTTTAGTGAAAAGTGTGAGCATGCATTGTCTCATTCTGTTGAAAACCAAAAAAAAATGAAAAATAGCTTATTTTAAGCTTTGATTGTTAATATACAATTTCACAGCTGACAAATGCTACTGATAAAATATGGTCATAAGGAAATGTTGGAATATTTTCACAAACGCCATATTGTCTGATAGACAACATGGACAAGACGGTCATCCCTGATCAATTTGTACCTAATATAAAGTCACTGTTTATTTGTCTTATGTAATTAGTCTCCATGGTTTGTTCATAAACTTGATGTATTGTAGTTTGTTTGTTCTATGTCCTTGAGCAGTAGTCCCTCTTTTAAGGGGTTTCCAATGGTGTCTGCTGACCCTCTTTAAGAGGCAGGTACCAAGGAATAAAGTAAAGGGCAGTCAGAAAAGAAAGGGAAAATAGAAAGAAAAAAATTACTAATAGAAATAAAAGATCTTGATGGGAACAGGGATAAAGAAAGGAGCCTCCACATATGACCAATAGTGGAAACACTGATGGTTTAGAGAATCCACAGTGCAGTCTAGATAAGGAAGCTCCATGAAGGTTCTAGTGCACAGCCTGGTCCATTATATGACTACTTGTTGCACCTCCCAATGGTGGCCCCACAGAATGGTAAGGCTATGTCAGCACAAAAACTCTACCCCTGGCTACTCCTGTTGATACTATCTCAATTGAAATCCACTGTAGGAAAAACATCTGCTTGGGCAAGATTTGAGCCAATTGTAAGATTTCAGAGTGAAATCCCATCTTTGATGCTGCTCTAGTCTGGTAGCAGCATATCTGAAGTCTGTGTGTTTTGGGTCATTGTCATGCTGGAATACCCATCCACAACCCATTTTCAATGCCCTAGCTGAGGGAAGGAGGTTCTCACCTAAGATTTGAAGGTACATGGCCTTGTTCATCGCCCCTTTGATGTGGTGCAGTTGTCCTTTCCCCTTAGCAGAAAAACACCCCCAAAGCATAATGTTTCCACCTCCATGTTTGACGATGGGGATGGTGTTCTTCGGGTCATAGGTAGCATTTCTCCTCCTCCAAACACGGTGAGTTGAGTTGATGCCAAAGAGCTCGATTTTTGGTCTCATCTGACCACAACACTTTCACCCAGTTTTCCTCTGAATCATTCAGATGTTCATTGGCAAACTTCAGATGGGCCTGTATATGTGCTCTCTTGAGCAGGGGGACCTTGTGGGTGCTGCAGAGTTTCTGTCCTTTATGACGTAGTGTGTTACCAATTATTTTCTTGGTTACTAGGGTCCCAGCTGCCTTGAGATGATTAACAAGATCCTCCCGTGTAGTTCTGGGCTGATTCCTCACAGTTTTCATAATAATTGAAACTCCATGAGGTGAGATATTGCATGGAGCACTAGACCGAGGGAGACTGACAGTTATTTTGTGTTTCTTCCATTTGCGAATAATTGCACCAACTGTTGTCACCTTCTCACCAAGCTGCTTGGCGATGGTCTTGAAGTCCATGCCAGCCTTGTGTAGGTCTACAATCTTGTCCCTGACATCCTTGGACCGCGCTTTGGTCTTGGCCATGGTGGAGAGTTTGTAATGTGATTATTATTATTATTATAATTTATATAGCACCAACAGATTCCGTAGCGCTTTACAATATTATGAGAGGGGATTTAACTATAAATAGGACAATTACAAATAAACTTACAGGAACAATAGGCTGAAGAGGACCCTGCTCGATCGAGCTTACATTCTATTGATTGCTTCTGTGGATAGGTGTCTTTTATACAGGTAACGAGCTTTAAGAGAGTGCTCCTAATCTCAGCTCATTACCTATATAAAACACACCTGGGATCCAGAAATTTTGCTGATTGATAGGGGATCAAATACGTATTTCACTCATTGAAATGCAAATCAATTTATAACTTTTTGACATGCGTTTTTCTGGATTTTGTTTTTTGTTATTCTCTCTCTCACTGTTAAAATACACCTACCATTAAAATGTTAGACTGATCATTTCTTTGTCAGTGGGCAAACGTTCAAAATCAGCAGGGGGTCAAATACTTTTTTCCCTCACTGTATGTCTTTCTTCCGTACAGGCCAGAAAAAAAATGTAACAACAGGGAAACATATAAGCAACATAGAAAACCACATTCACAGAGCAAACCAGGAGACGATATCTGGGGTGCACTGTCCTGTAACTTGAGAAAGTAGGTCAGGATTGGAGATTTCAATGTGGTGGTACCCAAAATGAACAGCTCAGTCAATGAGTACATTTGGCTTAGGAGACCATTGCTTATTGCTCAGTTATAGCACACATGTGAGAACATCTAAGTCCATATTCTTAGAGCCAAGTCTATATGAGACAAGGTAGTTAAATTTATTTATTTATTTATTACCGGCATTTATAAAGCACCAACATATTTCGCAGCGCTATACAATTGGATGATGTCAAAGCCTACTTACTTTAATGTGTATCGGTTTACTTGGAATTATTGATTTACTGGAAGGTTTCAGAGTGCATCCATATGATAATCGGAAAAGGAAAATGCTCAAGTAGATCTCAGGCGCTTTGGTGGTGGACAGGTACCATCATGGGTACTCTGACCTGTATTTTGCTACACAGCCCCGTAAGCAGAAAACTAAAATACCTCATGGCCAGCATCATGTTTTTCAGTAATTTGAGCTACAATAACTCTTTTGTATAATCGGACCACACAGACTAATCTTTGATCACCACATTCAATGAGCCTTGGGTGCTCATGACCCAGACGCCGGTCAGTGCACTGCTTGTCCTTCCTTGCACCACTTTTTAGAGGTACCAACTACTGCATCCCGAAAACACACAATTAGACTTGCCATTTCGTAGATGCTCTATTTAACCCTTGCCGAACTCACTCTTGTCAGATTTTTTCGCTTGCCCTGACTGTCCATTTGCTGCATAATATATCCCACAGATTGACAGGTGCCATGGAAATGATATAATCAATGTTATTCACTTCACCTGTCAGTCGTTTTAATGTTGTGGCTGATCAGTGTATGAAGCATCTCAAATTCTGCATTTACTCAAGTTGAGATGTATGTTGAGTCTTAGCCCCAAAAATCAGCCCAGGGAGTTAAGGGCAGAGCATGGCATCCCATTCACAGAGGCCTGCTAAAGTAGTCTCGGATGGAGAAAATGTCCTGTTTTGTTTCTGCAAGCAAATTTATTGACTCCTATGCAGTGCGTTTGCTCCCGCCCCTCCACAAAAGTGGGACATGGCTGTTTAAAGTGTGTTTAGCATGTATGAAGGAGCTCCTTGTGGTGTTGTATGTGTTTGGAAGCTGCATGTGGGATTGCTTTTGTATTGAGGAGGCTGTTGTTGCTGTACTGCGTTTCTTGTGTACTATGCGTGGCTATGAGCTGTAGTGTGTGTGTGCGTTTATTGACTGTAGAAATTGTGTGTATAGGGTTTGCAGAGTGCGTGTGCCTAGTGGGTATTGTGGGCGCATGTAGGGGCTACAGTGAGTGTGCATGTGTATCTAGGGGCTGTAGTGGGTTGTTTGTATCTAGGTTCATTAGTGTGTGTATGCATACAGGAATTGTAGTGCACATGTGTGTATAGGTGCTGTAGTGTGTATATGAGTATAGTGTGTGTGGGTGTGTAGGATTATATTTTTCTATTTATAGGGTGTATAAAGTGTATGTGTGTGTTTATAGCTTTATAAAGCGTGTGTTGTTTGTGTATAGTGCATGTGTGTGAGTGCAGGGGGTGTATGTATAGGGGTAGTAATTATAAAAAAATAAAACATTCACTCGCCCTCCCTCTTTTTACCTTGCAGCGAGGTGGAGAATGCTGGTCCCTGGTGGCCCAGTAGGCTAGTTAATTGGTATCTCTGCAGGGTGCAGTTCATGTCTAGCCCTCTCACTCGTCTGAACCTGCCCAGCCTTAACATGCAATAGTATAAATTATCCAATATGGCAATGCTATTGTAGAGGGAAACAAATGATACATATTGCATTTTATGAAGATAAACGATACCTTATTGTTTAGTTGGAAAGATGGATAGAAGAAAGACAGTAACTATATTGCTTTCTGAATGATCTGTTAATGACATAACAATAGTAGTAAAAAGATGTAGTTATAATTGTGCCCCTGAACCCCAATAATTCCACAGTGTGACAGATCCATTTTCCGAGCACTCTCCCATCGCACGCGGTTTTGTGTGCTGCTCAAATTTCTCCTTTATTTTTTTATTCTTAATTTTCAGTAGTTCTCCCATACGTGAGAGCAGCACTATACTAGTCAAGAGACAATGCAATTCAAAGGTTAGAAAGAATAATAAATAAATAAATGGAAATGAATAAACAGAATCCACTAAATCCATTCCATTGTTGCATATAAACATATATGCACTTACCCAGCCAGGACTACATTCACAAAGCATGCAGAGGTCATTGCATTAATGATCACATTACCAGGAGTTAATATTGTTTGCACAGTATAGAGATACGTTAATCTCTCTGTAAAATGCAAAGCTGACCAGCCAATTAAGAATGCAATACAATTATTGATGAGAGAATCTTCTTTTACAGTTTACGAACAAAGCACATGAGGTGTGCGGAGAACGTCACAATCAAGTCAGCAATGTGTTTTTACTATGTATGAATTGTGTTGATGTTAGTAATATGCAAACCCTGGCTTGTACAGCTGGCATACATATACTTGTAGCTATTAGAATGATGTTGCTGCCAAGAACTGTAAATATGCTTTTTTGTATTTATTTGCTTTTGGATAGACTTGTAAACTAATTATGTTGTCTTTACTAAGCAGATTTGTTAAAGGGGAAGTCCAGCAGTTAGTTCTCTTTTGCTTGTTACTAATGCTATTTTAGAAAACGCAGTTGCATTATTGATGGCCTTTGTTTCAAGCAATAGTTTCCTTAAAGGCATACTCCAAACACCTAAAGCACTTTGGCTTGCAGAAATGCTTTATGTGTAATAAGTGCGTCCTCTTTTTTAATTTTACAAAATGTACCGTTGTTTAACATTTTTTTTAATTTTTTTTTTAAATACTTTTTATAAATGAACCCTTTTATACCCCCCTGGCTGTTAATCATACAGCCAGTCCCGTTACTTCCTCCTTGTTTTACTCAGTGTGCAACTAATTGCCCAGAGCACCTGCCTTGCAAAAACTTCTCATTGAGCTACACTGTGAAGTCTGTGATTGGCTTGCAAAGGCAGCAGACAAGAGATGTGCAGCTATTTCAAACTGTTTTCAGGCACGGCCCTAAATGGAAACAAGCATAATTAAATGCATGCATGTTTTCATTGTGAGTATATCTCCTAAACAGTAAGCTTATATTATTTTGCATTTGGGCAGTGGACCGTCCCTTTAACAAATAGGGGCACCTTCACTGAACCTAGTGGTGAATTGACATCTAACATAGAAAATGTAGACCATAATAACTTTGCCAACTGAAAAAAAATTCAGTTTACCTTCAGATACATTTTGCAATTTGATTGGCAAATCATCACTGTTCAGTGATGTTTTACGCAGATTAAAAAGCTGAGCAAACGTTGTCCGCCCAGCTTGATCTACCCAAGTTTGTCATCACTCTGCTACATCCACTTCTAAGCCCTTTTATACTATCTGAAACACCACGGCAAGCTGAAAGACAATTCAGGCTTAAAAGTGGATGTAGAGAGTATGACGACGAAGGGCTGCCGAAAGATTCAGAGGAAAGTATCCAGAATCTTTCAGCAGCCCTTCGTAGTCATACTCTGCTACATCCACTACTAAGCCCGAGTTATCTTTCAGCTTGCCATGGTGTTTCAGATAGTATTGTTGATTCTGTAAAAATGTGATGATCGTGTACTTGGGTAGATCAAGTTGAGCGGACAAAGTTTGGATAGCTTCTTCATCTGGGTAAATCATCACTAAACAATGATGATTTGCCAATTCACTTGCAAAATGTATCTAAAAGGTAAACTGAACTGAATGTTCAGTGTACCCTTGTGTTTTGTCAGCAATTTGCAATGGCACTTGGGATTTAAGCAGAAGAAAGTGCAGTACCTTTCATTACAGTATGCACCCATGCCAATGATCTAAAATATATATATATATATATATATATATATATATATAATCTATCTATATATCTAAGATGAACATTTATTAAAAACAATCATAAAAGATTTTTGATTTTAAAATTACAAACTTAAAAAAATAAATAAAAAAAAGGAAATGTACAACACACTTTGTTTGCTGCAGTAATGAATGGTTGTATACAAAGACACAGCCAGTTTTTGTAAAAATCCAGAGTCCAGAGCCCAAATAGATATCCTGAATTACAATGTGAAGAGGTATACCTATCACACCCATTTCACACGTATCTGACCATGCAATTTTAACACCTTGTGTTTATTTCTGAAGTAAATATAATTTTACCTCGTCTTTGTTTCACAAATAGTTAATGCATAAATTATCCTCTCTTGTTAATTGCCCCTTTAAACACCAAAACAAACTGCAAGTAATATTTATAAAACAGATGTTACATAGCACCTACATCCAATCAGGAGTTACTTTATTATATTAAAAAAATAATTTTAAGCAACTTAACTTTCGCATTTAAGGGGACTGTAACTTGGGAGCCTACAGATGTTTTTTTGAAATGCTTGAACTTAAAGGAGATATATATACGGTACACAGAGACAAACCTTATATCATACCATACAAACAATTTTAATTGTGTAGTTACAGTCAATAACCACTCCTAGTCAGAACATCTTTGCATAAAGAAAATTGTGATACATTTATAAAAACAGCCAGCTGTAACAAAATAACTGGTGTTTTCATAGCAATAAACTCATAAAAAAAGAAATACACCTTTATACAGAAACTTTGTACAGATGTAGCTTGAAAATTGATTGTAAACCAAGGGAAGACACATTGCAAACATCAATTATTTTCACATTAATTGCATAAGTTTCTAAGGTGATCTATTAGTTTTATTTACCTAAGCTTGTTTGCATGATAGTAAAAATTGCATACCACAATAAGAGTGAAGCTTATATTATGAATTGCTTGAATAACATAGAGCACTTTTTTTTATAGGCAACTCTGTAAAGCACATTTTCTCTATTTAAAACTTTTAAGACACTTTGTTTTACTGCCCATCAAAATGCATATATAAATAAAAAAAACAAACAAAAACAACAAACAAAAACAAAATAGAATCAGTATGATAACAAAGATAAGCAATATTACATATAACAAAATTTTCCCCAAAATATAATTACAACTTGAACTTGCAAGATCTACAGATAAGTAAATGGGACTAAACGTTCACGGTTTATTCCTTTAATAACTTCTATATCAATGGAAAACAAACAAAAAAAAATCAATTAAATTACAGTGACCTTTTATTAAAAAAAAAAAGTAACGGCAGTGCCATATAACACAAGGCATTTGTTGGCATGTTATCACTTTAAACTGCATTTCACAGCATAGAGTTTTTCTAACTCTACAACTGTGCAAGAGTAACATACTCTCTTATTTATAGAAGTGTGACTTTCTGAAGATCAAGTGTGGAATAGTACCAGGAGAATATGAAACAATAAACAAAGCAAACAGAAAAAAACAAAAACAATAATAAAAAACAGTGAAGGTTCGTATGCGTATTTGAACTCCAGATTTGAAATCGCCTGCACTAGACGCATGCTCATCCAATACATTGTGGCCTATCCAGTGGACATACATATCAAACAATTTTCCAAGTTCTTATCTGGAGCTAAGAACAGTTCGTAGACAGCGGTAAAACATTTAATGTAGTCTGCATCGTTTCCGTGTTTTGTGCAAGTTTTTTTTTTTTTTTTCGGTTTCAGGATTCATTGGCCGAACAATGTACAATAAAATATTACAGACTGTACATTGGATGGAATTGTAATTAGTAATACCAGTGGAACATCTGAATAAAAATAATTATAATAATACTTTAAGATAAGTCTTTCAGGTCTGCAGTGATGTCTGTATTCCCTTCTCCAGTTAAATCGTCTTCAAGTTTAACTGAAAACAGTGCATTAGTACTTTTGTCCTGGATCCTTTCTTCTGAATCCTTCGGCAGCCCTTCGTCATCATACTCTGCAACATCCACTTCTAAGCCCGAATTGTCTTTCAGCTTGCCGTGGTGTTTAAGATAGTATCGTTGATTCTGGAAAAATTTGATGATCGTGTACTTGGGTAGATCAAGCTGAGCGGACAAAGTTTGGATAGCTTCTTCATCTGGGTAAAGGCCAACATCTTGAATAAAACTCTGCAAAATGCCCAATGCTTCCACCGAGATCTTTGTTCGTGGACGAGCTTGCTGGCGGTTTTCATCCTCTGATTCAGCTGGAGATGCCACAGTTGGCTGCCTTGGTGGCAACCTGGGACCAGGTGGTGGTGGTTGCTGCTGCTGTTGCTGCTGCTGCTGTTGCTGTTGTTGTTGCTGCTGCTGCTGTTGCTGCTGTAATTACATAAAAATATCAATAAAAAAAAATATCAACATATATATTTCAAAGGTAAAAAAAGAAAAGGCAAAATGTAAATGAACGCTTAAAGAGAACCTGCCATGTAAAAATGATCAGTGTAAAGAGAATAAAATGTATTGCTAACAAACTCCGAACACTTTTTTTTTATTTCAATCAGTTTGTTTTAATCTATTACCTTTATTAAATCCTATGAAAGTATTCTATATGTCTAGCTTAATGTAGTTGTTCTGGTGAGTATAATCATTATATGCAGGCATTTTTATCCAAACACAAAGGCAGTATTTACATTGTCCCTAGGGACACCTCCAAGTGGCCACTCCTCAGATGGCCACTGGAGGTGCTTCCTGGCTCAGTGCTGCACAGTAAGCAGCCCTGCCATTCAGCATCTCCACGCTCTGCACAAGGACACTGAATTCTCTTTATACAGATGCATTGATTCAATGAATCTCTATGAGGAGGTGCCGATTATCCAAAATTGTGTTTGGCCCCGCCCCTTGCTGATTTTATCCAATCCAATGCTTTTTTTTTAATGATGTCACCAAGGGGGCAGAGCCAGCGCCAGCAGACCATGCGGTGCTGGAAATAAAGCAAGTATTAATTCCTTTTAAGGGAGCTGGGGGGGAGGGGGTCTGGGCAAGCCACCCTAGATGGTGGGTTTAGCACTATAGGGTCAGGAATACATGGTTGTGTTCCTGACCCTATAGTGTTCATTTAATATGATGATTATTAATACATCTCGCTATTGTTTTGTATTCTTCTCAGTGTGTAGAGGGAAAGTTCTTTATTTAGGGAGGCTCTAAGGGAACATATTTAAGAGACAGCCACTAACACAAGTGTTGGATTGAAAACATATACAAACTAGGGGATGCATTTTAGGTTTCAAATATTTTATCAGTTTACAATGTTTTCATAAGTCTGTGTCATTCCTGCATTTTAGGTTTCAAATATTTTATCAGTTTACAATGTTTTCATAAGTCTGTGTCATTCCTGCATAGATCTCTCACCTTTATTTTCTGATGGGCCTCATGGATTTGTAGCGGTGAGAAACAGCTGCATTGGGTAACTCTATATATAGGCCATTCATATGTTTATTATTTCAGAAAAACATAACAAGAGAAAAAAGGCCAGGGATCTAAATTGAACATCGACTATAAAGAATGAATTAAAACTCTGTTTGATTTGTCATTTTATATAGTCTAGGTCCTTGACCTTTTTTCCCTTTTTTTCCTGAAATAATAAATGTTTATGGATATGGGTTATGTCCTTGGCAGTACCGGAGGACTTTTTTTTTTTCTTTCTTTTATGCACATACTTGTTTACCTTTGCGGATCATAGAATTAAATTTATCAAAGCAAAACAGCTGTAACTTTGACTGCGAAGGGCTAAATGTCGAGATACATTCTACTGGTTTTCATGGTGATTAATCTTTATATTTTGCCCTTTGCAACAGAATAGCACTGTTTTTAGCCTGGATAAATATCCCTCCTAATCTGTATACTATCATCAATATATTACTGGGGTAGTCATATTGCTTTTTTAACAGACTATAACCAGAACCGATTTTTTTGTAAAGTTTTCTGATACCATCCTTGGTTCTGATTGGTTTCATATTGACAGCCATCAATGAGATGCTGGCTACTTAGGAGCACTGTTTAAAATGGCCAATCAGCACCAAGGGAGCCATTAGAGATGTTTCAATGCATCATATTGGCTTTATGTATACTTCTTAATACCACAAGCATGGGTCGGCTACACACATCTGCTTTTCAACTGGCCTTAATACTGTTTTTCTATTGACTTTCTTTCAAGAGTTGTCTAAAAAGTCAGCGTTCAATGGATGGATGTCTATGAACTCTATTGTGCACCTGGGACATTGTACTATAATTATGAGCCCATTTTAAGATACAGTTCCCTGGGATTTGCACATTCTTGTACTGTGTACAAAGCAGACAATTGAGGAGTCTGGTGTCATGTTGCAGTAAGTGGCATAATAAGAACATCACTACCCTGCAGAATAGTATTTTTAAATGTATATGTGTAGGGATGGTATATGTTTATAGGGATAGGCTTATGTATTTAGTGATGTGTATGTGTGCGTAAACTTGGGTATGTAGGCATGAGTATATAAGTGTGGGGATATTTATATGTCCATAGGAATGTATGTGTGTGGCTTAAAATTTCAGTTTTTGCATAAGGCATACATTTTTAACTAGAACAGTTATTTTTTATATAATTTTTTGCCACTGTGTTTGGGGAAAAAAGTATAAATATCAGTCGTTTGTTATTGGGGACTAGCTATTTAAAGTTTCTAGCCTAATATTATCATTACTTCAGTAAGCAATACTGATAATCAGAATTCAAGCAATGCATGAATACTGCACTATACATATATATATGCCTTTATGTATTTTGTTTTATTTTTTTTAGCCACAGCTTATATTCGTTCTATTTTTTTGGGGTGGCAAGAATCTTAAACATATATGCAGAGCTATATCTCATCTCATCTAATTCGTTTGTTCTCAGTGTCAGTTGTTCATAAGCAATCAATATTGGCATGATTCTGTATGAAATAAAGGGAATAATTTAAATATAAAAACATTTCCTGTTAATGTAATTACAAATTGAGCTATGTATTTTAATTTGAATAATTTTACTGGCTGCTCAAAAAGGAAGTTTCTTGAAAAACAAGGATGAAGTTAGATTTATTTAGTAGGTCTCAAAGGGGACATGGGTTCTTAAAATGATTCATTAACATCAAACATCGGAGAAGAATGAGATAATTATCAAAGAACACTGGCATTATTTAGACAGTATTGTTTGACTTTCCAAGAAAATTCTCCAAGAAATCTTTTTTTTGAAATTTGAAGTTTATTGAGTTTTGGTAAAATAAAGTAAGGGTTGGATGGGGGAAGGGGTACAGAAGAGAAAAGGGTTGGGGTAGGGAGGGGGGGGGGGGGGATTCAAAGCAAGCAAATACCATATAGATCTTTATGCATTTTACGTACATTCATCAAGCATTGTAGAAGGATATGTGGTGATGTGGCCCTATCTACTTAATAGTGCTGTGGTGCGTTTCGGTATTGGCCTGTTGTGTTCGTCCACCGTGTATGGGTGGTATAATTCAATTGTTGACTTTGCGGTGTACCTTTCTACGGCCTATCCTGGGTCTTGTGCCCTTGGTTGGTCTGGTTTGCTACTCCTCCAGGTGGACCACAGGTCCCACGTTTCCTTGTTTTTTCGTGAGTTTGGGTGCAGTGAGCTATATTGCGTTTCATAAATTAGTTGTCTATCTATATCTTGAACTAGGTGGTGTATGGGCGGGGTGGTTGTGGACTTCCAGGATTTCGCTATCAGCTTTTGTGCTGTCAGCAGGATATGGTACATTAGTTTCCTCGCAGCGGATGGAACACTATTGGGTATGTCTAATAATAGAAATATCCGTGGGTCTAGGTCTACTGTGGTTTTTGTGGTATGTGCTATCATTCGTTGTATGTTTTCCCAGAATCTCTTCAGTTCTGGGCATCTCCACCAAATGTGTAACACAGACCCAACATCTTTTGTGCATCTCCAGCATGTCGGGGGTGTTTGGGGGAATATCTTATGTAATCGGGTAGGTACCATATACCACCTGTACACTGTTTTTTGGTGTTGGTCTATAAGTTGAGCTGATTTAACTAGTTTTTTTACGGAGACCAACGTGCGCTTCCATTGATCTTCCGTGATGTTGGTGTGGAGGTCTGAGGCCCATTGTTGTGCCTGTGTGGAACTGTGGAACGGTAGGTGTGGGAGTATTGTTTTGTAGCAATCAGATAGGGGTTTAAAATTGGGTGGGATCTTTCCGGAGATCCCTATTTTTTCCCATGTTGACAATCCACTTGTTGAGTCTGGTTTGTTTGTCTGTTCTTTGTGATAGCTATTAAGTAGGGATTGGAGTTGTATGTGTGAGTACTGCATTGTATGCGGTGCCTCATAGAGAGAGCAAAGTTTCGGGAAGGACATTAGTGTGCCTGCTGCATGTATGTGGGCTAGGTGAGTGACGCCTATAGTTTTCCAGGGTGTTGTATGGAATGTGTGGATGCCGTGAACGATAGCATCTATTGGAGTTGCCATGGATAGTGGGTGATTAGTCTCAAAGTGCGTTCTATGGGTTTCCCATGTTTGTAGTGCCAGGCTAATCTGTGCGGGTATGTTTGGGATGGTTGGTCTAGCGTGTTTTGGTAGCCACAACAGGTTTTGAACCCGGAAGGGGGTTATTGCTAGGTTCTCCATATCTAGCCACTGGGGTCTGTTTACTGTTGAAAGGTGCTGTAGCAAGGAGGCCAGTACTGCAGCTTGATAGTAAGATTTGACGTGGGGGAATGCCATCCCTCCGCTTCTCGCGGGGGCCATCAATATTTTTTGTGAGATCCTCGCTTTTCCTATACCCCAAGTGAATTGTAGCAGTTTCGTTTGGATGCTCTTGAAGTATGAATTTGGCGTTCTCAGGGGGAGGTTCCTAAAGAGATACTGGAGTTTCGGCAGAATGGACATTTTTATCGCTATTATGCGTTCCGTCCAGGACAAGTATAGTTGACTCCAGCTCTTCAGTATTTCCGTACACTCATTCCATACTCTAGTGTAGTTAGAGGGGAACATATCGTTTGGGTTTTTAGTGAATGTTAGGCCTAGGTATTTTAGATTCCCAGTGCGCCATTCAAAAGAATATTGTTGTTGTAGTCGTGTTAGTACCTGCAGTTCTAAGCGGATTCCTAGTGCTTGTGTCTTCGTTGTGTTGAGGGAGTAGTAGGACATCGTCCCATATTCTGTGATAAGACTCATAATGTTAGGTAGGGATTTTTCGGGGTTTGTTATATACAGTAGTATATCATCCGCAAATGCGCTAATTTTTATTTGGTTCCCGTGCCATTTGATCCCATCTATGTCTTGGTGGTTTCTAATCGCTACGAGTAGTGGTTCTAAGGCCAACACATATAGCAGAGGGGATAGGGGGCACCCCTGTCTCGTGCCATTCGTTATCTTGAAAGTTTGTGACAGGAACCCCGCTTGTAGTACTTGAGCTGTGGGTTGGGCATATAAGGCAAATATCTGATCGACAAGTTTCTGTGGGAACCCAAATTTTCTCAGCACCTGGTTGAGGAAAGGCCAGCCCAGGCGGTCGAAGGCTTTTTCAGCATCCAGTGCTAGTAGGAGACCACCTGGGCCTGATCCTCTCATTTTCTCTAATACTAGGGATAGCTTGCGGGTATTGTCCATCCCCTGCCTCCCCAGGACAAACCCGGTCTGGTCGTCGTGGATCAGAGTCGGGAGGATTTTGCTCATTCTGGTCGCTAAAATTTTAGCATATATCTTGGCATCTGAATTTAGTAGTGATATGGGTCTGAAGTTTTTGCATTGGTCTGGGGTTTTTCCCGGTTTGGGTAAGGTCACTATTGTGGCTAGGAGCATTTCTGGAGGGAGTTTTCCTGAGTATGTCGCTGCATGAAACACCTGTACCAGCTTTGGGCCAAGTATGTCAGCAAATTTTTTATAATACAGGTTAGATAGTCCGTCTGCTCCCGGGGATTTCCCTGTTGGTAGTTGTTTTATGGTAAGTAGGACCTCATCTAAGGTGATCGGTTCTAGGAGTTCATTAATTTGGGGCTGTTGGATTTGTGGGAGGGGAATTTTAGCTAGGTATTCGCGTATTAAGGTTTCATTTGGTGGTTTGGTATTGGATTGGTCTTGTAAGTTGTAGAGCGTTGAATAGTACTTCGCAAATTCCTGAGAGATTTCTAGAGGGTTTTGTATTTTCTTGCCATTTGTGGTATTTAAATGTGCTATTCTGGCTGATGCTTGCCTTGCTCTTAAGCGGTTTGCTAGGTATTTAGTGGCCTTCCCACTATGGTGGTATGCTGGTGCTTTAAGCCTGTGTAGGTAGTAGGCGGTTTTGGTGGCGTTGATTTCTGTTAGTCGATGTGTCAGATTCTGGACCTGTTGGGCCAGTGTTGGTGAGGGACTCAGTTTGTTTTGTGTGGTCGCTATAGCTAGTTGTTTCTGGCATTCTAACTGTGTCATTTGTCTATTCTTATTTAGGTAGGAGGCCCGTTTAATAAAGAGGCCTCGGACAACTGCCTTGTGCGCTGACCATACAGTTTGTTCAGATACTTCTCCGTTGGAGTTGTGTTGGAAGTAGTCGGACAGTTCTTTTTTAGTCTGGAGTAGGAAATTCTGATCGTATAAGAGCGATTCATTTAACCTCCATGTCCCTCTCCCTTTAAATTGAAATGAGTCGAATAGTTCTAAGTATACCGGGCTGTGGTCCGACCAGGTTATATCCCCTATGGTACAGGTTGAAACTTGGGCTAGTGTTGGTTGGTCTACGTAGAATGTATCTATGCGGGTATAGGTATTATGTACTTTGGAGTGGAAGGAGTAATCTCGCTCCCCCGGGTGTAGTGTTCTCCAACTGTCATATAGGTTATGGAGCATAAGTCTTTTTGTTAATGTTTTACATACAGATACCATCTGTTTCTTTCTTGCCCCCCTATGTTGCGCTGTCGTGTCTTCTTCGGGAGATGCGATGAAATTAAAGTCTCCGCAGAGAATCAGGCCGCCTAGTTTGTGCTGCTCAATCTTGTGTAATAAGCGTCTAAGAAATGTTTCTGCGCCTGTGTTGGGGAAATATGCGGAGACCAAGGTGTATTGGGTGTTGTTAAAAAGGCCTATCAGGATGATGTACCTACCCTGGGGGTCTATAAATTTATCCTGTTCTACAAATGCCACATTTTTGTGGATTAGGATAGAGGACCCTTTG
Organism: Pelobates fuscus; assembly: GCF_036172605.1. Classification (NCBI taxonomy): domain Eukaryota; kingdom Metazoa; phylum Chordata; class Amphibia; order Anura; family Pelobatidae; genus Pelobates; species Pelobates fuscus. Next base: position 312,660,617 of record NC_086320.1, on the reverse strand, counting down.
GTTTTGTTCGTCGATATCGCGTGGTATTGATTTGGGAATAGTTTTGTGTACAGTTCCGGGGTTTTTGCGGCACTAAAGTGTGTTTCCTGTATACAGGCTATGTCTGATCCTTTGTTTTTGAGTTCCTGCAGTAGTAGCCTTCTCTTGTCCGGGGTGTTCAGCCCCTTAACATTATAGGTCACAATTTTCATGATTTATATGCGGAGTATTACAGTGTGCTATGGTTATGTGCTCAAAGATCAGTTGTGTTAGTAATGTGTGGTTAATACCACTATCCATAAATAAAACGCTGTGTATCTGCTTAGTAACCTGAGGTTGCGGGCGGTTTTTTGCTTGTCTGAAGGAGGTTGGGGTGGGGATGAGGAGGGGAAACAAAACTAACAGTGGGTGGTGTGCCCATTTCGGCGCCCAAATCCGGGGCCTTTTCCCGCGGCCTATCAAGTAGGCGCGGTTGGTGGGGGGGGTGCAGGTGAAAATGCCTAACATGTCGGTCATTCACCTGGAAACCTTAGAGCAATTACATTTGTAAATACATAAACCTTTTAGAACATAAATTAGCAAAACATAAATTTCGTCCATGTCACACACAATTTTAAGTGTTGAAAACATTTAAACCTCAATGGTGGAAAAAATTTTCGCCATCTACACCAATTTTCAGGGTTGTGTTCTGGTTGGTATTGGGCAGAGTCAGAGTCTAACCAGCATGAGTTGCTGCTATATTGCCAGTTCACAAAAATTGGTGCCATGTAGGATCGAGGCATATATGGCGGTATAAAGTGTGTAAGCTTTCAGTCATGTGTGTAACTTTTGGTACTAAGTTTGTGGTGTGTATGGTACATAGTTACGTATTTCCAAGATGGCTCACTGGGACGTCCACTCCGGCGACATTCTCGGAACCTTGCTGGATGGAACAGATGGCGTGGTAGGTAGAGGTATTCCCCATTCTTTCAGCTTTTGTAATCCTTGCGCCAGCTCTGCGATTGAGTGGATTGAGTCCTAGTGTGAGATTAGGAGTTTGGCCGGGTATCCCCATCTGTAGTTTATGTTCTGTTCTCTTAGGGCGGTGGTGATAGGCGTTAGCGATTTCCTAAAGTGGAGCGTTTCTGCCGACAGGTCCGCAAAGATTTTAATTGTTTTATATTCGTCTGGCATGCCTGCATTTCTACTAGCCCTCATAATTTTTTCCTTGGCGTGAAAGAAGTGTATCCTGGCTATTACATCCCTTGTTGCTGTTGGTGGCAGATGCTTCGGTCTGCGTAGTCTGTGTGCTCTGTCGATGATCAATTGGTCCGGGTGTATTTCAGGTGTGAGGGCCTGGAACATGTCGGAGAGGTAGTTGTGAAGGTCTGCATTCTGTATAGATTCTGGAACTCCCCGGAATCTGAGGTTGTTTCTCCTGGACCTGTCCTCAATATCTGCCAACTTTAGTCTCTGCGCCCCCAGGATATCATCCATTTCCTGGATCTTGTCTGCCAGACTATTATGTGCCACTGCGTATTCATCCATTTTGTTTTCGATCTGTGCTGTGCGGGTGCCTATCTCCTGTACCTCTTTGCGGAGTTCCGATGCCAGCTCTTGAAGCTGCTTTTTCATGATTTGCTGTATATTATCTGTGACTTCTGCCATTAGTGCTCGGATGCCACCTAGTGTCAGTGGTAAGTCCTCTGCCGTGCAAGGAGACGTTGTCCGCGGTGAGGGGGATTTTTCCCGCTTCTCCTGGTCGCCGCCATCTTGCGCTGGCTCCAGGCTCTCTCTCAGTTTGGAGGCCGCGGTTTTTGTTAGGAAGAAGGAAGCTCGTTCAGCCTTCCCAGCTTTGGTTTTTTGTCTCTGGGACATGGTAGCCTCTTTTCTCGTGTTTCTTGCAGGTTTTTTGCTCAGTATTCCGGTTATTTTTAGCTCTTTTGGTCTCGTCTCGGCGGAGCTGCTCTTACATGCGTCCGATCAGCTCCAGCGTCAGGCCACGCCCCCCCCAAGAAATCTTTTTAAAAACGATTTGTTCTGCCTTTTAACCATTAAAAATTACTATTTGCTTATAGTCATTTAGACCTTACAGATGCAGTTTTCTCGCTGAATATGGGAGGAAGCAAATTATTTCAATATTATTATTTTAATAAAGTGATCCAGCCCCATGTAATAAAATGAATAAATCTGTTGGGATTTGCACAAAAGGTTAGAATCAGCTGTGTAGTGAGAGGGATCCCCTTCATGATCTCAATGCAAACTCACAGCATTCCACATTCTTCTTCTTTAATGTCTCAGGACCATGAAATTCCAACTTTTTAATATTAGCATAGAATCTTTACGTTATATTGTTGTGGTTGTGAGGACTCTTATTGGTTTTTAAGAGAACGGTCAATTCCTATAGCGTTCCTTTCCTGGGTAATGCCATTTAACTGATCCTCAGTCAGAAGGAACACTTACCTACCTAAAGATCTTTCTGCTTTGCCTAACAGCATATGCACACCCAGCAATGGCGGCTGATGTGACTACTGAGAAAATCAGCGTAATCTTCGATTGACGATCACTGAACTGGCAGTGCCGAGGCAGGAAACTTTGTGGGAGTTGAATGTATGAGTTTGTAAGTTAACGTAGTATGATGATATTGGCTAGCGGCTAAATTTACTGACCTGAATCTGTTCAGCAGAAACATGGATCACATGAGATGGCCTTTCAGTGTGCTGATGAACTGCATTGCTCTCTTGCTCATAAATTACATCTCTTTCTGTCTGAGGAAGACTAAGGAACCTTCGAATCATTGAGAGATTTTCCCAAAGAGTCCTGTTTTCTGGTGAGGGATCTTCTTTCCATCGTAACAGTTCACACAGCCACCCCTTTAAGAAAATGAAAACATTGTGCAACATAAATAAAAATAAGATTTTTTTTCTGTAATATCAATTATCTAACAGACATACAAAATACATTTACATATTCGTGGCCAGTATAAAAGATCTTTGAGCAGTTGTTCTAACTGCACTTCAAATGAAACTATGACAAGTAAAATCATAAGATTTCCAGATTTTATGATGTAAAAATTAGGTTTGTTTCACCATTGTTTCTCAATTTACCACTGTTGCATTGAACACATTCCTCCTTAAATTAAAGGTGCAATGACAATTTCACTTTTGAATGCCATATTTATTTATATCCTATCAATTTATCATAAATATAAATGACGCATTACATTTACTTAAAGGGACACTACACTGCCCACATACAGAAGCAACAATCATTACAGATTACAATCAGAAGTAGATCAGTCCTCAGAGTCATAGCCCCAGTCCTGCAGTTTGAAGTTTCACAATTTTTCAACAAGCCACAGCATAGGTGTCTCAGCTGTACAGTAACTAAGCACTTTGAAAAAGATGATGGGTATGTGCAGTAGGGGTTAATGACATGCAGCACAGAATTTACTATAAGAAATGTCCCCCTCCCTTGGCTTTATACATCCACACACACACACACACACACACACACACACACACACACACACACACACACACACACACATATATATGTATGTATTTGTGAAATATTTATATATATTTGATCATTCCCTTGCTTAATCAGCCTTCAGAAAGTCACTGTGTAAAAGATAATACTATACACTTACATTTGTCAGGGAAAAGGACTCTCCCTGTACTTTCCCTGTGCTACTTCCAATATGGCTTCTTGCTTCTCTGTAACCCTACAGCTATGAGCGAATGTTGGCCCCTGAATAGAGAGCCCAATAGCATGCCTCAAATCATGGGCAGTTAGCTCTGCTGCACGAATGGCAACTCAATGGAAATTCCTGAAATTCTTTCTTAAAGGACACTAGGCATGTGCAAAACCTGCTGAAACGGAGCAGATTTCAAACCAGCCCCATTTTATTTTTTTTAACATGCCTGGATTCTCTCAAGTAGGCTTCTCCAAACAGCTACCAATGAAGCGGGAGGGGCCCTGCAGAAATAAAACCTATTACAGAATCAGATACAAATATCTTTCCATATTTTTTGGCTTACCAAGCTCCTCTCCAGAAATTGAATCACTGTTTCTAAACAACTGAATATAATTTTTTTTCCCTATAGAAAAACTGATGGGCGCTGCCCCAAGTGCCCCTATTAATGAGCCTCCACTGGCATGCATATAGTGGCTATGAAGAAAAGCAAGATAAGTCATCTTCGGCCCATCCAGTCTCAATCATTACTTGACAACCAATGCCATGGCAGTGTTGGAGAAGAATTTTTTTTTTTGTACATTTGCTAGCAATTCAATGCAAATTTTGATATGAATATCAGTTCAGTGTACCATAGCTAAGGTAAAGATTCACTTTAAATTTCTGGTTTAAATAGAAACAATAGGCAGTAGTATACCCTATAGTGCCCCCTCCCACAAACAGTGCAGAAAGGGTTAAAAACCGTGCTGTCTTTTTCCTTAATCCAGCGCCAATGTCCCTCTACTCTGGGTCAAGTTCTGCCTCCGCTCATCCTCCCCTGATGTCAGCTTATTTTGGGGGCCTAATGAACATGCGTGGCATGTGCTTGCATTAGGAGTACTCCATAGGAAAGTATTGTATCAATGCTTTCCTATGGGGTTTTAGCTAAGTCTGGATGTCCTAATGCTGTTTGTTAGACATCCACTAGAGGTGGAGTAAACCCTGCAATGCAATTATGTCAGTTTATAAATAACTGCAATAATTACAATTGCAGGGTTAAACTGACACTGTACCCAGACCACTTCAATGAGCTGACGTGGTCTGGGTGCCTATAGCATCCCTTTAATGAGCAGGGCCATTGGAATTTCCTGTACTGGCTTGTCCATCACTGTCAATTTAATGTTTGTCATAATGTTTAATTATTGTATTTTGTTCAGTGCATTCTTTATCCCTATATAGAGCACCAACATATTAATGTATTGCCCTAGACTAAATCACTAGCCATGTTGTAAACCCCACTGGCATACCTACAAAAGGCAAAATACATTTTACTGTAGGTACTCAATTTTCAGTAATGTGTACTTCCCCCCTTTAAGTGGGGCTTTTACTGTAATAGGCTTGGCTTGCTTCTACAAATTATTTGTGTGTCTCATTTAATAATAACAGTTAAAAGATAGGAAAATGCAAATTGTGACATTTCCATATATCCAGTGGGAGATTTGGAAGCTTGGATAAGTTTACATACATTGGAATGATAAAGTATGTGGGAAGACTGATAATGCAGATTGTCTCTGTAATATTAAAAAATGCTATATATCAAATTGTTGCATGGGACATTACGTTAGGTTATGAGATACATTACATTCAAAACAGGTAATTCTAATTACAAAACAAAACATTACTTTGTAAATGTAATAATTCTGATTACACAATGGGTGATATGCTAAAAAAAAAAAAACACTCCCTAAAGTATATTCAATAACCAGAAAAACTGGGAAATAATAGCTGGGTTGGTACAGAATTTCTAGCTCAGTTGAACTGGTTATTTTTCAGATCAACTAATTTAACATAAACTTTTGCAAATTAATTACAAATATGCAATTGTTTTTTTGTTTTTTTTTTGCATGTTTGTCTTTTATTAATTTAGATATTATTTTCATGGACATTTATATTTTCAAATAGAAAATAAATTCCAAATGGATTTTTTAAAAGAGAATTAAGAATGATTAAAAAAAAAAACAAAAAAAAATGCAACACCTTTTATGATAAATAAACAGAAATAAATTTGAATTTACAATGCTGCTAATTTTTTTTATTTTTTTTGACAAAGTTTAATTTGACACCTTCTGTTCAAAGCACCCTATGTGTTTCTTTACAAAATGCTTCCTTTAGCGGATGCCAGTAACCTTGCTCCCCACGTTCCTTAATTGTTGAGATGAACTGAAAATGCCATGCAGATGAATGCTGGGCTATGTTCAAACCTGCTATATACAACACAAATCCTGTAAAGTTATGTATTGTAAAGCAAAATTTATTGAGAAAAAAAAGGTTTTAAATCCATCTACAACACAAGAAATATTGTTATGCGTTGCATTGTAACCAAGCGCCATCTGCAAACGTCTTGCAACAGTAAGCAAGAAAATGCTCAAAATAATTTTAATTCAATTTTATTGAAAATTTAGGCCCAACACCATGTTTCTCCTGGTGCAATTAGCAAAGGGACACATCAACAACACTAGAACTATATATATCAGTTACAGAATATTACACCGATTATTCAGATTTGTTTTTTGTTGCCTGAATTGCAGGTGTACAAGTGAAAAAAACTACATATCATAAAATAACATGCTTTGTAGAAAAGTCTCATTCTTTGCAGTCTGGTTAGGGTTAAGCCCTTATTTTATGTCTAGCCCATTACTTGTACAGGAAAATAATCTCTAATCTAATATCCAGATTTCCTAGTTTAATTAAGTATTGACGCTAAGCATGGCCAAAATTCACGAGCAATGATAAAAAGCTGGGACGGTGGATAGTTACTAACCGTTACAAAAACACACACTCAAAAACATAATATTGAATTGTCACCTCTCACCCAGACCACTTCAGCTCAATGAAGTGGTCTGGGTGCCAGGTCCATCTAGGGTTAACCCTGCAGCTGTAAACATAGCAGTTTCAGAGAAACTGCTATGTTTACTTTAGGGTTAATCCAGCCTCTAGTGGCTGTCTCATTGACAGTCGCTAGAGGCGCTTCTCCCTGTGATTTTCACAGTGAGAAGACGCAAGCGTCCATAGGAAAGCATTGAGAATGCTTTCCTATGGACTGACTGAATGCGCGCGTGGCTCTTGATGGCGACCGAAGGAGGAGGAGAGTCCCCAGCGCCGAGGGAGTCCGGCACTGGAGAAAGGTAAGGGATTTAACCCCTTCCTCCCCCTTCAGTCCGGTGGGAGGGGGGCCATGAGGGTGGGGGGGACCTATTAATACTATAGTGCCAGGAAAACAAGTTTGTTTTCCTGGCACGATAGTGATCCTTTAACAAAACTATTATATTGTGAGTCAATGTAGAATTTATACCAGGCTGGAATTCCAAACCTACTAATTTCTAGAAGCTAAGACCCACAAACTACAAAGCATTACCTGATTAAGTCGAACAAAACCCATTAGTTAAGAGTAGCCATATTCATGCGTCAGGTCATGGACATTAATATGTTAGTGTTGGATTCATTATTAATATATTAAATGATTTAGCTTTTGCAAGAGTGTGGGTGGAGTCCATAGTTTGCACAACATCTTAATTAGTTTTGTCGCTCCTACCGCCGTATAATTCCTCATACTTCTCTAAGCTTTTTCTGAGTCTCTCACAAATTACAGGGATTTGTTAACAAGGGTGGAGTACTGAGACAACTCAAGCTTTAATATTAGTATAATACTATATATCATTTTAAAGAGTTGCTGAAAACCTTTAATATTCGCTTTGTGTGTGGGAGAGCGCGATGACCTTTATTTGATCTCTTTCGTGACATCAGTGCATGTCAAGTTTTCAATTCTTACAGCCAAATCCCCAGTAAGTACAACAAAAATCACGTGGCTTTATGGTACCACAGGAAATTAAAAGACAATACAGATTGTCTTTTAGATTTTTTAAAGACAATACAGAGAGATATCTGCATTGTCCAAAGTAATTTCTCAGTAACATGTTGTGGTTTATCATGTTGTATGTGTTATGTGATTACAGTTATAGGCAGTTTTTGTATACAATCTATTATTTTATATTTATGTTAATATATGCAGTTCAAATACACCAGAATGGCAGAATGTAATCTGTAAAGATGGACTGTTAGCGTTTCGTGCAGGATTTTCTAATGTTCCTAATACCTTTGCCATTAAAAAAAAATTTGATTAGAATATTGACAAAATTATAATTAATACACAATAGTTTTGTACAACTGTTGTTCTATTACTAGTGTCTAACAAGACTGAATAATATTAATAATAATAATATAACCCCTTTGTCCCACAAAGTACACTGTTTTCGGTTTAAAGTGAATGTGTCATGCTAGATTAAACTAAATGTGTAACACCTCTAAAGCAACAAATATATAATCATCAATATCAATGTTCTATTTGATTGCTTTTTGGAATTGTTATACACTTACTTACCCAATGTCCCTTGCTCCACAACCACCATTACTGGAGAATCAGTGGGTGGTATATCCAGTCCTCGTTAGTGGCCCTACACTTCCTCAAGTAGGGCAATTCTATCTGAAGACACCAGCATGCTGACTTCCATTGATGTCAGAATGTTGTTTCATCAGTCACTTTGATAATATATTATTTCATCAAGCATTTCTAATGCTTGCTGGGGGAATATCTGTGAAGGAAAGCAGGAGAACCATCTGCAAATGCATTCTCCTACTCTACCCTGTCACTCAATTCTTCGGCAAAGAGGTTAATGCCGACTCTGACAAAGAACTGATTGACAAGTCGCAGAGGGGCCATCAGTTTTAAAGTGCTCTAACTTTAAATGTATACATTTGGTAGCATTTTGCTTGTACAAAGTATAGATGAAATTTAATGCTGTTTAAACTAATATGTGAGTACCCTTTAACCAATTCAACAGGTCATAAATAGATATTTCATTTATCCAACTTGACTGTACTCATGTCATCAAATTCCAAAAGTCTGAAAAGTTTTCACCCTGTTAGGCATCAAACCTGTGGCCCAGAGGTTTGAACCACCAATGCATTTAAATCTACATTTAACTACATTTTATTTATATGCATTCTTACTAGGGTCGTTTAAAATTACTTTCTAAAATATATACTTGTTAGAAACAGGTTATTTTATTGTGAATGCATTCCAACCATGTTAGATCATGACTACCACACCTTTACTTTTAAAACAACTATCCTTTTCACTAATGGGACACTATACGTTGTATAATTTTGTCTGCCCTTGTTCTTATCCACAAAGTTCTCCATTGCTTTATAGAACGCTTCACATTTTTGAAAGCAAACAACTTTAGGTTAGTGCCGTGCCCTGCAAAATAGAGTCTATATGATAAACAGATTGCCTGAGTTTGTAAGTGGGAAAAAATTGTGTTTATGGTTACATGTAATTATAGCTATTTAGACTAAGTTATATTGTGAAAAAAGGCCTCCACATAAGGAAACTATATATTCAGCTACATAATGCTTTAGATTGCAAGCTCACGGGCTATCTAATAATGCACTTTGTATAAAAGAGCATCAATGACTAGACCTTATTATCTCTGTGTATATTATACTGTCCTCCTTTCCACCAACTGTACAGCGCTGTGGAATATGTTGGCGTGTTTCTAAAAAAATGCATATAACAATAAAAGCTGAGGTAATGCTTTCCATAAAGGAACCCTATGTTTAATTCTACTTAAATCTTTTAAAAATAGATTTCCTACCTTCTACTGAACACTGCCTTCCTCATATATATATATATATATTTTTTTACATTTCCTGCACTCCGAAACATTTTTATAATTACAGCATGAAAATATGTCCTCTCTGTACGCTGGGTAAAGTGACCCAGTAACATTTGTTAATGCGGTGTATCAGCAACACAACTACAGGATGGGCCTGTAAGTCCTTACCCATCCATATCTTATGTATCCAGTGTATCTGTGTGCTGGATAGGGACTTATGGGCAACACTGTATATTTTAGATATGCAGAATCATACACATTATGAATTTTTTGTAGTGCTGTACATTTGTAAAGCTAGAACACGCCCTTTATATCGCTAGTAAACACAGGCTGAAATGTCAGCATAGTGTGAATGAAATGTTAAATAAAATGCAAATTTCATCAACTTTGCATTGAAACTATACTACTTTTTTATTTTGACAGATGCCTTAGCCTGTAGGTCTGTGATGAGATATAGACAGACCCAAAATATTTTGAGGTCACAACGTATTGTAACTTGGGTTCAAACTTAGCAGATTTCCTTCATACTTTATAAACTTAGTAGAGTTTTAGGTCATGTTCACCGAATGCTCCCACAGTGAAGGAACTTGCTGACAGCCAAGGCAGAAGGTTCCTCACAAGTATAAATTCATCAAGATTAATCTTGAGTTTGTTTTAAAATCATCTCAGCAGAGCGGAGGTAAACTTGCAAACAGATGCTTGCAGTAGTATTCAGTCTCATGTTCACCAGAAGTTAAGTAATCTGACTTGTTTCTTTAGATTTAAGATATTCTGACATACCATGGGACCCTCCAAGGAACTAACCAGGCCTCTTGTCGGTAGACCAATTAGGGCAACCATCCATCTGTTATACTACAAATTCAAAATGACACAGGGACATTGAGAATAGCAAATATTGCAATATTAAAATATACTGTACACATTGCCAGAATAAGTTAATTGTCAATGGAAGGTTAAGAAGCTATCCTAGAAAAATTACAAGTACATACAAAAACAGGCCCTATGTAATGATTAACAAGCAAAAAAAAAATTATTTATTTATTTATTTTTTTTTTTTAAAAGCACAGCGGATCTAAAAAAGTTGTGTCACTACATTTCTCCACAAACAACATGCAAACTATACAGCAGTAACAAAAGTAGTATAGGTGTTACATTTTCTAATTTTCAACCCACATTTTGTTTGCAATGTTTTATAATAAATGTCAGAATTTCTTACAATAAATTTACATAGTTTTGCCCTGGCAGCATCAAGGGTTATCAATAATCTCCCCTTATAAATATATATAATATATATTTATCCACCAAGTATAATGCAATTATGATTCTATGACAACAAGAAAAATAAAAGCATTGAAAGCATTTTAAATTATTTACTAGGTTAAAAGGGTGAAATGGCACTTTAAATACATCAGATTTTATCATCTCTGCCATATTTTGGTGGCAAAGTGGTATTGATCTTTGTAAATGCTGAAAATTAACTATTTCCAGAAGGTCATTATTTGATTAAAGACATTAGAGTTGAGGGCAAAAACGGTGCACTTTGTCTTCCTTACCATTTCAATCACAATGTAATTTAATATAAAATATGCCTTAATGATAATGATAAAAAGCTTCCCGATGCTGTAAATGGTATTCTGCATTTTCACATGTAAAACTTTGCATCCTCAAGCCATACTGTACTGTAGCCCAAGTTTAGCGTGTTTATTTATAGGTTCATTACGAACAGCGATGCCTTGCCATTTGCAGAAATAGTATAAAAAAATGATTTGCTACAGTAGCTATTTTTTTTTTTAAATATACCCTAAAAAACAAACAAAAAACAAAAACAAAAAAAACTGATTTTCACGTGGGAAAATAATTTTTTTTTGCTTTATTATTTTTAAAAGATTCCTAAAGATTGAATACCATCTATGCACTCACATAATCTCATTGTGTCATCTTTTGCAGTTTTATAATGAGAATTTATTTTTCAAACTGATGCAGAAAGCAAACGTTGGTAGCTGACATACAAATGGGCATCTTTTTAAGAATGGCTAAGCACAACTCCTTCAACGCCTGTAGAAAAGAGCCATATCCAAATTCCTTACAAACTGTTCTCTTTCCCTGAGCATAAGGGACAAATTATGAAAATTGTTAGGTATAAACCAGCTCTTTAGTGTCATTAATGCTTAAAGATTAGTTCAGGTTTAAAATAACCTTTCCACTCGAGATAGCATAAAATGTAAAAATATAGACGTCTCTAAGTGTTGAAAATGTTGTTTGCAACTACGTCACAATTAAAAAAAAAAAAAGTTTCCGGGACTTTAAGAGAAAAATCACATGAATATATAGAAAACTTTTCAACTATATCATTTTCTCATTTAGAAATGGCAAATGTTTTTGTGTTCATACCTTAGATTACTGAGATTTTATCAAATGTATTCAAATCTTTTACCCTTTAGTTAATGCTTTTACTGTAACCTGTTCTGTGACATTTTATACCAATATTTTATGTCAGATTGTTTGCATATAAAATGTTCTATTTAACTTGCTGACTGTATTTTATTTTATTTTTTTTATCAACTTTATATATTATCCATCAGGTGTAATTAGTGCATACTAATTAGTCCAATCAAGACTAGGATAAGACAAAAAGCCACTGTCAGTAGGCAAGGATAAGCATAAAATGGAGGAGAGTGGGTGGAACAAGCCACCTTTTCACATACTCGGAGATTATTATACTGCAACATGTTCAGCAGGTGAGTCCATTTTTGTTGGTTAAATGAGTTGAGCATGCCCACGGATTGGTGGCTTCTGGGGCATTGAGCTGAAAATTACCGAAACTTCAGCAGCACTATCTGCACAGTGCTGATAGCAGGGGCAGGACAGGCTGCCTGTCAGTAGACTTTTGGGGTTTAGCTAATGGCATGTGTTGCTAATGGTGTGTGTTGTGCCACTGGTAACACCCCCCGTGTCTGCGCTCACCCATCCGGATTCACCCCAATGGAATGTTGGAAGGTATGTATTGAGAGACATCAAAGAAAAAAGGGTCTGTCTTGTGCACATTGTGAACCTTACTGCACACATAGGGAAAGTAGCATGAGGCAAGTATAAACATATCTTCTTGACTTACGGTAATACCAATCCTACTGTTCGTTGGACAACTCTATAATATATGAATGGTCATAAAACGGCAACTATAATGTATGGATGGAAATAGAATGGCTAAAAAAAGAAACTTGAGGAATTGTTCTAGTTTTGCTTTGATAAATATGGCTCTGTCTTGATATATTTAATTTCCTCTTCTCTAATAATTAACATCACTTCTGCTAGGATTTTTCTTTTTCATAGAAAATGTGATCCCCGTCTAAAATTACATTGAAACAATGAGCAATTATCAAAATGACACAGATAGTTTTTAAGCTTAAGTTTAAAATCACTTTAATCATCTTTGAAATACATAGTAAGTCCTTACTGCCAAATGTTTTATTTATTTAGGCATTTGCCTATTTTTCAGTGTATTTTACTTTAATAAAATACACTGAGCTGTCTAAAAAAGACCAAACATCTGTTTTTATCCCCCAGAGAACAGTAACGTTTGTGGTAATATTTATAAGCAGAGCTTTTTGTCTGGGGATACTCATAGGTACTAAGTACTCGCGACATTTCTAAAATCAAAAATAAGTATCTTTTGTCAAAATCAAAAAACGCTGCTGAATGGATGGGTAGGTTTGGATGGACAGACAGGAATGGACAGGTTTTATATTTGAAATGCTGGAACACTACTCAAATCACTTATATGGTTTCTTGTAGAGAAACGCATTACCTAAAAAAAAGTCCCAGTCTCAACCCAGCTTCTAAAAATAATTAAATTTTAACAATTATGAAAAATAAGAAATTGCATATTTATTAAAAGGTGAGGCCAGGTAGCTGAAATAGGCCTATATCCTATTCTATCAATAGACTCTCCATTGACGGTGTGTAATTTTGCCTATATAATACCCCATGGTTTAATATATGCTTACAAAGAGGAGCATGTTTGTTTTGAAAGTTTCTCCCCAACTAGATATTATTTGGTTCCTACAAGGACGAAGATGGCTGTGGAGAAAAGATGGTATCACTGTTAATGATAGGTATTGAGCTAATGTTACGGATTGTGTGTCAACTTACAATTTCTTGTTGATTTTATAATGTATGAGGTAATTTTTGACGAGGAAAAAAAAAACCAAAGCGACAAACAACCAAAAGAAAACCGAAAAAGTAAATGAGGAAAAAGCATGACAGATCTGCTTTAAAATCGATAAAACAGATGCAGGTAATACTGTAAGAAAAAGGGAGCACAAGAAAGTTAAAAGGTTAAAAAGTCTGCTTCTCCACATGTGGTTTTCATTTGTAAAAAAAAATGAACAAGCTGTTTGTGGTTAAACTGTCTAATCGGTTGTTATCAACCTAGCACTGCATTTAAGATTTACAGGATACATCAGCTTCTGTGCAACATTAGCTGTAAAAAGGAGGGGAGGAAGGAACACAAGGAGGAGGGAGCTTATCCTGAGGAATAATATTTCCAATGCAGCCGCTCTCTCAATATCTGGTTGCGCCGGTAGCAGCAGTTAAATTGAAATATTTCTCAGCGTGTGTCAGAAACATGCAGAATGGTAATTATGACAGATCTGATTAAGCCTGAGTGCCACTAAGTCCCTGGCCAGCTCCGGTTGTGCAGGTGTGACCTTGTGCATGCCTGCGTGTGTAAATAAAATTAATTACAAGAGAGAGGGCGAAGGCTTCTGTGACATCACAAAGCAGAGGAACTCCCAAGGGGGAGACCTAATGGAATATTTTCCCTCAGTCTAATAATACAGTTCATATTGACTTGAGGTAATTAGTGGGATCATTAAAGCAGTTTTCCCGGCGTATTTGGCTGCCTGATCAGATTAGTGAAAATGTTCTTCAGAACAAGCCCTGTGTGGTCTGCCAGAGGAGAAAGAAATCAAAAGCAACAAAGCATATTTTGGAATGATAAGCAGTTCGAGCCCTTCAGGCCTTCATAAAACTATGCCCTCTCTAGGGTGCTCAAATCTGGTGGTCTTCGCTACTTTGTTGATGTCAAGAGTGTCCTACAGTGTCACAGTTCTCTTCCTACTGGAAAAAAGCCACTATTTTAATACTTGAAATAATTGAGACAAGCAGGAAAAAAAAACTATAAAAACTGAAAAACTGGCACACTATTAAATTTAGCAGTCACAGATACGTTTAAGACCCTAAATAAAGGTTTTCTTTAATTTAAAAAAAAAAAAGTTATTACATCATCATTTCAAGAACATTTAAAAAAAAATTCATTAAAATATCTGTACAGAATATGAAATATATTTTCTTTGCATTGCAGTTTTTTATTTTTGAAGTTACAATAAACAAATATACATACACTATACACACACACACCACACAGACAGACCCTTTTCCGCGGTCAACATCTAAAAGTCGTGTTTTATACAGTCACTCCTTATTTCCCTGTGTTTTGTATTGTGATAGCGGAAGAGGAAAACAAAACTGACCATAACTAACCGATGAGCAAAACAATCAACCGCAGATTGCTCTAGACGTATTTACACAAGGCTGTAATAGTGTATATTTTGTTGCAGCCTGGGGCAAAACGTCAGGGCATTGCTTTAAGGAAAGAATATGACTGCAGTGAGCATGCTCTGCTCTGGTGTGTAAGTGAAATATGCCAAGCGCTGTCGCAGATGGCAAGATTTGACAGTTCCCATCCGTGCCGTAGATACTCGACAGTTCAGCAGAAGATCAGTGACATTCTGTCTCATTAGAGCCACGCTAATTATCACAGCTAGTTTCAGGGGAAACCATGTGTTGCAATGGTCAATTTGAAGGAGTCTGTGCATCAACAAACTGGTAATAAGGATCAGACACCTTATTATATGACAACATGCTGCCTATGATCTGATTTGCAGAATTAAGGGAAGTAGCAGCATTGAGGCTTGATTGCTAGTGCGATTGTGTTTAGAGAACATAAGTAAATACGTGTATTTTGTGTAGCCTTAAGTGCACATGTATATGCAGGGCATATATATTTATTTAGAACAGCTAAAAAATGCATGCAGAATATTTCCTGTTACTATATGCGGTTACAACATTCACAAATTAGGCAATAATATTAGTCTTTCTCACATATACATGTGCTGAAGTATTAAATACTCTGTCAGCTTTCGGATTGTGTAATACTCTAGTTTATAGGTAACTTTTACAGATTTATGTTTTTTTGCTATATTTTGAAAAGATGTTATTTTGTTTTCTATCTATCTATCTATATATATATATCGTTTTCATATCTGGGACACACACACACACACACACCAAACTATCACTATTACATTTCTTTTAACCTCTTAAGAACACAGTTTCAGAACTAAAAGGCCAACAGGAGAGCTAAAATCTATCCAGTAGTAGATATCAGCAAGATTAAGAGCAAAGAATCTTTGAGTGCTGTCTCTCTGGTTAGTGTCAAACTGTTTTTGGAGTTGTTTTCACAGAATAAAAAGCAGGGTTCTCTAAGGTCTGGGCCGGCGCTTCCTATAAGGCGAACTAGGCAGCTGCCTAGGGCGCCATATAGGAGGGGGCGCCCTGCGCCCCCATCACCGGCCTTTTAAATGCTGCAGCCGCCTGAGCGCTCTATAAAGAGCGCTCAGACGGCTGCCGCACTGCCTCACCTCCCCTCCCCTGTAGCGTGGCCGAGCTCCTCTCTGGTCCGCGACCCGGCCGGACTGACAGGAAGTGCACACTACGTGTGCACTTCCTGTCAGTCCGGCCGGGTACAGGAAACAGAAACTCCTGTACCGCGGACCGGAGAGGAGCTCGGCCACGCTACAGGGGAGGTGAGGTTAGGAGGAGAACTGGGGGGGGGGGGGGTATGAAGAACTTGGGGAGGGGAGGGGGGTAAGAAGAAGAGGGAAGGTGGGGGAGTAAGAAGAAAATAAGGGGAGGGGGGAGTAAGAAGAATACAAGTGGAGGGGGGAGTAAGAGGGGGAGTAAGAAGAGGGATGGGGGAGTAAGAAGAAGAGGGGTGGGGGGAGTAAGAAGAAAGGGGGAGGGGGGAGTAAGAAGAAGACAAGTGGAGGGGGGTGTAAGAAGGGGGGAGGGGGAGTAAGAAGAGGGGTGGAGAGAGTAAGAAGAGGGGTGGGGGGAGTAAGAAGAAGAGGGGTGGGGGGAGTAAGAAGAAGAGGGGAGGGGGGAGTAAGAAGAAGGGGGGGTAAGAAGAAAGGGGGTGAGTAATAAGAACACAGAGAGGGGGAGGTGAGAACACAGGGAGGGGGGAGTGAGAAGAACACAGGGAGGGGGGAGTGAGAAGAACACAGGGAGGGGGGAGTGAGAAGAACACAGGGAGAGGGGGGTGAGGAGAACACAGGGGTAGGTGAGAAGACACGGGAGGGAGGTGAGAAGAACACAGGAGAGGGGGTGAGGAGAAAGGGAGGTGAGGAGAACACAGGGAGGGTGGGTGGGTGTGAGAAGAGAACCCTAGGGGAGGGTGGGGGGAGAGGGGAGAAGAGAGACCACTAAGGCGCAGGGGAGAGCTCTTTCACACTACGCGCACACACACACAATGCATCCCTATACATACACAGAAACACACAATACATCCCTTACACACACACATGCAAACACACACACACACTGCTTCTCTTACATACACACAGAAACACAATGCCTTTCTTACACACACTCAATGCACACACTTACAGACACACACCTTGCATCCCTTATGCATACAAACACATATTCACACACTGGATCCCTTACACACAACTACAAACACACACTGCTTCCACTACACACAAACACACTGCATCACCTACACAAACTGGTATGCCTATAACACATAACACATCCCCTACACACTATACTCCCTGTGAGCGAATTTAATGGGTGGAACATATAGGTGGACTTATGGGAGGGCCTTATGGGTATACTCACCGTCAGGCCCTGGGACCCAGACCTTGAGCTGTGTAAGGGGCCTCAAAAAATGGAGCTGCTTCCTGTTCTCCCAGAACATTGAATTTTGTTACCGCAGTTACAAACAGCCTCCAGAGATCCGGTTCTACACCAGACCAGTGGAGCCAAACTGCAGCTAGTGCCCATCACCATCCTCATCTGATTGTAAGTAGGCAATCTAGTATATTATTAGTGACACTAATCTCTAATTAACCTCACATTAAAGGGACACTATAGTTGGTGGTTCCGGTGTCTATAGCCTGTCCCTGCAGGCTTGCAAACACAGTGTGCAGCACTGGCGTTAGTTCATATGGCAGATCATATGGGTGGGGCATTGTGATGTCACATGGGGGGGGGGGGGAGCGGCAAATTTTTCTTTTGCCTAGGGCGGCAAAAATCCTTGCACCGGCCCTGTCTAAGGTGTTGCCTAAGTGATGAACACTTGGCTAATGGTGAAGTGAACATTCATTTTAGCGAAGTTTGGAAGGCAGTGATATAAAAACAGCACTTGGAGCAGGTTAGCCCAGAGCTCTCATATACATGTGTATACATACACAGAAACACACAATACATCCCTTACACACACACATGCAAACACACACACACACTGCTTCTCTTACATACACACAGAAACACAATGCCTTTCTTACACACACTCAATGCACACACTTACAGACACACACCTTGCATCCCTTATGCATACAAACACATATTCACACACTGGATCCCTTACACACAACTACAAACACACACTGCTTCCACTACACACAAACACACTGCATCACCTACACAAACTGGTATGCCTATAACACATAACACATCCCCTACACACTATACTCCCTGTGAGCGAATTTAATGGGTGGAACATATAGGTGGACTTATGGGAGGGCCTTATGGGTATACTCACCGTCAGGCCCTGGGACCCAGACCTTGAGCTGTGTAAGAGGCCTCAAAAAATGGAGCTGCTTCCTGTTCTCCCAGAACATTGAATTTTGTTACCGCAGTTACAAACAGCCTCCAGAGATCCGGTTCTACACCAGACCAGTGGAGCCAAACTGCAGCTAGTGCCCATCACCATCCTCATCTGATTGTAAGTAGGCAATCTAGTATATTATTAGTGACACTAATCTCTAATTAACCTCACATTAAAGGGACACTATAGTTGGTGGTTCCGGTGTCTATAGCCTGTCCCTGCAGGCTTGCAAACACAGTGTGCAGCACTGGCGTTAGTTCATATGGCAGATCATATGGGTGGGGCATTGTGATGTCACATGGGGGGGGGGAGCGGCAAATTTTTCTTTTGCCTAGGGCGGCAAAAATCCTTGCACCGGCCCTGTCTAAGGTGTTGCCTAAGCGATGAACACTTGGCTAATGGTGAAGTGAACATTCATTTTAGCGAAGTTTGGAAGGCAGTGATATAAAAACAGCACTTGGAGCAGGTTAGCCCAGAGCTCTCAGTCAGCTAATGTCATCCATAGTTGGATGGCAATTGTGGTAATCCATGTTTGCCTTATCTGTGCCAGCTTTTGTTAAGCCACTTGAAAATAGTTTGGCAGAGAAGAGACTGTGCCTAACGACTATTTGTATCACTTCAAACACCATAACCACTACAGCCCACTGCAGTATTTATGCTGACAGGAAAATCCTGGTGTCATCTCACCATAACCTATCCTGGCCATTTTAGCATGGCTTGGCGATTACCTGGGTTCTGCAGAACGTCTGTGGTGCTTGTGATGTTCTTGAGCTTCAGAAGCTGAATGTTAATTTTGTGCAGGTCCTCACTCAGTCACAAAGCGTGCTCAGCTAATGCTGAATTAATGAATTTCTACTATGCACAAAATGGACATCCAGCTTTTAGAGGATGAGAAGATTAAAAGCAGCATGGGTGGCTGCCAGGAAACACTCAAATATCAAATGGTGCTGAAACAGTTTAATCGGTCCCAGTGAAATAGCACCATGGTATTCTTGGCACCATATTCACTACAACAGGCTGTAGTAGTTATGGTGCTTCATTATTAAGGAATAATAGGCTAGACCAATCTGAGACAATGGGAAGTTACCATTAAAACTCAGTTTGTTTAATTATTTATGGTGTGTGCTTTTTATAACATAAGTGTCCTTGTGAATTCTCCTGGAACTTATTTCTTGATTTTAATTCTTTATTTCAGCTTCTTTGGCATAGTTACCAAGCAGCAATCTTTGCACAGGATTCTAAAAGCTTGTATATTACCAAAGCATTCATTAGGGAATAACTACGATTCTAAGCAAAGAAAATCAAAAGTGGGTACATCGCTGTATCCAATCCAGAGGTCTTCATATCTGCACTCAGTAACCAACAAAAGACCATTATCTGAGGATATGCCACACTCCCAGAATGCTTTTTAGCAATATACAAATAGAACACTGCGAGGGGGCATATTGTCGACCACAACTGGGAAATATTTGTAAACATAAACAGTATGCAAAAAAATAAAAAAATAGTTGCAACTCTATTTATACTTAAACCATCAAGAGCCAAGACAGCATATAAAATGTTGTTACTCTGATAGTGAACAAAAACACACACTGTAAATAAAATTAGCATAAACCAGTATGTTAAAAACCAAAACAAAACATTTTTATTATGTAGTAAGCCAATAGGCATGTTAAAGGGTCACATTAAGCAACCTAATCATTACAGCTCACTGTAGTGATTTGGTTGACTAGTAACCCCAGGAGAAGAGTTTGATATAAGCCAGGGTTCTTCTGGCATTTGAAGACCGCCCACTCTAGATTACATTGATGTTGAAGGACAAACACTTTTGCATTATCAATGTCAACATGGATTCCCTATTAGGCATGTGTAAATCCAGAAGAGCCTCAATATATATTTAAATATTCTTAAATGGTTTGGTAATAAATATAAGTGATGGCACCTAATCCATAGACAGGTTCAATTTAAAGGGGCACTTAGCGGTTATGCTGCCTACTGTGTAAAATCACAATCCCTCTTTTCCGAAACTGAAAAAGACTGGTGGTCTTCCTAGCACCCAGGGGCAGCTCCCTACTCAACAACAATGCGGAGTTTACACATACTCAACATTCTCAGTGTCAATTCCTTCCAACCTGATGTTATTGATTGGTGGATAGTGCTAGGCTATTCTCTCCCCAGCACTCTCAGCCAATACAAGGAAAGGTTAAAGGAACTTAACATGTATAGCTTGGAGGAAAGACGAGACAGGGGGAATATGATAGAAACGTTTAAATTCATAAAGGGAATCAAAACAGTAAAGGAGGAGACTATATTTAAAAGAAGAAAAACTACCACAACAAGAGGACATAGTCTTAAATTAGAGGGACAAAGGTTTAAAAATAATATCAGGAAGTATTACATTACTGAGAGGGTAGTGGATGCATGGAATAGCCTTCCAGCTGAAGTGGTTGAGGTTAACACAGTAAAGGAGTTTAAGCATGCATGGGGATAAGCATAAGGCTATCCTAACTATAAGATAAGGCCAGGGACTAATGAAAGTATTTAGAAAACTGGGCAGACTAGATGGGCCGAATGGTTCTTATCTGCCATCACATTCTATGTTTCTAGTTAAAACATCACTGAAATGCTATAGATGGCAATAGTCATTTGCCCTTCTCAAATCTACAATTCACCGAGTAAAAAACAAACTGGTTTCCTGATGTGTACACACACAATATGGCGCAAGAAACATTTGACCCCAGGTTTGTTAATTTATGAACAAAGCAGAAAAGAAAACCACAGAAAGCTTTAATAAATAACAGTCCACCGCAAATTAAGCTCAAAAAGTAAATAAAGGGAACGATATGGCACAATACTCATCTAATATATAATTTTTCACACGTGAATAAAGACATCTAAAAGGAGAGTGCAGGTTCCTGGATAAACAAAACATTCTATCACAATTAGAAACATTTCAAAAGCCCTGTAATTTCCAATCAAAATTACAGTAATTTCTGATATACAAGCCCTTATTCGTGACAGCATTTTACACTCCATAAGAGATTACAGTGGCCTGATGTATGACATGCTGAGCACTGAACCAATATAAGCAACTGAGTTTAATGTTTAAATAGCATCAACACTTAGAATTCAACAAGGAAAGTATTGTAGCAATTACCACTTTTACTCTCATTAAGGGTTAGGGAGGGATGAGTCTACAATATTTGTATACATGCACAGACAAACACCGCAGTGCATTGTGTGCAAACAGACAAATGACAGCATTTTTAGTATGTATACATAAAACGGAACACTCCTGGGTCTTACCTACAGAAACAGATCTTGATGAAAGTAATTTTATTTGGGTGAATGTTATTTTCTAGGGTGACAAAATAAAGCCAACTAGAAGAACAACATAAGCATGGGCACACCCAATGGTTTCTTAATAACAGGCAGTGTTTTATTTGGAGTTTAAAGGAAACATCATAATTTCGGCACTGTCCTGTGCCTATGTCAAGTCAGACTTGACAAAGGCACAGGATAGTGCCGAACGTTGTCTCCTCTGAACTCCAAATAAAAGACTGCCTGTTATTAAGAAACCATTGCCCAGACGTATGTTTTTGTTCCAACTGGGTTGTTTGGGAGTTGGCCCTCCAGGTTTGGAGTGCCCCAACGAGAGTAATCCCCTAGTGAGTGTGTTCCATTACTCTTGGAAAATTCCATATGCTTGGGAACTTCTAGACAGCTCCTGGGCTCAGATTTTACTTAAAGGGACACTCCAGGCACCCAGACCACTTCTGCCCATTGGAGTGGTCTGGGTGCCAACTCCCACTACCCTTAACCCTACAAGTGTAATTATTGCAGTTTTCATAAACTGCAATATTTACCTTGCAGGGTTAAGTCCTCCTCTAGTGGCTAGACAGCCACTAGAGGACACTTCCGTGTTCATAGAACACGAAAAGTGTGCTATAACATCGCTGAACATCCTCATGCTATGTGAGGACTTCCAGCGTCACTAAAATCCCAATAGGAAAGCATTGAAAGCATGATTCAATGCTTTCCTATGGGAAGGTCTAATGTGCATGCGCGGCACTGGCTGCGCATGCTCAATAGGTCTCCCTCACCGGATGATGTTGGCGGGGGAGGAGCGTGGGCGGACCCTGACCCAGCGCCGAGGGACATCGGCGCTGGATACAGGTAAGTCACTGAAGGGGTTTTAACCCTTTAGCAACATGGGATGGGGGGTGGGAGGGAGAGGGGATCTGCAGTTTCAGGAAAAAGGTTTGTTTTCCTGGCACTGGAGAGTCCCTTTAATGAAAATTTCAGGATGAGAGCTCTTTGAGATTGGATAGACAAACAGATGAAAACTGAACTAAATTACTTGCAGGGTGGTCAACAAACTTGAAAATTATTCCAGTCAGCTATGTTTCTAAATCAGCTATCCAGGCCTAAGCTTTGCAGTTCCCAAGTGAATATCTGAATATTCACGGTTCAGTGAAATAGCTTCCTGGTGTTTTCATACTAGGAAATATAGTGTAAATCATTCTACTGTGGAACCCAAACATGGATTCTTCACAAATTGGTCAAAGCCAAACCGCAACTTAATGTTTTTTTAATATTTTCAAAGAATTTCAGGTGACATACAATTCAGTCCTTTGGTATAAACATTATGCTCCTATCTTAGAAGCTTTAATGGCTAAAAATTTAAAGGGAAATTGTTACAGGATTTCTAATATTATATTTACACAGATCATTTATTTAATAATTATTTATTTGTGGAAAAATAAAATTAAATGGGGGGCAAAAGTCTTTATCCTGCAGTTTGGCTCTCTATGAATCATTGTTATAAGCTCTGTCATTCGCACCTGGCAGTCAGCAGAGAAAGCATAAGGAGAAAAGGAGAAATAAAGCAATATTTATATTTTTTTCCTCCTTATTTGCAATGCGTGCCCAGGCAGATTTGTGCTGTAATGTAGTTTGCTAAATGTTTAATCTACATTTAAAATAAAAAAGTTATTGTTAATTTCCAATATTTTATTCAATGGTGTAATGCCCAGAAAAATGAAAAGTTCACCTTTAAGAGATTCAGTGTATAGCAATCGTGTGCAGAAAGGCGACGATCTCTTGTCTAATGTATACATATGCACATTTCCAGAAACACTGTTAACCACCTTCGAGACTAATTCTATCACTCTTAGTACGGAACACAGGCATTATATACACTTCAGAGATTTCTCAAAAGGATATCATTCTGCTCATTACCTACACACAGCAAAAAGAAATGTGGCAATTAATTTGGCTAAAAGATTGCATCTCACACTTCAGTTTTGCTTCCCATGAGTAAGATAAACCAATATTACATTGGAATAATCATCCTGTAATGTACTCTTTGGGGTTTATTCACTAAAGTCGGAATTTGTAACCAAAGTGCATAATCTATGTTCAAGAGTAGAACTGAATGAAATTCAATAACTACAATTCAGTCAATTTGGCATTGTGTGTCCCATTTATCACATTCAGATTGTTTGGGAAAAGGTACAAACACAAGCTATTCTACAAGTCAACAGTCAAACTCTAGCAAACTTTAAATAAATAGCTCTAGATTACCAAGACAAAATCATATTTGGTTATTCCAATTTGATAAACTTTAGATTTGTAACTGACATTAGAGCTCAATTCAGGTAAATAGCTGAAAGGGTTTTAACCCCTTCAGCCCTGCGGGAGGGGAGGGGGCCCAGAGGAAGGGGGCACTCCAGTAGCCTATAGTGCCAGGAAAATGGGTTGTGAAGCACACAAAAAAGGAGCTTGACAGGGATGTAAAACTCCAGCCCTAGACAGGTTTATAGACTCCAACTCTACAATTCCATGAATTAGATGGGCACGGCTAAAATTATGGGAGTTGTGATTAATTCTGCAGTAAGAGGCCTGGCTGTTGCCATCTCCATCACCCCCTCTTCCGAATTTTTACTCATGCAATAAAAAAAATAAAAAAAATTGTGTGTGATTGATATAGACCTCCATTTATGTTGCTTTAGCAAGATTTTTCATCTTTCAGTTTAGTACAGTAGTCTTTTTTTGTTTCCTTATTTTAGCCGTTGATAAATACAAGTTTATTCACTAACCTTGCACACGTTAGTGATTCCTGCACCCCTACCTATATACCCAAGAATTGGATTGAGTAGATTTAGATTTATGTACTGGCTTATTTACTTAATTCAAGCATGTGAATCATGCACCGCTCAATATGTCCTGTTCCCTTTTCCCTATTCTCTTTGTATTATTATATTATAAAGCTACACCCAAATGGTCTTGGTTATTGCAGTAATATTTCGCCTTTAAAAAGTGAAGAACATACAATCAAGAAATAATTGGTCTTGGAAGGTACTAGATATAGTTTCCACTCTAATGGATATTTGGAATAATATGAGCTAACTTGCTGGTTTGCATTAGAAATGCTAGTTATTCAGATGTTCTGCGAGAACCCAAGAAAAGAAGAATGCAAAATAACTATATATCACTTGTACCTGTGCACAAGTAACATCTCAAGAGGAGCAAAATTCATCCCTGACTTCTGATTCATCTACTCTTGGCTTGATCACATACAGCAATGTCTCTCTAGAGCTAGGAACTCACATTCAAATTTACCTTTGGGTGACAACATGAGAGCCAACTAAATATCAGCAGTGTTTATATCTAAAACAAAATTGGCTTTCCTACTCTACTTGGCTTCTACCTTGTTAAAGGGACACTATAGGGTGAAGAACACATTTATGTCTGACCCTATAGCATTAAAACCACCATCTAGGCCCCCTGGTTTCCCTTGCCTCCCTAAATATAGTAAAATCTTACTTGTATTCAAGTCTGTAGCTCCTGGCTCTGACCCGGTCTGCCTTTGACCTGCCTGCTGTCATCAGAAGTGGTGGTCTGAGCCAATCACAATGCTTCCCCATATTATTGTCTGAGACTGTTAAGGAGGCAGATCATGGGCAGAGCCAGCACAAGTCAAACACAGCCCTGGCCAATCAGCATCTCCTCATAGAGGGTGGAGACACTGAATGACAGTGCTGCATACAGTCCTGCCCCAGGAAGCATCTATAGTAGCCATCTGAAGAGTGGCCAGTGGAGTTATCACTAGGCTGTAATGTAAACACTGCATTTTCTCTGAGAAGACAGTGTTTACAGCAAAAAGATTCTACTCACCAGAACAAATGCAATAAGCTGTAGTTGTTCTGGTGACGATAGTGTCCCTTTAAAGCATGTAGAGTGATCACTGCCTTTCAACCCTCATACTCCTGTTCTAATATCAACACTTCCTAGTGCTTCCCAACATATGTACTTGGTGCTAACTGCATATCAAACTCAGGTTAGATTTCATATGATGAATTCATATCAAGATGGAACCAGCTGGGGCTCTAATAAAATGTATGTATTTAGTAAAAATGCGGGACGTTAAAAGAACACGACCTTTAACATTAACACATTTCAACACAGGATTAACGTTGTTCCTGCATAATAACAAAAGGAAAACAATGCAGCTCTGAAAGAAGAAATAAAATGAGCATCTTGAATTGTCAGATTGATTATTTTATTAAACAAAGACTGTGCTATGGTTTATTTCACAGCTGAAATCTTTCATGCATAACCGACGGGTATCACACCAACTGTAAAAAAGTGATTTCCCTGTAATAGGCAACATACTTTTAATAAAGCCGTTTTCATGTTCCATGCATACAAGCTGCTTTGCATTTTGTTTTTAAGAGTACTTATTACAGCAATGGAACTCTTTAACCAATGCTTGGCTAGTTTACAGGAACTGAATTCTAAAAGCCCCTAATAACACAGATGTTCTGGTTAATTTCTGATAACCTTTCGTTCTACATGTTGGATTATTGTTGTTGGCTCCTCTGCTATTTATTGGTTTAATTAGCTAGCCTTGGTTCTAATTCTAGTATATAGCCAGTAATAACTATACCAATCAGCTAGTAGTTATAGAAAGTCTGGAGAGAAAAAAAAATTACACAACAAAGCAAAAACAAACCAAAATACCCCCAAACAAAACAACAACAAAGAAAACAAAATGCAACGGAGCAGCCCATTCAAATATTTTGTGGCTATGGTGATACAATTTCGGCTTTGCTAGGCACAGGTTACAAATTGTATCCCCAATTTTTGTGTTTTCTGATCAGTTACACTAAGAGATTAAGAAAATATACAAATAAGATACAAAAGGAGCAGAAGGTTAGGAAAAGCATTAAATTTGCATGCTGGGATATATACTCTAAGAAGAGGAACAGTAAATGTAAATATCACTTTTGTTGTTTTGTGTGTGACAGGCCCTTTATGAAAATACGTATTGCATTATTATACATATATTAAATACTGTATTTCCTTTTTTTTTTCATTCCACAAGAAAAACAGCCCACACTTAACTTCGTACAATACGTATGGATGGTGACAGTTTATATTTCTTTTATACATATTCAATGAAATCACTGTCTATCTTCTTATAGGGTTGGGTTATAATTTCAAGTTAAGTAGGGAGGCTAAGAAATGTTTAAACTGTGTGATGACATATGGATTCTTTTTTTTTTTCAACTGGACAGCACATTAACAAAAATGTTATTCTTTAATTGGTACACTAGTCAGATAATCGGTCTTAAAAAAAAGGATGATAAGACAAATAATCATCATTTAGTAGGTGGTTAAAACACAATTACATTCCAACAGGGCAGTAAAACTCTTGGTGCAAATACCTTGCAAAAGGGAGTCTGCATTTTTTTTCTCTTGGTAAAATCTTTTGCCTTAAAAAAAAACAACAACTTTTTTATTCTACAAGAAACAATGATGGTTGAGGAACTCACCCAAGCAGAGCTTCATTAAATTATATGTATATTATTTAATACGTCGTTTATCAATCACTGTATGTATTTATTATTTTACTTGGCCTGTAGTAAACACAATTTTTTTTTTTTTTTATGACAGAGAGTTACCTTCACAGTATAATCTGTTTTTCTCTGTACACAGAATGGAGGAATAATTCCAGGAAACAATTGGAGAAAAGAAGGACTATTTTTTTTAAAATGAACTAGTAAGATAATATGAAGCCGTGATAGCCAAAGAAATATTGGCTGCTTTATTGTCAGTATTATTTCAATAGGAGCTGTAGACGTCACAAATCTGCCATTTTAATAATTTTCTTTAATTCTCCGGTTTCTCTGAGGAAATCAGGATTACCGTATTTCTTACCTCTCACACCGATTTCCTGATTTTGGGTCTCTGTGTTGTCCATTTTACTATTTCTGTACCCTGCTTGCTTCCATATTTCCTATTCAATATCCCACTCTCTTTGTAGCCCATTACCTACCGACTACCTACCAAGGGTCAGTGTAGGTCAGTAATGGGGTACAAAGATTCCATTACCCCACGTCCTCTAGACTGTAAGCTCGTTTAATCAGGGTCCTCAACTACCTATTGTTCCTGTTACACTTTGTTATTGTCTCATTTGTTAAATTCCCCTTTTATTGTAGAGCGATGTGGAATCAGTTAGCGCTATATAAATACTACTACTACTACTACTACTAATAATAATAATAATAATAATGCTTTTTTACAGAAATCTAGGAAATTAACTGAAAGTGCCCAGACCATTTGCCCATTCCAGGCATCTCTTGGCTTCCAGCTTTATGGTACTCACTTCAAAGGGTTACTCTAAGCACTATGACTACTTCAGTAATTTGAAATGGTTTAGTTTTTTCTTTATTTCTCATTTCAATAGTTGTTTTGAAGGAAGAGAATTCCTTTAAGTTTCCCATGTTTTCCATCTATCATGTTTCTCTATGTTTTTCCTACCCTCAGTCCTCTTACCTCCACCAAGTTCACCCATATACATCTTTTCCCACCCTTTTCCCCCAATCATTTTACGTTACCCAAAATCAGTCTCTCTTTCATTCACCATATCAGTTTCAAATCACCAATCAGTAACCACTGCAGATGGTAACAACCATCTACATGTATTATATCCCCACGAGATACACCACATTTCCCATTTTGGATCATCTCTACCCATCTGCTTTCCAGATTCTGCAATCCTTGAAATGCTTAATGTTAGCTTTAGAGAGAGGGTAGTGGGCGAATGAAATGGCTTTCCAGCTGAAGTGGTAGAGGTTAACACAGTGAAGGAGTTTAAGCATGCGTGGGATAGTCATAAGGCTACCCTAGCTATAAGATAAGGCCAGGGACTAATGAAAGTCTTTAGAAAATTGGGCAGACTAGATGGGCCAGTTTGGTGGCATTCATGCGGGTAATGGCATTGGTGCAACAGGTTCTCCATCACTAACTAGTACAGGATCCGAGATCTTTACATCCCTCAATCAAGTGGAGATGGCTCTTTTTGGTAGGGATAGATTTGTTAGAAAGACCCAAACATGTATTTCTCCATCAATACACATTCTAAAATCCAGTTCTATCAGACATACTATAGGACACATTTTTAAAACAGGCAAAGATGTGTACATATATTACTGTAAACTCATTCAATTTTGTATTGCTTCATTGTCAAGGTGACTTTATGATAAATATGTGCGTAAATTAGGCTTTGTCAAAACAGGGAAACAAGCAAAACTGCATTTGAGACTTGTTATGTGGGTATGTGAGCACTTTAGAGATAAAAAAAGAAATGCAAGAATTCCTTATCAGCAAGTCCTCTTAACATATTTTAAAGTAAGTTGTATCTGTTAAGGTAAGTGGTAAATGATGGAGTCAGAGAGTGAAAAGAAAACTGAAAATACGGATCATTATATTTGATTAAAAAAGCATATGCCTTTTGAACATTTGCTGTTTGTGCAGCAGCTGAATTTAGAACAACTGCAATGACCCAAAACCAACAAAATAAACCAGAAAACCTCAACTTTGGTCCCGGAGAATCTTTATTCTTTTCAAGTCAACACACTGCAGAGCAGAATAATGAATATCTATACAATCTAAAGCTATTGAAATACAGGCCATCCAAATAAACTGCCTAACAGAAATTACATAAATAATTAACAAAACAGAAATATTGATAACAATTGACAAAACACAAGCACAATTTTTTTTATTTATTTTTTAAAGAAACACATTAATATATAAAGATCAGATTTTTAAAACATCTGCTGACCAAATAAGGTGTGTCCCTCTTACAGGAAGAAGGTCTAGTTATAAGGAGATGCCATTCAGAAATTAAATATTACACACTATTTCACAATCTAGCTAGGTGATGGCTAACCATGACAATTGAAATGTTTGTGAACTACATTTCTAATTATACTTAGTCATCTTTGAAGCATTAGCAAAATGCAATTCACAAACATCTGTGTTGCTGATTTTTGCCAACTCTGATCTAAACCAGCCCTATCACTGAAGGCTAGCAATATGTACAGAGATGGACTAGATATTGCAACTATTATAGTGTACAGTTTTCATAACAGCAATATAATGAATCACCACATTAAATGTCACATTGTTAAATATCAGCTTGATAATAATTGACCTTTTTAAAGTATATTACTGTTGTCCTTAAAGGGACACTATAGTCACCAAAAACACTTTATATTAATGAGACAGCTTTGGTGTATAAATCATGCCTCTTCAGCCTCACTGCTCAATTCTCTACCCAATTTACACCTCCCTGCACGTGGCTTACACAGTCTTCATAAACACTTCCTGTAAAGTGAGATCTAATGTTTACACTTCCTTTATTGCAAATTCTGCTGAATTTTGAATTTCTTATCTCCTTTACTGTTAAGAGCTTGATAAACCCTGCAGGAGCCTCCTGTTAGTGATTAAAGTTTAATTTACAGAGCAGGAGATAAAAAATCTAAATTAAGTTAGCTTCTGATTGATAAGCTAAGCCTCTTTTCATGCAGGCTGTGTGAGTCACAGCCAGGGGAGGTGTGCTGCATGGACAGAAAATAATATGATTTGTAACACCTATATGGAAGGAATGTAACTCCTATTTGTAATGAGCAGTGAGACTTCAGATGTGAAATCTATACACAACATTTTTCATTTAGCTAAAGTTGTTTGGCAATCAGTGTCCCTTTAATTGCACAGCATCATGCTATTAAGGCAACCTGTCGTAAGGCTTAAAATAATTATTTTACTAAGCTTCCAAATATTTAGCTTCATTAATCCATTACTCTATAAAAACTAAGTGGAAGCAATTTGATTATTAACGTTTAACCCCTTAAGGACACATGACATGTGTGACATGTCATGATTCCATTTTATTCCAGAAGTTTGGTCCTTAAGGGGTTAAAGTTATAAACAAGATGAACAGCTACTTGTAAAACATTGCTTTGTGAAACCTTACGGTATACAAAGAGTTAAACTGTATAACATATATAGGATTTTAAATAGTAAGGGATGATCTAGCAGCCACCGGTATGTTCTAAATATGTACGGCAAATGGAATAATGTTTATTTTATTTCTGAATCTGGATATAATGTACCTGGCTTTTGGAAGCTGCAACCTTTGCAAATAGTGCCTGGGATACTTTAGCTCGTTTCATTTCCTGTTGGATCTCATCATAAATGGAAGCATTAATATTCATGCTGCAATTCTCCAGGTTTCCGTTTCGCTCTGTTGCAATAGTAGCCGTCTTTACCTGGAACACATGTGTATATAACACAATGTTATACGATTATACAAAATGTATACATGATGCCAAGCAGACAAACCAACATGATCTACCAAATTACATACAAGCAACAGTCCCCATGCTCACCACAACAATATTTACAGGATCTGGGTGAAGTACTGAAAGTAGTGGTGGCCAAACCGTAGGCATTCCTGCTGTTTTAGAACTTGAATCATAGTTTTCAGCTTTAAACTGTAGAATACCAACTGGGGGGTCAGAAGTTGGCAAAGCAATATGGGAGCTATATTACTTTTTTTTTTTTTTTTTTAAAGCTGGTAGGGCTTTGCAGCACATAATGCTGATAGCTTTATAAAGTCAACAATATTCAGTATATAAAAACAAAATAAATGTATTATTAAAGCACGCACAGGGATTTGTGGAATGGCAGGCAAGCAACCAGGCATGTCAACCTCCAAGTCTTGAGGATGGAACGCAGCTTTTTATTTGTGAATTTTCTGACTTAAACACAAGTGTATTAACCTAAATAAGTGAAATTGATTTATTTCCCTCTAATATCTCACACACTCTCTCTCTCTTTCTCTCTCTCTCTATGTGTGTGTGTGTGTGTGTGTGTAGCCCAATCTGCTTGTCCTGACACAAAAATAATAACAATTTAAATCTGTATAGCAAAATTGAGGCAAAAATAATGGATCTGGAAAAATTAGCCGCAATTTGAGAAAATGTGGAGTTTAGTGAATTACCCTAGTGTCTCAACCTCTGCTCTGCCCAGCCTTTCCCTTGGTCCTTGTCCCATAGTGTGCAGTGACTGTTTGTAATGTGTGTGTATATATGGTGTGTGCTGGCTGTGTGTAATATGTGGGTGTATTTGGTATGTGATGAGAGTGATGCAGGGAGCCCAGGAAGGTGTTGAGCAGGCCATGAGCTCGTGCAGGCAATTTCCATAGCACAGTAGTGACAGGGCAGCCGGCATACAGCCTATGCTGCTCACCAAGTGACCCCTCCCCCTCACAACCTGCCCCGGAAACTCCTTACCCATCTGGGAGGATTTTCCTGAGTTGGGCACGCAGCTCTAGTACTACCCAGACTTCACTTCCCTCTCCAGGGGTCTCACTGGCCTCCAATCAACTGTGTCTTTAATGTCTACTGCTATTCTCGACAGCTTTAACTCTTCACCCCTACAGCACAGAGCAGATCTGCACCTTGTAAATCCATCTGTAATAGTCCTGCCACTTGTTCGCAGCAGGGCTAAACTAATAAAACATTACCTGCCAGGAACTACATGTCTCATGCTATATAAATGCCTCTATCTATCCATCTATATAAATATATGTAGATAGTTAATACAATGTTAAACAAAAATCTTCACACCAGTCAAGCCATAAGACTTGCTTTTCACACAGAAATCACACATTTGCAGTGATGTTAATACCACAAAGGATTCTGGGTGGGCATTGGCAAATTAGTTTAACAAAGAATCACATTTTTGCCTCATTCCATTTTAAACATGGATTCCCTTGAGTCTGTGCTTGTTGTATACAACAGCTTTGAAACACAACTTCAGAAAAGATTGAATTAGGCAAAAATTTGATTCTTTGTTAAACTAATTTGCATATGCCCACGCAGAATCCTGGAAGGGATTTTCAATCACAATTTTTTCCCCCACTATAACCTTTTTGGACATGGACACACGCACGCACGCACGCACGCACACACACACACACACACACATTATATAAAATGTAAAAAATTAAAATGTACAAATGCACACTTCTTTTTTCAGCAATCTCTCAAGTATTCAAGTAACATGACAATATATGTTATGCACAGTTCATATCATATTTGCAGGGTTTGAAACGTTTCACACATTCAGAGAAGGTTAATACAACATGATCATCACCATTGTCAGGTGACAACACAGAATTACAAAGTCATAAAACAAGTTTGGTGGAAACAAGCCAAATATTTTCACAGAGCCGTGGAACCGAAAGCTTTCTGCAATTAATGAGAAAGAATTTAAGCCATAAGTCTTAACAAAGACTGGCTTATCTTGAATAGCGTGCAACATAGTTGTCATGATTTATGTCTGTGATAAGAGCCTAACAGTGACATCTTAAATTTCCATATTTTTTCTGCATTTTCTTACTAGAATAACTTAACCTTGCACTATTAGCTTTTACATAAAACATAGATCAGACATAAATCCGGTATATATACACATACAAACATATATGATACACACATATCGATTTATGTGCCAAAGCCATATTTTGGTGCCTAATGTTTTTCTATAATAGTTTTCTCTGAATATACCGTATTTATCGGCGTATAACACGCACTTTTTTCCCCTGAAAATAGGGGAAAAATCGTGGGTGCGTGTTATACGCCGATATCCCATAATTACTTACCTGTCCTGAAGCGTGGGCCGGCTTCACAGCGCGCACCGCGGTACAGGAACTTTAATTTAAGGTTCCGGTTTCCGGCGGGACTGAAAGGAAGTGTGCACAATAGTGTGCACACTTCCTTTCAGTCCCGCCGGAAACCGGAACCTTAAATTAAAGTTCCTGTTCCGCGGTGCACGGTGTGAAGCCGGCCCACGCTTCAGGACAGGTAAGTAATTATGGGAGGGGAGGAAAGTACACTATGGGAGGGGAGGGGGAGGAAAGTACACTATGGGAGGGGAGGGGGAGGAAAGTACACTATGGGAGGGGAGGGGGAGGAAAGTACACTATGGGAGGGGAGGGGGAGGAAAGTACACTATGGGAGGGGAGGAGGGGAAGTACACTATGGGAGGGGAGGAGGAGGAAAGTACACTATGGGAGGGGAGGGGGAGGAAAGTACACTATGGGAGGGGAGGGGGAGGAAAGTACACTATGGGAGGGAAGGGGGGAGAATACTATGGGAGGGGAGGGGGGGAGAATACTATGGGAGGGGAGGGGGGGAGAATACTATGGGAGGGGAGGGGGGGGAGAATACTATGGGAGGGGAGGGGGGAGAATACTATATACTATGGGAGGGGAGGGGGGGAGAATACTATGGGAGGGGAGGGGGGGAGAATACTATGGGAGGGGAGGGGGGAGAATACTATGGGAGGAGGGGGGGAATACTATGGGAGGAGGGGGGAATACTATGGGAGGGGGGAGAATACTATGGAAAGGGGGGAGAATACTATGGAAAGGGGGGACACTATGGGATGAGGGGGGAATACTATGGGATGAGGGGGGGGAATACTATGGGATGAGGGGGGAAATTTCCTGGAATTTCTTTCTAAAAATGAGGTGCGTGTTATACGCCTGTGCGTGTTATACGCCGATAAATACGGTACTTTCCCATGAAATGATGTGTTAATATTTATGACCAGAGAAGGATTTTGATTGGTTGGCAGAAATATATTTCTTTGGAAATCTGTCAAGCATTTGCTATAACAGCTTACATTCTAACATGATCATGTAACAATGCAAGGTTCTATATTACAAATAAATAAATAATAATTTAAGCACACCAAAATTACATGAGAAAAAGCCAGTAAAAACAGACTGCCAGGGCTTGTCTATTTATATCCATACTCGACACATTTACATTACATTTGCAAGCCAACCTGTACATTATGGATGAAATAAAGCTGAAGTTTCTCAAAAAAAATGCAATATATGGGAGAGGGCAGACAGTAAAAATGTAAGCCTTTGGGTTGGCAATAGACTGCTGGATTAATGGGAGAAATTAAGCATAAGTTTACAAAATAAATAGTAATTTTACACGAAGAAGAAAAAGAGGCGTGTGGGGGGGACACACTATTTCCTACTACATTGGACCAAAAGTAAAACTATACAACGCTATAAGCAAGCATAATATAAAATGTAATAATATAGACACAGTACCAGAACCTCACCACATCACATACTTGAAGATGGGTTCTGGGTCCTTGTCTTAAATTTTCACATTTGCCCACCAGCTCAAATCTGTCAGGCAGATTTAAAAATGAACAAAAGGACATGGCACCAGAACCATACACAGAGTGGTTCAGATGTGCTCTCTTTGCAAGGTATACTTTAATTGAGAAATTCATCAGTTTGCCTAGTCACCCACTTTAGTGGCAATTCTGCATAGTTCCTCTTCCACCATTTCGGGGACAAGCCGAGCATCTTTGCTAAACTGTTCTGCAGTGATGCAGAAGCTGGTGCCCAAAGACTTCAGGTACTACAACCACTTCAGAGAGTTTTAAAGTGCATATGGTGTATACAGTGCCCCTTTAAAATGGCTGGTAAATTTACCATGGAATTAAGGAGAGGTCAGCCACAATAGTTCAGTCACCTAATAGTCGATGTGCTAAAATATATCTTAGAATGATGTTTATGGGGATTTTAGTTTTTGAGGTAAAAAAGGTACAATAGAAAAAAGTCAAATACTACATTTCTTTCAAAATGTCGCACACATATGCCCCAACACTACCTTTAATGTTATGTTTACTTGGCTTGACAATTGTATCACTCTTTATGACCAAATATTTGGTCAGAACAGATATATTTCAAGCTAAGACTAAAAAAGGAACATGAGATATTGCACGCTGAATTATCTCAATCTAAAAGAAAGTACATTAAATTGAGCACACAATCTTCACATTCATAGGATGATAAGTAGCTTTACTATTAAAGTATTTTGCTCTGCAAATTTTTTTAATTTTTTTTTTTTAATTGTGTAAGCATGTACATATTTATTGAAGTTCGTGGAAAATATGAATGTATTTTCCATGATTCTCTTTGCTCTCTCATCTTTTGTGTGTAAAATGCACAAATCAATGCACCAATAGATGTTTTATATTATTTTATACTATTACCAAATCATTTCCAGATTGTGATACCTGTTGGAGCAGCGTGACAAGAAATTCAGTTTGCACAAAAAAACAACACTAACAGTGCTAACTATCAGGCTGATCAGGTATGTCCTAGGTAACCGAGCTACACTTCTGGATCCCTTTACAGTCAGAAACTCTGATAAATGAACAACTTCTGTATACATTGCAATCTCCCAGCAAATACAGCAATGCAAAATTAGACCTGGCAATTTCCTAATTATGGAAAACAGGCATTAACAACAGTTACTACACTACACTTCTCAGTGATCTTTTAAAAGGGCCACTGAAAGTTATAGTGGCTTCCAGATTGGCTGATTGTTTGCTTTTTTTTAAAGCAGTGGCAACTGTTATCTAAAGCCTTGAGATTTATTGCAAATGCAGAAAATTCTAATATGAATGACTTCTTATTTTTGACTGGTTAAGTGCATTGTTTGTGCAAGTCATGTTAAAAAAAATTTAATTTTTTTTTTAAATGAATCGGTCCATGTCAATACTGCTTAAATAAATAAGTCATACATTAGATAAGTCTGCTCATGGATAAACAAGTGCAAGTGAAAGAAAGCATGTCTTATGAGGAGGGTGTTATATTTTAAAACACATTTTTGCTTTTTACTTTGATTTATAAGACTTTTGAGATTTAAATTTAAATTTGCAAATTCCTCAGAATATTACCAATGCAAATCATCTGACTACATACAAGGGGGCCTATCTGTATACATACACTTCATTTAGTTCACTATGTAACTATAATTGTATCTTTACAGCTTTTGTGGTTCACTATAGCTGGTTACACCTGGAATGGGTTTGGTTTGCAATTGCTAAAACAATGTCAACTCATACGAGTAACATATAATAGATGTTACAACATCTGTAATACGGACCATGGCACTAGCCTCCATTATTGTTCGACATCTTAAACATTATTGCAAATTTTCTGTGTCTGTCCGTGAGACCTGCAGAATCACTGCAGCACAATTCAGTGAAGCTTGAGGCAATGCTAATTATTAAATCACTCTAGTTGAACAGACAGATCACTTTTTTTTTTTTAAACAGCGTATTTTTTTTCTCTTCCTTATCTCTAAAAGGAATCTTGACTGGACTTCAGGCTAAAGTCCATTAATAGTAGGCTAAGACCATTAGCACACTATGTTCCCTTTCAATCAGGAAATTTACTCTCTTTCTTGCAATACATTAGAGCCCAAAAGTAGCAGCTTCCTCCTGTCGTCCATCTCCAACCTGCGTTATTTATTAGTCCTGGAAGACATTTGGTAATCATTAGCTATAAACGATCCCACATATCAAGAAGAGAAGCTATTGTTTCTGATGATCTCATTTATTTCATAAAGCACAATAAACCTACATACTGGATTATGTAGTGAAGTAACATTTTCCAGGTTCAGATACGTATCAAACACAATTATTACATTTGATGGATGGACCATACCATCCCTAGTACCTATATTAAAAGTCCAGAATGATTATTGAACTTTGCAGTTCAATGTAATCAGCAGGTGGTAGACGAAGGTTCCAAGTAGCAAAGACTCATAACATATAATATTTAAGGAACACTTTAGAACTAATGTCTATTTTAGCATGGTTTTATTCTACTAGTGATTGGAAATGCTTGGGTTATACCAAAACTTTGTTCACATAAGGATGAAAATATTGTCTCCCACTCCACCATAACCATTCATACATAGTGGTATAAATAGCAATAAATATAATAAAGAGTCTTTGAAATAATTAATAACACTAATCAGTTTACAATAAAAAAAAAGAATGCCTTAGAGGGGTTATGGAGGCCTCTTACTAAGCCACAAGACCAAAAAGTCTCAGATGGCCATTCATTGGGTGAGGCAGATCAAAGCCATAATGTGGTTACGATAGAGCACATGCTCTAAAGTAGCCACATTTTCTTAGTTTTAAAATCAATTGCGATTATCTCGCTCCAAGACCTTTGTAACAATACACGTTATCTACTTATCTCATACACAATGGGGAGGAATGTACAAGAAATGAGACACAAATCAGAGATAAATAGTACCAGGAGCCCAAACATGCACAATATGTATTGACCACATTTTGCAGTTTACTGGAATCTACTAATAGAATTGTTAAACTTCAAGGGGTTTATTTGCAAGACACCGAACTCTAAACCGAAATTAAACCAGATATCGCAATAAATGCAAAAACAGACAAGATGGAAAAGTATTTACAAATCAGAATTTTCAACCCTACATTCACTCGCTAAGTTTGCAATTTAATTTACAATTCTCTAAATATAGAGTTTTGAATTACACCAAATTAAGTATATGCAAGAAAACATTTTAATTTTATACAAGTACTGTGTAAATATATTGCGGTGTCTTGTGTACATGTAGAGAGAAATGTTTGTAAACCACATTTTTCTCAAAACATCCTGTCTTGGTAAAATTGTATAGAAAGAAAGAAGAAGAAGAAAAAAAAAAAAACTCTGCACTTACAGCAAGCAAAAAATGAACAGGTAGGAGGGAGCTGACAGGTACATATTACTACCAATTCAAAAAGCTTTGTTCAACAACAAAGAGGTTCCCGAAACATTACTACAAGTTTTAAATTAGTAAGAAACTTTAAAAGTAGTTTTAATTACCATTTAATGGTATAATGGTCTTACAAAGTCGAGATAGCTATTTTAGTAGTTCAATAAAACTTTTAATCCATCATAGACATCGTAATTAAATAATCCACATGATAAAATCAGTCAATTCAATCAGAAATTTTCAAGTACACTCTAGTGGTTATAGTGCTAGGAGTTCATTGGCGCTGTCCCAATGTAAGGTGTCAAACCATTTTTGAATGGATTGACCTTCACCTGGGTCCATCGTGTGTCTGCAGTCCTCCAAGTCATCTCTCTAAAGTGGAAATTCCTATTCTGTTTTAGCTATTTAAATGTTATCCCTATTAGGACTTGATTCGTTGGTTGAGAATGTCAAGTGATACTTTCAGCCAATGAATGATGTCCAAAGATATTTTTTCTTGTGTCTTATTAAGTTATTGTTGTGTATATATGAGCCTTAAGGAGATGGGAACACAATCTCAATAAAACATAACAAAACATGATATATGTTTTGGTTGACTATAATGAAACGAGTAATATGGCAAAGTTAATTAATTTTGGCGGGGTAACTCATGAGGTCCTGTTTGGGAAGGATTAGCCATTACCTGTGGAGGACGGCTTGGTGGTGTGCTTATCAAAGGGGCTGGACCCATGGTGGATGCTGCATTGAGACTTCTTTCCCTTTCATCCTGGTAAATACGGTCTCGTTCGGCCTCTGGTAACTGTAAGAAATTCTGCATCGCTCGAAGGTTTACCAATAGAGATTGTGACGCAGTCTTGGGGTCTTCTTCCTTTCTCAGTATTTCTGAGAGCAAGCCCTACATGAATTTAACAAAAAATATATTTACCATCCCAGTTACACTCTGCTTTAAGAACCAGTAACGAGAAAACCGAAATCTAGCTCAAATAAGAACTCCACTCTTTAGTTTCCTATTTAACTAGACATTTTTTTTCAGTTATATTATTTTACAGGAGTAGAAAACAAACAAAAAAAAAAAACCCAAGTTAAGAGCAATATTTTCATTAGAAACTAGATTTAGAGATAGAGATTAAGATTAGTCAACTAAACCTGTGACATGTGAAAGCTATTAGAGCTTGATCAATGTTTCATATAGATTAGTGCTGAATTGGGTTTCGGCTGGCATAAACGAATCAAATGCGCCCAAACAAATCAATCAGTCTGGAATTTACCTGTGTAGTTTGATAAGGCTTCACAAGTCAGTCCTAAATGGATGCACATGCGTTATTTGATTTGTTTGTATTAGCTGAAACACATTTGCTTCAATTAAAAACATTGATCAAGCTGGAACAACTTTCAGATGTCACAGGTTTAGATGACTAATCCTAATCTCTATTAAAAATAAGGTACGGTTCGGGTATGTGCACACAACAGGGAAGTATACATACAACTGCTGGAAACGCATTGTCTGTGGGTGCAGTGTTCAAGACTGAATCCATTGTTTCTTAATCAACTCAATGCTACTAGCAGACCTGTGTGTCAATGACACAGAAAAAGAAAGGGCCAAAAATGATATAGAGTTATCATAAGCTCTTTGCCTACAAGCAGACTGCTGAAATCCTACTACTCCTGTTACTCTTAATAACTGTTATGCTGGTTGCACCGTAGTAAAATATCAAAGCTTTAGTATGGTACAAACATTTAATTTGCGTGCAAATTACAAAGTTGTATTCCTGGCAATATAGTTCCCTCTGGCCTCCCCCTCCCCTTGACCCCACACCCCTCACTCCCACCTCCCACACTGTAAGGGTTAACATTACTGTACTCACCTGATTCCCTCTGCGCTGTGTCGGCGCTCCGCCTCCTCTGTCATCACACGCAAGCGCATTAGGCCCTCCCCATATGAAAACATTGCTGCGATGCTTTGCTATGGGTTTTAAGTGACGCTGGATGACCTCATGCAGAGCGTGAAAACGTCCAGCGTCAGTTACGTGACTGAAAGTCGCCTCGCAAGGAAGTGTCTGACAGCCACTAGAGGCAGTCTTAATACTGCAATGCAATTGTTGCAGTTTCTAAGAAACGGCAATAATTAACATTACAGGGTTAAGGGGACAGGGACATTGTACCCAGGCCATGTCAATGACATGAAGTGGTCTAGTTGCCTATAGTGTTCCTTTAAGTGACACTTAGTCACATTGGCCATCTCAGGCACAGGTTCAATGTTTCACAACATCAAACTACTCCTTTAACATTTTTTTAAGAGCTTGCATTAATTGTTTAGTTTTTATAAATATATGCATTACAGAAGATGAGATCTTTTTAAATTAACATTATTGAAGAACCCGTTTCTTATTTACCTTATTCTAGTACTGAAGTCCCCCGGCACTGGCTCCTGATGTCAGCTCCAAGGGGAACCTAATTGCACATGTGTGCTGTGCCCATTAGACCTTTGAAAGCAATGGGGGATTTGCAAGATGCTGGATTTCGTCATACAGAGCATGAGGACGTCCACAGACATTTCACAGAGTCAAACTCCATGAATCAGCAGGAGGCACCTCTACTGGCTGTCTGGTAGACAGCCGCTAAAGGCTGAATTGTAGGGCTAAGGGGGACAGGGACACTGCACCCAGATCACTTCAATGAAATTAAGTGGCCTGGGTGCCTATAGAGTTCTGTTAATGCCCTATTAATTCTTGCAAAAATACATGTTATGTAGTGAGTAGGTTTTTATTTCCCTCCGCTGCACATTTGACCCTAGTAAACACTTTTGTTATTGGTTTGAATTAGTCACTCACAAAAACCTCCTGAACATGAAATAAACTTTTTTCTTCATTATACAACTGCCGGTTAAATATATACTAGTAAGCAACTATAAAAAGAACAAATCTAAAAAAAATAAAGTAAAATAAATATAAAATTGCGAAAAGAAAAAAAACGCAACAAAATTATTTTTTACAAAAAATGAAAATAAACTAGCATAATCAAATGCTAGATGCAATATTAACCACAAGCCTGCAATGCCACTTCTAAAAAGGTTTCAATCCAAGCCAATATTAACTTCTATTGCTCTGCTCTAAATAGATACCACTCTAGGGACACCATTTAGAAGATTATGACCTGTGTTCACCATCTTCGTCTTTTCCTTTAATTGTATGAAGGATCAATCAACACCAACTGGGATTTTCCGTTTAATACCAGAGTAATTGCATCAATATAAACTACATTCACTGGCTAACAATAATTGTCACACAACTGGGATTGTTCACATGGCAATAGACTACAACCTGTAACTTTTATATATAGTTGTATAGGCGCACTGTATTGTTTATCTTTCTCGAACCTGCTGCAAGGGTTTATACAAATTCTAAATGCATATTTCCACTACTGCAACAGCTTAGTATTAACACTCTTTTAAATAAACAAAAAGCACAACACATTTTGCGTTACACTAAGCGGTTATACAACTAGGTATTAGGCATTATAATGTTCTAAAGCAGTTTAAAGGGAACTTGTCAAACAAATTGTGTGGCTGTCAATTTAATATTCTAAAATGTATAGATTTGTATTTCATACTAGTTGCCAGAAATATGCCCTATAAAAAGGAGACGCAAAGATCATTTTAGGAAGCAGGAAAACATATATCATTTAATACCGTATGAAGCAGTGGTCAAGCACTGAGACTGTTAAGGAAGTATTATTAGTATATAAGTGGCTCTGTCAATTTTCAGACTTTCATAAAGAAATAATATTTATGATATACTCGTATTGACTGCATTGCATTTTCATTGAAATTCCAAGACAATCAAATGATATCACAAGACAGAGTTGGGATTATTGTGTCTTATGGTCAAAGCCTGTGCTTGACAAAAATGTTGGCAAAGTCCACAACTGCGGCCAGCAACAGCTGTTGGAAAAGGCGTTTTTCAAGCAAATCACAATATAAGGATGACGGACTAGGAGCTGAAGTTGAGTGCAGGAAAATAGTTGGTGTAGAATGCTAAAAGTGACAGTCACTTAAAATGTAAACTGCATGGTGTGGTTGTTATAGGATTCTTTTCAAACACTTACAAAGCGTTCTTATAGGGAATACTGGTTTACATTCAAAGTTTACTACCCACTGCAATTCAATTATTTTGGTTATTGGATATGTAAATAATACTATTAAAAAATAAATCTTAAAAAAAGAATATATATATATATACGTACATAGAGTATAAAAGTATTGAACAGTACTATACATGACTACAGACACATTTAAAAAGCTTTCTTCATTACTATTTTTTAAAGTGTTAAAGGCAGTCTTCAGTAATTGAGAAAGATATATACGGTAATTGATAATGCAAAAAAATGTAAAATAAGGGCCGACTGCGAGACTGTACGGACGTGTCCCTGTGGAGCTTCGTCCGAGCAGTGGAAAAATTGACGGTTTTAACCCGTCAATACACGCCAGACGAAAACCCAAAATATTGCCCCCACCAGAAGACAACATGGGCCACAATAAGAAGTTTCGGGAGCCTGAGAGTCCAAAATTCCCAGATTTTAGACTCCTTCGAGAGACACACGCCATGAGAAACACCTAAGATGGCGTCTGAAGCGAGACCCGTAGCGGAAGACTCAAAAGGAGTCCCAGGAGGTGGCAGAATCACCTGTTTCTCCCTGCCACTGCGAAGCAGACCAGGACTCAGAGTCTGAGGAAGACTTAGCACTCTCCACAAAAGAGGATATTAAGAGGCTACTCCTGGACCTCTGCAAAGTGTGGAAGCCAGATCTCCATGAGACCCAAAAAGAGATGGGCATCGTGACCCAGAGAGGGAAAGAGCAAGGGAGGAAAGGCTACAAGCCACAGAGGCACACATGGAGGAGCTTACAAAGCAAGTCCAGCAAATGCACAGAGCTATGGCCTCCATGGAATCTTGGCAGAGACGCCAGAATGTACAACTGAGAGGGGTCCCGAGCGGAGGGCAGTGGGGAGGAACTATTCCCCTACACCCTGAGGCTGTTCATATATATATAGGCCTTAAAGGAGGAAAAGACCCATATATGCTGTGATCAGCACTCCGGATCAGAAAGGCTGACACAGCCCCAGCTGAAACTCCAAGAGATATAATAGTAGTAACCAGAGACATAGCGGTTCACTCTGCGATTATGTGAAGTGTCATGTTTGAAAATAGTGAGGTGACAGAGGGTGACATTTACCCTTTGTGGTTCTTGCAGAAAAGTGCAAGCTGGCTTTTGTTGCTACAATATTGAGAGACCGTTCATTCCGATATAGATGGGGCACAGATGGAGCCTTGCTGGTCCACACGGAGAAAAGACCTTCTCCCTCACATCAGACAAAGACCCAGAGACACTATGGGAAACCCTCCTGCTACCAACCTCGAACCTGAC
The DNA here is from genome assembly GCF_036172605.1 of Pelobates fuscus. NCBI lineage: Eukaryota > Metazoa > Chordata > Amphibia > Anura > Pelobatidae > Pelobates > Pelobates fuscus. Next base: position 312,616,886 of record NC_086320.1, on the reverse strand, counting down.
TGTGCCAACTACGACGACGCATACAATAGTGGCTAGGAAAGACCCAGATGAAGGCACCTCAGGGGCACGACCTGGACCACAAGCACTCAGGAGAACACGACCGTGACGAGGGATTATTAAATGCGACCGCATGAGACTGTCCTCACCACTACTAATTACCATATACTCCCTGCTGGCTTACCTAGATCTGCTCCCTAACCCACCGAGACATACCCTCCATTTATACAGATAACACTTATGTTATAGTGTCTATCACAAAATATGCCTATAATTCTTATGTAATGCTGCTTAGCACATTATGCCACCTATGTTGTCTGAATTTTATTTATATTGATTTCATTACATCACTTTGATTACCAGTTACGGATACCATTGTATACAGGTGTATACTACGCCAATAAAACACAAATAAAAAAAAAAATAGGGTTGGATAACCTTTTATATGACTGTTGGATTAGTAAGTTGCAAGTTTGTCTTATGTATTGGATCTATGATACTTACTGATGTGAAGCACCATTCTCTTTTTATGTACAAGGGTGTTCCCTTTTCTGTACATGTATAAAGGGATGTATTTAATTTAAATACTCTCTTTGGCTGTATGGTTGCTATCACCATATTACTGTATTTTTATTTTACTATGTTTATTACATTAGTTTATTTATGTTTCGTTACACCATTTATTTTTCTTTTATTATTTTATTCCCATTATGGTTTACCATATTTCACTTTTGCTTTTGTGCTCTTCTTCCCTATTTATTCTTGAGTTTTCTTTTTATTTTCTTCTTTCGTTATTTATGCCTTATTAATTTCTTGCTTTTATTTATTTGGTTTTCATTGTTTTTATTTAGTTTGGGGAATTATGAGTGCTTCTGTAGTGACTATGTGGTGCGCATATTGGATTCCAAGCCTCGTTTTGGTTTAGCCACGCATGCACGGTAGTGTTTGTATGATTCGGCATGGTCTTGGAATGCATATTGCACTCCAAGTCTCATTTTGGTTTAGACACGTATGTGCAGTAGTGTTCACCGGCGGACACTTCTGCACTCCACCAACATGATCATTCCCTTAGGGGGACTTAACAATGTATGTGAATTTAATCACATAAGATGTTGTGTAAGGCAGTCCTTTGGATCTCCTATTGTTTATTAGGTACTGTGATTTCTCTGGACTTAAACCAATCACAGTATTGTAGTCTGGATTGGCGTGTTTTCTTTTAGAAGTGGGTGGCCAGTCACTTCTCCAAATGAGACATATCATTATATTACTTTATTACTATATATGGTGATTACCTGACTGTTTTTGTTATTCTGCCTTGAGAAAGACATTTTAGGAAAATAGTTTGGGGATATTGATGTTATTTTGGTATAGGATCCTTTATAATAACATTGTATCACTGTATGTCCATTGTCAGGTATGCAATCCTAGTTATGTGTGTGTTTTTGTTTTAGTTTTATAAGTCAAAGTTAAATCTGGAACATTGATACCGGTTAAATTTTGCAAATATGATAATATAACATTTTGTTAATATATTCAGATTTTAAATGAATTTATGGATTACTGTTAATCTGAATATTCTAATAAAAATTGTTGATTTAAAAAAAAAAAATTAAAATAAATCAAATACTCACAACAAGTGAGTATTTTTTTCTAGGCAATCCTCTATTGTGGTTCTGTCCTACACAGCAACTAGAAGCAGCTGATCAATTTCAGACACTCAGTACATATCAATACAAAAGTGTAGCACTTAGCATGACACCCCACATAGGGTGCATGATATTGTGCATATGTTCTAGATCGGAATGCTTTCCTAAGGAGAGCACTTTGGGATATGCAATTCTTACAAGTGTTTCCATGGAATTCAATGAATCTGCTATACGCACACAGGTACCATTTATCCTGCCTTCCCATATGAACGATGTAATTCCTCTCCCTTCAGAAGTCAGCCTAGGACAAAAATACAGAGCATTTAATAAGTCTGTTTCACACTATTTCACCAAACTCCACATCATAGAAATTTGTTTAGAAAGATCTGCATTACAGACTTGGCAACAATCTCTGTTCTCCTCTGGATACACTGCTGTCAGAAAGTTCTTATGTGTTTACCAATTGTATAGAGCTGCAGCAATAGTTGTCATTTTATAAATGAAAATAATAAAAGGATAATGCACCGTGTTCTAAAGCATACATAATCTCAAACTGCTTCTACAAACACAGCAATTACATTTGTTTACTTCAATTGCCTGCACGGTCATCAGATCTCATTTCAAAGCAGTTTTAGTATGAGGTAGAACGGAAGACAAGCATAAATGTAGAAAACGTGTGATGCAGACATGTCAACAAAAAACCCCAAGACATATTTCTAGGACCTTAAAGAATACAGGCTGACCCAAAACCAGGGTCTGTCCTATCCATAGGCAAGTGCAACCAATTTCATTTTTATTTTTAATGAAAAAAAAAAAAACTAGCAAACGTTTAACCATTATAGGGCCTTTAGCTAAAACATAGCTTAATCTATGGCAGGCCAGGAACATTCGCACATCCATCCACTCCTGCCATTTAGTCAAAGAATGGTGGAAGATGATGTGGTGGGTGGCATAGCACACGGCATTGCTGGCCATTCCGGCATCTCTTGTAGCCTACTATTATGTTGTGATTTGTGCCCACAAATCCTTCAAGCCAGTTTGGCGCCTATGCCACACAGCACTACGGAAAAGGATGGAGTGTATCTGCGTACTAGGACTTGTTTGATGCTCAAGAGCTGCGGACCTTTTACAGAAATACATGATTATTTACTAAAGAGAGTATAATCATGGAAGAAGATTGCCATTATACAGAGAAGGTCGATGGCTACTGTGAGCACCACTGTGTTAGTTTATAAGACAACTAAAATGTATTATTAGAATGGTCCTTAATTCAATATATACAATGTTTATAGATGAAATTAGATTAAGTGTTTAAAAATGGATTCATGTTCAACTTATTTAAATCAACTACCAAATCAAGATTCTGTTCAAATAATAGAACACTACACATGCCAAATGTCTTATGACAAAGAACACTGAACTGATAATAGATATCTAAGAATTTTGTTAAGACTTATCTTATCTATTAGTTGATAAATAAGTAGCCCTGTTAGATTATCTGTAACACGGGGTCCCTCAACTGCTTTCAACCACACTCTCATTAAGGTTGACAAGAGGTGCAACGTTTAAAACATAGTGTTGTTAACCATCAAATGTAACAGTTTATCCCTTTGGATTTCCTAAATGTAAGTAAATCTAGGGCAGTGCTTTTTACAGTAAGCTTCTAGTGGCCACCTTACCAATTTTCTAAAGTTAACGTATACTGGTGAGCAAATTTCATTCACATGCAACCACGATGGTGGCCATACATTGGTAACTACTGACCTAGGTTATGTTTTCACATCAATATAATGTTTAAGGAGTATAACATCAGCAAATTATATTCCATTTCACTGTATCAATTAATACATACGTTTTAGTAAAGTCTTTGGCAGTTTGTGTCTAGGAATCGAACGTAGTTATCTTGCTTTGAATAAACCACTTCTGTGGATGCGGTCCAATGCACTGCCTTAGTCATTGTGTCCCCACCCTATCGTTACAAAGATTTTCTTCCATTTCTGTCACATTGTTTACTTTCCACTCCTTATCCACTGCCCATTCCCTGTGAACCACTCCAAATAATGGCAAGAGAAAGTTTATACAGACTTGCCTTGGATATCTCCCATTAAAGTGTTACACATTGGGTCCTTCTATAAAAATGTAGCCGACCACAATCTTAAAGTGGTGCAATCACCATGGAAACAAATGTAATATTCTTGTTAATGTATTATTATTATTATTATTTTATATAGCGCCAACAAATTCCGTAGCGCTGTACAATGGGATCAACCTTTAGAACTCCACGGACTATTTGCAAAGAGAAAGTTTGGAGCAAAGTTTATGTGTACACACTTGCATTAAAATAAAAATTGTCCTTAAAATTAAAGACTAAAATAAATAAAATAATATTAAAAAAATCACTATTAACAACCTCTACGGATAAATCACAGTTTAAAAACTCAGCACCCATCATTAGGGCAGGATGCTACTACACAGAAATACACTACAAATTGTAGGAATAGATTTTTGTTCCACTAGATGAAATTCCAATTAAGTCTTGCAAACAGTACTATATCTTAGGTAAACCTCTATTAGCTACTCATATTTCAGATAAGCACATGGCAATAACTCATACATTTATAATCAAAGAACAAATAACCTCCAATCAAATTGTTGATAGGGTCAGGGTAATTAATTGGGCGTGTAATTTATTGTGCAGTCATAAAACAAAAAGAAGAGATCTGTGTAACTTATTGCCATCTGACAAACTGCGTGAATTTTGACTCCCATTTCTTTTTCTACTCTTATTGATGTCCCATCCATATTTGCTGCATCACTAACTTAAGAAGTTATTTTTATGTAAGTAAGTAGACTTTTTGCACTCTGCTGTTTTTCTTTATCTGTAAAATTGGTAGGGCACTAACAATGGCATAACTGGCGCAGCGCAGTGTTTTGCTTTCCTATGGGATTGTATTGGATTGGCTGAGATCATCAAAACCGATGATTGCAGCCACGGAGGAGGAGCCAGCCACAGCTAAATTGGCATGGCATGGGGAAAAAATTGAGTAAAGTTACTGCACAGAGAGGGGGACGGTCACCTAAACAGCCACTTCACCACTATAGTGCCAGGAATATATCCTTGCATTCCTGACACTATAGCGTTCCTTTCAGAGGTGGGCATTTCCTTTTTTTCTCCTACGTTATTTTTACTGAAGGACTAGCACACCTTATCTTTAGATAACTGAGTGAAGGAGACTATTTATATTCATACATACAGACTTCATGCGGAGTGCAAATAATTAGTTTAATATATAGATTAAAAAAGAAATAAAAAGGTAGGTGAAAGGTAGTGAGAACGAAGTGCAGGCAAGCCTCTGTAAAAAGGTCACTCCAACCCTAATTATAACATGTAAACGAAAATAGAAAATACAGGGCGCCACAGTCACTATATGGGTAATCCAATGAATGGGGAAAAAGGTAGAATAAATATAACAAAGTTTATTGAAGATATAAAACAGTCTAAGCACACGATATGTGCAAAAGATATATATATATATATATATATATATATATATATATATATATATATATATATATATATATATATATTTAGAAAAGCCACAATAGGCTATAGGACACTTAGGTGTAGCAGCTCAATATAATCATGTCAATCCCAATGCAGATAAAATCTTTAAAATCAAACTCTCTACAAGCATTACAATGTTTAGGTACACTGTGCTTCATGTTCTTATTTTTAATTCCATTAAAATGTTCTAGTAATCTTAAAGTTAACTCTTAAAATTAATTAAGAGTTAATTTTTTATCAGAGAAACCTAATGGGTTTTTTAGATGCGGAAGGTGCACTACATGCAAATTCCAGAAAAATAAAGTTACGGATTTTTGCAGTACAGTGACCAAAGAAACCTTTAAAATTAAGCACTTTATTAATTGTCAAAGCAGATTTGTAGTTTATATGTTACAGTGTAAATGCGGGGTTCAATATGTAGGACGCACTATTAGAAAACTGCACGTAAGATTACTAGAACATTTTAATGGAATTAAAAATAAGAACATGAAGCACAGTGTACCTAAACATTGTAATGCCTGTAGAGAGTTTGATTTTAAAGATTTTATCTGCATTGGGATTGACATGATTATACCACATTGGAGGGGTGGAGATACTGAGAAAATGTTGGCCATGAGGGAGACGGAATGGATATACAAAATGAAATCCTCTGTCCCCTCAGGACTCAACACGGATTTGGATATATTGGCTTTCATGGATTGATCGATTTTGTACTAATCCCTCTCTCTTTTTTATTTCTCATTATTATATTTTATATATTTGTTATCTCTTATTATTACATAATATTGCACATATTTTCATCTCTCATTACTATATGGTGTATTTTGTATTATTGTATTTTTTACTCCAGTGTACTCTTGATCTTCTCTGATTTTTTTTTTCTCTTCCAGGGTATTTTAGTGTATTTCAATGTATTTTTTAAATTTTTAATATATATTTCGATATATGTCATCCATTAATAATTATACACATATTTTATGATATTCTATGCCCCCACTGTTTAATTTTAATATTATTATTTATTTATATACAAGTATGCATTGTACTATGATCCTTGATACTTTGATATTTTTATATTTACATATTTATATATATATATCCGTTATTGTGTAACTATATATATATTTGATTTCATGATAGATATACTCCCACTATTGATACTTCTCAAGTCCTCTGATATATAGCTAGATTACTACTATTATGTATAGATAGCCATTATATATGTAATTTATGTATTACTTTTATTTTATGCTTGAAATATAAATGGACTTATTGTTATACCATTTCTACAACATATGCTTATTTTTCCCTATACTTTTTTCCATTTCTTTCATATAATTTTTCCATTTATTTTTATTTCTACTTATATAATTTTTATATTTTCTACTTCTTTATATATATATTTTTTCATATACCGTATATACTCTAGTATAAGCCGACCCAAATATAAGCCGAGGCCCCTAATTTTACCCCAAAAAACTGGGAAAACTTATTGACTCGAGTATAAGACTAGGGCGGGAAATGCAGCGGCTACTGGTAAATTTCTAAATAAAATTAGATCCTAAAAAAATATATATTAATTGAATATTTATTTACAGTGTGTGTATAATGAATGCAGTGTGTGTGTATGAATGCAGCGGGTGTGTATGAATGCAGCGTGTGCGTATGAGTGCAGCGTGTGTGTATGAATGCAGTGTGTGTATGAATGCAGTGTGTGTGTATGAGTGCAGTGTGTGTGTATGAGTGCAGTGTGTGTGTATGCGTGCAGTGTGTGTGTGTATGAGTGCAGTGTGTGTGTGTATGAATGCAGTGTGTGTGTGTGTGTATGAATGCAGCGTGTGTGTGTATGAGTGCAGCGTGTGTGTGTATGAGTGCAGCGTGTGTGTGTATGAGTGCAGCGTGTGTATGAATGCAGCGTGTGTGTATGAGTGCAGTGTGTGTGTATGAGTGCAGTGTGTGTGTATGAGTGCAGTGTGTGTGTGTATGAGTGCAGTATGTGTGTATGAGTGCAGTGTGTGTATGAGTGCAGTGTGTGTGTATGAGTGCAGTGTGTGTATGTGTATGAGTGCAGTGTGTGTGTGTGTGTGTGTGTGTGTGTGTTGCAGAGCCTTGGTGGGGGGTGGGCAATTTTATTATTTTTTTTAATTATTTTAATTTTTTTATATTATTATTTCTTATTATTATTTTACATTTAATTTATTATTATTTTATTATTATTATTTTTTTTTTTGTCCCCCCTACCTGCTTGATATATGGCAGGGAGGGGGGCTCTCCTTCCCTGGTGGTCCAGTGGCATTGGCAGTTCAGTGGGGGGAGGGGGGCTGGCAGAGCTGTAACTTACCTCTCCTGCAGCTCCTGTCAGCTCTCTCCTCCTCCGCGCCGTCCGGTCAGCTCTTCTGTCTGCACTATGACCCCGCGGCTCTCGCAAGATTTACACTGGGAGCTGACCGAGGTGCTGAACGGACCGGCGCGGAGGAGGAGGGAGCTGACAGGAGCTGCAGGAGAGGTAAGTTACAGCTCTGCAGCCCCCACAGCCCCTGGCTGTGTTATGGCAATGCAAATTGCCATAATACAGACTATTGACTTGAGTATAAGCCGAGTTGGGGTTTTTCAGCACAAAAAATGTGCTGAAAAACTCTGCTTATACTCGAGTATATACGGTATATATTTTTTTATCCTTTTTTCTTTAACCCATCCTCCATCTATTTAATATACCCCATCAGTCCTATTTATATTTAATTTGTGGCTGATAGTAATTGATGTTAGGGGTTAGCTGGGAGTCAGGTAGGTCTGTACACACATACTGCATAAAATGTGAACGTCTTTGTTGTAGGACGTTCTTAATGCAGATGTGTATAGGACCAATAAAGTATTTTTCCAGTGTTCCAGCGTGGTCACGCATGCACGGGTCGGTCACGCGTGCGTCATGACGTGCGCATGCGTGATTACGGCAATGGAGTGACAGACCGACGGACCGGCAGAATTTAAAAAGGAGAGAAGATGGGAAGAAGGAAGAAGCTCCTGAGGGCGTCGCACAGATGAAACGCGTTAAGCAACAGCTGGCACCCTGCAATTTGGTATTAGCAGTCTTTTTTCCCATGTACTTTGGTTACAATTTTTGTGCTGCGAAAGTACTTGACCGAGTGCTGTTTTATCTATACCAGTGATTGGGTTTTTGCCTTTTCACTTTGTTGGTTTTGCACTCTAGCATTTGCACTTTTTAGATTCTTTATGTACCTTTGTACTATGTTATATTGAGCTGCTACACCTAAGGGTCCTATAGCCTATTGTGGCTTTTATATATATATTATCTATTGCACATATTGTGTGCTTAGACTGTTTTATATCTTCAATAAACTTTGTTATATTTAGCCTACCTTTTTCCCCATTCATTGGATTACCCATATAGTGACTGTGGCGCCCTGTATTTTCTATTTTCGATTACATAATATATAGATTATTAACATATATGAGAAATAAGAAATATGCAGGCATTTTACTTGTGCTTCCTGGTAATTCATACTACACCTCAATTTTTTCAAGAGTAGCTCCAAATTTAGAACATGAAAATGAAATGTAAGCTGGTTTATTCTTGTTACAGATTAACAGTGGAACTCCTGGCCCTTTTAATTGTCCCTTATAAAAATGACACCAGGCAGTCTTTGTACCAGGAACTAATTGAGAATACAAAATGGGTCCACGTGGAAGACTATTTGATGGTTGACATTCGCAATCTATTTGGCCGCCGCCAAACAGTCATACTTTTCCTCTCTCATTAGTTCATGCTCCTGCAATCCCAGGCGTCTCTTTGACAACTTTCTTCTTCGCCTTGCTGTGGCCACCCCTCAAACTAGCCTTACAGCCGATAGCTTTGCATATTACTTTACCAACAAGATTGAACAGCTAAGGAAAGAATTCTCCCCTCCTTGCCGTTCTTGTTCTCAAACTCACGTAGATCATGCCTTTCCTACCCTTCAGACTTTCTCCCCGGCTACTGAACAAGAGGTGGCTGCGCTTCTCTTTTCCTCTCACCCCACCACTTGCCCACTTGATTCTTTCCCATCTCACCTTATCAAATCTCTCTCCCCTTGTCTTGTGCCTTCCTTAACACACATCTTCAACTGCTCTCTCTCTTCTGGCATTGTCCCTGCTGACATTAAACATGCCACTGTGGTACCTATCCTGAAAAAAACATCTCTTGACCCGTCCTCCCCCTCTAACTATTGTCCCATATCCCTGCTCCCTTTCTCTTCAAAGCTTCTGGAAAGACTTGTCTTTTTTTTTATTATTCTTTTTTTTTGTTGTGCAGGTAGGTACATGACATTTTAAACGCCACAACAGCGTACATATATATTCATATAGATTGAGCAGTGGCATGAGTGCGTGCACATTTTTAAATACAAACAATATAACAGGCTTAACATTGATGAATATTTACTGCCATATAGTGTAGCATGTGAAAGAGTTAAGGTTGCTTAGCTGTACACTATTGCAGTATAATGAATGCTGGGACATACAAGTCTGCATGGAAAACAAGGCTGATGATTCAATCGTAGGATATAGCAGACATGAGAATTTCTTGTTAAATATATTAGGTAGGCAGATGAGAAATCTGGCCACATTGAGTGGCTAGTACATTGAACCCCCAAGGCTTTACACCCTTAAACATAGCTGCATTATACGCTTTAACACATGACTTCTAGCCTCTACATTGTCGGAATCAGTATGACAATCAGAGACTATGAATTGAGTTGTCAGGAGTAGTATCATGCTAAATGGTACATCATTCCAACCAACCAGGTAGTTATGGGGGGTTGTGTTTAAATTTAAATATTAGTTGTTCAGTCACAAGCTGAGCAGACAAGAGTTATTATGAAGACCCTGGGGTCGAGCTAACTGCTCTGGGGATAATTAGCTAAGCAGTTGTTGTAATTCTGGGCCAGAGGTGTTCCCTCAAAGCCTGCCTCCAGGTTAATGCTTCACATAATAATAAATAAGGCAACACTTAATGTGAATATAAACTATACAAACAATAATGCAAACAACATGTGTAGCAATACCAAGGCAGAAAACTCTGGGAGGTATGACAGGCTTGTTACTACTGGTCAGAGCCCTGCTATGAGGGTCAGTGGGCAGAGAGATTATTAAGTAAAGATCATCGGTATTGACTACATAGGCTATTAAATATTTTCACGCAACAGTACAGTCTCATAGGTGGTCTGTTGCAGTGTGTAGTTCAGGGTTTCCCCCTCACGGATCAGTCCCATAGCCTGACTCAGCCTATGCCAGCAGGGTGTACGACGCAGTCCCCGAGTGCAGAGGTACACTGCCTGTCACCTTGCCACAATATGCTCCGGTAGGTTGGGGCTCGTAGCTTGTGTGGATCGCTGCTCAGCCCTTTAGGTTGTGGTCCCGCTTGAGTGCGCTTGGGCGATATCTTCGGCGCCATTTTAAGGCTCTGCACTGAGCTTCTCCAGCTATTTTGGAGAGAATGTCTCTGGGGGCTATGTCGGCCCTGGGGAACCCAGGTGAACAGTACTGTACCTTGTTTGGGGGACTTGCTCCCCGATGCGTCTTGAGGGTAAGTTGGTGTTTGCCGGGTGTTGGTAGCGTTGTGCTCTCAGGCCCTCGGAGCCTCCAACCCTTCCTTCCGCTTTGGGCCTGCATCCATTCTGAGTATAACTGTGGGTGCTTGTTATTTGCAGTGGCGAGCGGTGGGTCAGCTTGTGCTTGGATGCCACTTTGCTTGCAGCAGACTCGGGGAGAGGGCTTTCTTTCCCTCTGGCTTTGGCTCTCCTGGCAGCCACCATTTTGATTGATGCGTCTGGGCCGCGTTGCAGGGTGGTAGTGTCGCTGGGCTTGTTCTGAGCTCCAGGGTGAGGACCGGGATCACCCCCACCGGTCCAAAGGGGGGGGGACAGGGTCCAGTCCGCCTGGCTTTGGGCCCCTGGCTGGGTTCCATTTGGCAGGATAGTGGGGCAGCGGCTGTCCGCCCCACTCACCGCCGGAGTAGGCCCCAGTTGGGTTATCGATGATCGCTCCACCAGGGGACTGCAGCTCGAGGAGCCAGCCTCACCCTGGTTCCTGTTTCTCCTCTGCATTAAGGATTGTTGCTTGTGGTCATTATTGAGGCAAAAAAATCTTGATTTTAAGGCTTTAGGCTTATAATCTTGCAGGAGCTGAGTGTGCATGCGACTATCCAGCTCGGCGGTCCGACCCCGCCCCCCGGAAAGACTTATCTTTGACTGTGTGTCTCACTTCCTTATCTTTTTCCAACTCTCTCCTTGACTCTCTTCAATCTATCTTCCAGCCCTCTCCACTCTACTGAGACTTCTCTTATCAAAGTTAGCAACGACCTAATCGCAGCTAAATCCAAAGGCCACTACTCCATACTAATTATTCTTGACCTCTCTGCTGCCTTTGACACCGTTGACAATGCTCTCCTTCTTCAAACTCTTCAGTCACTCGGTCTGAATCTGTCCTGTCGTGGTTCTCCTCTTAACTCTCCCATCGCTCATTCAGCGTCTCCTTTCTAATGACACTTCCTCCCATCGTCCTGTCTCGGTTGGAGTCCCCCATGGCTCTGTCCTTGGTCCCCTGCTATTTCTCTTTATATTACCTCTCTTGGCAAACTTATTACCTCTTTTGGATATCACTCCCACCTGTACGCTGATGACACCCAGATTTATCTCTCCTCCCCAGACCTCTCCCCTGCCATCCTGCAATGTGTCACTGCTTGCCTATCTGCAATCTCTGACTGGATGTCCTCCCGCTTTCTGAAACTCACTCTCTCTAAAACTGAGCTCCTTGTCTTTCCTCATCCTGATACGGATCCTCTGCTTTCGCTCTTACTTCAAATTAGTGGTATCCGCTTAAGTCCATTCTTGCAAGCATGCTGTCTTGGCGTCATACTTGACTCTGGCCTCACCTTTGAGCCTCACATCCAGTATGTTGCCAAATCTTGTAGATTCCATCTTAAGAACATAGCCCGCATCCGCCCCTTTCGTACGCAAGATGCTACCAAGGAGCTTGTCCATGCTCTAGTAATTTCCCGCATGGATTATTGTAACCCTCTCCTGATTGGTCTTCCCAAAAGCCGTATTGCCCCTCTACAGTCTGTAATGAATGCTGACGCCAGACTGATTTTCCTCTCTAGTCGGTCCTTTCACACCTCACCCCTCTGTTAGTCCTTACATTGGCTTCCTGTATCCTATAGGAGTCTATTCAAAGTGCTAACCCATACCTATAAAGCACTGAACAATTCTAGCCCCTCTTATCTCGCATCACAGATCCAAAAGGTATGCCCCTTCTCGGTCTCTCCGCTCTGCCCAATCTTCTCCTGCCTACCACCATCGGACTCTATACCCCACCTGCTATAGACTGTAAGCTTGTTTGAGCAGGACCCTCTTCAACCTATTGTTCCTGTAAGTTTTCTTGTAATTGTCCTATTTATAGTTAAATTTCTGCTGCTGCCTCCTCTTCAGGCGGAAAATTCTGCACTGGCCTGAATTTGCCCATTCAAGGCCGTGCTTATTTCCTAAGCGCATCCAGCCAATAAGCTCATTTGAGCACGTTATCTGATGTTCTCAAATGATGCTGCAGGGCAGGTGACTACAGGCGCCCAGCAAACCCTAGGTAAGCTGAATAATAAGAGTGTCATAACAAAAGTTTAAACAACTTCAACACTTAAAGGGCACAATAACCACTTCAAAAGTGACAGCAGAGCTGTGATTGCTAGGGGGCCGTAACTCACTGTTAAACGAATTGGAAACCATTTAGTAATAAACTGTAGGACAATACATGGGTACTCAATGAGTTGATGTGGTTATGGTGCCTAGACTATCCCTTTAAAGTACAAAGGCCTTCAACCTACGAGTGCTAGCCAGCACACAGACTGCCAAAGTTAAAACTCATGCGATGAACAGACCCACAAAGGATACTTGTGTCATGAGAATATTCGAGTGAGGCCCTCTTGTAATGTAAGGAGGCAGCTAAAGCCCCCATCGCACATGTATACCTGGCAATCTATTTTTGGATAAATCTGGTGCCGTGCAGTGCAGCTTAAATAAAGGATTACCCATGAACCAGCACTGCATAATTAACACCTTGCTAAGCTAATTTCAGAGTTCTTTAGAAATGTAACATAAATAAGAGACAGTATAAAGACGTCGCCTGTCTGGCTTCCAGATTGTCTCGTCTTTACGCATAATCATTGATTGGAGCAGAATTGATCAGCCTCAAAGAACTTCAAAGCACCCAGCACAGAAAAAAAAAACACACATACACACACACATCTCAAGATATGGCTTTTACAAAAGGCCAATCTTCAAAATATGTAGAAATGCTTTTCAAAGATCATGTTGCCATAAAACTATATCCACTTTCTAGGTAGAGGATTAATACAAGACTCCACCCACCTCTTTGGGCCAATGCCAAAACAACATAGAACATTAATCTGTGTCTTCTGCAAACACAAGTACAACTGTGATGACAGTGTAATAGCACCTTCTCTCTCTCTTTTTTACCTTTTATTTGTTAATTGAGATGGTCTTCTTATATATAAATTATACTACAAAGAATTACACTGAGCACAGTTGTAATTAAGTAGTTACGCTTCTTCACCACATTATTTACACAATCTTATATTCACTACAAAACTGCACGATTGCCTATTATGAGCAATCATTCTAAATGTGGTATTTTTTACATTTGAAGAAAAAACAAAACATTAAAACAACTCACAAAAAACATAACCCACTCCAAAGATGGCAAGTAACATTCACGTTCTAAAAATCGTAGGTTTGAATTTGTATATTTTTTTTCCCGCAGTAATTATGTATCATTTATGTTGGATACTCCGTTCTAACATTTAAAGATTCTATATTTAAAGTGGTTTAACCACCTAATATTTCATACTTAATTTATTTAGCGTTTTAAAAAGTAGTGAATCTAAGCTAATTTTCCTAAAAGAAAAAGTATATATTTTTATTTTTCCCACTTGGTTTTAATTGGCATTCTTGTATTACAAAAAGGAGTCTAGCAACTGGAATTGTTAGAAGTAAGAAAACATAAATACGATTTGGTTTCTATTATCTTAAAGGGACCACCAAAAAGCATGTATAGATCATGCCCACGCAGGCTCAATATATATATATCTACACATAAACACAGAAAAATTGGTGCTGTGCATCACCATTCTTATCTTAAGTTGGACTTAGTGGGGTGAAATCTGAATCCCCAACCCCCAACCCCTACCTACCTAAAGGAAGATCAAGAAATGCTCTCAATGAAGCATATCAATTTACAACTTCCAGTAATATTTTTCCAATACTGAGATGGTACTTATGAGAAACATGGAAATCATTAGCATGGAGGTTACACTATGTTAGACCCCATTAAATAAGAAAATCTGATCTAGACCAAAAAAGATGTGGTTTTACAAATTAGGTGCTCTCGTAAAACCTCAATCTCCCCGTGGTAAATATAGCAATAGAATATTAACAACCAGGATACATTTTTTTCAATCCATGCTAAAATATATAAATTTACAAAATAATGCAAAGAATATACTAGAAAAAAAAAACCCACAAAAAATAGAAGAAATAGAATATAGGCAATTCAAACAGAAACCTAAGCCGTCCTGATGTGAGTGATATTAAACAAATTTGTTGAATATATCAAGACATGAACCAGACAGACATCACAGATAACATTCCAAATATACTGTCAAAACCAGTGTAAGAGAGGCAAGGGCGGACACAAAATTAATGAGGGGACTGGGATTAGGACCGTGCAAAGACTGTTTTAACAAAATGTGAGGAAGGCTGAACTTGATGGACACAAGTCTCTCTTCAGCTATGTAACTACGTATGTAACTGTCAGTCACTGTTTTGGGACCCATGGAGGGACCGACCCAACCCTTGCACAATGCTCTGTGCCACTTGCCCTTTCCCCTGCCCACATTGCAAGATGGAACACTGGTAGGTGTGATCTCGGTGTCCCTATTTCCAAAAGGCCTTAGGGGTTTAGGCCTTATGTAGAGTGTAAGGTTTTCAGAGAGTTCACAGAGATATTTTTTTTTTTTTTTCTGCAGAGGTCACTGCAAAAGCAGCAAATCCTGGAGATTTTCTGCAAAGAATAGACACACAAAGTTATTATTTTTATTATATTTAAAGCTCATTATTTCTAAGCCATTAGTAATGCTTTAACAAGGGTGCTTGAGTTAAAAAGTTTCCTACAGCCTTTGCTAACCTGCTGAGTATTCTTAAAAAGCAAAGCTTGTAATAAAGAATTATTTTTTTTTGGGGGGGGGGGGGGGGGGATAAACCACTAAATAAGGAGCTTTGCTTCAATTAAAAAATGTAGCCTTTTTGCTTAATTATTTAATGGACACTGAATGATGCTTGCCCGGGGCAACAACCACAAGGCAAGTTAATAACTATGGAAAAAGTATACCTGGTATGCAATGAATCTACAAGAAGCATTCTGCTGTGGCAATTTCACTGACAATAATGAATCTCAGTGCTACTCTTGATATAAAGTAACACATTGGGGTATAATTTTGTATTATTTGAATTATGTTCACTATATCCTCTTCTGTCTAGTGAATCAATGCACTTTTTAGGCAAAGCAGCTATAAAATTTATAATTATGCAGAAAATGTATTTTAATAAATTGACAAATGATACACCATGTACAATAACATCTCTAGGGTGGAAACCAGAGGAGGATTAACCATAAGGCAACCATAGGAGACTGGCCAAGGCCCAGGGCTTAGACAGGGGCCCTGGAACCATTAATTTGCTTAGCCCCATTTACCAATCCTATAAGAAGGATGAAGGGGGGTCCCAAACTGGAAACTTGCCTAGGGTCATGTAGGATCTTAAAGGGATCCTATAGTGCCAGGAAAACAAACTCATTTTCCTGGCAATATAGGCTCCTCGAGTGCCCCCCTCCCTCAGGGCCCTCCTCCCGCGGGGCTGAAAAAAACCCTTTTAGCCACTTACCTGAATCCAGCGCCGATGTCCCTCGGCGCTGGGTCAGGCTCCGCCCATGCTCTTCCCCCGCTAGACCTAATGCGCATGCGCGGCAATGGCCGCACGCGCATTAGACCTCCCCATAGGAAACCATTATTTAATGCTTTCCTATGGGGAAAATCTGACACTGGACGTCCATGAGGACGTCCAGCGTCAGATAACGTACCAAAAGTCTATTTGGATTCCGGAAGCCCTCTAGTGGCTGTCTGTTGGACAGCCACTGAGGGCAGACTTAGAGCTGCAATGTAAACATTACAGTTCTCTGGAACTGCAATGTTTACATTGCAGCACTTAGTGCAAAAGGGTCACAGCACCCAGACTACTTCAATTAGCTGAAGTGGTCTGGGTGCCTACAGTGTCCCTTTAACTCTTCTCTGGCTGCAACAATTAATTTTGTAACAACATTGCTACTAGATGTCACATGTTTAAGAAGACAGTGTATTTTTGACCAACATTCTACCTTGACCCTCTTATCTTTCAGTATGGGATTTTTAGTTCATCACTAATTTTACACTAGGACAGAAAATTAGGATGTTGGAATCTGGGAATGTTCCAGACAATCACTCCCAAAATTCCTATATGCATTTTCCAATTTTTAAGATTGACAGTTTGAATTCTAAAGAAAATCCATTGTGACGTACATTGGATACTTGCTTGCTTGCTTACTTCTACAGTAGCAGTGGGGTTAGTACTGTAAATATAGGATAAACTAAATTAAAAAGCAAAGTCTGAATTGTAATTTATTAATATAAGCAAAACATGCAGCTAATAGAATTAAAATAAAAAAACAACAAATCATTTCAGTGACCATTTATTCCTCAATATCTGACTAATTATAAAAAAGAAAAAAAAAATTTTTTTATTTATGTTTTTTTTTTTTTTTCAAGATCAGTGTAACAGGCATGCATTTCTGCTCTGTATGGAGGTCATTTGTAAACAAGAATTTTTACTGGACTCATTTTAATACATTAATGGTGTGACTCTTCCCCGTAGCAGAGTGATTTATAGCGACTTAAAGATGTTCAGTAAGGCAATTAGCAGCCGCATTTTAACTATTAGTAGTATTTAATGTGTTTTGCCAGTGCTAATGATTGAAGTAACGGTGTAAAAAGTTATCTCATTTTGTTTTACATTACTTACTAGCCCATTACATTTACGGATTAATTTGCCCAATTATTTGTAAACATTGCACAGAGAAAATATCTTGAAAAGTTTAATCAACGCTTATGAGAACAAACCAGCTGAGTAATATGAGTAACCAAATATTACATTTTATTAGGTGCATCAAAGGAACAGTATATCAGCTAACCTTTCCTCATTGCAATTTTACTAACAAACATCGGATGATTAGACTTGCTAAGCAACATGGTAAATATGGTCCACAACACATTCAATGCTCAGACTCTCTAAGCATCATGGGAAGTTCAGTTCACAACACATCTGATAATTAGGCTTATGGTTATTGTAGTTTACAAAGCATTTAATAATTAGGCTATCGTGACAAGTGTAGTACCCCCTATCCCAACCCCCCACGATCAGGCCAGCTGAAAATCATGGATGTATAGTTCGCACACACATACTTGATGATCAGGCAAGCGGAGCATTAGGGATGTGTATTTCGCACACATTGTTTGATCAGACTAGACTGCCTGGTCTTCCAGGAAAGTCAAGTCCACACACATCTGATAAGCAGACTAGCTAAGCATCATGGAAAGTGTAGTGTGCACAAATCGTTTAGCACCAATTTCAAAGCTTACTTTAACATTCTAGTGCCAGTAATCGCGTCAATACACACAAAATAATGATAATAAGCCAAGCCTAATAAAATTGTAGTTAATGCAAAGTACATCCTTTTAGAGATCTAAACAGGTTTTGTGTTTAAAGTCCAACTGATCAGCCTTAGCTTAACCATACACCCTGGATTTGTCCAATTGACCCTATTTGCCATCATCAGCCTAAAGTAATAACTGCTATGAAAACCCTGCAGTCATTCTTTTTTATTTGTTTTAACAGAATGAGAGTATAAACACTGTGTGATTAGCAAGAAATCAAGAGAACAGAATAAAATAAACAAAAAAAAAGCTACCACATTGCAAACCTACTCAAAATTATGTCACAAACATGTCACATACCAATAAATACTCTTTGGTTAGAGACTACTTTTGGTTAGAGACATAATCACTGTATATTACCTGAAAACTGTTCACCCTATTTCACCTGCCAATACAAACAGACTAAATCTACAAACTAATGATGCAAACTAAAGATTTTATTTTGTACTTCACAATCTTTGCCCAGATTTATAAGAGTTTCCGTCACCAGCATTATATTCTGTGCACCTATGCCTTGGTTTAAAAATCAGGAATGCAGATATCCGAAGGGTTATTCTCTAGTGAGAATGTTGGGAAATCCAAATTAATTTAAATGTTAAGACCAAAGTAGCAGAACTGGAAAAATACTCCAAATCAAGTATGCTTGCAGTTAAGTTATATTGGACTTAAATCTGAAATTCACTACCAGGGGGCTTTTACTACTATGAGACAAATTGGGAATTCAAAGTCAATACAAAGTGAATTTCAAACTTAAATGGACACTTCACTGCTCAAATAATAATAAAAAAAACAATAAAAACTACAGCAACTGTTTAGTAGATATACCCCGATCAAAACATGATTGCATTAAAACCCCTTAGTGACCAGACCATTTTAAAATTTTCTTATCGTTAAGGACCAGGGCTGTTTTTACATCTCTGCTCTGTTTGTGTTTGCTGTAATTTTCCTCTTACTCATTTACTGTACCCACATATTATATACAGTTTTTCTCGCCATTCAATGGTCTTTCTAAAGATATTATTATCATCATATCAAATAATTTACTATAACATTTTTATAGAATATGATAAAAAAAAAAACTAAAAAAGAGACACCTTTTTTTAACTTTGACCCCCAAAATCTGATGCGTATCTGCAGCCGCCAAAAAAAAACCATGCTAAACAGTTTCCAAATTTTGGCCTGAATTTAGAAATACCCAATGTTAACATGTTCTTAGCTTTTTTTTCATATTTATATATTTCAAAAATGCATTAATAGTGACGTTGTAACACTGCTATCTGTCATAAATCTCTGAACCACACCTCACATGTATATATATTTTTTTAAAGTAGGCAACCCAGGTTATTTAATATGGGGTATGTCCAGTTTTTTTTAGGAGCCATTTAGTCAGAAACATTGGCCAAAGTTAGTATTTATATCTGTTTGTGTGTTAAAAATGCAAAACACTATTATGAATGCTAACTCTGGCCAGTGTTTGTGACCAAGTGGCTACTAAAAAAGACTGAACATCCCCCATTTGCAATACCTTGGGTTGTCATCTTTTGCAAATGGTATGCCATAATGGGGGTAATTATCATACCTGGGCTACCATACGCTCTCAAAGGAAACATAACCAATCTGGCAAATTTCATTGTGAAAAAAAACAGAAAATCATTCCTTATATTTGACCCTGTAACTTTCAAAAACACTATAAAACCTGTACATTGGGGAGTACGGTTATACTCGGGAGACTTCGCTGAACGCAAATATTAGTGTTTAAAAACAGTAAAACGTATCACAACAATGATGTCATCTGTGAAAGTGCAATTTGTGTGTAAAAAATGCCAAAAAAACTTCACTTTCACTGACAATATCATCGCTGTGATATGCTTTACTGTTTTGAAACACTAATATTTGTGTTCAGCGAAGTCTACCGGTGTCATGGAAAGCTACAGGGTTAAAAACAGCGCTAGCCAATTACAGTCTCTAGACTTTCGGCCTGAGTTGTCAGGTAGGTCCCTTAATTTTCAATCAATAAAATTACTTAATCATGTAAAAATATTACATAAATACACACGTAGAATTTAAATATTTATACATATTTATATATTTGAAGTCTACGTGTATATTTATGAAATTATTTATGTAATTATGTATATGGAAATATATTTCATATTATTTTTATTTATATATACATAGATATATATATATATATATATATAATTTCATTCTAAGTATTTTGATATATATAAATATCAAAATACAGTTAGAATAAAATTACATATTTGATTTTTTTTACTTGTTTTATTTTTATTTATTTATTTATATTTTATTACTTATACACACATATATATAGTTATTATATATATATATATATACACACACACACACGTGTGTAATTTTATTATAACTGTATTTTTATATTAATATAAGTGTATATTAATATAAAAATACACTTAGTATGACATATATACACACACACACACACACACACACACATATATATATATTTATTTTTTTCAAATACACACACGTATTGTACATATATATTTTTAGTTATTTATTACTGGCATTTATAAAGCGCCAACAAATTCCGCAGCGCTTTACAATTGGGAAAAAATACAAAATACAATAAGAACAGACCGATACAACAGGTAGAGGGCCCTGCCCGTGAGCTTACATTCTAAAGGTTAAAATGGGGAGATGAGACGAGAGGTAGAAGAGGGATTTGTATGTGATGGCAGAGAGAGTTAATGGTATAACATGTGAAGGTAATAAGGAGGTGATTGGCTGTGGTTCCAAACAGCTAGAGGTGCATGCTATATAGTTAGAAGGAACCAGGTTGGGCGGGTAGAGCAGAGTAAAATTAAATGGCCTTCATGTTGCAGGAATAGATGGTTTGGGACTAAGGAAGAGAGATAAGACAGTTACTTTACTTAAAAGGAATTTACTGCTGGGAGTGGCAAGAGGGGGGAGGAGGAATGGAGCAGGCCAGCCATTCGTTATAAACCATTATCAGAGCAATCACATGACGAGGTGGGAGTGTCTGGGCTGTTAGGCAGTCCCCTCAGCCCGGGAGCAACACCGATAGCTGGTGGTGGAACTGCTGAGATCGGGTAAGTAATATATTTGCCGCGGACGTACCCTTATAATAAGTAATATATTTGCCGCGGACGTACCCTTATAATAAGTAATATATTTGCCGCGGACGTTTTTGTTGGGCTTACCTAGTACATCCACGGTCCTTAAGGAGTTAAATTATGCATTTTTTTCATTGGGGTTATATCTAAAATCAGCTTGCAAATGCTGCAGATCTGTTGTCTGAAGCCTTTTCTAAACCATAACCCTGCAAAGACTTTCTGTGGCTGTCCAATCAAAGATTTACCAATGCAGCTCAATGAAAAGTCTTTGCAAGGCAGGCGCACTGAGCAATTGTTGCCTCTTGAGTTTAGCTCCACTGAGCTAACCAAAACAGGAATGGTAATATGTAACAGGATAAGTTGTCTTATTGACAGCCAGGGGAGCTAATTTATAAAAGGTCCAAAAAGAACTCACTCTTCAAACATAAAGCACTTCAGCAAGCGAAAGTGCTTTAAGTGTCTAGAGCAGTGTTTCCCAACCCAGTCCTCATGGCCCACCAACAGTCCAGGTTTTGCCAGTATCTCCATTGGAATAGAAAATAGAAATACATAAATACTAGATGGGCCATGAGGACTGATTTGGGAACCACTGGTCTAGAGTGTCCCTTTATAGGACAACTGTCACCTCAAAACTATTTTCTAATATAATAATCCTTTCATCAAGTATTGAAACTATTTTTTTATTTTTTTTAAATAAAGTATATGTGAAAAAAAAGAGGAAGGAAGGAACAACTCCCTGTCCTTAGTATATGGCAAGAGCCAAAAACAAACACCCTGGAAGTCATAATTGTCCTTTAATGTCATATAGCCAAACCGGAAACATTCTCCTAGACAGCTATGCTTCTAACTCAGCTACTTTGTCCTTAAAAGGGACAATGTAGACACTACAACCATTTAATCTCATTGAATTGGTTAGAATGTCTGGAATCGACTGACACTGTCACTACATTCAATGTTAAACCATTTTCAAGCAATATAACACTAATTAAGGGTCTCTGGCCATCCACAGTCCGACCCCAACTAGAGGTATGGTTATGATTATATACTTCCTTCTAGCCATGCCAGTTTATCCCATCAATGGGCGCTGTGATATGCTAAAAGTAGTCAGCTGACACTCTCAGTCAATCACGCCCACCTATTGCTGCTCAAACTATTGCCTCCTCACAAGCCCAAGCGGCACAGAGGGGACATTGTTTAGCATTAAAAATGTATGAATGCTGAATGAAATGACAACTCCAGGGGACATCATATACTATCACCACTTTAATGAGATGATGCTGTTAGAGCACTTACAGTGTCCCTTTAAATTTGAAATTCACTCAGAATTCCCGACAATTCCCACTTAAGTATTCAATCAAGGTTTTTTACTAAACAGTTGGCACATGAATGAATACTGCTGCCAGTGTGACTAAGGAGCATCACTTAATGCAATATTCCACAACAAGGACAAAAAGAGCAATTGTTCAGAACATAGAATGTGACCATATAACAAATCTGAATGCTGCCAATTTTAAGGACATTACATTCTTTAAAATAAAAACAGGAACATAACTATAAAACTCCACATCTAGGCAGGTAATGCAAATTACAAAATAAAGGTTAGGCCTTTTACTGAATTCCATTGCTACGAGTCAAGTTGTCTACACTGGATTTTTTACCGAAGTGTCACTACTGATCCAATAATGGTATTTTGTGTTATTGTGGTGACTAAGATTATTTTTCAGCATTAGCATTATTTCAATATGAGCCTCATTTATACTATGTGTCATTAATACGTTCTACTTATTTGGCTACAGAAGGGAGCTTCTTGTTTTAAACAAAGTAGACATTCCATTACAATATAAGATCTTTACAATACAAGTGATAGGAAGGCATTGATCATCAATTATCCTCAACGATTTAAAGGAACACTCCAACATGTCAAATATATTTATTTTTAATGCCAGAGTGTTTATTTTTTATGTTACATTATTGGGACATCCTGGTTTAAAAAAAAAAAAAAAAAAAAAAAAGTGCCTTAGGTGTGTGGATTGTCCCTTTAACTGCAGAAAACTAATTGTAATCTAATTGTAATCTAAATTATGTGTATTCACGTTATGAATCAAATCATCAATAAAATCACATTGTAACCAATATCTTCTATGGTTTGCAGACTATAAAACAACATTTAGACCTTGAACTAAGTTCAGGAAATATTATGAAAACCAAACATATTCCTTCAATGTTGAAATTAGGGACATCCTGAGCTAATTACGTGAATGAAGCGTTATGATAATTAAAAGAGGGCTACAAGACACTATTATTACTTAAAATTCTATAAAGTAAGATGTAAAACCTTTTAGTGACCATTTGCTTTGTCTTTTTACCTGTGTTCAGCTGGACACTCCTCCTTGCCTTTCTCCTGCTAGGCAGGGTTAGCTCAGTTACTGAGGGTATCAGCTGATCACTCTCAGACAATGAGATAAGCCATGCACCGGCAGGCATAACTCAGGCAGAGAGCTTCAAGCATCAGGAGAGGTAGGGAGCAGCACCCAGCAGATCAAGTTAATAAGTCAAACTGTTACCACATATACAATTGTTCAGCATTAACACTCTCAATAAAATAAAGCATATATATATACATATATGTACGGTGAGTGCTGGTCATCTCTACCATTTGGGTATTAGAATTTCCCCCAGACTGCAAGCACCCGGATTATATACTTTGAGCCTGTGTGCAAGGACTTGGTCAAACATAGCCTACAATACAGTTAATCTAGAAAAAGCAGCACAATATAAACACATGATTTGTGTATGTTATTAAAGACTGGTGCCTCAGTGTCAATGGCTTAGATTTCATTTGGCACACAGACAAGTTCACATATGTATTTAAATACTAAAGGTACTTTGCAGAAGTCCTGCATTACACACTGTAATTTTAGTTTAAATCTAGTGAAAATAAATTAATGCGAAAATACAGACTTCAAGGTGTCATAAAAATACCTGTTGCATAGCAAGTTCTGCAAGTTACGGTATATATGAGTGAACTTCTCCAAAAAGACATTTTTATTTAAAAAATGTATTTAACTGAAAATATCATTAAATCTTTAAACTTCCATAAGCACACAGAGATATGATAAAATAAATAATGGCAATCAGGCATGTCACCAATCAAGAGAAAGGCTTACTTGTCTACTAGTATCTAATGGTATTGTACCGAATAATACTATAGCTTGTCCTGGTCTTACGCAAATGGGAATCGCCATGTACCACTGTTCAGTGGAATGCTTTAATCATCTGTGCAAAAGCAAACGCAGTAGTAATCTTTTGCTTTTATTGCTAAATATTTTTATGAAAATACAGCCATTCAAAAAAAAAATTGTGCACAATCACTGGCACGCAAAAAAAACCATAAATCGTCAACAAAGCACAACATTCAGTTTGTCTAACAACTGCCAACACACACAATCCTTTTTACTTTTAATGACAAATTGATTGTTTTAAAATTAAACTTTTACACTTATGATTACCTGAGTTCTGTTGAAAGCCACACGTGCAAATACTGCCTGCGATATTCCTGCTCTTTTCAATTCATCACGGACCCACTGGTAGATATCGGAAGACACCTCTGTGTTGGGTGATACCTGCTGCTCCAAAGGCTTGGTGATTGATCTACTGACAGGAGGAGGATGGTTCAAGTACTGTTGGTTTAAGGATTGCTGGGCTAAAAGTCTGTTCACTGCATATTGCTGGTTCAGTAACTGTGCCATTACCAGCTGCTGATTTACTAACTGAGGGCTGATGGGGGTAGATACAAGTCCCGGGTGCAGGTTTGGAAGTGGGGTGCGCACAGATGGCTGGCCACCGTGAGCATGCTGTACAGGGGAGGAAGGCTTTTCGGGAGTGTTAACAGGAACGGGCTGCTGACCAAAGTTCGCATGATTGGAATTTTGTTGAGATAATTCAGCTAGATCTTCCATATCAACTAAAAGGAGACAAAAATATTCAGATCAAGAACAGTACGTTTCAAATATATAAATCTATGGGTGTTGAACCTAGAAATAGAACACAACACATAAAAAAAAAAAAAAAGATTAAAACAATAAAAAAAAACTAGTTTATAGAATAGCACATCAAATTTAAAAAAAACAGATCCTTTGCTTGGAAGGAATTAAGAACTGCAGTACCATCTTAGAATTACTGGTTAATTATAGTACAATTAATACCTCAGCCACACTGGTGACATATGACATTAGGCATAACAAACATATTATGCTGGATTTTATTGGCCACGGAATTTGACTTAATTTTGGCATCTGGCACATTAAGAGGAATCATTTTCTTA
Source organism: Pelobates fuscus (assembly GCF_036172605.1). Classification (NCBI taxonomy): domain Eukaryota; kingdom Metazoa; phylum Chordata; class Amphibia; order Anura; family Pelobatidae; genus Pelobates; species Pelobates fuscus. Next base: position 312,591,367 of record NC_086320.1, on the reverse strand, counting down.
AATGGTTGTAGGGTCATTGCATTAATACAGCAATGACCTTGTATTTGAAAAGTTCAAATAACTGATGAGCCAGTTTGAAAATAGATTTGGCATGGAGCAGAATTCTGTGATTAATTTGGCTTTGAGATCATAAACGCAAAGTTCATCTGCTGTACACACATACATACACACATTATATAGACCTATATAAATATATGTTGACTCATTTTTATTAAAGAGCCATCTTTATAACATTAACTCTTTAAGGACAATCCATGTTCCATAACAATCTATGTCGTCAGGAAACACCCTGCTTATTTGTAGAGTCCTGTGAGTGTTAAATGTGTAGAGCATTACAATTTAGCGTGGGATCAGTTTGTGATGAAGAAAGATTGCTGAACGTCTTCAATAGGTTAATGGTTAAGTGAATTTTGACTACACGTACACACCACATACATTTAGTGTTCAGAATCCGTGTTTCAGGTGTCAGATTATTATTGTGAAAAGACAAATGAGTTTAACGATACATAACGACATAAAGCACTCAAGCATATCTATGCCACAATCAAAAACGATCCCCAAAGCTCAACCCACATGTGAACTGGGGTCATAAGAACATTCATTTGATTGGCTTTTAAAGATGAATAATGACTTTTCTAGTCTAACCTGAGTTTTACACCAAACAGATCAGCCAAGAGCTAATAAAAAGATGTTGCGACATAGATATTTTTTCATAGTTCTCTATTGAGAGGGGGAGAATGGAAAAAGGGGAGAGCAACAGAAGAAGATAGAAGAAGAAAGAGAAAGCATTTAATTATTGGACAAAGTTCTAAAACTGACACATTATCATATAAACTAATGGATAATTTATATCTAGTTTAATGTACACTTTCATAATGTTCCTTGGTTTTCATGGTGACTAGTCTTCTTTTAGAATTCTGTCCCATGAATACATTTCTACATTATAACCGAGCATTGTAAAGTGTCTAAATTCCATCAAAATGCTAGTAGCACAAAATAAAATTTAAAAAAACAAGCATCGCCATGAAATTAAAAGAACACTCAAACATTAAAAGTAAATATATTTATTTAGAACAGATTATTTTTTCTCTTTAGTGTCCAAATGCTTTAAAAAAACAAACAAACAAAAAAAAACCACACCACACCTTAAAATATGCCTAAATTCCAGCACTAGGATAGCCTACTTGCAGCAGTCTCTGCCTTCTGTGAGAACATCGGGATTGTTGACCTATGTCCAATCCAAAGCTTCTCAAAGATGAGCACTGGGTAACTATAGTGCAAGCAATAGCTGTGATCCAATTCCCCTCTATGAGAAACATTACCTAAGATTAACACCATCAGGCTGTGCATGAGATCGCTAAATGTGAAGAACTTTGAAAACAAAGTCTTAAGGAGGAGATGTCTCTAGTGGTTGTCAGTCTGGTAGACAGACTGACAGTCAGTAGAATTGTGCTCTAAGACAGATGTCAACTTTGCAGTTGCTCAGAAATGGCAATGTTTTACATTGACCTTTAATATTCCAATAAAAATAATATACAATAATAATACAATTAAATGTAACCAATATTTTGATTTCCATCTATTACAAGTAAAAAAAAAAAACCAACAACTCATCAGTTTTTCACAGTCAGTTCTTTCTGTCATGTAAAGACTGCTCATATAGCCCTAGTGACACCTGGACACTCCTGACATACAAACATAAGGGGCTCGTTGATTTGAATAATGTTACTGCTGTTAAAGATTGAAAAGGCACTCCAAGCTAATGACCACCTTCAATGACAACTGTTTGTTCCCAGGATTTTCTGGGTGCCTCTATTTTGTCTCTGTCGGGTCATCGTTATAAATGTTGCCCTTTTTGCCACTGAAGAAGGCAAATGGAAGAGGAGAAACTAAAACAATGGTTTACGTTCTTCTTTTCAATTTTACGGTGTGGCCTGGCTGTGCAGGACTGAACAAGATTGTTCAATAACTTACTAAATTTTTAATATACATTTTAAAAGAATATGGAGCGTCACATAAAAATGGTTACAAGTATAGGTGGTTTTCAATGTTTTATTCAGTAATAATTGCGCTTTAAATAGATTATGGTTGGACGAATTCCTCAAATATTGCTCCAGCTATGAACATACTTCCCAACTCCAGGCTATCACAAAGAAGACAAAGCTTCACCTGAATTGTACAACATTTAATTTGGTGTGTGTTCTCACACACACACACAATCTTTAAAGGAACTCTATAGTCACGAAAACAACTTTAGCTTAACTACGCCGTTTTGGTGTATAGATCATGCACCTGAAGTCTCAAAGCTCAATTCCCTGTCGATTAGGAGTTAAATCACTTTTGTTTCTGTCCACACCTCCCATGGCTGTGATTGATACAGCCTGCATGAATTTTTTTTTATTATTATTTTCAATAGGATGTTAACTAACTTTAGAAGTTTTCATCTCCTGCTCTTTACACTAAACTTTCATCACACACAGAAGGCCCTTGCAAGGTATAGAAAGCCATTAACCGTGCAGGAGATAAGCCATTCTAAATAAAACAGACTGTGCAATGAATGAAGTGTAAATATTAGATCTCACGTTATAGGAAGTGTTTAGGAATTTGTGTAAGTCGCAAGGAGGTGTGACTAGGGCTGCATAAATAAAGTAATTTAACGCCTAAATGGCAGAGGATTGAGCAGTAAGACAGCAGGGGCGTGATCTATAAACCTAAACCACTTCATTAAGCTAAAGTTGTTTTGATAAGCTACTATGCAACTTAAGATTAGCCACACAGCATCTGCTCATAACTTGCTGAAAGGTCATCCATGTTTTTCATTAATAAAAAAAATGCCCAGCAGACAAAATACACATCTTGCTGTGCAGAGGTTTATGCGATAAAAGAAAAACTACCTGACAAACCTGAGGCACTTCTTGTAAGCTTCTCTAAGAATTGATCTGTGATACTGGATTTTCATGTCTATTTAAGAGAGGGGAACCAGTTGAACTGTATCCTATCAATTTTACGTGAAAACAATGAGTCACACTACACAAAAGCAGCGCATTTCGGTGGCCAACCAGACCCTGTCGGCTTTCACAGAAGTAGATTTCCCAAAATTCTTGTTGGACTGTAAAAAAATAACGTTAGCCTTTATAGAAGAGCTAAAAGGATTTTTGTAAATTTACCGATACACTAAAATAATTAAAGGCCACCAGATATACAACCTAAAGTAACAGGATTAAAATGATTACCCGTTTAGTGCCAAAGGTATCTATTATGCATTGCAAATCAGTGTGTTGGGCACCCAAGTTTACATTATAATACCTTCAAATAATTAAAGCATCGAATATATCTGATTGTGCGTGAATACCTCCTAATAAAACTCACTTTGGCGAGTTAGTCTAAACAGGTTTGTAGCTGATTGACATTGACAGAAAGAACAATGAAGGAATCTTTTCTGCAAGTTTTCTTGCGCTTACCCATCATATCTTTTGTCTTCTTGAAATGTTTATACCACCTTCCAAATTCTTGACATTTTGCTGCTGAGACATTTGCATAGTAAGTGCTGTTCACAATGGAAGAAATCATACTCTACACAAAAAAAACAAAAACAAAAATGATGTATCAGGTGCACTATATAAATATTGACTATTCAAAACTAATAGCAATTTTAGAATACAATTCCATTCCTAAGAATACTGGGCAATTGATTATATTGGCAATTGGAAAAAAAAAAAAAAACCACACACACATGGATGTCACAGTGTACAAGAACAATATTTTATTCAAGTCTCAAAATGTACAGATTTTGTCAGTGGAATGTTTTTTCAAAACACATCCTATGCAGGGAATATGTAATGGTTAAATGTTGGAGAAAATAAAGGAAAGGCATTTGAACCAATTATATTGGGGTACAGGTTGCGTTAGACTGGTCACCTTACAATCAACATAATTTTTTTTTATTTTTTTTTAAATCCACTGTTTCGTTAGTGCTATGTTTGTGCAAGATTCAAATAAAAGTTAAGATTTGTGCTGCTTTTATGAAAATAAAAGTAATGTTTTTTTTTTTTAGTTATTGCCAATTACATAAACGTCATTAAATGTCACCCAGCTCCGCTATAACAGCCAAACATTTTGTGTTTGTGCTGCTTTGTTTTTTTTTGTTTTTTAGTTATGAGTTTGTGTTTTGTTAGGAGAAATTGTATAACCCAGGACTTGACAAATTTGCTAGGACTCTAGGAGTCATCTAAAAAAGTTTGAGGCTCTCAGTTATGGAGATAGAGCCAGCTGTGGCGTCGCCAGCATGGAGTGGGAATAAAGGGGAGAAAAAACACCTTTACTATGTGATTGGACGGGGGCAGGTACCCTATACATACACACTCACTGACAGACACACACACTGACAGACATACACACTCAGTGACAGAGAGAGACACAATGATTTGATACAAACACTCACTGACAGAGACATGCTGAGACACATGCACACTGACACACAGACTCACTAACTGACAAACACAAACACACACACACACACAGATACTGCAACACTCATTCACAAATTATTACTTTTTTATTTTTATTTAAATCCACCCAGCCTCCCTACCTTTGGGAGAGCTGGAGTGGATCAGCTTTCCCTGGGGTCCAGTGGGGCTGCTGTAATCTCCCTGCTCTGCTCCCTAAAGTGCTGTTTAGTAACGTGGGGCTGGAGTGACATGATAACCCAGCTCCCGGCATCACTGGATAGCGCCGCACTCATTTAGTCTTCCTCAGATCTCCATGAGCCTTCAGCCTGCCTCAGCCCTCAGGGAATAAACACACTCACAAATCCCAGGTCATCATGACGAAATCCTAAATTTCTTGGCTGTCATGGCAACCTGGGATTTGTCGAACCATAATGTAACCTGCTGCAACTTCAGCTCTGTGAAGTTGGCACCCCATGGTATATTTTTATTCACATTTTAAAAACATGGGATGCCAACTTTACACAGCCGAGTCGAATTGGTTACTTAATTTTCCCTAACAAAAACAAACTGTTACAATAAATTTTTTTTTTTTTTAAAACTGCACAAATAAAAATGTTAACGGCACAAATCAGCAAACACGCAGCACTAACTAACCATCCCCGTTTCATTTTGTTTGGCTGTTATAGGGGCACTGGGTGACCTTTTTTTAATTGATAACCAATTGCTATTATTGTAATAATAAAAGCAGCACAAATCTTAATTTTTATGGCCCAAATGTAGTACTAAGGAAATGCAGTGGATATTTTTTTGTGCTGTTTGTAGGGGGGCCAGCTTCACAGAGTCTTGGACACACAGTATTAAAGTGTATTTGTCAAATATAATGAGACAACATATTCTCATTTTAAAGAGCATAAATTATCACCTATACAATGTGTGCTGATAATTGCAAATGTAGACATTTAAAATAAAATAGTCAACTTTCCCCATTTTGATTCTTAGCATACTCCACTATGTTGATTTCATAGAGTAGGGGTGCCCAAAAAGTAGATTCCCAAATGTTTTAAACTACAGCTTTCGTGATGCTTTGTCATTCTAAAGGAATGCAAAGCATCATGGGAGTTGTAGTTCTACAACATCTGGGGATCTACCTTTTGGGCACCCCTGGCATAGAGTGCACGTTAAGGATTGATAGATAAGAAGAACCCTTGTACAGTTAAGTATCCTACTTGCCTTCATCTGAGCTATAATGTGTCTGTAGTTGGTGTGAATATCCTGGCACTTAGTTAGAGAAATATAAACTGATTCGGGAAGTGCTGCTTTAATAGGGTAGGAGTGTATGACTAAGCAGAAGGTGTGTACTAGATCTACTGTAGAGAAAGGACATATTGTCCGTCATGATAGTGATTGGGTAAATACTTAATGAAAAAATTTGTAAGCAAATCTATCATTTATCTTTATGACAAATTATATTAATTTCTTAATGCAATAGAATAGACACTATAATGATGTATACTATTTCATAATGTGTCCTATAGATATCCTTGCATAACTACAAAATGCACAGTAAAGATTATGCAATATTGCTCTAATAATACACTTAGATTTTAAATTAATAAACAGACAAAGTGATTTACATTTCTAGCTGTAAGGAAACGCTGGACGTAAGAAAAACTTACCCTGAAGTTTCAAAGCAGAATAAAAATAAGCAAAAAAAAAATGAAAGTTTTGTCTGTTTGAATATTGTTGTTTTGGTTTTTTTTGTCTGTTTGAGGTTTTTTTTTTGTACACTTCTCTCACTGTCCTGGATTATTTCAGTTTAGCATTTCTAAAACCCTATAGAACCAATATGCATGACAACATATGCCTACCCCACTGGTTATTAAGGAGACACCAGAGGAGCACATGGAAAGTGTCCACAAACCAAGAATAATAAAAAGAGGAAGGATACTCACAAAAGGATAACCAAATTGTTAAATACACGTTTGAGCAAAAACAGAAGGTAAACATTTTTTTTTTTTTTTTTTTTTAAAAAGAAACAATATTTGGGTTCTGGAATATTTTAAGAGCACACAGATAAAATCTGCGAGTCCAAAATCTATAGGCTTCCAAAACACAATAATACCCACTGTAGGAATCCTAATAACGTGAGCCGCAACAGCTCATGTTACACTATTAAATAAAAATAATGGGGGCAAACAAGATTGCTTATATTCAGATGAAATATGGCCCAGTGATTTGTAAACATTACAGAATACATTCTAAAACAAATAGGGTGAAATCTTTAGCAATACAATAATACATCTAAAGCCACCCTGAATTAAATTAGATTATTGTTTTAATTGGGTTAAAAAAAAAATCAAGCTTATTATGGGATTTTTTGCATGAAAATGTAATATCAATAAGCATTAACAAGCAAATTGCATTTGTTTTTTTGTTTCCCGATTGTTCAGTAAAGGGAGAAAAATAAATATATAGTTCTAAATCTGGTTTTCCCAGCCTTTCAAGATTTCAAGCTCTGTAAGTAGAGAGGGCAACGGCTGAAACAACTTATTTACACAATTATCTAAATACGATTAAACAGCTGACGGACAAATATTAAACTCAAAAATGTATAGTCATTTCAGCTTAATGTAATCCTCTTTCTGTAAACACCCACGATGATTTTTCCCAACCAGAACAGTCCTGACATCTCATAAGCCTAAGGGTGAATAGCAAGAGATTGTTTTTGATAGTTATAAATATTCAAGAGACATGTAGACCATCTGCTTTCCTAATACAGGTAGAGTAAGGCTGAAATGGAGAACACTTTGCAAAATGGTTCTTAACAAAGTCTTCTTCTCTTCCAAAAATTTAAAGACAGATGTCAAAATGGTTTAAAACTGGGTAATCTGGACATTACAAAATGCTATATGTCTTTCATATCACAAACGCCAGTACTTTCCCCATCTGTGAGGTTTCAAATCACTGCAACATGTACATAATTATTCATGCGGAGAAAAGGTTATGTACCAGTAAAACCAAAACTTTAGTGCCCTACCTGACAGAGTGTGGCAATAGATCTATATTTGTGTACAAACTGTGCATATGTAGAACTGCCTAACTGCCGATGAAACGTCCCTAACTTTGAAAGTGCTGTCATAGCCTTTTTCCTAGTCGTTAAAGCAGCGCGGCCACGTATGAAGTTTTTTTTTTTATTAAGACTGAATCTTTAAGAAAAGTTCATGTAGACTGCATTGGAATTTAAATAAGGACACACGAGACACAAACAGAAGGCATGCAGACACACTTTTGGGTCATGTAAGAGCCAATATGTGGTTAACAAAACAGAGCTTTAATCAATTTCTGCAAACATTTCTTGTAATTTCATATTAGCTGTTGCAAACGACAAATGATGGGGATGAACATCATTTCATGGGATCTTCCATGGAACCCCATTTTGTATTCTCATATTAGCAATACAGGCTTCTGGTAAAATTAAGCCACCAGAAGCTGAATAGCGTTGAAGAGGAAGATGGCATGCCAAAGAGACATGTACAGGTAATAAATACATCCACCTTTCCCTTCTCCTCCATAGAAGTCTGTTTTCATGGTGGGTCTTTGTAAACAACGCCAAGACCTCACAAGTTACAATTGTAAAACTGAGCTTGTGAAACGGTCTCATTTATCTATCATATACATTTGTAGAGAGACATATCAGAGAGAGAAAGAAAGAGAAAAGATAAACCGTATCCTACTGAGATTTAGAAATCTGCTGGGGGTAATGCATAGCTCTAGAGACCAAATATCCCACATACTGTGTATAAACACATATTCCTCCTTATTGTCAACAAAACACTCGAACCACTAAATATACTGTTGATGGAGGGAAGAAAGTAGACCAATTATACCATTCCCACAATACACATAACTCGGGCGGGGGGGGTATATATATTTGATACATTTTTAGGCAGATTATTATTTAGGATCCTGGTACTGCAGTGTTTGTACCTGGGATTAGTGGGCGTTCTATGGAGCTGTACCTGCTGCCATTTTTATGACCCTAACCACAGTTAGTGCTGGGACATATATCTCCCAAAGCTGCACATACAATATCATCGTCGTCTTAACCCCTACACTACCCTAACACACTATAAATATCCTCTATATTATCTAAACTCACTTCAAATTACCATTAGATCATCTTAAAATAAAACATTAACCCTTAAAGTACCCCAACACTAACCATTTCGCTATCTTAACACTTACTCTAACTACAACCTAAAATATCATGTGATATAACAAATACAGACATATTTGGAAAGGATACACAACAGTGAGAGGTGTATTATGGGAAAATTATGCCACATGGGGATCTGAGGATAAACGTTGAGTGGTTTATTAAATGTCTAAAGAACTCCCTGATTGTATTATTTTTTCATAGTAAATGCCCGTTACATTTTTCTTTTAATATTACACAATATTTTAGGTTAGCTTTAGTGACAATTATTATTATAAGGTTACACATGTTTAAGCCAGTTTAAAATGAAGTCTGCTCTATATATCATCCTCATTGGTGAATATGTGTCTGTAAATATTTGTGATTATATATATTTATACAAGGCTTGATAATGGTCTCAACTACTGGACCAAACCTTGATGTTGGAAAGCAATAGTTTTTTTATCATGAAAACAGACACAAATGTGGTATAATACGTGCATCGCTGTTTTTGCACATGAACAATAAAGATAATGCCAAGCTATTGTACAACAACTATTCAAGTGGTTACTAAGTAAATGTAGCATACTGCTGCCATTCATCAATTATTATAAATTAGGAAAGTAATTGAGAGAAACCAATTCCAGCACTATCCTGAACTATGGACATTTTTAGTAACCCCACTAGTATTTAGTAACCCCTTATTCACTACCAGACTACTATGCTTATTTATAAATTTGGAAACACTACCTTGAATTTTATTAGAAAATGAATCAGTACTTATACAAGCATGTGCCCTAAAGAAGAAAGTGGTTTTTTTTTTGGTTTTTTTTTAAATGTTGTTCTCCGCCTCCAAAATGTTGTACAAGAGCTGATGTTCCATATTCTTTCTGCTGTTTTCTTTAAAGTTATGTTGCCTTGAGCACTTCAATTGGATAAGTGGGTTGGGGGACTATTCTCAGAAAAATAAAAGGAGAAAACCAAAACATACATTTGTTCGGAGCACCATAAATAACTACCGCCATTAATTATACAGGAGAGACTATAATTGTAGAGACCTAAGCTCTGGCACAGAATAAAATTTACGAAAGCAAACATTATTTTAATTAATGTCTCATAATGAGGTTTAGCAAATAGAAGAAAATATTTTAACTGGCTCGTCTGTGGAAAGAGTTTTTAAAAGTTGGTTTTAGTACCGAACTAAAGAATTCTTATATAAACAGTATTCATTTAAACAAGAAATATAATAGCTTTATGTAGAATTATTTAAAAAAAAAAAAAAAAAATAAGAGGCACTGTAACGGTCACCTACATGTGTGGTGAAAATATATTTAATTTAATAAATCGTATAAATTATAAAAGGATAATAAGGAGTATTACAGCAAGTACTTATTGTAACATTTGAACTACATGGGGAATATTAGTACTCCCAAATTTTAATTTTAAGGTTGTACGAATTATCAGAAAGCTTCTTATGGGACATCTAACATCAATCTTGATTTAATACCAAAATTATTCAATGCAAACTTTCCAAATTATTTAGCTGCAAAAATTCCCATAGACTTTAATAATGAGCTGTGCATGTAAATCATTTGGAAAGTATTGAATCAATTGGAAATCTTATTAAATCGAGGGGCGCTGTAAAAGTATAAAGCTGAGCTTCGATTTTAAGGCAGTATCATCTGGGAATAATATAGTTATGTCCACATATATTTCAACAATATAGATACTTGTAATTCGTTCGGTATTGCTCTAGGTGTCTGGATTCTAAAGTACAAATATGCAGGGGAGCAATGCAATTATTGTAATTAAAATTACAAAAGCATGGAAAAGAAACAAATAAAAAAAAGGACTTTGAACGTTGTTAACGGTTTATTTTTATTCTCATTAGTATTTCAATTAACAAATGATGGAAAGTCTGCACTGAACTTAGCTGCAAGTGTCATAACCTGAAAAGATGCAATGTTCCACTGACCTATTCTTTTATAGAATGTACTGTAATTTTCCTTCCATTAAAGGTTTCCAGTTAAATGAAATTGGATACTAATGTATTGTCTAGTGAATGTATAGATTACTATATGAATAGATAGAGACAATGGGTCATTCAGCACAGATGTAGCACTAATCATCTCTTCATCTTAAAAGGAGTGCAAGTGCATGCTGCGGTTCTAATGCCGGGGGACATTTTTGGTGCCTACTTGCAACAATATCTAGAATGAGAAGCGATACGACTATATTCAGACAAGCCAGACAGAAAATAAAACTTTTATTGTGAGCATGTTATTCAGAAAGTAACACACCAATCTATCACAATAGCTCACATTTGTTGCCATAATAAAACTGAAATGTATTTTTACTATTTTCACTGACATTTCAAAAACCATTCCTGAATTATGCCCAACTACCTTTACAATAAAAAAAAAATTAATAAAAAAAAAATCCATTCATGGAGAAGGTAGCTATGATGTAGCTATAAATAGGAGCATGTTTGCGTGGGTTTTTAGTAGGGCACTTAGTTGCAAACTGCGTCGGATTATAAAAGTAAATGATTATGAACGCTTTAATAGTCACCGCACTCATGATCAGAAATACACAAAGAAATTTTAATTTGGGATGAAAACAAGTTTCAACTTTCTTAATATTCTTGAATCATGAGACATTTAATTAGGGGCTTATTTTTCTAATAATTGTCTATTATGAATCCCTTCACAACAACAATTGTAATCATGTCAAATGTTGCCCTTAATATTTTTTAGCAGGGCCATTTTAATTGTGGGCACAAGTCATGTGATTAAATAGAGAAGGTGATGATATACTAAAGTGTGGATGCAATGAGGTGGGGTGGGGGCTTCTTAGATGTTTATCTGTTGATTTATATTTTGTTTTAAATATTACCGTTAGAGTGAAATAAAAGTTCTGGGAAATGTTTTTTTACTTGACATTTTAGACGTGATTATGTTGTGTCAATGGTAGAGCGCAAATTAAAAATGTTTGCTTTTAAAGTCATTTAAGGATGCATTTATGTTTAGTCATTTTGCCTGGTTACTGGGCGGCACCTCTGTTGCAACAGAAGGGTCATGAACTGAGAAATGGGATTAAAACACACTTGTAGACAATCATTTTTAAATTGTTCAGGATGGTAACATGCACAATGTAAATATAATTTGTAAATTCCAGCGGGCAATTGAAAGACAAGAACAGATGTACATAGACTGCTTCCTCCTTGTTGGCTACAACGCTTATCTGTACTTTGACACCACATTACTATCAGTTCTGTGCACATTATACACATACAGATGATAAGAGAACCCTACAATATCAACCTTATCTTGACTACAGAAAATATGTTTCCCTTAAGTAAACTGCATGTTACCCTTACTATATTGCCATTGTGTTACAAAACAATGAAAAAACTAAAAATATATTTATTAAACTCTTCTTGTGTTCAATTTTACGGCAAGTGTGCCGTAGCTTTTCCTTGATATGGTTTAAACGTCTTACCTTGTAGTTTTTTACCTATTGTGAATTGCAGTGAATTAAGTGTGGACTTAAGAAAAATACAAACAAAAATATGCGAGGAAAGACAAAAACAAAAATCTAAGCAGCAGGCTGTAAAATTGCTCAGATTCTGCTGTCTGGCCTAGAAAATTTCAAGTCTGTCCTCCAATATTTGTTACTATGTTTATTGAACAAACTCCTATTACCCTAAACGCAAAACTTGTAGTTACCTGCACACTGTCCCAAATCCCTCTGCGCATTTAAGAACTGGAGGGTTTTTGTACCACTACAATGGCCATTAAGGTGCAAGCTAACCTGCCACATCACAGCAGTGTAGGAGTCCTACACTAACAATTCAAACTGCTGCTTTTAGACAAAAAAGACAAAATCTCTAATGAGACTTTTTTTTTGTCTTAGTGAGTACTAAATAACTAAGCTCGGAGCAAAAAATATATATATATATTTTTATTTTATTTCATTTTTAATGCCAGCACGACAAACAAATCTTAATTACAAATTATTGTCAAAATTATATATTTTTAAAATAATAATAACAATAACTCACTGGTTAATGATTAAGCCCTCTTCCAATATTAGATGCTGATAAGTGCAGCATGGGGAATATATGGAATCATGGAATAAGCAAATGTTTTTTTTCCCCATTAGTACATCCTACTCAATTCCCGAGTGTGTTCTACCACCTGGGTATACAATGGCTGGTTGTGAAGGGGTTAACTGCTTTTAATAATGATAAAAATTAAAAAAAAAAATAGGTGAGGGAATTCTATCTGTATTACCCACAAGCAGAAACAACAAACTCCTACAAATTTGTGCATTATGTACAAACGTGGCATCTCTGTAAACACACTGCTGGAATGGTTTACACAGAATACAATTTTAATTCATTACAGTCCAACAATTATTGAACACGAGCCATGAGACAAAGAAAAAAAGTGAAACATAGTCATGCAAAAATGTAAAGGACAAGCAAGTTATTTGTCACTTGCAACATGTTACTGGAGACAAAAGTAAAGGAAATTAAGTAATTTTAAATGCCCAGCACTCTTTTTGTTGGGGAGGAAATTATGCTAAGATGGTTGTGATAATTCTCACAACATAACTCATGCAGTAACTGAGCATGTGGCACGTAGTTTGCATTTAAAAACGTCATTAAAATACAATCCTGGGACAAACAAAAAATAAACATTACCAGCCCAAATGCGTTATGGATTCCTATATCTGGCTATTTGATGCAATTCTGTCTGCCACCATAATATAGACTGCTTTGCAGATTAATGTCATTGATCATTTTTCAACACGCTTCCATGACAAAATTTAATTTGGAGCCAGGGAAAACAAGATACATCTGATTTATCAAAATAATTTAAGATAAATTAATTTAACAAAATCACGAGAATCACTAAAATCACAAAAATATAGCAAAATGCTTCAATCATGACAAAAATCATGACATCCTCTTGCAGTAAATATAAGCCTTACAAAACCTCAACCCAGTTATACAGGATCAGTATTTAAAGACCAGATTTCAAAGGTTTAATTTTATTACTAGAATATTTTAATTAGATTATATGACAGGATTCTAATTGTGTTGCTTGTAATTATTCTGAGTCCCACGAGGAATCTTTTTCTCACCTTTTTACTGCATGCATAATTCATTTCTTGGGTGTAGGATTTTGTACTTACGCGGCTGCCCCAAAAAAATATATTAAAGAAAATAAAAAAAAATAAAAAGTGGTTTTCTACAATTCCGGACAAAAATAAATAAATAAATAAATAGAAGTACTATGATGGCTAATGTGTCTCAAGTTTGTTGAATGATAGCAGATACAAATGCAGGCTTGAGAAAACACTACTTGTTATATAATGTTGCACACTAGTGGCTACAGTTCCTAGAGGTGCCAAACATCCATAGCAGCTTACTGAGGTCATTCATGACAATGTCTAAACTGCTTAACAATGGATTAGTCACCAGTGTGCCACGTAGGTGTACAAAGGATTTTATAGAAATGTGCCATGCACACCACTGGCAATCAAAAGAGGTTTTGCAATTCTGTTACAAACATGGTACCTGTGACAGGGGGCACTCCTTAGCCAAGGAACTCTGGTTCATATCTTTCAGTAAGTCCTTCAGGGCATTGCGTACTGTTATGTGGGACCACTGTTCAGGAGGCAAGTCTTCTAGTTTAGGGCAACTATTAGAGACAGATTAGAGAAGGGATTATTACAAGATTGCATCCTGCTGCAGAACATTCCTTTAAGACAGACAGATTTCATTTTGCGCATCAAGCAGATGCATCTGGAGATTGCTCTCGGTCTCCTGATTGTTCCGATTAGTTAATTACTTTATACAACACATCTGCTGTATTGATGCATGAATTATACATCAGCTGCATGTGGTGACTATTTTTTCATGTTACTTCTACCTTCCTGCTCTGATGCGCTTGGTAAAACAATTTAAGGTGCAATTCTTTCTCACAACTTATCTCGAGAAACGGGCTTAATTTTTTTTGTTGTTTTTTTTTATTATTTTTGTTTTTAAAATCATGTATGTCCCTGCTCATCTCTTCTGTAACCAGCACTACAAAAACAATTAAAAGAAAGGGGGAAAAAAAAATAATTTAACATCCTGGATTACATTAAGAATGGTGAAGTCATTCTTTTGCAGAATGTACCCAGATGGCATGGTACAGGATATGCAAAAATATTTTTCTGTTAAGTACATTTTATGTAAAATACCCATTTGTAATGCATGCATTCAATTAATTGGCTAAATATAACTAATTTATAGCAAGACTGTAATAAAAAAAAAAAAATCTAAAAGGAAATGCATATTAGGGTAAAAAAATAAAATGTTTCTTAATTTTTTTTTTTTTTTCCAAGTTTCATTCTTATGACAGAGACATCACTACATATTATTTTAACCTTCACAATACCAGAAGAATGAAAGGCATGATTCCTTCCTCACCCATCTGGCATGAAGGATGAAACACTGCAAAGTGGGAAGGAAGCATGTCTGCTTGCTGATAAGCAACAAAGTAATTTTGTGTCAAGTTATGACTCACCTGTGAAGCTGTATTTTCAGTGTGACCACATGAAACACATCTTGAAGCATGTCTGCTACAGTAGCATCGGGAGCATCTGTTACACAGGAGAGAGGAACCGGATTCCACTTTCCGACCTGGATTAGTCCTGTGTCATAAGGAAATAGTATGGCTCATCAGGAAAAAAAAAAAAAACTACGCATACACTTTTCAATTGTGCAAATATCACATTTTTTTCAGAAGTGTAAAACACTGAATATCTGGCAATATAAATAAGACAAACTGTATATTGGTAAGGACAGAGAGTAAAATTCTCACTACAAGAAAATAAAAAAAACAAGAAGGAAAAGTATTACATTTACCAGTTCTTTTCAAAATCTGTTACACAAAACATTATTTTGCATATATATATATATATATATATATATATATATATATATATATATATATATAATTTTATGTCATACATGACATTTTATTTCAGGTAACTAAAAAAATAAATATATATATATAAATATATCAAAAAAAATCTGAGACTAAATTTGTGAAACTGCATTGTTTAAATAATAATGATATAAAAAAAATAAATAAAAAAAACGAGAAAATAAAATTGAAGAGAAAAGCACGGAGGTATTCAGGCATAAATGCAAATTGACTCTCAATGTTCCATCTGCTCAGACATGCTCAGATTTCTTACAGGATCCTCAGTGGAGCATATTATTAAGGTCAATAGGCATGCTAATGATTCGGTGATAACATTCTACCTTCTCTACAACTAGAAGCATTACTTACAATTTGCTAATCAAAACAGTCAAAAAGTGAAAACTCTTTTTCTTTTAACTAAACAAGAGATCGGCAAAAGCAACGTTCAAATTACAACACTTTGCAAAAACATCCATTCAGAGAGAATTCGGTAAAGTGTTTTTATAAAATAAGTACCTTTGGCCTGAGCAGCTGCGCTGTGAGAGTATCCAAGCGATAGTAGAGCCATTTCTATCAACTGGTTAAACAGCATGTCTTTCCTAACCAATACAAATTCTGCATGTTCCTCTTTGCAGTCGTACTCAATGAAATTTTCATAATGTTCCACGACACAGAAAACTGGAAGCATGTTCCCTATGTACATGAAGAAGAAAAAAAAAATAATCATTTGTATTACAACTACACAACAAGTAGAAAAGAAAACACAAAACGTCAAATCGTGCATGTTAATAATATACGTATTATACTCTCAGAAACTGCAGTACAGAAGACTACCTGGCTACACAGCCTTTTGCTATAGTTACAAAAATAGTAAACGCTAGAGAGATCTAAAGGAAGGAGGTGATACGATAGCAGTAACTAGCTTGCCACTGCCCTTTCTAGTGTGTTCAAAGTACAATGTAACAAGGTTTTCGCAGTCGAGGGAAAATAAATAAGATTACTTAGGTGATCTAATGAACGTTGTTTTAACATATTTAGCAAAACTTCATGGGCAGAGCCAAAAAAAAAAAAAGACAAATAAAGTTCCATGATCAAACATAAATAAATTAAAAGAAATCTCTGATGACTGGCAATGGTGCACACCGCAGTAGTCCAATGGAACCAGCTTAAAGGCAAGGCACTCCCCGTAGCCAAATGATCATTTATTTGGAATCACTAAATAATGCTTAGAAATCATTGCAAAAAAAAAATAAAAATAAAAAAAAATACATAAAAGCAAAGTAACCCACCCCTCCCAAAAAAGCAAAAAACACACAACCAAGAATTTATAACGACCCCCCGCCCCCCCCCCCCCCACCTACCCCCCTCCCCACCACCACCAAGGAAAAAAAAAAAGGACAAAATCAAAGTAACTGAATAAAATATAAATTTCTATGTTTAAACAAACGCTAGGTTTTTGTTCATCTCACCACATCTGGTGAGAAAACATGAACACCTTTCAAAGAGCGACAAGAGGGTTTCATTTTATAGGGCACACAACATTGGACCATTCTGGTGAGCACTCTACTGAACTCACCGATACCTCACAAGTGTGAGAGCTGAATGGATGCTTAACCCATTCAGTGACAAATGAGAGTGAGAAAAGAAAGGCATTGAGGTTACGTTGGCCCTCACAAGTTTAGAATACTGACATGTTACGGCGGGAAATTATTTTAAAAAAATACATATATATAAAAAAAGACAAGCAACTTTAGAATAAATGATATCAATAAAATAGGAATACAAAAATGTGTATTTTAAGTAATAAAAATAAGGCAATTCTTCCGGTCTTTTAGCAGAGCTTACACATCCAGGGATAAGAATGTTCAGGTACATTAATGGTTTTTCTCTAAAGCAGAGCTATTTAAACACCCAACACTTTAAAACTGAGAGGAAGCCCAATTCTGTTGATGTTGGGATTCTGACAGCACCTGGACAGTAAGAGGATGCACGAGACTGGTGTGGGAATCACTGCCATTTAAACAAACCACAAACAGGTCTGATTTTTCTCAAGAGAGAAACAAGGACCTCCAATGAACAAACTGCCTTACTAACCTAAATGTCTGAGTATTCTGATCATTCATTGCAGCCGTAATGCTTTTAGGAGATCTGATCAATGCTAGGTGTTTGAACAGAAAACTACATTTTCACAAAAAAAGATAATGCCACTGAGATACAGTAGAAAAATAAATCATACTAATTATAAATTCTTCTGCTCAACCACACTAGAACCTTTAATCTAGATATGGACGCTGCTCAGGCAGCCTGTGGTGGGGTTTGTAGTCAGAAAAAAAAAAAATGTCTCCTAGAAGTAGCAATCTATCCTTGATCAGCATATTAACAACACTTGCAAAACTTAAGCAAATGGTTAATTTTAAGCTTTTTTAAAAATTCTTTATGTATCTTAAAAAATTATATTATTATACAGTATATACATACACACACACACACACAGGATTTCAAAAAGAAGAGGGGCTAAATGACTGCTTTTAAATTGTATGAGGAGAATCCAGTCCAGAGCTGGTCACCTTAAGACAGTTATTTGTTTGGTTAATTAGAGTTGTGCTTTATAGTGCCTGGAACTCTACTACTGAATGTCTACAGTAAACAAACTTTATAAGGAAACCAATATTAAATACGGTATCTAACACAAAGCTATTTTCTCACCCACGTTCATACAACGTTATGTATTCTATGTACACTTTCTTACCGAGTAAAGCATTTCAGTGAGACAATTCTACGTACAAAGGTAAGCCGTTTGCCATGAGCTCATCTCATTTCCATGTCAATACTTACAAGAGGTAATGTGAGGAAAGGATCAAATGCCAAAAAAACTATGACCGCATTTCATCAGCAGAAGAGTGGCAAGTGTCCTACTACAGTGATTAGCATTATATAGCAACATTCTCAGATTGCTGATCTCCCCTGACCTAAAACTTGGCCTTAGATCTCAGTGCAGCAACTTTATAACTGTCCTGCATTAGAGGGGTGGATAGCATTGGTTAGTGCTAAAAATACATCATGATCCCAACGTGAAAGTACTGTTCGACTTGCTCTGGTCGTTTATGAGTCTATGTACACAACACATGTACCATAAGAAGCAGAAAAGTCTGTAGAATCCTTGTCTAAAACTGGCCTGGCATTGAAGTTTGCTGTGCAAATATCACATAATACCACAGACAGCTGAAATCTCCTATTTAGGAATTTATAGAACTTATACGTTCACAGGCGTCAGAAAGTCCTTTCATATAGCATTGCTTCAGCTTCTCAGTACAATATTAATGCACTCAGTTTGAAAAGCCATAATAAATTATATTTTTAATGCTTCTACCCTGGCTTTCTTAAGATGCATACATTCTTGGCAAACAATCAATAAATAGGGTAATCATGAAGAGAGGCCAAAGAATTTGCTGAAGCGCTGTTTTTCCATTTTAATAGATAAAGATCTAACAATACCAACTGCTGTGTCTGTTCATTTGAGGATCAATATATGCATTGTTTTCGCCAAACTGAATGCAAAATGAATGATTGTATGATAAATGTTACACATCGAATACAATGAAATTCCACTGCCTTCAACTGTCTTCTTGAAATTATCAGCTGTCTCAAAAATGTTCACTGCATTCCAATGGGTGGGGGGGAATGTGGAAAAAAATATGTATTTTTTAAACTAACCATGTAGATGATTGAAAAGAAAAATAGATGGCGGAAAGGGGGGTACGACATTTTGTTACTATTATTTTTCTTGTATTTGGTCAATTTATGATAATGATGAGTTTAAGCAAAAAAAAAAAAAAAAAAGTTTATGGACAGATCCTGTTTTAACACGAATATTACCAAAGCATCCAAGTATGCCAAAATGCAATATTTAAAGAGAAAAAAAAAACCTTTTTGCAAACGCAGTGCTACAAAAATGTATCAAAAATGATTGAATTAGTTTAATAAATCCAAACTCCACGTTACAGCTTGATAAGATCTGCTTACAACCATTCACCTGCAAGCAAGTTCTGTGTATATTGTCAAATATTCAAAAAATATATATATAATAAATCTCTTTTTGGAATTTGCACGGAAGACATACCAAACCTCAGCCATCAGATGGAAGCAATGGTAATCAAAAATGTCCAGATGATGCTGATTCAACCTGCAATTTGAGGATGTGTAATGAAGTATTTGAAGAATGTTACCTTTTCTGATATTACTTCTCATCATGTGTGCAGAGTGTCTAAGTGGCACCCCTTGCATTTTTCCTCCTGTGCTTCCAAGTCTCCCTCTTCCTATAGGACTTCCATTCTGCTCAAGGCGGGCAATTTTAGCAGGTGGACCCTTTGGGTCGTTTACATTGTTAGACATTTCTGAATGTTCTATCCCCTGAGTTGTCTCGTTCGAATGATCCATGCTCAGTCCCGCCTCTAAGGATCACCTGGCACAATTATAAAAAAAAAAACACAAGTATTTATAAATCTATGATGCGACCTAATCTTTTTGTACCACAAATGCAAATGATTACCAATTTTACTTGTGTAAACATATGTATAAAATATGCGTATGTGGTCAAAATGGGATGTAAAGGACTGCACTGGACAATTGTTGCAATCCAAAAAAGTCTTGTTGGTAAAAAAAGATTTTAATTACAGCAATAATTTAAATAAAAAAACCCTTCTCCCGCTTTTATTTTTGCTTTTAAAAACTGATATTAACCAGGAATAAGTCCAACAAAAAGTTCTGCAACTATTTCAATCAATGAATGTTATTTGCCAATTCTAATACTTGCAATGAGAATAAAAAGATAAGAAAGAGTCAAAAAGGAATATTGCACGTTTTTTCCCTTCTCTCTATTATGATTGCGCACCCAGCACCCTTTACGCTTCATTAACAGGTGTTCCCCCCCATCTATTTATGCCTGGAAATTACTGTTAAAAAAAGAAAATTATCACCGCAGGAATGAAATAAAAAGAACAAACAAAAAAAAAGAAGAAAAATAATTTTAAAAAACACAAAAAAAAACACAACACAGACTTCTTACTAAATTAAGTGTGCAGATGCATTTCCAAAACCACAATGCCATAGAAGTATTGTGTGATTACTCAAATAATATAAGAAGTCAGAGGAAATACGAGGAGTCTTCTGTATGCTATGTGATGTTTAATAACTGCTTTGTCTTCTGTGAAATGCACATATTTTTAAACTCTGTGCTCATGCAACTCAATATGAATACAAACGTGACTAACATCCCATTACGAGCGAGCATTATGCTACCCAGATTACATTACACAAGCATGTTCTTCCAACCGCAGAATCTCAAAAGTTCGCCAGAGAGGGCCCTTAAACTTGTGAGAGTGTCAAATAGGATGAATACGCTTAAAGCACTCTCATTTCTGAAGTTCAATGAGGAATCGGTTCTATCTCAACACACAATCAACGTTTCATAGCAAAGGGTGTTATTTCATTAAAAAAATGCAAATGAGAGACCACAGATTTATAAAAAAAAAAAAGAACTCACTCATGTCTTTACGTGCCCCCATTGCAATCAAACGTATTAAAACGTCAGTTTATTAGATACATACCTGAGGACTTCAGCATAGACGACTAAATGAAATATTGATCATTTTAAAAGATATCCTTTTAGATAAAAGTATGTATAGATATATATATATTTTTTTTTAGCAAATTCTCTGCCAGGCATGGTGAGAATCCAAGTTTTAAAAGCTAACCTTTCAACTTTATTACAGCCCTCGTGTAATGAATATGCTTCATTTAAATGATTTTATTACATTTATTTAAACAAGGTCCAGAGATCAAATAAATTACAGCTGCTCTCTTAAGAATGCCCTTACCTTTTATGCACTAGAAATTATACTATTTTGACCTTTTGGGAACAGTTGATGTATGCATGGTAAAAAAAAAAAAGCCTAATTCTACTGACTTTGAAAATCTCTTGCTGCACAAAATAATGACTCTCAAATATATATATTTAGCGATCAGATATTTAATCTGCACAAATGAATGGTTAAAACTGCCAATTTCAGCTTGGACTGTATGGGATAATTAAACATGACACAGCTATTCATTATGAACATACTGCAATGTAGACTTTTAAAACATTATTAGACTAAAAACCAACTCCAGTGTGCACAGTACACCTAAATTACTTATTTAAACATCCTGCCTTGGGCTAAGGTTCCCAAAA
Source organism: Pelobates fuscus (assembly GCF_036172605.1). Taxonomy (NCBI): domain Eukaryota; kingdom Metazoa; phylum Chordata; class Amphibia; order Anura; family Pelobatidae; genus Pelobates; species Pelobates fuscus. Next base: position 312,569,512 of record NC_086320.1, on the reverse strand, counting down.
CCTCAGTTCCAAATTATGATGAACACTGACCAACATACAGTCCCCAACACTGACAGCACAATAGTATCACTGTTAAAGCTTGTTATCCCTGTCATTCAGAGAGCTTACGTCTGTTTAACCCACTCAGGATGGGCATGCAAAGTATTTAATCACATACTGCAGCCTTTCTACATCACTTAACTAAACCATGAAAAAAATAGATTTGCAACCCTGATGATTTTTACAATACTAAGACACAGTAAGATATTGCTTTTGATTTGCCTTAGACCAAAAAAATTTAGGTCTAGGTATAAAGTTAGTCAACACTTTTTTGGATAACCCACTCCAACCCCCCCAAATAGACATATAGAAAGCAGAAAACTGCTGGGTTTAAACTGATGGACATGTTTATTATTATAAGCACTATAATGTATGTATATAATATATATATATATATATATATATATATATATATATATTGTTTAGTGCAGACAAAAATGGGTTGATTTTTCTAAATGACTATAAATAGCAAAAGGAGTGTGTGAGTGAGTTCTGTAACTAACCCATGTGCTCTTCTCTGACAGGGGACTATTTAACCCCAAACTGTTTATGTTAAGTCATATTAAATTAATATTCTGGAAGTTCAAATGTTGAAATGAATTCCATTACATCTCCATGCATGCAACCATATCCTCAAAAGGGTAAAAAAATAAAATAAAAAAAAATTGTAAACAGTACCTCTATAAAAATAAAAATGCATATAATAAAAAAGCAATTAATTTAAAAATTATCCTGAATGTACTGTTGGTTCATTAACCTGCCATGGCTGTTTGCTGAAATATGATATTATAAGGTATTTTGCTACAGTTCCACAGACAGAAGTTATCATGGAACACCATAATGTGCTAAGTAATCATCACAAAATAAAACACAGCTTAAAACACGCTTCTTTGGACCCTGATGTCACAATAACAAATAGCAAAAACACATGTGTGCAAGCGCGACAAGGAAGTCTCTAGAGGCACAGGAAGCCAAGTGGTAAAGTTGCAGCCCCATATTAGAAGGCTGGTGTACCTTCCACTCCCTGTGACTGCCACAATCCCAGCCAGGATTTCCCTTGACCTTTTAAAGAGACAAAGGAGCAAAGTGCCATCTCCAATAGAGAAACTCTCTACCCAGTCCAACACTGTGATCATCACCGTTTGACAGAAACAAAATTGCAATAAATGAAACTCACCACTTCAAAACGTGACAGCATATAACTGAAAAAGAAAGCACAGCTTCCTTGCAGTGGGTTTGTGGACGAGAAGTTCATGCGTGGGGTTTTTTTTTCTCTCCTTGTTAGATCCTTTTTAGTGGCAGTCCTCCTGATGACATTACCCTGAAATGTTTAGTTTTTTTTGTTGTTGTAATGTATCTATATTTCCTAATATGCTCTCCCCAAAGAGGGGGGAGGGAGTAAATCAACGTCAAGCATTAACACAATGTGCAATTAAAGAGCTGCAAAATGGGGACAAAAAGGGGGGGGGGGGGGGGCTGACGTTTTTTTGAGGAGGAAACCGGATATATAAAGAAATAAATTAAAATTATTATATATACAAATGTACTAATAATGGCGAAATGAGATGCTTCTTAAAGGGAGAGGCGTATGACAGCTGGTGAGGTGTCTTGGAAGCTCGCAATCAGGAAGAGCCACAGCATGGTGACATCAGGGACAACTAGGAATTCTCTTCACAGTGAAGGGGACATTTAAAAGGGGGTTAAAAAAAAGGGGAAGAAAAATATCTATAGTTGATGTCAGAGTGATCCAACTGCACAATCCCTGACAATGGATACTTAGAGCATCAAACTTTCTTTCTAGAATATCACAGAGATTAATCTATAGATCTAAAAAAAAAAGTAAAATAAAAAATTATTATAAGCAACAGTGGTGCTCTTAGATCCCTACTTTTTATCGTAAGGTTTCTAGGGGGAAGAGAAATAAATATAAATAAAAATAAAGAGCGAGGGTGACCTGCTTTCTCCCTCTCTTCGTGTACAAGTAGATGGGAGGTATCCTTTTGGGGTGGAAGGAGGGGTGGTGAAGAGGAAAATAATAATGATCAGAAAAATAAATAAATAAATAAATAAAAGCCAGCAAAGTGAAAGATAAGCTCACTCCCCCTCGTGATATCAAAAGAGAGAAAAAAAAGAGGGGGAGAAGTGGAGGAGGAGAGATCAAAAGAAACTGCTCAGTAGTTTGGTAAAATGAAGGCAAAAATGTGTCTTCTCTTCTGTCCTGGCTCTGGGCTGCTTTGCTCTCTTCAATTCATGCATTATTTAACAATAGGCACGCAGATAATGAGGAGTTCTTGTTTGGGTTGTTTAGATAATGTTGTTGTTGTTGTTGTTGCTATTGTTTTTCCAGGCCGGTTTGTTGTTGTTGTAGCTGCTGTTTCGGGAGGTTGTGTAGCAGAGAGTGTGTCTGCTGAGTGTGTGTGTGTTTGTTTGTCCAGAGCTGCTTTGCTGCTGCTGCTTCTGTGTCTCTCTCTCTCTCTGCGTTTGTGTGTCCCCATTAAATTATTAGTTGTATTGACTCATCACTCCTCCTCCTCCTGCTGCTGCCGCCGTTCCCTACACTCTGGCTTCTATTATTGCTCTGGTTATTAGGGATGCTGCTTCTGCTGCAAGTGCTGCTGCTGCTGCTGCTGTTGCTCTGGTTGTTGATGTTGCTGCTTCTTCTTCCTCCTCCTCATTTTAATACAAAATAACACCAGCCAGGCCACCGCCGGAGCTCCAGCTCCCTTCCTGCAGCCCCCCAAGCCCTTCCCTGGCGGCCCCGGATCAGCCGACGTCCTGGGAGAGAGACAGAGGAGGAGGAGGAGGAGAGACATGATGAGAGGGGGGGAGGAGAGCAAGCAGCCAAGGCTGGGATAATGGGATCAGTAGAGGGATCACAGAGAAGGGAGAATAGGTAAAGCAACATTATATTAAAATAAATCAATAAAAGGGAGAGAGACTGTGGGGGCAGAGGGGGAAATGAAATAAGTTTTGGAGTTTAAGGGGAAAATGCAGTAGAGAGTTGAAGAATGAGGTGAGATGGATGAGGGGGTGTAGTGAGGAGGGGGGGGGATTTTGGGATTTCCGGACGCGCAAGAATCTCTAATCTTCTTGATTAGAGTGAGGCGGCTGCGCGGAGATGATACACAATAGCCAGAATAACTGGGAGCAGTGTGAGGGGAAGGGCGGCTGCATGGAGGCGGCGGAGAGGCATGGCCAGGGAGGCAGGCTGAGCTCACACAGTGACACACACACTCACACAGGAGCACACAGGCAGGAGGAGGAGGAGTAACACAGCCACTGCCAGGGCAACTCGCAGCTTAACCCTTGATGGGCAAGAGGAGGGAAGGCTGGGAAATAGGTGTCTGATAAATTACCCTCCGGGGAGTACAGGGTTAGCAGGTCCCGTTTTCAGGTCGCTGGCACGCTTGCAGGAAAACGGTAACCGTTCCAGGGACTGAACTCCAGCTCCGGATATCAAAGTGTCCAGCTTGTGGGAAGTGATACATTGTCACTAGTGCACCTGGGAGGATAGAATGCGGCGAGGATCAGGGACTGAGAGCTGGGCTGCTAGGTCTGTTTGACAAGAATGGAATTATGAGAAAGTTCTAAAAAGTCTCTCAATAAAAAACTGGCAGCATTAGTATTCCTCTCAAAGCAGGGTTATTAATGGTCCTTGATTCAGATGTGAATTTAGTTGGCATTTCTAGAACCTAAGTAGTTTGCTTTTTTAATGGAAAGTTGCAATTATGAAAATTTGACATAGGATGTCATTGGGGAGTTTTAAGTGGAGGTGACATTTTTTAGGATTTTTATTATGTTTACTTATACCATGTATTTACCAAATAGTATTTCTGAGGTGTGAAAAATAAAGGTAGAAATCCATACTCTGATCCTGAAGCTGGGCCCATCCATCTTATCTCCCTTTCGAACATTACTATACACTTGGTTCTTTGCACCTGGCAGTCAGCAAAGAGAAAACATAGAGAAGAAATCAAACAATGGGACATTTATCAAAGTGTTTTGCTATGAAAAGTGATGCAAAAGGAGAGGTTTCCGAGGTGATCGCTTCACTTTTAGTAGTTTTGACCACTTTTTAGAACAGAACAGTAATAAATCTCTTCCAGTGTTTTTGACTGTGCTTGTGCTAGGTTGACTGTCATGTCCCTTGAAAAAATAAATTTTACACCAAACAGACCTTTGATTTTCAATCTTTTATTCAATAGTGTAAATTCCAGAAAAGCAACCAGGGCTCGAGTCCTGCAGGAACGCGTGGGAACGTCATTCCTGCACTTTTTCCACAGCAGGAAACGCCGTTCCCGTTGCTCCTCCAGGTCCAGGGCCGTCTTAAACTGCAGCTGCCCTGGACGCCTCCCTATCCTACCCTTCACTATGCGAGCGGCATCGCTGCATAGTGAAGAACTTGGACTTACTTGCTCCTCCTCCTGACCTCCTCTGCCCTTTGCGTACGCGGTTACGCACGATCCGTGACATCACGCGGAGTCACGGCAACGCTGAGGTGAGCCCCAGGTCACAGTGCTCTCCTCCAAGAAAGAATTGCAGAGCAGCCTCACAGGGTCACCACACACTCCTTCCGCCCGGCCTAAACCCTAAGCCCAGAGCACAACAGTGATCCTTGAGTCTGCTGAGCCTGTTCTTCAGAACTATAAGAGAGGGGAGCTATTACTTGTTTGATGGGGGTAAGGAGGTGTGTGGTTGGAGGGAGGAGTGGGTGGGGGCTAGTACAGTATTATCTGGGTATTAAAAAAAAAAATAAGTAATCTGATAAATACAAAACATTTGTGTCAGAAGTTATGCTTTTTTAAATTTTGCCCAGAATTAGAGAGTAATATATTTTACAGCTGAAACTGGCCCACAGCACGTTTTTTACATGCCAGTATTTGCACATAATACAAGGATTCATGAATGTGCACTGTACATGCAAGGAAGGCCTTAACTCAGATAAGGAACATCTCTGACAAAAGTGGACATAAGAGAGACTCCAAACATGCTCAGCTGGTGGCAATCACTCAATGAGTTAATCCCTAAATTCTCTTACAACACGGGCATCGCCAGTGCACACATGGCACCATAACTACTAAGGTCATCTCTAGTGGTTATGGTGCTTGGAGCTTTCTTTTAAAGAGTTCCCACACTTTTTTCCCTAGGACTTGAACCCTGACAGCAACGGTTCTACTGTAAGGTGATTAACTATTTTTACTTTTTTTCTGATACACATCACATAAGTGTTAGCATTACTGCTATTCTGTGTGACTGCAGGAAAACATATCATCAGTAGGATTGCCACATTTCTTGGGAAAAAAAAATAATGGCCTTGCTAATTTCCATAATTAATTATATATACATGTCATTATATGATGTTGCGTAACATCACAGGTGGTGACATAAGAGAGGAAAAGAAATAAGAAGAAGTCTATTCCCTAAATCACTAAAAAAAATATATACTTACAATGTGTATGGTATGGCAGTGCATCTAGCATTATGTAGAGAATGTGTGTTTTTGTCTGTGCATGTATACTGTGTATGTTTTGTTTTTTGGTGTCTATATATAGCAATGTGTGTACCAGTCATGTAGAACAGAGGTAGATCTTCTGACTCCCTTTCTCTCACCAAGGTCTGAGAGTCCAGGTAGTGGAAAATATCGGCATTTGTATTGCCTGTATTTTTGCAAAGCGGCATTGGCCAGACAGCCTAAAATACCGGTTGTGTCGCCAAATACCGGCCAGGTGGCAACATCAATCTTCAGGTTGACAGCACTTGCCACATGTTGTCTTAGCATGTACCTTGTTTCCAGTAGTCAGCTGCACTTAGCCACAGTAAGTGCGGATTTGGAATTCCGTTGTACCCTTTGTTGCCCCACTAAGCTTTGCACTGAAATTTCAGCAATCCAGCTGACTGTGATTAATGATAGTAGTTGTAGTCCACATAATTTATAATGGAAGAAAAATAAAAACGAACTCCTGAAAGCCCTCTTTTAAATTTAACTTCTACCACTAACGTGCATAACTGTAGCTTAACCATCTATGTAACTCTCATTACTTCCATCCTAACACTAACACAACCTTAACACCTAAGACAGGTGTGATCAAAGGTAGATCTCAGATTTAAAAAAATCAACAGTGTACTATAATAATCATTGAGTAAAACTCACATGGCACCATGAATGTATGGGGTGTATTTGTGTATTTAGGGGCCAATGCTAGTGACATTCAAATAGCCGAGGTGAAATTTCCAAGTTGCTAAGGTGAGCCCCAAAATTCCAATGTTGACAATTAAACATTACACCTTTCATTGTTGGATTTTGCCTTTTTTTTGTACCAGAGCAGCCAGAGGGACGTATGGAAGGTTACATTTTACTGCCGAGTTTTAGTTGCTAAATTACTATAACCTATGATATTTCAGCTCTCATAAGCAAATGATAATCCTTCCCATTATATATAAAAAAATGCCAGTCGATGCTGCCGCACTGTCTTGCAAAATAAATAATACTTACACATAAAAAAATAGCTGCTGACAAGTTATATTATTTCTAATAGTGTGCAAGGTGAACTCAGCTTTGTTGTGTTTACAGTAATTACAGTAGCTAATTATATGGATGTTGCATTTACTGAAATGTACTTTAGATAATTAATAATGATATTAATATGGCTTCTTTTTCTTTGCACAAGATTGAGGTACAAGAATACAACAGCATTAAAGAAAAAGAAAAAAACATTTTGGGTTTACAAAGTAAACTCCAAAGATTAAATTGATTATTGAAGAAAAAAACATTTAAAAAGACATGTTTTGGCCTTGCAATATATTGCTTGAGCCATCTCATCCAAACACTGCACCCCTAATAACTAAGAATGATAAAAAAAATATTTAAGCAACTTTAAAAAAACAAAGACAAGGTAAGTTGTCTCGAATTGGCCGACCCAGAAAACCTTTGTCCTGTGCTCTGCATCCAGTCCCTGCACTCTACAGTCACATACAGCAAACGCACACTACAAGAGCATACATACATTCTATGGTTTCACATACTGCACACACATCAGTCCTACCCAGTACACAACATTGTCACAGTACCAGAGAATTCACACACTACACACAGCTTTTATAGAGCATTCATTCTCACACTGCAAAAAAATAAAAAAAATATTTCACATCCACACACTGCCTATACAGAAAAGCATGTATTTTTTTCACGCACACGAATTCAAAACTCATATTCACAGTTATTTATTTTTTTAAATTCGGCTCAAATGTTTTTTTGTGTTTTTTTTGCGGTGTTTTGAAATTTAGGACAGAGGGAACTGAGGTATGACCTGGATATCTCAGAGCAAATAATGCAGACCTGTGTTTGTGGAGTCTGAACAGCAGATGTTTGTTGGTAAATCATGGCCACATGGGGTGTGAATTAGATTTTAGGACCACGGACAGTTATGCACCTGCAGATCAAGGTTTATAGTGGGAGTTATAAGAAACATTAGCTCATTTAGACAGAGTTGTAGTTTTCCTGTCAACAAATATCTTGCAACAAATTTGCCACTTCAGAGAGCATGAAGAACAGGTGCATTGCCTAATAGATTTGGGTTATTTAGCTTTAAGGAAACAGAAATATGCTTTAAATGCGTTCCTATGGCTTGACATGAATTAGAATTGTCTCTTGGCAATCAATTTCCCCTTTTATGAACTATTAGACTGCCAAACAAGATTACCCCTTAGACATCCAAAGATTTAGGATTGTTATATTTGCTTTATTAAACACAATCTGCCTAGTTTCAAACACAAAACTGGTATTACTTTAAACTGCAGTTTGAAGCTTCTAATTCAACTACACACTTATAGCTATATATAAAACACCAGGATCATTTTGCCGGGTATTTTGTGGATGGGACAAAGGCCTAGTGGCCATGGAGAGGACCTCTTTATTTAAATGAACATTTCATTAACGCTACACAGCCCACAGGACAAGAGCCACACAGCTATACATTATCAGAGAGGCAGGTCTCCTATGATTTCCCCCACTACGCATTTCAGAATTCTAGCAGACTATAATTCACTATATCATAACTAACTATATATTGATAATGCAACAACCTGCACTTGATTTTGATAGGTTTTGGTTTCAGTTATATGCTGTATGCTAAAATCTTATTTTTGCACAAAAAAATAAATGTTTTACAGAATGCTGCACCATAAGCCTGCCTCCTTAACCACACCCCCACTCCAGAAAAATACTTCCTTGTCAAATGTATGTGCACAGCTCAACCACTGACAGTAATGAATGAGCTGAACTACACAGCACCCTACTTTAGAAGGAGAGGACACCCAAGGAGACATAGAGTAAGGATATCACTACTTGTGTGTCTGTAGTTACACTGTGTTTTTGAAGGCAGGTTGCGAATTACAAGAAACTCACTCAGTACTGTTAGGGGTGGTGCTATATACGTACTCTGATATGGAAGTCTCTCTGGCAACAGGGGGCATTGCTAAGAAGAAAGATTTCTGATGCAGCCTTCTACAAAACATTTATGCTTTGGGTTTTTTGAGTAATTCGGGTCAATCATTATTAATTGGAGTTTAAAGTTTACTTAAATGGACACCATAAGCAACCAGACAATTTCAGCTTATTGAAATGGTGTGAGTGCAGTGTCCCAGGTCCCTTAATCATGCAATGGTAATTATTGTAGTTTTTGATAAACAGCAATAATTACCTTTAAGGGTTTACTCCACCTCTTGTGGTTGCCTACCAGACAGCAGCTAGAGGGACTTCCGGGTGGTTATGCGCTGAGGACATCCAGCGTCACCTGAAACCTGAAACCTGAAACCCCATAGGATAGCATTTTACAATGTTTTCCCATGGGGGGTGTCCCATTTCGAGCAGGAATGTGCATTAAGTCCCTCTGCCGACGGAGGAGCGTTGGCCGAGCCTGAAGCTGTACCAAGGGACATCGGTGCTGGAATCAGGTAAGTGACAGAAGGGATTTTAATCCCTTTCTGCACCACAGGGGGGGGGGGGTATCCTCAACAGAGGGGGGCACTGTAGAGAGCTATAATGCAAGGAAAACAAGGTTTCCTGGCACTATAGTTTCCCTTTAGTTCCTCACTTGCATTTCCAAAAATTATGTCAACACAATGATGTCAACGATCTGCACCAGTGTGGCTACCATGAAGTGTGATGGATGCTAACATGCCTAGTCACTACGATCATGATGATAAACAGGTAAGGGAGTCACCTGGCAACCATGATGATTAAGTAATGCAGAATTTTGTTTGCCATACTTAAAGGAACACTCAAGGTACCATAACCACTACAACTTGCTGTGGCACCTCAACACTTTATGTAGTCATGCTGTTTTTTAATGGTTCTTGGGGTCTGCCATGCGCTGCTTCCCATCTCCATTACTAACACAGAGAGCTGGATGCGTTGGCTGAGAGCATCAGCTGTTCACTCTTAGCCAATGTGCTAAGCCGTGCACTGCCAGCAGGACCGGTGCTAGGATTTTTAGTTACACAGGCGAAGATGCATTTTGGTGCCCCCCACCCTCGTTTAAAATAAGGTTCATACAAACACAGAAATAATCATACAGAGACATACAGACACAGACAGAGACATACATGCAGGCATATAGACATACATACAGAGGCATACCGTCATACAGACACATACATACATACATAGACAGACATACAGAAACATACATACAGAGACATCCAGGCATACAGACACATACATACATACAGGCATACAAAGACATACACGCATACAGAGACATACAGACACATACATATATACAGGTATACAGAGACATACAGGCATACAGACACATACGTACAAAGACATACAGGCATACAGACACATACATTTGTACATACAGAGACATACAGGCATACAGAAACATACAGACACATACATGCATACAGAAACATACATACAAAGACATACAGGCATACAGAGACCTACATACATACATACAGAGACATACACAATTACATACTAGTTCAATCTTGTCCCCTGGATGCATGGTGTCTGGCTCCTTGGAGTCCTGTCCTGCAGCCCAGCCCCATCACAGGGCGCCAGCCGCGCTGTGTGGTACACAGGGAGCAGGGATATGATGTCATTCATATCCTCGCCCCCTCCAACACATGGCGGCGGGCACCTGGTCGCAGGGGTTGCAGGGCTGTGACCCCTGCGACCGCGGTATTTACGCCAGTGCATGCAGATGCACACACAATTAAAGGACCACTACAGACACCCAGATCACATCAGCTCAATGAAGTGGTCTGGGTGTCAGGTCCCTCTAGTTTTAAGAGAAAAGGGGTATAGGATCAGCGCTGGGTGGTCTGTAGGAGAAGATACTGGAAAAAAGCTGCAACCTATGGGTATGAGGTTCCCTCTAATGTCCTCAATAAAGAATATGAAAAAAACAAAGTAATAGGTCGCGCTATACAGAAAAAGTACAATTGAAGGATACAATGAGAGATAAAGGATAAAATGTACTCACATATAAATACACAATAAAATAAATATAAATATGAGCGTAATAGTCCCAATATGTAGTGGATTCCAATAGACTGATGAGAACTTGATACTGTAGTCAAATAAAACGCTGGATCTTCTATGGTATAGGTAATCTTAACTCAATGATGAGCATGCAAATAGAAAGACAGGGAGACTCCAATAGTGCAGACTGTATAAGCGTACATAAAATGGAATAAAATAGAATGGGTGTAGGGGAGGTATTTCACTCACCTATGCAAGAGCATGAACTTGCTCTAGTATAATCAGCATTCAGTGGCGTTTATCCCCCACTGGCGGGACATAGATGTGGATAATTCCTCGAAATAAGGGAAAAATAAAATATAGTGCTCACTGTATATAAAGTATAAAAGTAAGACTTAAAAATAGAGAACGTACTCACATTTGAGTGAGCAGGATATACTGCTCACTATGATGGCGTGGGTGGTATAATCCCCACCTAGGATTCTTTGGACAATAGTCGGCTCCAAAACGACGTGTAACCAGGTTAAAAAAGAGAAGAGTAATATAATATAAAATATAATAAAATAAAAGGTATATGGCAAATGAATAGTGAAAAAAAGGGCCAATATTCCTTTATTAGTACAAATATAAAATATATATAAAATTAGCCAAAACGCGTTTCGCCACACAGGGCTTTATCAACTGGCAATACAATAACCTGGTAAAAACAAGCTTATATAGACTTGAAGAATACATGATTGTTCGAATTTTGGCGCCAAAATGACGTCATCAATACAATGAGAGTAATACAGAAATATTAATAAGCATAAACATAACTTAAAAATAACAAGAGCATTACTTTATAATATAATTATTAGCTGAATGCTATGCATAACAATTTAAAACGAGTGGTTATAATGTTAAAAAAGAGTAAAATAAATGGTCATGTGATCGCGAGCTTCCGCGATCACATGGTGCGTCCCAATGCTTCTTGGGAAATGTAGTGCGAATGTTAGTGGTCTGGGGAGACCGGAAGGGTAAAGAACACGTGACCGCGATCGCTCGCGGTCACGTGATATGGCATGGTGATATGGCATGGATACGTCTGGACGGAGGCTGGCTTGTGAGGGCACACCTCCGTCCAATAGTAGCTAGTATGGGTGTGGGACACGTGATCGCGAACGCGCGCGGTCACGTGTTATGACACAAAGCACTATGGGGAATGTAGTGTCTGTAGAGGCACGTCCCTATTTAAAGTAAAACGGTCTAAAAAAGGTTGATTATATATTGTAATGAAAGGGAAAAAAGAGAAAAAGTATGATAGGGGGAAAAAGTGAAAAAGAAATAAATATAAGGGGGAAAGAAAAAAGGGCTTAATGCTAAATAGCTAAAAAATAATAAGGTGGGATTAAAATAAAAAGAAAAAAAAAAGGAAGGGAGAGAAAGCTATACATATATAAAAATAAAGGGGACAGAGAATATTCAAGAATGAATGCAAAAGATGAAGAAGTAGTGGGTAGAAATAATAATGCTTATTAATATTTCTGTATTACTCTCATTGTATTGATGACGTCATTTTGGCGCCAAAATTCGAACAATCATGTATTCTTCAAGTCTATATAAGCTTGTTTTTACCAGGTTATTGTATTGCCAGTTGATAAAGCCCTGTGTGGCGAAACGCGTTTTGGCTAATTTTATATATATTTTATATTTGTACTAATAAAGGAATATTGGCCCTTTTTTTCACTATTCATTTGCCATATACCTTTTATTTTATTATATTTTATATTATATTACTCTTCTCTTTTTTAACCTGGTTACACGTCGTTTTGGAGCCGACTATTGTCCAAAGAATCCTAGGTGGGGATTATACCACCCACGCCATCATAGTGAGCAGTATATCCTGCTCACTCAAATGTGAGTACGTTCTCTATTTTTAAGTCTTACTTTTATACTTTATATACAGTGAGCACTATATTTTATTTTTCCCTTATTTCGAGGAATTATCCACATCTATGTCCCGCCAGTGGGGGATAAACGCCACTGAATGCTGATTATACTAGAGCAAGTTCATGCTCTTGCATAGGTGAGTGAAATACCTCCCCTACACCCATTCTATTTTATTCCATTTTATGTACGCTTATACAGTCTGCACTATTGGAGTCTCCCTGTCTTTCTATTTGCATGCTCATCATTGAGTCAAGATTACCTATACCATAGAAGATCCAGCGTTTTATTTGACTACAGTATCAAGTTCTCATCAGTCTATTGGAATCCACTACATATTGGGACTATTACGCTCATATTTATATTTATTTTATTGTGTATTTATATGTGAGTACATTTTATCCTTTATCTCTCATTGTATCCTTCAATTGTACTTTTTCTGTATAGCGCGACCTATTACTTTGTTTTTTTCATACCCTCTAGTTTTAACCCTGCAGCTGAAAACATAGCAGTTTCAGAGGAACTGCTATGTTTCACCGAGGGTTAATCCAGCCTCTAGTGGATGTCTCACTGACAGCCGCTAGAGGAGCTTCCGCTATTCGAAAACACTGAACGTCCATAGGAAAGCATTGAGTAATGCTTTCCTATGGGCGGTTTGAATGCATGCGCGGCAAGAGCATTCGGAGCTGAGAGGCGGAGGGATCCCCAGCGCCAAGGGAGTCCGGCGCTAGAGAAAGGTAAGTGCTGAAGACACACACACACTCTCACGAACAGATGCATACACACCAGCTAACAGACACACACATTTACTGACAGACACACTCAGCGACAGACATACATACACACTCACTTACAAAACATACACTCTCACTGACAAACACTCACTAACAGACATCAAACAGACTCACTAATACACACACAAACACACTCAGTAAGAGACACACAGTAACACACTGACACTCACTAGCAGACACACTCACTGACACTAGCAGACACACTCACTGACACTCACTAGCAAACACACACACTGACACTAGCAGACACACTCACTGACACTAGCAGACACACTCACTGACACTAGCAGACACACTCACTGACACTAGCAAACACACACACTGACACTCACTAGCAGACACACACACTGACACTCACTAGCAGACACACACACTGTCACTCACTGACACTCACTAGCAGACACACACACTAACACTCACACTAACACATGTTTTTTTTTTTTATTTAATCCCTCAGCCTCCTTACCTTTTTGGAGTGCTGAAGGGATTCCCTGGGGTCCAGTGGTGCTGCTGGGCTCCTTGGCTGGCTGGCTCCCTCCCTGGCTGGCTGGCTTTTTCCCTTGCTGGCTGGCTCCCTCCCTCCCTCCCTCCCTGGCTGGCTGGCTCCCGGGCGGGCGCGAGGGAGCACTCTCCCATGTGTGCTTCCTCTTCAGCTCCCTCGTGCACCGCGTAGGGATGCCGGCGCCGGAAGATGACGTCATCTTCCGGCTCCGGTATCAGTATGCGGCGCGCGAGGGAGCTGAAGAGGAAGCACACATGGGAGAGTGCTCCCTCGCGCGCCCGCAGAACCGGGCGCTCGGCCACGCTACAACAGGTTGTCGGTTGGAGGGGAGCGCAGTGCGCTTCCCTCCTTCCGGTCAGCCTGATTTTGCGCCCCCACGGCCGGTGCGCCCTAAGGCGGCCGCCTGGGCCGCCTTATGGTAGCGCCGGCCCTGACTGCCAGTACCAGAGGCGGGGAGTGGCACCCAACAGAACCCAGGTAAGAAGTCAAACAGTTAAAACATGGTTTTAACAAGCTATAGTGGTTATGGTCCTTGGAGTGTCTACCAACAGTTTTTCACTGTCTATCAAATGAGCACTCACCGCAGTCCTACCAAAATACATTATACAACATGTTTTGCATACAAAATGGCTATGTCTAGGTATTAAAGGACCACTCTAGTGCCAGGAAAACATACTTGTTTTCCTGGCACTAGAGTGCCCTGAGGGTACCCCCACCCTCAGGCACCCACTCCCGCCGGGCTCTGGGGGCAGGAAGGAGTTAAACTTACCTCTTTCTCCAGCGCCGGGCGGGGAGCTCTACTCCTCCTCTCCTTCTTCCTTGCGACGTCATCGGCTGAATGCGCATGCGCGGCAGGAGCCGCGCTCACATTCAGACGGTCGCATAGGAAAGCATTTACAATGCTTTCCTATGGACGCTTGCGTGCTCTCACTGTGATTTTCAATGAGACAGCCACTAGAGGTTTTGGAGGCTGGATTAACCCTCAGTATAAACATAGCAGTTTCTCTGAAACTGCTATGTTTATAAAAAAAAAAAAGGGTTAATCCTAGAGGGACCTGGCACCCAGAACACTTAATTAAGCTGAAGTGGTCTGGGTGCCTAGAGTGGTCCTTTAAGATCCAGCACAGGGAAAAAAAGATAATAAATATAAGTAAAGACAAGTGACATGGGAGAGAGTACCATCATTAAAAGTTACTTCAACCACCATGAAGACTTCTGCATTTAGAAGTGGTCATGGTGGTATGAGTCAGTATTTGTAGTGTTTCTGCTTGAAACACTGCCAGTAATGAGAAACCTGCACTTGTATGCTGGGAGCTAGTTGAAAAGACAGCCTGTAACTGTTTCAGTCAGTCTAATGTTAATCCTGTGCATATTTTACATCTGTTGCAAGCATGCTGCCAACAGGGGTAATCTGACTCCTTACTTGCAGGCAAAGCTTGGAGCATGCTGTAAGTGAAGCCCTCACTCCCTCTCCCCTTCATATACTTGTCGGTAAGTTACACTGACAGCTTTCTCTCTGTCTGTGCAGCTCCCCTCCCCTACAGATGGGTCACATTGCTGGAACACAGGCTCTCTCTTCCTCCATGCAGCTCCCCTCCCCTTCACCAGTGTCTGTTTTAAGTGTCAGCCCTCATTATATATGCAGCCTCCCTCCCCTTCACTTACAATAATCTACAGAGTCCTCTACTCATGCAGCCCTCCCTCCCTGCGTGTGATTGGAGAAGTGACCCTGAAAGATGACGCATGGAGATGACAAAAGTGGCGTGGAAAAGATTTGCAAGCACTTGGGCCAGCGCTGAAATTAAGGTATGTTTTCAACTTTTTTTCCAGGCTTTTATTTAAAGGGACACTATAGTCACCAGAACAACTACATCTTATTGAATTTGTTCTGGTGAGTAGAATCATTACCTTCAGGCTTTTTGCTGTAAACACTTTCTTTTCAGAGAAAATACAGTGTTTACATTACAGCCTAGTGATAACTTCACTGGCCACTCCTCAGGTGGCTGTTAGAGATCCTTCCTGGGTCTAAAATGCATCCAAACATTCAGTATCTCCTCCCTCTGCACGAGGACACTGAACTTTCCTCATTGATTCAATTAATCTCTATGAGGAGATGCTGATTGGTCAGGGCTGTGTTTGAATCATGCTTGCTCTGTCCCTGATTTGCCTCCTTGTCAGTCTCAGCTAATCCTATGGAGAAGCACTGTGATTGGATCAGACTGCTTGTTCTTCTGAGACAAACAACATGCAGAGTTACAGCTTCAGGCTTGAATACAGTAAGATATTGCTATATTTATGGAGGCATGAGGGGCCTAGGGGGGCTAGATGGTGGTGTTAACACTATAGGGTCAGGAATGCATGTTTGTGTTCCTGGCCCTATAGTGATCCTTTAATAATACTCAGGGGGACCAAGTGACAAATGCCCCATAGAGCATTACAAATCAAAACATCTCATGAAAAAAGGGTTGGAGTAGCCCTTTAAAATACAGAAAGCACAAGAAAAGAAAAATCAAAATTAAACAATAGTGACAGTACCACTTTAAAGTTCCTGGTTTGGTGACAAAGTGTAATAGAACAAAGAAGATCGTAAATGAGGCTAGCGTGAAAAAGAAGAAAAACAATTAGTTGGATTAAAATAAATTAAAAACAGGAGTTGACTGTGGTTATACAGAATATTTAAATATAATAGTTTATCTCTAGGTAGCTTCTAGTTATTAGTGACATCTAAACACCCAGGTATTCTCTATGGCTGCATACATTTTGGTAAGAAAGGTTTCTGACAGTGTATGGAATTTTTCCTCTTACAGTCACATACTGCATGGAAACTGCAGAATGTTTTGAATCCAGGTAGGACATCAATTAAAGATTTACCACAATCGTCCAGCATAGGCCTCAAGGTGGAGGATGGTCTCTACCTGGCATCAGTGTATGTCTATAAAATGTATCTGTGTAATAGCATTGTAAAAGTAATTGTGAACCGAGAGCCACATTTTTTTTTATGGATCGAGCATTAAATACTTCAGTAGGAACGAATGTAGACACAAAGCAAACCAACCTGCAGCAAAGATATGACAATGAAATATTAATCATACTCAATAAAAAAAGGAGAGGGCATTACAATCCAGACAAAAATAGAGATAGATGATGAAATATTCATAAGCAACAGTTTATAAAATCAGGCACAATACCTGTTATACACAGGCCCAGTGAATAGATGAAAGGTGGTAAAATATTTATCTCAACAGAAGAGAAATGGAAAAAATTACAAATGACCGTCTGAATATGACAGATTACAGACTGGTGTCATTATGCAGTATTGTACATCGTAGTTTTTCGAGTTTGCGTTATGAATTTGCATGTGTTTCTGGATTTAATGTAATTGTTGGACTGATGTGCAACATAAATTGTACCTGTGATACAGTACTTCTAATCGCGTGGGGTTGAAAAGTTTCCAAAATTTAAATCAAGACTATCATAATAAATTCAGAATGTTAAAGGACCACTCTAGTGCCAGGAAAGCATACTCGTTTTCCTGGCACTAGGGTGCCCTGAGGGTGCCCCCACCCTCAGGGACCCCCTCCCGCCCGGCTCTGGAAAGGGGAAAGGGGTTAAAACTTACCTTTTTCCAGCGCTGGGCGGGGAGCTCTCTGCCTCTGATCCTCCTCTTCTCCTCCCCGTCGGCTGAATGCGCACGCGCGGCAAGAGCTTCGCGCGCATTCAGCCGGTCGCATAGGAAAGCATTCATAATGCTTTCCTATGGACGCTTGCGTGCTCTCACTGTGATTTTCACAGTGAGAATCACGCAAGCGCCTCTAGCAGCTGTCAATGAGACAGCCACTAGAGGAAAAAGGGGAAGGCTTAACCCATTCACAAACATAGCAGTTTCTCTGAAACTGCTATGTTTATGAAAAAATGGGTTAACCCTAGCTGGACCTGGCACCCAGACCACTTCATTACACTGAAGTGGTCTGGGTGCCTAGAGTGGTCCTTTAAAGAAAGAGGGGATGTATTTTTTTTTTTTATTTTTATTTATGATTCGTTTAAAAAAAAATGTATTTAAAAAATATTTTAAATAAATCTATGACATGAGAAATGCAGTTTTAAAAGAGGCACTGCGTTTGTTGCAAATTTGTGCTAAATCCCTACCATTCCCTTAAATCGTTATGCACTGCAGTGTTTAAATTGCACAGGGTTATTCGTGAATTTGTGATAGCCAAGTTGGAATAAAAAGCAAGTTAGAGTACTTTTTGAATTCAGAGATTTTGAAATTAGAGAATTACTAATCAATTGCCATCAATTCTCAGTTTTGTGAATAACCCTATAGGTAGCACATATCATGGCTATTAAGTGCAAATGGAAGGCTATATGTGGAATCATATGAATATGATGTTTGGTCCCTTGTGAGCTTACATAATGGTGCAAGTTCTGCTATATACTCCATATAAAAAAATTAAGACTAAAGAAACTTTAAAGGAACACTATAGTGTTGGGAATAAAAACATGTATTACTGACACTATAGTGCTGGAATGCAGTATAAAGGTCTGTGGCCCACCTCTCCAGATATTAAAGGTGATTTTTACTCACCTTTGCTCCCGTCTCAGTGGCTGAGAGCAACAATTTTCATGATCTCAGCCAATCCAATGCTTTCCCACAGGACAGCATTGAGAGATCATTGTGCATGCGCAGCAAAACACCATGTTGCACCAGTCAGCACCTCCTCATAAAGATGCATTGAATCAAGTTCTCTATAGTCAACATTCAGCATCTACATGCAGTCTACAGCGTCTCTGAAAAGGCAGTGTTCACAGAGCTAAGCCTGCAGGGAATTACTATAGACACCAGAATTAAGTTGTAGTTGTTCTGATGATTTATAGTGTCCCTTTAACTTGTGAAAGCCATGGATGTAATAGTTCTTTTATATCCAAAGTTACATCAACTGTAATAAGTGGGCACAGTCTGGGAGCTCCAAAATAATTAGTGAGAGCCAGTAAACAAAAACCTTCTGCCCCTTATTTAATGCTTATAATACAGAAAGAATATCAAACAACGTTTTCATTGTAATCTGGGATTATTTGGCAAATTCATTATTTATTTTATTTTGCTGCACAAAACTTTCTTTTTTCTTAATGTATTCAAATAAAGGGTGCCTTGTTATCTCTCTAATTATATCAGTCTCAATAAAGTGGGGCACATTGTATTAAATTATGTGATGCCCTGGATTATCCAGACAAACTAAATGAGAGTTACAGAGTAAAATGTTACTAAAGAATATAGTATTAAACAAAAAGTAGTCCTTGAATTCCAATGTTTAGATATCCAATTATGTTTGTATAAGGGAAATATAAAATCTGGTTAGTTAGCTGTTAAATGAACACTACACAGCCCAAATAAAAAATAAATAAATAAATAAATAAAAAAACAATCACTGCTTAGTAGATATACCCAGAGCCGGATTTACCCTTCTTGCTGCCCCAAAACCTGTTTCCTCAGTGCACCCCCCTTTTATATATATATATATATATATATATATATATATATATATATATATATATATATATATATACAGGGAGTGCAGAATTATTAGGCAAATTAGTATTTTGACCACATCATCCTCTTTATGCATGTTGTCTTACTCCAAGCTGTATAGGCTCGAAAGCCTACTACCAATTAAGCATATTAGGTGATGTGCATCTCTGTAATGAGAAGGGGTGTGGTCTAATGACATCAACACCCTATATCAGGTGTGCATAATTATTAGGCAACTTCCTTTCCTTTGGCAAAATGGGTCAAAAGAAGGACTCAGAAAAGTAAATCTTGCAGAGGGATGCAGCACTCTTAAAATTGCAAAGCTTCTGAAGCGTGATCATCGAACAATCAAGCGTTTCATTCAAAATAGTCAACAGGGTCACAAGAAGCGTGTGGAAAAACCAAGGCGCAAAATAACGTCCCATGAACTGAGAAAAGTCAAGCGTGCAGCTGCCAAGATGCCACTTGCCACCAGTTTGGCCATATTTCACTGGAGTGCCCAAAAGCACAAGGTGTGCAATACTCAGAGACATGGCCAAGGTAAGAAAGGCTGAAAGACGACCACCACTGAACAAGACACACAAGCTGAAACGTCAAGACTGGGCCAAGAAATATCTCAAGACTGATTTTTCTAAGGTTTTATGGACTGATGAAATGAGAGTGAGTCTTGATGGGCCAGATGGATGGGCCCGTGGCTGGATTGGTAAAGGGTAGAGAGCTCCAGTCCGACTCAGACGCCAGCAAGGTGGAGGTGGAATACTGGTTTGGGCTGGTATCATCAAAGATGAGCTTGTGGGGCCTTTTCGGGTTGAGGAGTCAAGCTCAACTCCCAGTCCTACTGCCAGTTTCTGGAAGACACCTTCTTCAAGCAGTGGTACAGGAAGAAGTCTGCATCCTTCAAGAAAAACATGATTTTCATGCAGGACAATGCTCCATCACACGCGTCCAAGTACTCCACAGCGTGGCTGGCAAGAAAGGGTATAAAAGAAGAAAATCTAATGACATGGCCTCCTTGTTCACCTGATCTTAACCCCATTGAGAACCTGTGGTCCATCATCAAATGTGAGATTTACAAGGAGGGAAAACAGTACACCTTTCTGAACAGTGTCTGGGAGGCTGTGGTTGCTTCTGCATGCAATGTTGATGGTGAACAGATCAAAACACTGACAGAATCCATGGATGGCAGGCTTTTGAGTGTCCTTGCAAAGAAAGGTGGCTATATTGGTCACTGATTTGTTTTCGTTTTGTTTTTGAATGTCAGAAATGTATATTTGTGAATGTTGAGATGTTATATTGGTTTCACTGGTAAAAATAAATAATTGAAATGGGTATATATTTGTTTTTTGTTAAGTTGCCTAATAATTATGCACAGTAATAGTCACCTGCACACACAGATATCCCCCTAAAATAGCTAAAACTAAAAACAAACTAAAAACTACTTCCAAAAATATTCAGCTTTGATATTAATGAGTTTTTTGGGTTCATTGAGAACATGGTTGTTGTTCAATAATAAAATTAATCCTCAAAAATACAACTTGCCTAATAATTCTGCACTCCCTGTATATACAAACGTTTAGGGTATGCGATTTGATGCGTTAATGCAAGGGTGAATGTATGTGTGTTAAGGCTCCTTGTGGTGTTGCATTTATGGGGAGAAGCTGCTTGTGGCCTCGTATTTTTGTTGAGATGCTGCTTGTGGGGTTGTGTGTGTGGGGTTGGCTGCTTGTTGTGCTGCATTTGTGAGGTTGGGCTACTTGTGGTGTTGCTTGTTTCTGGGGATGCTGCTTGTGGGATTGTTTGTGTGTGTGTACTGTTGTGTATGTGGGGGAAGCTGCTTGTAGGGTTGCGTGTGTGGGAGAGATGCTGCTTGTGTGTTTGCTGGTTGTGTCTGTTTGTGTATGGGGCTGTTTAGTATGTGTGTGGGAATGTAAATAGGGACTGTATTGTTTGTGTGTTGAGGAGGATAGAGGCTGTAGTGTGTGTATTTGGGAGGATAGGGCCTTTTTGTGTTTTTGAGGATAGCAGCTGAAGGGTTAGTTTGGGGGCATAGGGGCT
The DNA here is from genome assembly GCF_036172605.1 of Pelobates fuscus. Classification (NCBI taxonomy): domain Eukaryota; kingdom Metazoa; phylum Chordata; class Amphibia; order Anura; family Pelobatidae; genus Pelobates; species Pelobates fuscus. Next base: position 312,548,180 of record NC_086320.1, on the reverse strand, counting down.
ATAGTGTGTGTTTTGGAAGAAAAATGGGGCTACAGTGTGTATGGGGGAATTGAGGATGTTTTGTGTGTGTGTGCCGGAAAATTGAGGTTGTAGAGAGTGTGCCGGAAAATTGAGGTTGTAGAGAATGTTCAAGTCTGTAGTGTATGTGTGCAGGAGACAGGGTTTGTAGTGTGCATTTTGGGGTGATAGGGCCTGTTATGTATGTTGGGCAGACGGTGGCTGTTATGTGTGTGTTGAAGGCCTCTGGTTGGGGAAAAGGGAGTATTGGGGCTGTAGTGGGGTGATAGTGACTATAGTGGGGGGGGATAGGGACAGTGAGGGGGGGCAGAGGCAGTAATGGGTGGGTACAGACTGTGGTGGGTGGACAGGGGTAGGTGGGGCAATAGGGGAGTAGTAGAAGGGTAGGGGCTGTGTAGTAAGATGACAGGGGCTGTGGTGGGTGGATAGGTGCTGTGGTTAGGGGTTAAGGGCTGTGGTGGGGTGAATAAAGGTTGCAGTAGAGTGATGGGGCCTGTGGTGGGTGGATGGGTGCTGTGGTGGTGGTATAGTGTCTGTAGTGTGGGGGGGGGGGGTTAAGGGCTGCAATAAGGGTGGATATTGGCTGAAGTGGGAGGACAGGGGCTATAGTGGGGGAATACGGGTAAAAGCTATGGTGGAAGGACAGGGGCCTGTAGTGTGAGAACTAGCCAGGAGGGTGTAACCAGGTTCTTCCATAAAAATGCTAATTTCTTCCAAAATCTGCCCTTTTTGTAGAATAAAAAAATAAAAAAAAGGACAAACTCTTCACTCAAGCTGAAGTGCTTTAGGGGTCTGTAGTGTCCCTATAAGGAGAGTCAATGTGAGTTGTACTGTTCTGTGTTAATTTTGACAAAGATGGTTGCACACTTGCCAATATGTGATATAATTTAAAAACATTCTGGACATCCCAAGTAACAAGAAATTCCTAAAAAAAAGATATATAATATGATAGTTTTGGAACAAGCCAGGAAGATCAGTATGTATATATTATATAACGTTTTATTTTATTAGTTATTTCTTTATCCCATCTTTACTCAGAAGTCCAACACAATATTTGTGAACAATTCCTTTTAATTTTCCGATTATTAATTATTATTATTATTATTATTATTGTTATTATTTTCTGATTATGAGGAGAGTTTAGTTCATTCTATTTATTTGTCAATTGTCCCAGACCCCTTAAGTATTGTTTTAATATTACATCAATAAAGAGCTTGTGATAGCAGATAAACATTGATACTTGTTGACATAAACAACGTTAAAAAGGTGACTGTCATTAAAGCAACATTATAATGTTGTCACATTGAACTGTAATTTGTCTTGACAAATATCTTCAACCTCGACACACTTCTCTTTGTAACTAAGCACATTTTAGCATTGCTCAAATTAAGGATAATACTAATAATACATAAATAACATTAAAAAATGTTTTAAGTGTATACCAAAAACAGGCTAAATAGTTTTGAAATTGTGGTAGACCCAATGCAACCATATATCAGACCAAGGAATGATGATGTCTGTACACTGTGATTTCAGACTTATTTCAATACATCCATGAGCTATTCAGCTATACGATTATTATTTTTGTACAGTCTGCAGAAATTTTGGTTCTTTATGAATAATAACTATTAATAATTGCAATTTTGTGAGCGGGGATCTTTATACATAATTTATGAGTTTGATTCTGTCTGTGACATTGAATTTTGTAAATTTATGACCCTATATTAATAAATGGAAATAATATCAAAGTTATATTGATCCATTTTCTTCATGAGTGCATATATTGCTTTTATATCATTATTATTTTTAGAGGTAAGGCACATTTAGCTTTCGCTAGTTTTGTTAGTTTCCAAGTACATCCTGGGGCTAGATGTCATTATCTAAGTTAACAGTATTCATTTTACCAACTTCGGAAGGATGGAAGGCTAATTTGGCACTACAAGCAATCAAACCTGCTACTCGGAAGGTGCATCTTAAGTTTTATCCATTGACCCATCTCTCCAGCAATTAATCTATGATATTCTAAGTTTACACATGTATGGCAAAGTAACTGTTGGTGTAGCAAGGTGATGGAGACATTTAAAAGCAGCTCTGTCACCAAAAAAAAAAAGGACACTATAGTCAAAAGAACCACTATAGCTTAATGTGTTGATTCTGGAGATAAGAGCCTGTACCTGCAGAATCAGCAATGTAAATGCTGCCTTTTCAGAGTTACTGCCTAGTAACACATCTAGTGGCTCCAGGGCCGGCGCCACCTGTAAGGCGACCTAGGCAGCCGCCTAGGGCGCAACTTACCAGGGGGCGCCGGATCCCTGTCCCCGCTGCGCCTCCTCATGCTGCGCCGCATGAGCACTTTAAAAAGCCCCAGGCGACGCAGCACTGCTGCATGGAGGGCGGCCGGGTTTCAGTGACCGGCAGGAGGGAAGCACAGAGCGCTCCCTCCTGCCGGTCTCTCCATGTAGCGTGGCGGGGCGGCGCGGAACCCGGGACAGGAACCTCTGTTTCCTGTACCCGGCCGCCGGCGGAATGACAGGAAGTGCTCACTGAGTGAGCACTTCCTGTCAGTCCGCAGGCGGCCGGGTACAGGAAACAGAGGTTCCTGTCCCAGGTTCCGCGCCGCCCGGCCACGCTACATGGGTAGGAGGGGAGGGTAAGGACCACTATGGGAGGGGGGGATAACGGACCACTAGGGGAAGGGGGGGGGAATAACGGACCACTAGGGGGGGGAATAACGGACCACTAGGGGAGGGGGGAGGGGGATAACGGACCACTAGGGGGGGATAAGGACCACTGGGGGGGGTAATTACCCCTGGGGGGGTAAGGACCACTAGGGGAGGGAGGGGGTGGATAGGGACCACTGGGGTGAGTAAGGACCACTGGGGGGGTAAGGACCACTGGGGGGGTAAGGACCATGAGGGGGCGGTAAGGACCACTAGCGGAGGGGAGGGAGGATAAGGACCACTAGGGGAGGGAGGGAGAGGGGGGGATAAGGACCACTAGGGGAGGGAGGGGGTGGATAAGGACCACTGGGGGTGGGTAAGGACCAAGGGGGTAAGAACCACTGGGGGGGGGTAAGGACCACTAGGGGAGGGGAGAGTAAGAACCACTAGAGGAGGGGGAGGAAGGACCACTAGGGGAGGGGAGGGAGGGTAAGGACTACTAGGGGATGGGAGGAGGTAGGAAGGACCACTAGGGGAGGGGAGGGTAAGGACCACTAGGGGAGGGGTGAGTCAGGACCACTGGGGGAGGGGGGTGAAGGAACACAGGGGAAACGGGGGTGGGAAGGTAAGGACCACTGAGGGAGGAGGAGGGGAGGTCCACTAGGTGTTTGGGAGAGGGAGGACCACTAAGGGGGGGAAGGACCACCAAAGGGGGGTAAGGTGGGAGGACTCCTAAGGAGAGGGAAGGAGGGTAAGGACCACTAAGGGGGGAAGATTACCACTAAGGGGGTGGTGGGAGTAGGGGAAGGTCTACTAAGGGGTTTGGGAGAGGGAGGACCACTAAGGGGTTTGGGAGAGGGAGGACCACTAAGGGGGGGAGAGGGGAGTGAGAAGACCACCAAGGGGGACTGCAGAGGGACAGGGGCAAAGGGAGAGCACTAAGTGACACACACACACACACACAGAAACATACAATGCATTCCTACTCACACACAATACATTACGTTCTCTTACATAATTAATGCACCTCTTACAGACACACACTGCATTCAATTACATACACAGAAACAAACCTTGCACACCTTACACACACACACACACACACGCACAGAAACATACAATGCATTCCTTACACGCAAGCACACACTACATCCCATATAAACACACTACATCCCTTGCAAAAATTGCACACATAAAAAATCCCCAACTCATGGATGGGCGGGGGGCGGGGCCTGACAGCCAACATGGCCGGACGTGTCTCCTGAGAGCTCCTGCATCAGCGAGTGAACAACAGCGAATCCTGCAAAACCTACCCATGTTAGCGGTACACAAAGCCCCACAAACGGAGCAGGACTGCATGGGGAGCATACTGATACCCGTCATGTACCACGGCAAACAAAGGGCACACGGACCGGCCACGTGGCCTACCTACGAGCGGAGACTGAGGCCTGGGGGAGACGGCCGACCCCCTGGCGCGATTCCCGACAAACGAGCGCTGACTACAGCCCTGCTACCCCCCCCTCCGGACCGGTGGGGGATATCCCGGTCCCCGCTGGGGACGGTTACCCCCACAAAGCGTTTCAACCAAGCAAATATGATTGCACCCCACAGAGTTACCGAAAGCGAAAACAAAATGGCGGCAATGGCGCGCCCGACGCCACGAGGCACCCTCATTCAGCCACCCAAGCACACCCAGGAGTTTTTTGCCTGACTATGCCACAGCCTACGGACAAAGCTCCACAACAAGGGACAGTCCCTCTACCTAGCCATGAAGGCAGCAGCGGCATGGATTCGGCCATCTACACGGCGGCGCCTGAGCAGCAACGCAACACGGGCCTCCAGGCTGACCTCCAGCCAGAGATGGAGCCGGGAGACAAAGTGGCGGAAAGCGGAGAAAAAAACATCAAATCCTGTTACACAGTCTCGCACGCACCAAACCGGGACCACCGAGCCCACTCACCACTCAGCAGCGACGGAAAGCATCCACCAGCGACAGGCGTCCCCACAGATGGTGGTCCGAGCACTCCAGACTCAAGCCAGCGACAGACATTGGCGGAAAGCCTCCACGAAAGGAAGGGAGGACAGCGCCCTACAACGGCAGTTATCCCACCGTTGTCCTCAGGGCGACCGCCAAGCCCCCATCGCAGACCGACCGGAGCGGGTCGCGAAGAGACTAAACACAGGAATCGGCTGAGTGCTGATAAGGGGCCATCAAGCTGCATCTGCCTGAACATGGGACTTAAAGAGAGCTTAGCGGCTGCTAGCTCCATATTACGGGACATTTGTAAGCCAGCCAGATGAAGCACTTAAAGCGGCACTGTCATGCCGAATCCCGTTTTTTTTTTAACCCCCCTCCCGCCTCCACTACATCCAATCGACCCCCTAGTCACCCCCAAATGCCCCTAAGCCCCCCACATTACCTCTTTTTAATTCTTTATCTTCTGCCCCGATCTTTATTCAGGGCGCCGCCATCTTTGTGTGGGTAGGTGAAGTCCCTGTGGGACACGTCATCTACCCACACTACACAGACTGTGAGATTCCCGCACATGCCCAGTGTAACACCTGGACATGCGAACGGGAATTTCACCTATTCATTCATTCATCAGACAGACGAATGAAGGAATAGAAAAAATCAGACGAACAAACTAACACTGTGTATCAGTGTTAGTTTGTTCGTTCAGTTTATTACAAGGAGGGAGCTACCGGCGTGCAGCTCCCTCCTTGTAATATGTAACTATAGAAGCGGCAGGGAGCAGTGCTCCTCGCCACTTCCTAAGCCCCCCATGTCCCCCCCTCACTCTATGGGGGTCAATATGACCCCCATAATAGCACAAGGGAGATTAAAATCTCCCCAATACCCCTACTCGCTATACCGCGAGTAGGGGCATGTCCACTAAACAGTGAGCAGCCTGTGTCTGCTCACTGTAAAAAAAAAAAAAAAATGGTAATAAGGGGGGGACCTACTGTCCCCCCCCCGGCCCCCACCCCTGCGCGGTGGGTGGGGGCCCTAATAAAACAATAAGGGGGGGGACCTATTGTCCTCCCCCCCGGCCCCCACCCCTGCGCGGTGGGTGGGGGCCCTAATAAAACAATAAGGGGGGGGGACCTATTGTCCTCCCCCCCGGCCCCCACCCCTGCGCGGTGGGTGGGGGCCCTAATAAAACAATAAGGGGGGGGGAACCTACTGTCCTCCCCCCCTGGCCCCCACCCCTGAGCGGTGGGTGGGGGCCCTAATAAAACAATAAGGGGGGGGGACCTACTGTCCTCCCCCCCTGGCCCCCACCCCTGCGCGGTGGGTGGGGGCCCTAATAAAACAATAAGGGGGGGGACCTATTGTCCTCCCCCCCGGCCCCCACCCCTGCGCGGTGGGTGGGGGCCCTAATAAAACAATAAGGGGGGGGACCTACTGTCCTCCCCCCCTGGCCCCCACCCCTGCGCGGTGGGTGGGGGCCCTAATAAAAACAATAAGGGGGGGGGACCTACTGTCCTCCCCCCGGCCCCCACCCCTGAGCGGTGGGTGGGGGCCCTAATAAAACAATAAGGGGGGGGACCTATTGTCCTCCCCCCCGGCCCCCACCCCTGCGCGGTGGGTGGGGGCCCTAATAAAACAATAAGGGGGGGGGACCTATGGTCCTCCCCCCCGGCCCCCACCCCTGCGCGGTGGGTGGGGGCCCTAATAAAACAATAAGGGGGGGGGACCTACTGTCCTCCCCCCCTGGCCCCCACCCCTGAGCGGTGGGTGGGGGCCCTAATAAAAACAATAAGGGGGGGGGACCTACTGTCCTCCCCCCGGCCCCCACCCCTGAGCGGTGGGTGGGGGCCCTAATAAAATAATAAGGGGGGGGACCTACTGTCCTCCCCCCTAGCCCCCACCCCTGCGCGGTGGGTGGGGGCCCTAAATGACCCCCCCCCCATCAAGGTGACTAGGGGTCCCAAGCCCCTAGTCACCCCCCACCCAACACATTCTATCCCCTACCTACCCCCCTCACCCTAAAAATAGTGAGGGGGGAATAAAATAACTAACCTGTAAAAAAAAAAAAAATAAACTTACCATTTGACGTCTTCTTTTTTCTAAATTCTTCTTACTTCAGCCCCCCAAAAGGCCAAATAAAAATCCATAAACCCGTCGCACTTTAAAAAAAAAAAAAAAAAAAAACGAGCGCAAACAAAAATTAATCCATCTTCACCCATGGAGGGCACGCCGCGTACTGAGCTCCGCAGGGCGGGTCAAGGCTTATAAAGCCTTGCCCCGCCCTGCAATTAGGCTTAGAACACAATGATTGGTTGGTTTAAGCCAATCAGAGTGCTCTGTGTCATTTTACACAGCGTGGGAAAATTCAAAAGAACTTTCCCACGCTGTGTAAAATGACAGATCACTGTGATTGGATGGTTTTCAAGCCATCCAATCACAGTGCTCTGTGTCATTTTACAAGCGTGGGAAAATTCCAAAGAACTTTCCCACGCTTGTAAAATGACACAGAGCAGTGTGATTGGATGGATTTCAAGCCATCCAATCACAGTGCTCTGTGTCATTTTACACAGCGTGGGAAAGTTCAATTTTCCCACGCTGTGTAAAATGACACAGAGCACTGTGATTGGATGGCTTGAAATCCATCCAATCACACTGCTCTGTGTCATTTTACAAGTGTGGGAAAGTTCTTTGGAATTTTCCCTCGCTTGTAAAATGACACAGAGCACTGTGATTGGATGGCTTGAAAACCATCCAATCACAGTGATCTGTCATTTTACACAGCGTGGGAAAGTTCTTTTGAATTTTCCCACGCTGTGTAAAATGACACAGAGCACTCTGATTGGCTTAAACCAACCAATCATTGTGTTCTAAGCCTAATTGCAGGGCGGGGCAAGGCTTTATAAGCCTTGACCCGCCCTGCGGAGCTCAGTACGCGGCGTGCCCTCCATGGGTGAAGATGGATTAATTTTTGTTTGCGCTCGTTTTTTTTTTTTTTTTTTTTTTTTAAAGTGCGACGGGTTTATGGATTTTTATTTGGCCTTTTGGGGGGCTGAAGTAAGAAGAATTTAGAAAAAAGAAGACGTCAAATGGCAAGTTTAATTTTTTTTTTTTTACAGGTTAGTTATTTTATTCCCCCCTCACTATTTTTAGGGTGAGGGGGGTAGGTAGGGGATAGAATGTTTTGGGTGGGGGGTGACTAGGGGCTTGGGACCCCTAGTCACCTTGATGGGGGGGGGTTCATTTAGGGCCCCCACCCACCGCGCAGGGGTGGGGGCTAGGGGGGAGGACAGTAGGTCCCCCCCCTTATTGTTTTATTAGGGCCCCCACCCACCGCTCAGGGGTGGGGGCCGGGGGGGAGGACAGTAGGTCCCCTCCCCCTTATTGTTTTTATTAGGGCCCCCACCCACCGCGCAGGGGTGGGGGCCAGGGGGGGAGGACAATAGGTCCCCCCCCTTATTGTTTTATTAGGGCCCCCACCCACCGCTCAGGGGTGGGGGCCGGGGGGAGGACAGTAGGTCCCCCCCCCTTATTGTTTTTATTAGGGCCCCCACCCACCGCGCAGGGGTGGGGGCCAGGGGGGGAAGGACAATAGGTCCCCCCCTTATTGTTTTATTAGGGCCCCCACCCACCGCTCAGGGGTGGGGGCCGGGGGGGAGGACAGTAGGTCCCCCCCTTATTGTTTTATTAGGGCCCCCACCCACCGCGCATGGGTGGGGGCCAGGGGGGAGGACAATAGGTCCCCCCCCTTATTGTTTTATTAGGGCCCCCACCCACCGCTCAGGGGTGGGGGCCGGGGGGGAGGACAGTAGGTCCCCCCCCCTTATTGTTTTATTAGGGCCCCCACCCACCGCGCAGGGGTGGGGGCCGGGGGGGAGGACAGTAGGTCCCCCCCTTATTGTTTTATTAGGGCACCCACCCACCGCGCAGGGGTGGGGGCCAGGGGGGGAGGACAGTAGGTCCCCCCCCTTATTGTTTTATTAGGGCCCCCACCCACCGCGCAGGGGTGGGGGCCAGGAGGGAAGACAATAGCCTCCCCCCCCCCAATCTTTAACCCCCGCGCAGGGGAGGAGGGGTGTTTATTAGTTTTTTTTTTGTTTTTTACAGTGAGCAGCCACAGGCTGCTCACTGCTTACTAGACATGCCCCTACTCGCGGTATAGCGAGTAGGGGCATATTATTTACTAATACTAAGTAATCTTTACTTAGTATTAGTAAAGTTGGCTGAAAGACCAATTCAGGTATTTCAGCCTTTTAGTTGATAGCTCCCTGATACCGTGGGAATTAGGGAGTTATCTACTAAGCGGCTGCAAGATGCAGCCGCGGCAATGAATAGGATCGGAGTTTCATTGATTAGAATGAAATTCCGATACAAACAAAGTACCGAATTGCATCCTAACACCAATGGAGAAACAGTGCTCATTCTGTTAGGATGCAATTCGGCAGTTTTGCCGGCGTTCTGTCTAAGTGACAGGACTTTCGGCAATACTGACAGGAAGCATTGTGGGAACAGGGAGGAAAGCTAGGGATCATGGGAAAATTGCTCTGACCAGCGGAAATGAAGCACACTTTGCTCCTCCGCTGGTCAGAGCTGGTCAAGCGGAGGAATCCCATAAGACAAAGAGTCCCTACTTTGTCTTATGGTTTTAAAGAAAACTAAAGAAGACAGGAAGAAAAGAAGAACAGATCCTGAGAGAGGGGGAGAAGAGGAAGAGATTGAGGAAAGGTAAGTTCGGCATGACAGTGCCGCTTTAAAATAGTCATAACCATATGTATAATCCGTAATCCATAGACTACCTATGCTTAGACTAGCCTAGCTCTCAGCGAATGTTATACTCTTATGTTCCTCTTTATTTTTAATTGTATTTTTCTTAAATTTCCTTACGTTAGTGCACTCATACTAAATAAGCTACTTAAAAGCAAGGCTCCACGAGCTATGTTTAATCTTTTAGTCAAGCAGACCTAACACAAGACTCACTATCCCCAGACTAGCTGTGATACAAGCGAGATTTAACCTATTGGTGCCCTTGCTGTCCGCAACTTATACTCTGTAACATATATGTGTATTTCAAGTTTTGCAATGTCATTCTACGTTGCTGATTGTTATAATACAGCTAGGCACTTACAACGCAACTAATAGAACGTTTTACTAGATATCAAGCAAACTACAAGAGTATTATAAGCATATTTTAAGCAACATCAAGCATAATACGCGTTGAAACGCGATCTTTTACTTTATTTGCTGTTTCGTATATGGCATTTCATACTGTTAATATAACTAATACGACCTTAATTTTTACTCATTAGCTATGTGCCCCAGTTTTGCATAATCTACTGTCACCCTCTAACTATATATCAGGATGGGCACTACTGCTAACAGTAACACGTTTTTGTTAACACTAAAAAAGAAAAAATGAAGCATTCTTTATCAGGAAATGTAACTGTTTAAGCTACCGCTGTATTCACCCTGTAACGTACCAGATATTGCATTCCCCTCTCTCTATTTTGTACCCAATCTGATATGCTTCAATAAAAGAAAGATTGACAAAAAAAAACAAAAAAAACCTCATGGATGGGCCATGTAGGTGGATTTATGGGTGGGCATTGTAGGCGTATGCCCCCTGGGGGCCCAGACCTTGAGCTGTGTAAGGGGCCCTAAAAAATGGAGGTGCTTCCTGTTCGTTAATTGTTGTGAGCACTGTTAAAAACAGTCTCCAGAGAGCCTCTTCTACACCAGACCTGTGGAGCCAGACTGAGACCATCATCAGCCTCTTGTCCTCATCTGGTGGTAAGTAGGCAATCCAATATATTATTAGTGGCACTAATCTCTAATTTACCTCACATTAAATGGATACTATAGTCACCAGAAGCACTACAGCATAATGTAGTGGTTCTGGTGTCTATAGCCTGTGCCTGTAGGCTTTTTAATGTAAACACACTGTCTTTTCAGATAAAATACATTTTGTGAAGACTGGCGTTGGCCCATATGGCAGAGCATATGGGCGGGGCATTGTGATGTCACATGGTGGGCAGGACATATGGGGGGGGCGGCAAAATTTTTTCTGGCTCTCACTCAGGCAGTTAGTAGAGGGTCTTCCTCAGTTAGGTTCTGCAATCTATGTAGGACCTACATTCAGTGTCTCCATGGTAACATCTCTAGTACCTATGACTCAGCTACTAAAGGGACTTCCTGGGTTAGGTTCTGCAATCTATAAAGGACCTACATTCAGCATCTCCACGCTCTGCATGGACACTGAATGCTCTCCATAGAGATGCATTGATTCATGCATCTCTATGAGTCCAGGATCAGGCATTTCTTTGCTCATCATGAGATATGATCTATGAAGACTTCTGCAGAATCCTCCATAAACATCAGTGTTTTACTCTCACATATGTGCGAGAGTACAGCACTGACGTGGACTCCTCACAGATGAAGTGCCAGGGGCTGAAGAAAGAACATGGTGGCACCCATGGGGGACAGCTTCAGGTAAGTAATACTTACTTCTGCTGCACCCCCAAGCCATCACACCACCAAGTGGCAATGTCCTCAACAAAATATGCCTACGAAGGTGACTGAGCCACTTTAGAATAACCTATGATTTACATTTATGTGCTATATGTTTGTGCCTCAAAATATTGAAAGGTTGTTTGTAGACCCGTTGAGTTTATATTAGCACCATATGCAAGTGATGTTCTTTATACGTCAATCAGTCCTGTGTATTAACCAAGTACTCGTAATTTTAAGAATTTAACCCCTTAAGGACCAAACTTCTGGAATAAAAGGGAATCATGACATGTCACACATGTCATGTGTCCTTAAGGGGTTAAAGTTAATTCTTTGTTTTTTCCGTAAAGTGTGGGATGGTTTAATATTACTCCAGGTTACAGCATGGCTGCCAAATAAAGATCATCATGATAGGTCAGGGATGGTTGGGAGGAAGTGAGCGATGTATGCCCATTCACCATCTCTCCATGACATTCCCTGCACGTACGTTACAGTTCAAGACACAACCTAAATGTCACAGTAATGTGCTAACCTTGACAATATGCTTTACAAATAAAAATTATGTTTACCTACTACACAAGCAAAGGTAATTTTCAAAATGGATTTAGATAAAAATCTAAGTATAGTAAGTTCCAAGATGTTCAACTAGTATCACAGGCTGACATAATTAACATGTGTTTTCACTGATCATTTTATAAAGAAATAAGTATCCTTTTTGCTCTATGGAACCAAATGTTCATCCTAAGTGCGCCCATAGGCAGAAAATCTAGTCCTCATACATCCCATGAGATGGAGAAAATGTGAAATGGAAATCTATTACAAAAACAAACGATATATTAGCCAGGAGAGTGGACCATTACCAGCAAAGATGCAGATTTTCCTTCAAAGTATCAGAGCTGCAGATCTGCCTAATGCCTTGTTTGCCGATATATCCCAGAAAACAAACCAGAAAAATGCTGGGGATAACCCAGTTACTGAATGAGTTAGAACAGGAGGAGGCATGCGTGTTTACTGAGAACCACTGCACACATGAGCAGAATCAGGAAAGGTGAGGAGATAAAATTAGCACCCTTCTCTATATTATAAACTTGGCACCCATCTGTATATTATAAACTGCCTCTCCCACCCAGAATTGCTTTCTTTCCGAGGCATCATCTGTGCCAACCATTCTGCGACAGTTAAGAATCTCCTAATAGTCTGCACAACCATATTTTGTCATTTTCTTATAAGTAGAAAGGCCGAGTTTTTGTAGTGTTGCCTATGGCCCAGCTACTGCAAAATCAATCAATGACAGTACAGGTTTATGGTAGACGGTCACCTAATCTCCACTGGTCTTACAGTAAAGTCACCTGCATTGTTGGTGGCCTTCTGTAGTCCCACACTCCGGGCCCTACAACCAGGGAAATTGAGAATGAAATCTTGCAAATTCCCAAGAATATCCAGTGGAGAAGGAGGGGGGGGCATAGAAGAATGTTTGGATCCTGGAAAGCTGCCCCTTTAGCCAGGTTAGGAAATAAACAACAAAACCAACCACGTGTATACATGTGATTGATGGAGAAACGGTTAAACTCATGTTTGTTTCCTGAAATCACGTATGTATTATGTAACCCTGACATTAAGAAGGAACAAATATTGGTTGTTTATCAGATAATGTATCTCTTCATTTAAAAATTGATGTAAAGTCAGAGAAATATACAGCTAAAATTGGTTGTTCATTTATTTATATATTCTACAAATTAAAATGCAAATTTCAGTACATTTGAATAGACTGCCATGCAAACAGAAATATTTTGGGTTCTAAAATCCATGCAAACCACTGTGATAATAGCACTCTATAGCTGCATTTGCAAATAACTTGCTCCCTTGTGTAATTATTTTTATCATTTTGAAGCAAACAACACATTAAAGGAACACTATAGCGTTAAAAAATGCAAATCTATATTTCTAATACTTTAGTGTCCCTGTTCCTATCTAGTTTAGTATCCTGTTCACCATGAAGTGATACAATTAATAAAATAAAGATTTTATTTGCCATTTTCCAGTGCAGAGGCTCCCTCAGTACAGCAAGCCACTCCTCCTCCTGGAACGTCATTCTGAAGGCATGGCCTCCACCGGGCGATGGTCCAGTCCAAGAACCTGAGGTGCATGCGCAGCGAGCGCTGCACGTGTATCCAATGCTTCTCATAGGAAAGCATTGAATTCAATGCTTCCCTATAAACTGCCACGTCACGTTCTGCGTAAGCGCCTTTAGTGCAGTGGTCAGTGCAGCGGTGACTTTAGTGATCCTTTAATAATTACAGCTATTTTTTTTTTATCTTTTAACAGGTTAGGTGATTTCACTTACATAATTAACTTCAATGTCTTTTTATGCTATATTTTTACATTAATTATGTTATTAATAGATTCCTCTGTGCTCATTAAAATATCTGTCTTTTTCTTTCTTCCTTGTCCCTGTTATGGCACCTACTCCTTTTTATCCCTTAAAAGGTTACTCCAAACAACAGGACCACTTTATTGATTCAATCTTCATGTGCAGCGTTTCACTATGCACTATTATGCAATTGCTATACTGAGAAAATGCACTTTGTTTTGTAACTAAACATGAGCAAACGTAAATTCTGTGCATAGTTGACATCTGTCATCAGGATACACAGCACGCTGGCAACAGACAGCCAATGGTGGCATGGGCCCCCTCTGTGCCGCCAATGACCTTCTCTCAACCCATCCTCCCTGAAATCCTTCCCCCTCCAGGGATATGAGAACTGGATGAGAACTGGGCTGCTAGGAGAACTGGGCTGCTAGGAGGACTGGGCTGCTAGGAGGACTGGGGTGCTAGGAGCACTGGGCTGCTAGGAGGACTGGGCTGCTAAGAGAACTGGGCTGCTAGGAGGACTGGGCTGCTAGGAGGACTGGGCTGCTAGGAGGACTGGGGTGCTAGGAGCACTGGGCTGCTAGGAGCACTGGGCTGCTAGGAGAACTGGGCTGCTAGGAGGACTGGGCTGCTAGGAGAACTGGGCTGCTAGGAGGACTGGGCTGCTAAGAGAACTGGGCTGCTAGGAGGACTGGGCTGCTAGGAGAACTGGGCTGCTAGGAGAACTTGGCCTTGGCAATGCATCACAGACAGGAGGAGGAGCGGGGGGGGGGGGGGAGAGTAGGGTGGTGCATGCCAGGAAGGGTTACTCCACACAAAAACAGTGTTACTAAAACACTGGTTTCGGTTGGAATAATCCTTTAACCTTTCCCCCTTTGAGGATATTTCTAGCTCATCTGTCAATCAGTCTACCCATCTTATCTCCGGATGCTCCATGTCCATGAGTCCTTCTTGTCCATAATCACATCATTGATTATGTGATTATTTCTTGTCTCCTGTTTCATGTATGTATTTCTCTTTTCCATGAGTGCAACTTATGTGTCCATCCATGGTGCTCATCGTGTTGCTCAAGTTTGGTTGTATTCATTGCCATCACTGACTCTTTTCTTTTTTTTCTGGAGATTAATCATCGTGTTCTGTTCTAAAAAGTGGTGCAAAAATAGAAAAAGGGAGGATTACCAGTAGAACTTGTCTACTGTTTCCATAGGTTTCAATTACCATTGCCCCATTTCTAGTAATTGTCCTATTTATAGTCAAATCCCCCCTCTAATAATATAGTAAAGCGCTACAGAATCTGTTGGCGCTATATAAATCGCAATAATAATAATCATAACAGTACTTTAGACCACTGTTTAGAAGAGGACACTTTGATAAATCTCCCCCAAACATGGAAAAAAGAGACAGAGGGTGAAATTTTCCAAAGTGTTTTTTTCTGAAATATTTATATTTATTACATTGTTCTAAAAATATTCAAAAAAAATGTTGGAACATTACAAATATTTGTAAATCCTGCCATGTATTCCCAGAAAAATGAATATCAGAAAAGACTGATAAATTGAGCATTGCAGAAACAAAAGTGGAAAAGTGATTTCGAAAAAATGTTTGACTCGAAAAAAGATGGAAAAATGCACAGTGTCACTGAAACAATGGCATACATTCACCATTGATGTTTATGGTGCCAAAAGGCATACATACAAAACTCACAAACGTATGACCTACTAAAGTGAGTGTAATTATTCTGAGACAGAATAAGGATACGTTGCTTCAAAAATGGCAAAGATGCACAGATGCCCACACAGGATTTATGAAAAGGCTTTCAAACACATTTGTACAAGTAAATTCTTAGTTCATGGATGATAAAACAGCCCCAAGCTATCTTGGCCCACTAACAAACTGTTGATTTGGACTAAATAAGAACGAAGATTACTCATGTGAGCACCAGAGTGGGATTGGCATAGAGCAGGTTCTCAAAAGGGCTTAGAGGTGCAGCTGATCTGAATTGCAGGATTTGTTAAATGGGTTATGCCGTGTTGAAAATGCCTTTATCAGTGTCTTCCTTATGAACTTTCGTACACAGTGACTTTGTCACAGAAGGGGTTAACTCGAATGAATTAGACATATTGCATATTATCTCACACAAGATATAATGTTTATTTTTCTCCTAGGTATTGCATGGATATATACAGCTACCCAGGATTTCAGTTTAATATCAATACAATTAGCCACGATTGCCTTGGTAATTTTTAGCTTAGCAATATCACTTTTAAGGGGATTCAGCAGAAATTGCAATAACATACACAGACAAATTGGAAGAGAATAAAAAAATAAGAATGGGGTCTGCTAAACTGGCAATTATTTCAATCTATTCCACTGCATTATAACTAAAATTTAAATATCTAATTGATTCTCAAGAATAATGATATTTTACCTAAATAACTACTTTGTAAAAACAATTTGCTGAGTCTCTTTCAAATCAACCTTTTAGCAGATGCACTCCTGTTGTGTTAAATATCTTGTATGAAAGGAGCAGAACAAAAAAAAGCCAATGCACAATGAGCTAAAATGATACATCGACCAAGGGAGTAGGTACCGAGTAACTAAGGGTGCGGATATTGTAACTAAATTACGGCAAGTTCTAATGCAATATCAGTCAGACATATACGTCCAGAATCAATCTATCAGTCTGTCTGTCTCTATACCTATCTATCTAGATATATAGAGAGAAATTGAAATCTATACATATATTTATATTGTATTACAGGAGACACATGTGGGAATGCAGTCCTCTGTTGTCCAGGCAGAGACAAGACACCGTTAAATTGTTGCAAAAACACAAAATTTTCACCTTTTATTTAGCTAATTCCAGATTACAAGTGTAGACCACCAAGACGTACCTACATAGTAATCTCCTACACATATTGCACAAATTCGTCTTATATATGGCTAAAGAAAAAAAAAAAATTGTTGCACTTGCACCAACATAAAATGACTATTTCTCAGGGTGATTGACGTGGACAGTTGACTTTTACTTCAATCATCTTGAGAGAGACAGTTGTTTTTTGTCAAAACCGGTCAGTGCAACCCCCATGTAACAGTGGTTTTTGTACATGATTCCTTGTGGTTTTAACTCATTTTTTTGTACTGCTCAAGTATAATATAACATACATTTGTACAATTAAGCTCTTTGGTACATATATTATAATAAGATACATATTTTGAATATATTCCATGTATTTTACACAGAGCACTATAAGTTTAAGCCACAGAGGGTCCTCATACTTGATTATTTCTCTATGTGGCAAACAGTAGAGTTAGACAATTCTCTAAAGTCTAACCAATAAATGGATGTTAGCCAGTAGTGATGTCGCGAACATAACATTTTCGGTTCGCGAACGGCGAACGCGAACTTCCGCAAATGTTCGCGAACGGGCGAACCGCCATAGACTTCAATGGGCAGGCAAATTTTAAAACCCACAGGGACTCTTTCTGGCCACAATAGTGATGGAAAAGTTGTTTCAAGGGGACTAACACCTGGACTGTGGCATGCCGGAGGGGGATCCATGTCAAAACTCCCATGAAAAATTACATAGTTGATGCAGAGTCTGGTTTTAATCCATAAAGGGCATAAATCACCTAACATTCCTAAATTGTTTGGAATAACGTGCTTTAAAACATCAGGTATGATGTTGTATCGATCAGGTAGTGTAAGGGTTACGCACGCTTCACAGTGACAGACCAAACTCTCCGTTTAACGCACCAGTCCATTTGCACAACCGCAAACTCCCCATTTGCACAAGATACCAAGCTAGCCATGTCCCGTTCCTTGTCCTCACTGATGTCATTGAAGGTCTCTCTTCCTCCACCAAGGAAGCGGGAGATGGAAAAAGATGCTTGGTCGTTCCTCCTACTTCAAATTTGGGGCACTGCTCGTGCAATCTAATGTGCCACCAGATAGGAGTGGTGTGTTAAGTAGTACTATTCCTATCAGTTTAGTCCCTGTTACGTCCCTTATCAGGGGACGTGTATATAAGGCATCGATTTTAGGAAGCGGGAGATGGAAAAAGATGCTTGGTCGGTCCTCCTACTTCAAATTTGGGGCACTGCGCGTGCAAGCTATTGTGACACCAGATATGAGTGGTGGCACTGGGCAAGTGGGCACAGTATACACTGTGAGCCTGACACACACGCTGGCAGACAACTAACTGCTATTCAATCTATTACAGTCAAAATTTTATTTTTTTTACAAAATGTACACTACTGTTACACCAGATATGAGTTGCACTGGTGTGACACTGTGCCCTGGCAGGCCCTGAAACGCACACTCGTGAAGGAAACTGACTGCTATTATATTACAGTCCAAAAAGTTTTTTTTTTTTTTAAATGCAAGCTATTGTGACACCAGATATGAGTGAGTGGTGGCACTGGGCAGGCCCTGAAACGCACACTAGTGAAGGAAACTGACTGCTCTTATATTACAGTCAAAAAAGTTTAGTTTTTTTTTAAATGCAAGCTATTGGGACACCAGTGAGTGAGTGGTGGCACTGGGCAAGTGGGCACAGTATACGCTGTGAGCCTGAGACACACGCTGGCAGACAACTAACAGCTATTACATTACACACACAAAAAAAATAAGCAGACTGATGTTCTAGCCCTAAAAAGTCCTTCAGGACTGTAGTGGACACTGGATACACTAGCCTAGCTATCAATTTCCCTATCAAATCAGCAGCAGCTACACTGTCCCTACTCTCACTAAGAATGCAGCTTCACAATGAATGTAAAATGGATGCTGTCCAGGAGGTGGGAGGGTCTGGGAGGGAGGGTCTGCTGATTGGCTGCAATGTGTCTGCTGACTGTGAGGTACAGGCAGGGTCAAAGTTTACTCAATGATGACGAATAGGGGGCAGACCGAACAGCGCATGTGTTCGCCATCTGTGGCGAACAAGCGATGTTCGCCGGGAACTATTCGCCAGCGAACAGTTTGGGACACCACTATTAGCCAGGAATCGTGGAGAACTGGCCAAGAAATTTGAAGCCAATATCGCCAAACTCTAGAAGTCATCGAGTTGGCTATTTTGGTTAATGAAAGGTACTATCCCCTTGCTACTTTGTATTTTAGTACTTGTTTGCTTTTAATCGTTGTCTCTATGCAATTGTTGATCGTTTTTTCTTGTTTCCCTTGTATTTGTTTTTCTATCTCAATAAAAATCTAATTTTAAAAATGGTACCAAAGGTACCATCCCCCAGTTAATTATCCACAATTAATGGGTAATTTTAAATGGTGCCAACTCTTTAGTGAATTTGCTGAAAAACTCGTTGTTGTGAATTAAGAACTAGCAAATGTTAGGTCAAAATAGCAAAGCTAATTAATTTTCTAAGATTTTACTATTTTAGTCTAAATTTCCAAAACTGAAAATGAAATTTTCAAGTGAGCACATGAGTCTGAGCACATGGTCATGAGTTATGGTAGTCAACTGGCTATTTTTGGTATTGTTAGATTATTACTATTAGATTCTGTTAAATGCTGCATTTTGCAAAATGTGTGATATGTATCATGTTCGGTTGAATATGTTTATAGGCTGTGAACTCAACACTCAACACATAGTGCTAAACCACAAGTTAGTAAGACAAAATACCTAGAACAAGCAAATGATATTTGGTCAACATGAATATTCAGATTTAAAAAACAATGCAAACATATGCCAAGATGTTTTTTTA
This sequence comes from Pelobates fuscus, assembly GCF_036172605.1. Lineage (NCBI taxonomy): Eukaryota > Metazoa > Chordata > Amphibia > Anura > Pelobatidae > Pelobates > Pelobates fuscus. Next base: position 312,528,943 of record NC_086320.1, on the reverse strand, counting down.
ATACAATAACCACAGATATACCTTGCATTAGGGAATTAAAAAATGAGAGGCAAAAAAAACCAAACAACAGAGCTATTTTTTTTTCTAAAAAGAAAACAACATCATAAAAGCAACACTCATTGCAAGCTAATTGTATAAAAAAAACAGTGTTATGCTTGCAGATCAAATGTGTTTTTCAATTGTAAGCCACATTTTCTTAATAAACAAGGCATTAGGCAATAGATCTTGGCATGTTTACAATGCCTGACCACAAGGAGAACGGAAAAAGAAAAGTACTTCAGATATTTTAACCAAGAACGGAAGCAGGGGTGTGGGTATCTGTTATTCCATTAAAGTGATTAAATGGCAAATACAGTGCCCGTCATTTGTAAACACATACCCTGTGAAATTTGTTCAGAATTTAAAAAAAGCAAAACAAAACAAAGGGATGGAACCGAACATTGTTCAATACTAAAAGGGGGGATTTAAGACTTTTAGGGGAGAGAAGTAAAACATATTTAGACATGATCCTTCTCTAAACAACTTATACAATTTAATATAATTTACATCAGTATTTACATTTTTGGGAAGAGTCTAATAAACCTATAGTAAATAATATATTTTGCTATATGTTATACTATGTTACGAACATGGGTTACTGAGGTCATCTTTCAATAAAAGGATGTGTCATCAGGCTAATGTCATGTTCAGTACATACTTTGGAGATTTGGAAAATGTTTAAAAGGTTTCTCCAACCATCATAAAAACTACATCTGCTATAGTGGCTAAAGCACCATTTCCTGGTAATGAGGCAAACCTTTTTTGCAACCGTTTTCCCTCATACCTGGTCCTGCCGGGCGCAGGGTCTCCACTAAAGCAGGATTAAAGACATCTGGCTTCTGCAGAGCTGCATGTCTGGATGCTAATCTTACCACTTATTTGTTGGCTGATAATGTCAGCTGACCGCTCTCAGCCAATGAATTAGATTCTGTGCATTAAAATTTGCACAGAATTTACATTAGCAAGCCCAACTGGCTGATGACCCCTTCTCCCAATGATACAGTTGGAGTTGGAGTTACACCTGCGGCAACAGAGGGGCTAAACTTGGTATTTGCAGCATTTGAAAAAGAAATTCAGCACATACAGACTCCAGGAACCATAACCACTTTATATCACTGAAGTGCTCATGATGTCTTTAAGATCCACTGCACTATAGTGAAGAGCACCCATTGGTTTATGATCCCTGACTATCATGATGAGAAATGTAATTCACAAACATCTACAGCACCAGTTTTAGCTACAACTTGCCTGTATTCTGTAGGGTGCATTCACCAAGCTGGGAATTAGAGGTCATAGACAAGGAACGTTGGAAATGTTATCGCAGATAACCGAGAATTATGGCCACATAAGGAAATATAGTCTACAAAGAAGAAGTATCCATCAAGTTAAGTAATTATACCTTTTTTTCTTTTTTTACAATCTCCCTATCACACCACACTTGATTTTAAAAATGGATCTATTAACAGGGAATCTGTATCACAGCAGACATTCCTTAGTTGCATATGTTCTTTAGGGACCACATTGTGATGAAGGCAAGAAATATCATGGATACTATCTTTCCCTGGAAACATGATTCCCGACACTTCATGGAGGAAGAACCCTCTCTATGCAATAAACACTAAAATGTTAAATGTTAAATAAATTGCTTTGCATGGTGAAACTTTTGAGAAATGGTCTAAAATCTGACAGTTCTCCCCCACAATTCAGGTAAAGTGAATAAAATCCTGTGTTGTAATTATTGTGCAATATTAGAGTTTTGAAAATATTACTTGTTTTTATAAACTATTTTATTAATGGAGACACACAAGGCACAAATGAAATAAGTAATGGTCTTCTCCTGGTACTGTTGGGGGCTATGAGAAAGAACCATTTAGACCACTATGCCAAGTAAATAATCACTCCAAAAACCATAACCAATACAGCCAGCATGTTATGGTGCCAGGAGTACCCTTGCGCTGTCCCACTGTAAGTAGTCGCACCATTTTAGAATGGTTTGATAACTTACGATAAGCACCAGCGGATGCAGCCCCAGCTTCTGGGATTCTCCTTTAGGAGAATCCTATAAGCTACACAGAGCTGAGCAGGGCTAAGGATCTATATCAGTCCTTCTTAGCTCTATGGATAAATATGTTTTCCTCTGAGAAGACCGTATGTGGAGAAAGTGTCCGGGGGGACCCAGATAAGTTGCCAAACCATTCTAAAACCGTTTGACAAATTGCACTGGTACAGCGCCTGAGTACGTCTGGAACCATAATTACTACAGTGGGCTCTAGTGGATTTGGTGTTTAGAGTGGTCCTTTAAGATCAAGAAGACAAGGTTTATTGTATTCTTCCACTGTAACATCATTACATTATATTTCCCATTCATGTCATAACTACCTATACTCAATTTTCAAATTAGATGAGGGCTTGGATCATGTATTTATACCATGATAGAAACTAAAGGCTTAATGGGCATTTCAGGGCTTATGCGGTTGTGACACCTATTTTCTCTTTCAATTAAATCACCCAAAATAAATGTATCTACAATTATTGCGCTGAGAGTATGTACTACCACAATGACATCACATTTGTATGAATCTGATATATTGGCTCTTACGTAAACAACACTTATGTGCTTAAGTCAAATCTGACAGATGAGTCAATATACTTCTCCTTTGACATAATGTAAAGCAGGTTACAACAATAAATGAGATGAAAGCCTTTCCACATTACATTACAAATACACTCTCAGGTAAGTAACCTAATGTCTGACAACGCCAGTGCAAACTCTATATCTATTTCAGATGCAGATGGGCTATGTTATGTCAAATTCTTATTTACTCTACTTTATTTGTGTGATTTAAAGGGACATGTTCAGCTATGGATTTACATGGCAGGTGCCTGTAGGCACAACATTCTTGTAGGAACAAAAGAGGCACCCATTGCCCCCCAACCACAAGATAAAAACGAATAAAATAAGTGTAATTAATTGGACACCACAGGCCTAAAACCATCTCAAACTGTCATATTTGACAATTGCATATATATATATATATATATATATATATATATATATATATATATATATATAAATGTATCTATGTGCATATATCTACTTGTAATGTATTGTGTTTGAAGCTATGAGTACACACTGATCATACACACTATTAAAACCACTGACAGGTGAAGTGAAAAACAATGATTATATCACTACAATGGCACCTGTTAAGTGGTGGGATATATTAACAGTCAGTTCTTGAATTTCATGTGTTGCAAGCAAGAAAAATGGTCAAGAGAAAAGATCTGAGTGTCTTTGATAAGGTCGACTGGGTCAGACATCCATAAAACAGCAAGTCTTGTGGGGTAATCCTGGTATGCAGTGGTTAGTACCTACCAAAAGTGATGCAATAAAAGGGCAATCAGTGAATCAGCTTCAGGGTCATGTGTGCCCAAGGCTCATTAATGCATGTACGGAGTGAAGGCTAACCCATCTGGCCCGATCACACACACAAAACTTAATGCAAGCTATGACAGACAGGTGTCAGAACACAGCATATGTGCCCGTGATGACCCCTGTCCAACGCCAAAAGTGCCTTCAAAGGAGACATGAGTGTTAGAACTGGACCATAGTGCAATGGAAGAAGGTTTGCACTGGTCTGATGAATCATGTTTTCTTTTAGATCCGGTTGGATGACCGGCTGTGTGCGCGTTGTCTACCTTGGGAAGCGATGGCAGCAGGATGCACTACTGGAAGAAGGCAGGCTGCTTTGCTGTTGTTCTGCTGGGAACCTTGGGTCCTGGTATTTATGTCCTATTGAAAATTTCATTTTGTTTGGGAGACATTTAGGTGTTTTAATGTAATTACCATTTAAATAGTTCTTATTTCCTAGCTGGGAAGAAAGTGCTTCACCACTGTCACCATAGAAAATTAAATTGAAGCTAATAAGTACACTGGCGGGTGTTTTGAAAGATTTTATAAAAGAGAAAAGGTTAGGGAAGCGTTCCACATGGACACAAAATCATTGCAAAAAACGATGTTGTAGAACGAATTCTTGACAAGCTCAGTTGCATTTCCTGATCCAATGTAGCCAGTGGTTATTGTATCTTCATCACATGGGGAATATGCTATGTCCAAGTAGCGGTGCTCTCAAATATATTGCACAGAAAATGTACTTTGGCATACTCTAACCAACCGAAACTGTTGCAGTCAACATGTGGTAATGTTGAGTATTTTTACTCTACAGACTCCTATCGTTGTCCCTATTGGCCTCAAAAATACAAATGATTGAAGGCTTGATGGTCTCAAAATCACTGGTCTCATTTTAACCCACTCTTTTACAACTAGTTTTTAATTATCTCACCTGCTGCATATATAAACTCTACGTAATGCACGTGACCTGAGTAGCTAAAAGTTTCCATATATAAACAGACAGAAATGTGTGAATGACGTATCAATTTTTGTTTGTCAGGTGGAGACCAATTTCCTGCAGCAGAGAAGTAACTGAATTGTGTAGGCAGTGTAGATATTAATAAGAACACTCCAAGCACCATTCCAACCCTATATTCACACTTCCCACCCTCCTGGTAAGGGTGCTTGGAATGCCACTTTGATGGAAGGTGGATTGAGAGGGCAGTGGAATAATGAAAATGGTGGAGAGCAATCAAAAATTTGGTTAGGAGAAAAGTGGTAGTTGGTGGAGAAAGGAGGGTGAGAAGTGTGAACATAGGGTTAAGATAACACTTAGAGTTAGATATCTAAGCATGACCTCAATGTTTTTAAATCATGACTTGTAACCTAATAAGAATTCCAAATATATTGTTCTAAACACACACACAATAAAAAAATCAGTTCAACTTGAAAAGGAGGTATGCATTTTATCTAGTTTGGCCTGTAATTATCTGGATTAGTCAGAAAACTCCATAAGTCTTCTGGCTCTCATTTTCCAAGTAACTATTTCTCCCTTCAACAATATCTGCTGTTAGATAGGTTTGATGTTCACTGTCATCTTAAGAATGAGAAAGAAAATACTATATTAGATCGAGTTTGTTATGAGAAGCATACAGCAAAGTTATAGAATGAGAATCAGGTTATTAATATTAGTGTCATATTGTAAATACCTCCAGTGGCAATATGTAGTACTGCAAAAGAAAAAAAGAACCATAACATAATAGTCCAATAATATTTAAAGCGACACTGTAGGCACTATAAACATTTCATCTCATTGTATTGATTGTAATTCCTACCACCCATTGCTGCTCAGGCTAGTGCTTTCTCGTTAGTCCAAGGAGCACAGAGGGGATGGGCTCCTGGGAACTTGCGTTTAACATTAAAACAGTAAATATAATTTGACTATGACTAGAAGGATGACGCCAGGGGATTCCAGGCACTATAACCACTTTAATGCGATGAAGCAGTAATAGTGCTTACAGATTGCCTTTAAAGTGAAGTATCCCACTGAGCATTCCCCCTACTCAACAGTAGGTCCTGAGCATGTCTACTTTAAAATGATGCTATGCGAACTAGAGTTTAATAGAATACATTGGATAACAAGAGTGAAAAAAAATAGGGAGGCTGTAATATTTTTAAAAACAAATAATTAAAAAGCATAACAGAACTTAACATATAAAACCGTGATTACTGATTAGTAATACAGCTTTGTATGATTTAAACTAGTAAACACATTTATACGATTTTGAAATACAAACAAGACAAAATTCCATGCACATCAGTATATATAGTAATGGTAATACGTATCAATGTAGGAATACCTGCTGACAAAATCACAGCTACAACAAGGTCAAAATAAAGCAGTTAGACTTGTCAAATAGCGGTCAGCACTTGTAGGATGCGGATATAGCATACATCCTTCAAACAATGCAGTAATTGCTCGCACTCTTGGTAGAATAATGCATGCTATTATAAAGACAGCATTTTAATGTCAACATTTTTAAAGCGAATCAAGACAAATTCCACTCGAGTTAATCTACTTGCCACTTTGTTGCTCGATATGCTTCAATAGAGAAAAATCAATTAGTATTTCTCGGAGCAATTTCTCTAAGCGAAAGGGCAACCATTGAAACCCCTTTTTATTATTTGAACTCTACATTAGCTTGCAACTCTTCTAGCACAGTATTCATTGCTCCCCACAAGTGTAACAAATACTAGCTAACATTTTTTTAGATCAGTTAAATATTATTTATTTTTATTGCTGGCTATGTTCAGGGTAGAGTGATTCTTTGTATAATACACGGATTTTACTTTCACAGATATTATACGGGCTGCATATCAAAATGTCAAGAAATATACTGGATTATTTTGAATGCGTAACAACCAACGTACATTTCTGTATCTGTTTGGTTTGAAACCCCAAATTTTCTGTGCGTAGTTTAGAATTGGCTTGGTCCCTTCCAATATACCCTGAGGTTATTGGGTGGTATCCTAAGCCTGCCACTTCAAAAGGTTTGGCTTTTCCACTTCTGCTGACTGTTTATCTGAATTGGCAAGATAAGCAATGGGAAATGACTGTGGCTCTTTGATGACTATGGGTTATTCCCCCCAACTTTGATGTGCTCAAGACTCTTATTTTCAGATACTTTATTTACGCAAGCCAAAGAGGCAGCTGGAAAAACAATTTTGGTATAAAATCACTGAAAAGCCTGTAATCTTTTATCATATTGCCACAAAATATCTCAGGCTGTTCACTGAAAGTGCTATTATTGGAAGCAAAGTGCATCTACAAAGTCCTAATGTAAAATGCCGCACGTTTTAGAAAGAAAAAATAAATACTTTGAACAGAAGGACTTCATTAATGAGTGATAAGTGCCCAACGTAGGTTTTCTTATTAAAAGATGAAAACAGACATATGGAAGAGTGTTCTGATATTAACTTTGCTGTGGTTAACCACCAAAAATATCACAGTTGTAATGAATATCGTAGTCTGCAAAATTTAGCTTTTGAAATTATTGTAAATGGTAATGCCACTTAATTGCTGTGTACCTATATACGTTCATATGCCACTCTTTTAGGTCATCAAGCCATACAGGATATTTTGCATGATGTACCGAGAGTTGATGTAAATTCTGATTATTTTTAATGTCATCGTGTTTTGCAAAGGTTTCATTTTTGTATTTGGGCTGTTATGTTGTTTTATCCAAAATTATTCATCTAAGAAAAAAAAACAACTTTGAAAAACCAGTAGGTTTCAGAAGACTTAATGGGTTGAGGGCCTTAAATAGTTAGTAAGTAGGTGTCAGAAGACTTGATGGGTTGAGGGCCTTAGGTTTCTAGTTCGGAAGTAGGTTTCAGAAGACTTAATGGGTTGAGGGCCTTAAATAGTTAGTAAATAGGTGTCAGAAGACTTGATGGGTTGAGGGCCTCAGGTTTATAGTTCGGGAGTAGGTTTCAGAAGACTTGATGGGTTATAGGAATTAAATAGTTAGGGAGTAGGCTTAAAACACTTGATGGGTTGAGGTTCTTAAGTTTATAGTTATGGAGTATTTAGGGTTAAGGGAGGATTTAAGGATACTTAAGATGGTGGGATACATGCCTTCAAGGTGTAGTGGACTGCAACTCTGATCACTTGTATCCAGCATGTAAATGTACTCTTCAATCCCTCATGCTCATATTCCCAAGTTGCCATGAGCCTAAACACCCCTAACCCAAATTCCCTTTAAAGCTGCCCCCACCTAAGTGCTAAAGGATACCAAAGCATTAAACAATTCTCTAACTCTGCATCCTATTTTATGGAGATTTATTTAGTCACCATGGTTTATGACCTATCCGGGCCATTGCCCATGTCTCAGAATCTTTTTATTGCTTACTGGGAATTGTGAGGTTACTTTTCCTATCATGACTACCTGGCACTTTTCATTGCTTTCATAAGCATTTAATGAAAAATAATGTCTATATACAAACATGTAGCGGTGTGCACTCGTACTCAGAGGCTGCTGTGAACCACAGATTCATAATCCGGTGAAGAGTAAGCAAAAATATATATGGTCCAGCACACCTTCTAAGTAAATGCAATACTTCTATTAAAACAATGACATGTCACTGTTTTAATAAAATGATTCCATTGACTTAGAAGGTGTGCTGGACCGCATATATTTTTGTGCTTACTCTTCAGCGAAAACGAATGTCTGTTTGTCTATCAATACATCCATCCATCCATTTGAAGATTTATACAGTTGAAAATGCAATGGAAGTAACGAACTGCAATTAAGTGAAAATCAGTAATACAGTGATATTGTTAGATGTGGTGTTGACATGAGGTGTTGATTTTGAGAAACTGGCTAGTGCATATTATAAAAAACTAGAAAGCTACAATTTCTGGGGAAATTGTGTGAAGTGTTCTTGCCTCCACCAGTAGTCTACAACTGGAGTGGGTGGAGTAACTGTTATTATTTATTTATTGTTGTCACATTAAATTGCAACATTGTTGCCCAAAGTGCTTCACAGTTACATTAAAACATACATTTATAAAAACATTAGCAGGTGTACAAAAGGCCCTGTCTATGACATCACATGCTGCTCCAGCCTGGCACAGGTCAGAGTATTTTGGCGGTTACCATCTTCAAACGGTCGTATTTTAAAAACTAAACTTATAAATCCTACAGCGAAGAGCTTTATATTGTGAGAATCACAAGACCCAGACCTACATTTTGATGCATAGTATGTCTCTGAAATATTAAAAATGAAGGCACAGTCGCAGTTTAGAAATTGCCCTTCAAATTTGAGCTTTCTAGAGTGGAGTTTCAATGAATGTCAATGGACGGCGTGAGTTGCAAACAAATGGTCATATTGTGAAAACTATCAGGACTATGGCTTAGCCGTGGACATGTTTAGTGGCAGCAGGGATAGCTGAACGTTTTGATATAAGATTTGTGTAGGTGGGCTTGAAAATGAGGGAGTGGTGGCAGTTTAGAAATCATGTCCTGATTTCTCAGCTTTTGACAGCTCCCACTCTAGTTTTGAATATTTTGCCATTCATTCCTATGGAACCAATTTCGCCACAAGAACGACGCTATTCCATGAACCATTCAGCGAAACGTTCCACAAAGTAATAGCAATCCAATCGGGAACAATCCGCACATTTCGGTATATTTCTGTCTATGTAGTGTAAAAACTGTGGGAGGAGTTAGGGTGGCAAATTTGGCTATAATAATAATAATATATATGTGAGATAACATTAAGTGGTCTTGCTATGCAAGAACACTTAATCATGACGTACTGCCCATCAGTTTTTCTGTCCTTCTGGATATTTTGCCTAATTTTCAGGCAGCTGGTTCCTTGTATGGCACTATAGATCAGAGGTCAAAGTCTGCTTTCATCTTATGAAAGATGTGCCTCTAACAGTCACAACTTGCGTTTTTAACAAGGATGTATTGTATACTCAGAAAGTATATTAACATAAATGTAATTATTTCATAAAGACATTAGTTTTAAAAACTGTTTAAAATTTATGACCAATACTCTTCTTCAAGTGAACAGTAACAAGACCCTCTGATGCACTCTTTCTTATCTTCTCTCATACTCTAGGGACAGAGGTTGTGGTCAGGTGCATTCATATATTCATATGTGGTGGAGGTGTGATCAGATTTTTTACCATAACCTTCCTGAGATAGGGGGCTCTATTTAGCTTGAGTATACAATGCAAGGGTAAAAGCGATTCATATAATAAGAGATTAGGCCTGGGATGAAGCTATATGTTGGACCTACCAAGATCAACGTCAAATAATGTGTTTGTTATAGACTTAAACTAATAAACAATTGGAAACTAATACCAAACTGCATATTGAAGCACTCTATAACCTGTGACTTTGTATTTTTGGTGGAGTGACCTTGATATGACCTCAATCACAATGGTGGCTGGTACGATTTAACAATAGTGGGGTGCTAGCTTCAACTCCTAGAAATTGACTCTTCTTCTGGATTTTGGGTTATACCCACCTAATTCCACAACCGCATATATGTGTGTATTTTGGCTGACAGCAATTACATTAAAGAGGTCCAACTCCTAGATGCTCTTAACCAATGACATCCCTAGAAGACAGGACACTATCCAGAGCTGTTTTTAGTGTGTCTAAAATCTGAAAGCCTATTATAAAACCAAGGACTGATGTCAGAAATCCTTTTAGAGAAGAGTAAGCAAGTTTGAGGGATCTACAATAACAAAATGGGGCATTTTCTCAAAAATACTCTGACATCTTGCCATGATGAGTTGCTCAGGCTCTCAGCAGCATCTCAATCAATTCAGCATCATCACTAGCAGATTAAAAAACAAAATTTGTGCATAATTCAGAAATAATATTTACTCATAAATATATAATAAGATTAATTTATAATAAAAAAAGGAAAACCACAGCTACTAACTTAGATTTTATAATAAATGTAAGTTGCTCCAAGTAGCCCCTACATATATAGCAGAGTTAATAGAGCAGGTCCAATTTTTGGGCATCACTATTTTTTCTTATTAGCTTAGAGTGAGGAGTAAGTACTACTAGCATCTCATGCTTAGGTAGAATAAGTGTTAACAGAGGATTGTGCAAATGTCCATGATTCCCTTTTCTTCTCACTGTGGAATGAGAGATACTAAGGATGCCCATTCCTCTTCTTCTTCTGAGCTGTGGGATGAGGGCTTACCAAAGGTTAATGGGCTGCATGGTCTCTAGCCCTTTGACCTATATCTATTCAACCCTTCCAGCTACCCAACATCTCATATTAATTTCTGATGATATAAAAAGTTAACTGATAATTCTTCAGGGAATAATTTTGAGTGGCAGAGCAATAAATCTGCAGTCAACAAATATGTCCTGTCACACTTAGTTGCTTTCCAGGTGTTATTCATTAGATATGATCTCTACACGCTATGAGTTTAGATTTATGTAAACATGTGATGGAACTTCTGTATGTATCCTGTAGCATTCTAAAAGACACACAGTACCCATTTAAGGTATCTTATACCATTCTAAAAGACACTCAGTACCCATATAAGGTATCTTATACCATTCTAAAAGACACACAGTACCCATTTAAGGTATCTTATACCATTCTAAAAGACACACAGTACCCATTTAAGGTATCTTATACCATTCTAAAAGACACACAGTACCCATTTAAGGTATCTTATACCATTCTAAAAGATACACAGTTCCCATTTAAACATCTCAATAAAGTCAGTATACTACATGTTCAGTATAAACATATTAATTTCCAATATTTAACAGTATCAAATGATAAGGTTTGAACCTGATTTGATGGCATCCCCTTAAAGAACATGGTAGCCCGTCTGAAACATGGATTAGAGAAACCTATAATTGTCTTTGTCAAGTCTCTTGGCCACCAAGAGAAAATGCATTGATTGGGGGCACCCTCAGAACATTTATTGGTGCTGATGGAGCGGGTAAGTGGGTTAATCTCATAAGGATAGGCCTTAGGTTGTTATAGTATTAAATGCCCAAAGTATGGTACAATAATGCAGTTGGAGACTAATGCAATGTATGATCGTATACTGTAACTAGATCTCCATTATTATTTTTACCAAAACAAGGTTTTTTAACCTTGAAAACACTTTGTGGGCTTTGAAGACAGCTTCGAGGAGAGTTAGCAAGTGGGCTGTTGTATAAGTAGGTCCTACCAGCACCCTTATTATGTATACATGTTCAGAAGACCTTTCTCCTCTTAATGGGATAGTCCAGTACACACTAGTAGTTTTGCTGGTGATTAGGCATTAATGAAACTTTTAATGCATTTTAATAAACTTTTCAGTGCATCTTCCAAGGCTGACTGAACCGCTTCATAAATGAAGCATATGTTTCCATGAATGAAGCTGTTTGCAAAGGCGAATGCACGAGATGCATGGCGCTTCCATGGATTACTATAAGAAAGCTTTTTCAAGTTGCTAATGGCATCACCAAGCAGATGATGCAGACATAAGAAACAAGGGAAGCAATGACAGATGAGGTCCTTGCACCAGAACGTATATAAAGAACATAAGATTGGATTGTCCTGGACCATATTTATCAAAGCAAAATTAAACATTACTATTTTCTGGGAGCCTGGGGTGTTGAATATAGGGTACTATCTCTGACAAAATACTTGAAGTAGAGCAAGATACAATAATTGAATTTCCATGGTTACTGCTCGTAATTGACATAGTATAGTCACTAAATGGTGAGTTCTTCTGTGTCAACAAATCACTCGCTACAATGTGGTCAATAAAAAGTAGTAATAAATATTTTTGTCTGTATCCATCTGCTTATGTTTCAAATAAGAGTTTTGTGTAGCCATAGGAAGATAAACAGTGCAGAAATTTAATTTCGCACTAACTGCATGAAGTCTGCCAATGTGAAAGTTTTGTGACCCTTATTCTTAGTCTGACGTATGTAACGCGCATACCAAATCATGTAGAAGACATTTTCTTTAGGTTTTGACACACGAATAAATGAATAAATCTTTGCAAGGTCAAAATAATGAGATGAAGTTACTGCTCACAAGTTTTTTATTAATGCTAACTAAACCATTAATGCAGCCTTTTAGTGCACAATGCCATATTTGTTGCTTACAAACATTTCTTTCAGGATTCACATCTCAGACAGATGGCGGCCCAAAAATGCTGCTCTGGTGGACTCCCAAACCTACGATTGTGGATTAATCTAATACATTTACTGCGCTGACAATCAGTGTTTTACCTGAATTTCTGCATTGCATTGTGTAAGAGCTGAATTTCCACAGAACAGATTTGAGGTAAACTACCAAAATACACTACAATAATACAAAACCCTAGGGCATTTCCTTGTAAATAGGTCAAATATCTTTTTTTTTGTAAACAGCATTGAAAAATGAAACAGGGAAATGAACGAAAGAAAAAAAATAATCACCTTTTTACAAAGTAACAGCTAAAAATGACATGATAATACATTTACCGGGACAAGACCCTGTGTGTTTATTTATATCACGTATGCCGCTATAATGGCATTTTGACAGACTTAAGAAATGAAGAAAAAAAAAACACTGGTCCTTTACAGTTGCAATAAATAATCCACGTGCATTCTACCATAAAGCTTTGTGTGTTACACTTTGCAACAGATCCAGTGCAAAAAAGCAGAAGGAGAATTCATATGTCAACAATGTACTTCCGAATGTCCAAATTGCCGAAGTGCTGAATTGCAGAGGTCCCAAAGTTCCGAAATTAACGAATTTCCGAAGTGCTGAAGTGCCAAAGTTGCCGAAGTTCCGAAGTGTCAAAGTGCCGAAGTTCCGAAGCACAGTATTGCCTAAGTACTAATATACTTACCCAGTGAAAGAAGAAGAATGTTACATTGTAAATAATTTTAAATAAAAAGTATACAAACATAGCCAGGATTCAGCTGTAAGCATTTGCAACACTTAGAACAATCAAGTAACATACATTCATATAAAATGTAAGTTACTTAGCCTGTCAATGTAATGACCGGAATGAATAAGTAGAAAACTCCCTAATTCCCATGGTATTAGGGAGCTATCTACTAAAAGGCTGAAAGACCTAAATTGGTCTTTCAGCCAAATTTACTAATACTAAGTAAAGATTACTTAGTATTAGTAAATTATGCCCCTATTCGCTATACCCACCGCCTGTGGCTGCTCACTGTAAAAATTAAAAATAAAAAATGAGTTCCCCCCTCCCGAGCCCCTGGCCCCCACCCCTGAGCGGTGGGTGGGGGCCCTAATGTAAAATAATGGGGGGGGGGAACCTATTGTCCTCCCCTTGGGCCCCCGCCCCTGAGCGGTGGGTGGGGGCCCTAACTTATAATAAGGGGAGACCTAATGTCCTCCACCCTGGCCCCCACCCCTGAGCGTTGGGTGGGGGCCCTACAGTAAAATAAGGGGGGGACCTAATGTCCTCCCCCCTGGCCCCCACCCCTGAGCAGTGGGTGGGGGCCCTAAATACTAATAAGGGGGCGACCTAATGTCCTCCGCCCCCACCCCTGACCGGTGGGTGGGGGCCCTAAATACTAATAAGGAGGGGGACCTAATTTCCTCCCCCCGGCCCCCACCCCTGAGCGGTGGGTGGGGGCTCTACAGTAAAATAAGAGGGGGGGACCTAAGGTCCTCCCCCCTGGCCCCCACCCCTGAGCAGCGGGTGGGCGCCCTAAATACTAATAAGGGGGGGGCCTAATGTCCTCCCCTTGGTCCCCACCCCTGAGCGGCGGGTGGGGGCTCTAAATTGAAATAAGAGGTGGGGACCTAGTGTCCTCCCCCCTGGCCCCCACCCCTCAACGGCGGGTGGGGGCCCTAAATTCTAATAAGGGGGGGGACCTAAGGTCCTGGCCCCCGCTCCTGAGGGGGGGGAGGGGACGTTTAACTAAGTACCTGTAAAAAAAAAAGTAAACCTTACCATTCAATGTTTTCTTTCTTCTAAAATCTTCTTTTTTCAGCCCCAAAAAAGGCCAAATAAAAAAACATAATAACCGACGCAATTCTAAAAAAAATAAAAAAAATCCTTCTTCTCCCGGCGAGGGCTCCGCGCAGACTGAGCTCTGCAGGGCAGGGAAAGGCTTTTAAAGCCTTGCCCCGCCCTGCAATTAGGCTCAGAGCACTCTGATTGGTGGGTTTAAGCCATCCAATCAGAGTGCTCTGACAGGTAAATGAAGACTGACAGGTAAGTCTCTATATTTACCTGTCACAGCACTTTGATTGGTTGGTTTGAAATCCACCAATCAGAGTGCTATGTCATTTTACACAGCATGGGAAAGTTCTTTGGAATTTTCCCACGCTGTGTAATTTGACTCATAACTCTCTGATTGGTGGATTAAGTAACCAATCAGAGAGTTATGAGTCAAATTACACAGCGTGGGAAAATTCCAAAGAACTTTCCCACGCTGTGTAAAATGAGGGGTAAGTAGGGGGATAATTTTTATTGGGGGGGAGGGGGTGACTAGGGGTTTGGGGACCCCTAGTCACCTGGGGGGGACATTTTTTTATGGCCCCCACCCGCCGCTCAGGGGTGGGGGCCAGGGGTGAGGACCTTAGGTCCCCCCCCTTATTAGTATTTAGGGCCCCCACCCACTGCTCAGGGGTGGGGGCCCGGGGGAGGACATTAGGTCCCCCTCCTTATTAGTATTTAGGGCCCCCACCCACCTCTGAGGGGTGGGGGCCATGGGGGAGGACACTAGGTCCCCCCCTTATTACAATTTAGGGCCCCCACCCGCCGCTCAGGGGTGGGGGCCACAGGGGAGGACATTAGGTCCCCCCCTTATTAGTATTTAGGGCCCCCACCCGCCGCTCAGGGGTGGGGGCCAGGGGGGAGGACCTTAGGTCCCCCCCTTATTTTACTGTAGGGCCCCCACCCACCGCTCAGGGGTGGGGGCCGGGGGGATGACATTAGGTCCCCCCCTTATTAGTATTTAGGGCCCCCACCCGCTGCTGAGGGGTGGGGGCCAGGGGGGAGGACACTAGGTCCCCCCCTTATTACAATTTAGGGCCCCCACCCGCCGCTCAGGGGTGGGGGCCAGGGGGAGGACATTAGGTCCCTCCCCCTTATTAGTATTTAGGGCCCCCACCCACTGCTCAGGGGTGGGGGCTGGGGGGGGACATTAGGTCCCCCCTTATTTTACTGTAGGGCCCCCACCCACCGCTCAGGGGTGGGGGCCAGGGGGAGGACATTAAGTCCCCCCCTTATTATAATTTAGGGCCCCTACCCACCGCTCAGGGGTGGGGGCCAGGGGGGAGGACATTAGGTCCCCCCCTTATTCTGATCTAGGGCCCACACCCGCCGCTCAGGGGTGGGGGCCAGGGGGGAGGACAATAGGTCCCCCCCCATCATTTTACGTTAGTGCTCCCACCAGCCGCTCAGGGGTGGGGTCCGGGTCCGGGGGGTACTATTTTTTTTTTAAAACAGTGATCTTTACTTAGTATTAGTAAATTTGGCTGAAAGACCAATTTAGGTCTTTCAGCCTTTTGGTAGATAACTCCCTAATACCGTGGGAATTAGGGAGTTATCTACCAAGCGGCTGCAAGAGAAGTCCCGAGGTGCCGAAGTCCCGAAATTCCGAAATGCCGAAGTTCTGAAATTCCGAAGTGTCGAAGTGCCCGAAGTGCCAAAGTTGCAAAATTTCCAAAGTGCCGAAGTTCCGAAGCTGCTGAATTTCCGAAGAGTCGAAGTGCCGAAGTTCCAAAGTGCTGAAGTTCCGAAGTCTTGAAGTGGCGAATTGCCGAAGTCCCGAATAGCGAAAATCCCGAATTTCGGAATGCCAAACCAAAACGAAAATTTTCCCCATGCACATGCCTAGTCAACAATGAAATTTAGCATACTGGGTCAAGGAATTTAAAACCTCATGCCAATAGATTAAATAGCAGGGGGAATAATACACCTAATGAGAACATTCCTAAAATTGAAGCCTTTGGGGAGAATATCTTGCCTAGATGTAGTCATGTAGCACTTCTAACACCCTCTTAGCTCTGTGTGCAATGATGTTAAGCTCCCTCAATGAAGTGGTCTGGATACCATGTCTCTGTCATTTTAAACCTGTAACTGAAAACACCGCCCTTCTGCAGGAGACAATGTTTACATTACTTGGCCAAAATGTCTCTGACAGCCACTAGAGGCACTTCCACCGAAATAGCGAAGTGGCTATTTCAATCAGATAGTCTCATAAAAAACGATTTTGCCATGAATATGCACTAACCAATGCTTTTGTATGGCAAAGCATAGGATTGACCGAGATCATCAAGGCTGATGATCTCAGCCAAGGTGGAGGAGCTTTGGCACAGGCACTGCTGTGCTGTGGGATTACTTACTTTTTAAATCCTCATGGCAGAGTGGGGATAGTGACAGGTAGAGGAAAACTACAGCATCAGGAATACATGTTTGTATGAATTTAATTCTTCTTGAATCTCTCTCCATCAGGGTTAATACTCCCAATGGGATTGTCAACTTACATACCACTCATCTGTCTAAACACTGGAGGGACCATCTCTGTTTGGTATAAGAAGTACACCACCCATATAAAAGGACAAAGAGAACAAAAGCAAAAGGCAATACACCTATTGTGAATGTTGTAGAACATACTTATTTGCAGATGAGCTAATCTCAGAGTGCTTTGCACATTTGATGTGTATATCTAATTTCACAGAGGATGACTTACTGACTGGCATCAAACCTGTCTGTATTATTTCATGTGTATTCCAATCCCGACAATTACCTTTTTTTGAAGCTCTTCTCCTATGTGAGGGGTTAGGGTAATAGGTGTCTCATTGACATATACGGAGAGAGATGATGGAGGACTGTTTGTGGTGAAATAGATAAGGAGTTCAGTTTTATAAAGATTACCAGGATTCATCACTTAAGTCCAAATGACTCTTGTACCAAATGGGTCAATACCATCCGGCTGTATAGAGAACCATTTGGACTGAAAAATCCAGATACTGTTCACAGTATGTCTGGATTTTGCAACTCTGCTCCCAATGGGCCGGAATTTTGTACAATATTTTGCTGAACCAAACACTTCTAGGATGGCTGAAATCCAGAACGAGTACTTCAAATTCAGGTCCAGATGTTTCAAAAATATTTAAAACTATTTGCCCACTGGTGGGGACTATTTGATAAAATAAACAGGGGGAATCTTTAGTGTTTGTGTGTGTGTGTCTGCCAGCTGCCACTACCCACTGGTGGTGGGTGAGTGTCTTTACAATAATATTCAGAGGGGAATATCAAATGTCCTCCCCTGGCCTCCCCCCCATTGGCCATTTTTTGAGGTCCTAGTTATAATACCAGGGGGGTTCCTAGGCCCCCACTTATTGGCAGAGGGTGGGTATTTTAATATTTAGCCTTATAAAGGCTTTCCCACGTTATCTCAGCTATAACAACACAAGGGGAAATTTAGTATTCTATGTAATATCAGTAAGAATGCTCTGATTGGTTGGCTACTAAGAGCGCTCTGACAGCCAGCTTGCATAAGCCAAAAATTGGGGGCTGGTAGGAGGATATTAGATCTTACCTCTGAATATTATAACTAGAGCCTCTTCCAATGAGTGGGGCTGGGGGGGAGGACATTAGGTCCTTCCCCTGATTATTATAATTAGGGTCGTCACTCATTGGATCCACAAACCCTAACTAAAAGCTTGATTTGCTTAGTGCTAAATCTTTTTTTGCTGGCACTTATGGTTTATGGCTTAAATTAATTTTGCTTAGTTCAGCTGATAAAAAGACCCAGAGGGAAAATTTAGGACTATTGTGCTCCGATTCCTTTGGATGGGACCGATCTGTCAGATTTTAGACAATTTGCAGTTATGAAATTAAAGTTGGACTTTTGATTGTGACATATGAGGCCTGAGCTTGCTCCCACAAACAATATGGCCATCACCTCTTCAACATTTATGCCCTTGGTGACCTTACTGGCCAGATTACTCAGGGTTAGTCCATGCTACAGAAGTGATAATGATAAACTGTAACAAAATAAACAATACAAATAATAACTATAATTGTAATGAATCACAAGCCAGGGTTTCTGTATTTGATGAAGAATTCTATGGGACTATATTTAGTAATTTATAGAAATGAATTTTCAGCCCCCAACAAATTAAACAGATTATACAGTATGAATGTGTTTTTGTACAAAATCAGTAAATAATAAAATAGCTGTGAAAAAACTTAATAAAAAATATAGGTCATCCAATAATTAACTAATTGTATGTACAGATTAACGACTTTTTTTTGCCCTTCAAGTTATGAATAATATGTTTCTTTGTATGTAAAGAGGAGAAAAATTGTGCAATCAAAATAGAGGTACAGAGATGGGTTATGATTATATAAGAAAATGGTATCATCGATAAACTACAAGTAAGGAGGAGAGGAAAGAGGAAGGTGGAAACTAATCTGTGAGCTATTATCACTGCCAGTGTATTGGCAATGAAGCAGTGTCCTTTTATTTCAATTTTAATCATTTCTGCATTTTAATACCCGTCTTCTTTTGTAATCCTCCTGGCATTCCTTGAATGCATTCATCCCAGCCAAAACACCAGTGTAAATTGCATGAAAACCACTATACCATTGATGCAGTTCTCCAAAATGAACCAAGTGGTAACAAATGACAAGAAAGGGACATGTCCACCTAGCGTTTATATGGTTCTAAACACTGTATCACTTATCTCATTTAACTCACTTTTTTTTATCAGGTAGATAATGTAGAGAGCTGTAAAAAAACCCATAAAATTAGCCAGTTATAATGCAATAATCAGTGACCATCAGTGCCTGGAAAAATGAGTTTGCTCTCATTGGCACTAAGGAGCATCACATGATTATTTAATTACGGCTCTAATTTTTGTCTTGTGGATGGCAACATATCAACAATTAATAGGGCAAATAGAGGAGACTGCAGTTTTAAAGGCACAGAATCGTGAAAACAGAATGTTTGGTATTAATGAAAGTCGCAGCGCTATGGCATTGTTGTCGACTGAGCAAGTAACCCTTGCTGTGCCAGCTTGGCTATGCCAGCAGTTTGGCACTCTGCTACATTCCCCTTTGACAAACAAGCATTTGAGATGAATAATAAATATGAAATCGCTATTATTCTCGACTCCCTTACCTCCGATAGCTTTATAT
Organism: Pelobates fuscus; assembly: GCF_036172605.1. Taxonomy (NCBI): domain Eukaryota; kingdom Metazoa; phylum Chordata; class Amphibia; order Anura; family Pelobatidae; genus Pelobates; species Pelobates fuscus. Next base: position 312,509,342 of record NC_086320.1, on the reverse strand, counting down.
TCTGAAAGGCAAGGAAAAAGCATTCTGTACGGGGGATTGTGCTGGGCACCATTACATTAACAAACTGGATTGTCTTTATCACAGCCCCACCTTTGTGTTCGAATATAATTGTATGCTGACTCATATTTGAAAATAATTTTGTAATTATAACGTGCAAGGGACACAATATAGTATGTAATCAGCATGGACACACATTAACTCTTGATAGGTCAGAGAAGTAAACAATGCATGTCATACAGGAAGTCCACCTGAATGGATGGTGACCTGATCTAATCTGACTGCACAAGTAAGGATCTTGATTTTTTTTCTTTTATACTTGTATAAATTCCTTTTTTTCAGCATTTTTATGGATATTTTTCCTTGCCATTGAGGTTGATAGGGGGCCATGGATTATGTAACCTAGTTACCATGAATAATATTTTGTGAATGTAGACACTGATGCACTTCTATGTGTCCATAGTCATTTACTGAATCAGGACACTAGGTGGTAAGGTAATATCATATATTTCATGTAATGCACATGTTAGGTAAGTCATGATCTCCTTCACTGGTCCTAGGCAAATCATGATAAGATAAAAAAGAAGGATGAACTGACTTTTGGCAATATAAATATAAGCGCAGGACTTTTCTTTTTGTATTTGTATTCACTTTTTGTATCACACAGCTAGGTTACAATGCTGCCGCCCATCCCATGTGTTCTCTATTAAGGGTTAATAAGTATATAGGGGTGTATATAAAAAATACCCCCTTTTGTCTCATTAGAGATATCTTTGCCAGAAGCTCAAGGAAGCAAGGTGTCTGTCTTGACGTTGGCAGGTGGGCATTCCCTCCAGTGGCCATTGGAGTAACTAAATGACCTCCATTTGTTTAAATATACACAGGGATTAAGGAGAGAGCGCAGGTAACTTTTTTTTCTTTGGTTTTTACTATATGTATTGGAGCTGATGTGTACTGTGGTCGTTGCTGCTGCCCTGGAGTGATGAGAGTGAGCGCAGGACTTTTCTCTTTGTATTAATATAAATATAAATGTTTTTATAAGGTGGGGTACATTTCTCTTTTTCTAAGAAAGGGGTAGGCAACTTTCCACACTCCGAATGTTGTGGACCACATCTCCACCGATGCTTTGCCAGCATTATGGCATCAAGAGAATTATGGAAGATGTAATCCAAAACATCTGAAATGACAAAGGTTGTCAACCCCTGTTCAAGATATGATATTATTGTGCAACTCATCAAATTATCATGTTATGAAATGATGAATCAATTCCTTGACCCTGGTGTCTGCACAGACTCTACCACTGTAGGATTCAATGTGTCAGATAGCTCCTGGGCTCCACAGATATGTTAACGATAACATATTTTTATATATATGGATTTTTTATTTATTTTTTTAAATAAATAAACTGGACTCATGTGCAGTTCTAAGTAAAAATAACAGGCTAAGCAAGTTCAAAGTGAGAAACTCTTACTGTACCTTAGTAAACTCATTTTATCTTACTGGTCAAAGGGTAAAAACAAAGTTTATAATGTATTTGTCTTTGTAAATTTGGACCAAAGATCAGAACAACACATCACAAGAGGTCTCTGAAATCTACATCAATTGAATGCTTTGATGCAGAATTTAAAATATTTCAAAATAAGTTATAATAATTGCATTCTCATATGGTGGATAAGATAGTTTAACAAGTATTTACTTGCATGTAAACATATTTGGCATTCCACTCTGCTTTCAACGCTAAAAAACACAATTTACACACTTTACTATTGAATGCTTATGATTAAGTAGATCAATTATATTTTGGAATAAATTGCAAGGTTATATGGAATTAACAGATTTGATCTTTCACTATACAGTGATTTGATATCCTCCCTGGTCAGAATACCATAATTGGAGTAGGAAAAGTTTTTACAACTACAATTTAAAGGAACACTATAGAGTCAAGAACACAAACGTATTTCTGACCATAAAGTGTTAAAAACACTATCTAGTTCCTCTTCCCCCTCCCTAAATATAGTAAAATCTTACCTTTATTCCAGTCTGCTGGTGCTGGCTCTGCCCCCAGGGCCAGATTAAGAGCCCATTGGGCCTGGTGCTGATAATTATGATGGCCGTAATTACAGAATCTTATCGACAGAAAACACAAAAACAGTCATACCTCCCAAGCATCATGCATCTGGTGGAGGTGGTGCTGGAGGAAAACTCACAAGATGCAGCTATAAGAAAACACATACCCTATGCTAATCTCTCGCATACATTTTTCAGGTAAATCCATACCCCCTAACAGCAGTGTCCGGTGAAGCAAGATGTCAGTGGGCAGGGTAAAAGGGTGGGCCACTGACACAAATCAAGTAAACAGAACCTCCAAAAGGGTCCAACATGCCCCAAAAATGTGAAGGTCAGTCTGGTGCGAATGCATGAAATGGCCAAGAAAAGGGCATACTATGCAGATAGCACTAGGGTTGCCACCTTTCTAGGAAAAAAAAACAGCCAAAAAAAAAAAAAAATTCGGTAAAATCAACCAAAAAAACTACTTACAGTCGATTCTGCTGTATCAACGGATTGCTCCCACTGTCTCGCAGCGTCTCTGTGTCTCGCAGAATCTCAGTGTCCCCATGTCTGCCTGCAGCCTGTCCTACCACTTATTTCACCTACCCCATCCCTCTCTTACCTGATCTGTAGGCTGTCTCTGCAAGCTGGGAGCTGCTGGCTGGACTCTCTGTGCTGTGTAGCTCCTCCCTCTTGAATCAGTAAGTAGAGAGAGGCACTGATATGCTGTAAATTCCTATCCCTGCCTCTCTCCACATATGCCAGTATTGCAATCTAATCTCAGTTTATACTGAGAAAAATGTATTGCCAGTATTCCTGCAATACCGGCACCGGCCAGGCGGCCTCAAATACCATCTGTGCTGGTAAAATAACGGCCAACAACCTGAGCTTGGCATAAATGTGTCTAATGATGTGCTCGCTCCACGCTTTCTAAGAACTGTCCCCTAGCACTGAGTTGTCCACCCCTCTCCTTACCTACTTACTAGCAGGCAGCAACTGCTGTTATACCGTTTTGGACAGAGAAAGGGTGTATGTAGTGAGTGTAGAAGAAAGGCCCCCGTGCTGATTTTAGCCAATCCAATGCCTATGGGAAAGCATTGGATTGGCTAAAAATCGGCCATTTTGATGATGTCACAAAGAGGGCGAAGCCAGTGCCGGCGGAACCGCCTGAAAATAAGGTGAGTTTTAAACTTTTATAGGGGGATAAGGGGGTGGGAAGATATCTATATGGTGGATTTAGCACTATAGGGTCAGGAATACATGTTTGTGTTCCTGACCCTATAGTGATCCTTTAAACTGTAAATCCCAAGATTTTCTGTGCAGTCAACTATTTAACTAAGGCATGCTATTTCTATATTGCAAAAAAAAAAAAGTAATCATTTAGAAGTTACAGAATCTCTCCTGAATTTACTTGCAATTCACCCTTTGATTGATGACCAGGACACTGATTCTGTCTCTACTATTCCCTGTCTGTATTCCTTATATACTGATGCATTTTCTGAGACCAACTGGTTTTAAAGAGACAATTGGTCTCAGGAAAATATTAGCACATACCTGTATTGCTAATTGAATGAATATATATATATATATTGATCATCGATTTCTAAAGCTATTTAGTCAATAAATCACTGTATGCTATGATTTAGCAAAATTCTGGACAAACTCCCCAGAGTTCCAGAATCTTGCAAACAAAGTGCAGGTGTCTTATCACATGACTCGGACTCTCTTTGGGCATTTGGTCAGCGCTCCCGAGTGGGCTGATGTCTTCTATTTTTTGAGTACCTGCACTCTCGCATGTATGAAATGCATGTCACTTGCATAAAAAAAATATATTTTTTTTAGAGTATTGACAGAAGCTCCACCTGTAAGCAGATGTTCTGTGCAGGAAATCTCCTGATTAATTTACTCCTGGCAAAGGTTGACCGGAGCTTCCCAGTCTAAAGTATGCATAGATGTTGATCTTCTGCATTTATCGGTGATTTATTGCTGTACAGTTGGTACAGCCCATTGTCAGTTCTCCTTTCCCAGGTGATCCTGTTCATTGTCATCAACCCTGATGAGCCTTCCATTTCCCAGGCCTAGGTATTCTAAATATATGTCTATATATAGCAACACCTGATCTCTTCCAAATTGGTCTATGGACTTGGAATCCCAATAAACTGTCTCTAAAACAAAAACCTATGCCTGACGTTCTCTCACAAATGTGCTACACAAGAGTGATTATTTGCTGAGCTCTGTATGTGCATCAACATTTTCTGGAGAAAAAGTCCCCAAAAATATCCAGATTTGACTTAAATTTGCAATTGGGTACTTCAAACATCTGCTAGAAATTGATATTAGCACCATATGTGCCCACCAAACGTCTGGATTACATTCAACATAATATTCTGTGACATACATGCTGTGAACCACATGTACAGTTTAAAAATCTAGAAAATCAGAACCATCTTTACATAGGGATAGATTTGGGAAATGTTGCTGAATAATCTGCACTTTTTCTGAGATTTTTTTTCGCATGTGAACTATCAGTTCTGATGGTATTTTGCACTTTATGCAACCTTTTCAGATATATATTTTTTCAGAACTTTTTTTTTACTTAAAAAAAATAATATATTCTAGATTTCTCTAGCAATACTTCTAATTTGACATAGAGAATGAGGCAGAATAATCCCAGAATATTCACACAGTTTTTGGAGTTAGAGAATAGGGTCTTGAAAGCAAGTCACTAGGTTGCGGCTAACTGGTATCATTATAACTGGATAGCTGAATTCTGACTGGTTTCTAACCATGTCACTACAGTTTAATAGCTTCTGCTAAAACAGCACTGTGTCCCCACCTCTTCCCCCCCCCCCCTTGGAAAATTTGTATTTCATAACAACAGAATCTTTATGAAATACTAATTTTGACTATATTGGAATTTCACTGAAATACCAACCCATTCAAGAAATATACAGAGGCAAAAAGGGGCTACTTTGTCTTTGTATATCTCCTCCATCAACGACTGTAGGGCATTGGCTGTGTCTATGGAGGACCACGCTGTCTCATAGTATAGACCTCAATGTGTAATCTTGCATTGAAGAAGAGAAGAAGAGTAGGTCGAGAAAGATGGGGGCACCTGCAAGGGACAGATTCAGGTAAATAACTCTTACCCTACCAAACCCCCCCAGGCGATGTCACTGTCGGGGGGGCTTTGCGAATTTGGCAAAATCCGTAGATGGTGACAATGCCGTGCTAACATTAGCCTCCGACCTGGTACAAACACCTATTTTCCTAAACATCCTATAGAAAAAAAAGCAATGCATAAATACAGACAAAAGTGAAAATCCACATTAACACCCACAGTAACAAAGAATATATGTAAACAAACATATTCTTCCGGAAAAGGTATATTCTCCAGGACTCTTACATATCCTCAAACAGCTGCAAGAGTATTCAGGGGGTGAAATGCTGGATAGGTTAAAACTGGACAGGGTGGGTGGAAAGAAGATTAAAATTGGCAGACTGGCTGACAGCGAACTTGAAAATAAGGCATAATGAGATAAAATGGGGTGAAATGAGACAAGAAAAAGGAACCAGGAACAAATATTAAAACAAGATCTTAGAATAAATTGTAGAATCTGGTTGTAGATCCGAAACAATGTTCATTTAAGCATTAATAAATAAATATATCTTAAATCTTATGATGGTTAAATATAAACAAATACCTCTTCCTTCTGGTGTGATGATTATAATTTGCATTTTAAAGGATTAATATTAAATTAATGTTGTTTGTTTCTTAAGCCTCCCTTCTGTTTCTCTGCTGCAAAGCAATATATACAGACTATCATATTTTTGATTAGCAATATTCCTTATCTCCCTCTCATTACAATAGATTGCAAAACACACAAAAGCTGCAACAGCTTACACTCCTCATGAATTGCCCATAGATGTTTTCTCTAAAGACCTGGTTAGGCCAAATAAACAAGTAAGATGACAATTCTGAGGTTATCACACCTTATCATTACAGGTATTTACTTAAAGGGGCACTGCGTGCATCATAACAACTTTATCTACACAAAGTTGTTTTGGTGCCAGGAGGCACCCATGTGCACTCTTAACTTTAAGGGTTAAACAAATCTCAAACTGTTTAACCCCAAAGTGTGCCTCCTCAGGTACCCCAGTGGCATCTGGCTTCTGGAAACTCACCTTTTTTTAAAGGAAGCTTTATGAATGATTGGCTGAGAGCGTCAGCTGCCCGGATGCCACTGAGGATTGGCGCTGGAGGCTCAATTTGGGGTTTAACTGTTCGAGAATGGTTTGACCCCTAAAGGTAAGTGAGTGTCCAGGGGCATCCTGGTTCCATAACAACTTCATTTGGATGAAGTTGTTATGGTGCCTAAACTGTCCCTCTAAATGAGAGCTATAATAAAAAAACGGTCTGGGCACCATAACTACTTAATCTCAGTGAAGTCTGGAGTTCCCAGGCTCCATCCTAGCTTCAAGTGTAAAACTGTTTTTGACCCTAAAGATGTGTCACCAGGTGCTGGTCTATTGCCTCTCCTCCTGTGTTCGGGCCAATGTGGAAGCTTTAGCTGGATCTGCGAAGAGGCAGCTGTGATAGAATGAGACCATCACCCTGATACGCTCAGTTTATTACTGGATACCCAGCACTAGTAAAGCTTAAAAATGCGCATACATTTACTTGCAATGAGTGACCACTAAGATACCAATCACAACTGCCCCTTCGCTGTTCGAGTTAATGTACAGGATGGTAAAATGGCAGTTGGGAACTCCAGAAACCATAACTACTTCACTGAGTTCAAGTAGTTTTGGTTCCCTGAGTTTTCCTTGCCATATATTTGTCAGGATCGGGACAGGGATCCAACACGCAGAGTACAAACAGTAGCCAGATACGTATACCGGACCTTAGAATGGCCGGACTAACGTAAGTAGTACAGTAGAGAATAGTCAAAGACAAGCCGAGGTCGAGGGTAACAGAAGACAGGAGAATAGAGCAAACAAGCCGGGTCAAAACCAAAAGGGATAACTAGAAAACAAGAGCACTGAGTGACTAGAACAAGCTAGAACCACGACAGGGCAATGAGCTAATGAAAGAAGCACTGTTAAATGCCCTGTTCAGATAAGTAGACACACCTCCGTCGAGTCCTGATTGGTCCTGAACCAATTGAGTGACAGGTTGTTCCGGGTTGACGTCCTGACGTAGAAATCCGGGCGTCATGCTATAAAAGGGAGTCACTCCCTCGCGGCCGGCTTTGCATGACCGGATGGACCGCGAGAAAGAGGAAAATCAGGCCGTCCGGATGGATGAACGACTAAGTCTCTACCTCTCTCGGAGGTAGAGGCCTCAGGTACCCTGACAGTACCCCCCCTCTCAGATATGCCCACCGGGCGGAAGTAACCAGGACGAGAAGGGAAGCGAGAGTGAAATGCCCTGCGGAGACGGGGAGCATGAACATCCTCCTGAGGTACCCAACTCTCCTCAGGACCATATCCTCTCCAATCGACCAGATATTGTACTTTCCCCCGGGAGATTCGAGAATCGACGATGGAATTGACCTCATACTCCTCCTGACCCTCCACCTGAACAGAGCGAGGAGGGGCGATCGTGGAGGAGAATCTGTTACAAACTAGTGGTTTCAGCAACGAAACATGGAACGAGTTAGGGATGCGTAAGGTAGTAGGCAAAGCTAGACGATATGCAACTGGGTTAATTTGAGCCAACACTCTGTAAGGTCCAATATACCGAGGAGCGAACTTCATGGAAGGCACTTTTAACCGAATGTTTCTAGTACTTAGCCATACTCTATCGCCTGGAACAAACACCGGTGCTGCCCTTCTACGTTTGTCAGCGTGTTTCTTCACCAGCATAGAATTGTGCAGAAGAATTTGTCGAGTCTGGTCCCACAACTTCCTCAAATTGGCAACATGGACATCAACCGACGGTACCCCTTGGGAAGAAGACTCCGAAAGGAAGAATGGAAGGATGAAAGCCATAATTCATGAAGAAGGGGCTAGAATGCGTAGAATCACAAACGAGATTGTTGTGTGCAAACTCCGCCCAAGGAATCAAACCGACCCAATCGTCCTGGTGTTCAGAAACGAAACAACGTAGATATTGTTCAACCCTTTGGTTGGTGCGTTCAGCAGCTCCATTGGACTGAGGATGGTAGGCAGAAGAAAAATTCAATTTGATGCCTAGTTGAGAGCAGAAGGATTTCCAAAAACGGGAAACAAATTGGGAACCTCTGTCCGATACAATTTGGGAAGGTATCCCATGTAAACGGAAGATCTCCCCAGCGAATATCTCTGCTAATTCGGGCGAAGATGGGAGTTTAGGTAAGGGAATGAAGTGAGCCATCTTAGTAAATCTGTCCACCACAGTGAGGATAACAGTCTGCTTTTTAGAGATAGGCAAATCAACAATGAAGTCCATAGCCAAACAGGACCATGGCTTTTCAGGAACCTCTAGAGGGTGCAGAAATCCGCATGGGAGCGAATGAGGTAGTTTAGTCTTGGTACAAACCTCACACGCCCCGATGAATTCTTTAATATCTTTACGTAAATCAGGCCACCAGAAGTCTTTAGAGATCAAAGCATACGTCTTGCGAATGCCAGGATGGCCAGCCACCTTGCTGTTATGGAAACAGCGTAACACTTCTAGTTGGAGAGTGGTGGGAACGAAGTGTCGATCCCCAGGAGTCTGTTTGGGCGCAAGATGCTGTAATTTCATGATCTCAGTAAGCAACGGAGAGTGAATCCTGAGATTCGTGTTAGCGATGATGTTACCCTTAGGAACTATCGAGGAAAGGACTGGCTCAGTTATAGTAAACGGTTTATATTGACGAGACAAAGCATCGGCTTTAGAGTTCTTAGAACCAGGTCTGTAAGTAAGTACATAATTAAAGTGAGTAAGGAACAAGGACCAACGAGCTTGTCTGGCGGACAGGCGCTTAGCCTCCCCAATATAAGACAAGTTCTTATGATCCGTTAAAATAGTAACAGGGTGTAATGTCCCTTCTAGTAAATGTCTCCACTCCTTTAAAGCCTTAATGACCGCTAACAGTTCCCTATCACCGATGTCATATCTGCTTTCAGGCCCAGATAATTTCTTAGAGAAGAACCCACAAGGGTGTAACGGTTTATCCACCCCTAACCTTTGAGACAGAACAGCACCAACTCCCGTCTCAGAGGCATCGACCTCGAGTAAGAACGGCAGAGTCGTATCAGGGTGGACTAGAATGGGAGCAGAGGCAAAAAGTTCTTTGAGAGTCTTGAACGCAACAAGAGCCTCCGTAGACCAAGTCTTAGTATCAGCCCCTTGTTTGGTCATATTGGTAATAGGCGAGATGATAGAAGAGTATCCCTTAATGAAGCGCCTATAATAGTTGGAAAAACCAATAAACCGCTGAATAGCCTTGAGTCCTTTAGGCAACGGCCAATCTAAAATAGACTGGAGTTTGTCAGGGTCCATTTTAAAGCCTTCCCCAGAAATCACGTAACCAAGAAAGTCTATCTGCGACTGGTCAAAGCTGCATTTCTCCAATTTACAGTATAGACCATGTTGCAGAAGTTTGTGTAGTACCTTTCTGACTTGTCTATGGTGAGTCTCAATCTCCCTAGAGTGTATCAGTATGTCGTCCAGGTAGACAATAACACAATCATGTTGAAACTCCCTAAGTACCTCATTAATCAAATCCTGAAATACTGCAGGAGCATTGCAAAGTCCAAATGGCATAACTGTGTATTCATAATGGCCATACCGAGTATTGAACGCCGTCATCCACTCGTGTCCATGCTGGATCCTCACCAAATTATATGCCCCTCTGAGATCTAATTTGGTGAAGATTTTGGAGCCCTTAAGACGATCAAACAACTCGGTAATCAATGGGATAGGATAGGCATTTCTGATAGTTATTTTATTCAAACCTCGGTAATCAATACAAGGCCTCAGCGTGCCATCCTTCTTTTTAACGAAGAAAAACCCAGCCCCGGCAGGAGAAGAAGACCTCCTAATGAATCCTTTCTCTAAATTCTCACGGATATATTCCTCTAGAACAGAGTTCTCCTGAACAGATAAAGGATATACATTACCCCTCGGAGGCATAGTACCAGGTAGAAGCTTAATTTTACAGTCAAATGGCCTGTGTGGAGGTAATGAATCGGCATTCTTCTTGTCGAATACTGCCTTTAAGTCTTGGTACAGGGGCGGTATCTGTCTCTCAGTGGACTGAGTAGAACTACCTGGTGTATTAATATTCGCCAATGGAGAAACCCTGCGTAAACACTTCTCCTGGCAGCTCAGACCCCACGAGAGTATCTCCCCTAATTCCCAATCGATAATAGGGTTATGTCTCTTCAACCATGGATACCCCAGAACTATGGGAACAGAAGGGGACGAAATGAGCATGAGAGATAAATTCTCCACGTGTAGGATACCAACATTTAAGTTAATGGGTATGGTCTCACGAAAGATAACGGGGTCCAGTAATGGTCTACCATCTATGGCCTCAACGGCCAAGAGTGTCTCCCTTAACTGGGATGGGATATTGTGTCTAGTAGCAAAGGCTTGGTCGATAAAATTCTCAGCAGCTCCGGAATCTATCAAGGCCATAGTCTTTACCACTTCTTTCTCCCAGGTTAAGGAAACTGGTAGCAGAAGCCTGTGATCTTTGTAATTAGGAGTAGAGGACAAAATAGAAACACCCAAGGCCTGTCCTCTAGAGAAACTTAGGTGCGAGCGTTTCCCGGGCGGTTAGGACAGTTCGAGAGTAAATGACCTCTGGCTCCACAGTACATACATAACCCCTCCTTTCTCCTGTACTGTCTCTCCTCCTCAGAGAGGCGGGTATAGCCCACCTGCATAGGTTCAGGGAGCAATGAGACCGTGGAGTCAAGACTTGGAAATGCGGGAGCTAACCTAAAGGAAGGTCTCCGGTTCCTCTCTCGAGTGTTCTGTCTCTCTCTTAAACGTTCATCTATACGAGAAATGAACGAAATTAAATCCTCTAAATTCTCAGGAAGTTCTCTAGTAGCCACCTCGTCAAGGATTACATCTGATAGCCCATTCAAAAATACGTCCATATACGCCTGCTCATTCCACTTGACCTCTGACGCCAGAGACCTGAACTCTAGTGCATAATCCACAAGTGTTTGGTTCTCCTGTCTCAGGCGTAACAGTAATCTGGCTGCATTAACCTTTCTACCTGGAGGGTCAAAAGTTCTTCTAAAAGCAGCTACAAATGCGTTATAGTTATATACTAACGGGTTATCGTTCTCCCACAGTGGATTGGCCCATCTCAGAGCCTTCTCAATGAGTAAGGTGATAATAAATCCCACCTTTGCCCTATCCGTAGGATAGGAGTGAGGTTGCAATTCAAAGTGGATACTAATTTGGTTTAAAAAACCACGACACTTCTCAGGAGCACCACCATAACGTACTGGTGGGGTAATGCGAGAAGAAGCACCTACAGTGGCTACTTCTAGGCCTGAACCTACAGGAGAGATAGGAGTAGCACGTAAGTCTTCTGGTGGATTATTGGCACGAGATAATAACGCCTGTAGTGCTAGCGCCATCTGATCCATTCTGTGATCCATGGACTCAAACCTAGGATCAGGAGAACCAAGCTGACTGTTTGTACTTGCAGGATCCATTGGCCCTGTCGTAATGTCAGGATCGGGACAGGGATCCAACACGCAGAGTACAAACAGTAGCCAGATACGTATACCGGACCTTAGAATGGCCGGACTAACGTAAGTAGTACAGTAGAGAATAGTCAAAGACAAGCCGAGGTCGAGGGTAACAGAAGACAGGAGAATAGAGCAAACAAGCCGGGTCAAAACCAAAAGGGATAACTAGAAAACAAGAGCACTGAGTGACTAGAACAAGCTAGAACCACAACAGGGCAATGAGCTAATGAAAGAAGCACTGTTAAATGCCCTGTTCAGATAAGTAGACACACCTCCGTCGAGTCCTGATTGGTCCTGAACCAATTGAGTGACAGGTTGTTCCGGGTTGACGTCCTGACGTCGAAATCCGGGCGTCATGCTATAAAAGGGAGTCACTCCCTCGCGGCCGGCTTTGCATGACCGGATGGACCGCGAGAAAGAGGAAAATCAGGCCGTCCGGATGGATGAACGACTAAGTCTCTACCTCTCTCGGAGGTAGAGGCCTCAGGTACCCTGACAGTACCCCCCCTCTCAGATACGCCCACCGGGCGGAAGTAACCAGGACGAGAAGGGAAGCGAGAGTGAAATGCCCTGCGGAGACGGGGAGCATGAACATCCTCCTGAGGTACCCAACTCTCCTCAGGACCATATCCTCTCCAATCGACCAGATATTGTACTTTCCCCCGGGAGATTCGAGAATCGACGATGGAATTGACCTCATACTCCTCCTGACCCTCCACCTGAACAGAGCGAGGAGGGGCGATCGTGGAGGAGAATCTGTTACAAACTAGTGGTTTCAGCAACGAAACATGGAACGAGTTAGGGATGCGTAAGGTAGTAGGCAAAGCTAGACGATACGCAACTGGGTTAATTTGAGCCAACACCCTGTAAGGTCCAATATACCGAGGAGCGAACTTCATGGAAGGCACTTTTAACCGAATGTTTCTAGTACTTAGCCATACTCTATCGCCTGGAACAAACACCGGTGCTGCCCTTCTACGTTTGTCAGCGTGTTTCTTCACCAGCATAGAATTGTGCAGAAGAATTTGTCGAGTCTGGTCCCACAACTTCCTCAAATTGGCAACATGGACATCAACCGACGGTACCCCTTGGGAAGAAGACTCCGAAGGAAGAATGGAAGGATGAAAGCCATAATTCATGAAGAAGGGGCTAGAATGCGTAGAATCACAAACGAGATTGTTGTGTGCAAACTCCGCCCAAGGAATCAAACCGACCCAATCGTCCTGGTGTTCAGAAACGAAACAACGTAGATATTGTTCAACCCTTTGGTTGGTGCGTTCAGCAGCTCCATTGGACTGAGGATGGTAGGCAGAAGAAAAATTCAATTTGATGCCTAGTTGAGAGCAGAAGGATTTCCAAAAACGGGAAACAAATTGGGAACCTCTGTCCGATACAATTTGGGAAGGTATCCCATGTAAACGGAAGATCTCCCCAGCGAATATCTCTGCTAATTCGGGCGAAGATGGGAGTTTAGGTAAGGGAATGAAGTGAGCCATCTTAGTAAATCTGTCCACCACAGTGAGGATAACAGTCTGCTTTTTAGAGATAGGCAAATCAACAATGAAGTCCATAGCCAAACAGGACCATGGCTTTTCAGGAACCTCTAGAGGGTGCAGAAATCCGCATGGGAGCGAATGAGGTAGTTTAGTCTTGGTACAAACCTCACACGCCCCGATGAATTCTTTAATATCTTTACGTAAATCAGGCCACCAGAAGTCTTTAGAGATCAAAGCATACGTCTTGCGAATGCCAGGATGGCCAGCCACCTTGCTGTTATGGAAACAGCGTAACACTTCTAGTTGGAGAGTGGCGGGAACGAAGTGTCGATCCCCAGGAGTCTGTTTGGGCGCAAGATGCTGTAATTTCATGATCTCAGTAAGCAACGGAGAGTGAATCCTGAGATTCGTGTTAGCGATGATGTTACCCTTAGGAACTATCGAGGAAAGGACTGGCTCAGTTATAGTAAACGGTTTATATTGACGAGACAAAGCATCGGCTTTAGAGTTCTTAGAACCAGGTCTGTAAGTAAGTACATAATTAAAGTGAGTAAGGAACAAGGACCAACGAGCTTGTCTGGCGGACAGGCGCTTAGCCTCCCCAATATAAGACAAGTTCTTATGATCCGTTAAAATAGTAACAGGGTGTAATGTCCCTTCTAGTAAATGTCTCCACTCCTTTAAAGCCTTAATGACCGCTAACAGTTCCCTATCACCGATGTCATATCTGCTTTCAGGCCCAGATAATTTCTTAGAGAAGAACCCACAAGGGTGTAACGGTTTATCCACCCCTAACCTTTGAGACAGAACAGCACCAACTCCCGTCTCAGAGGCATCGACCTCGAGTAAGAACGGCAGAGTCGTATCAGGGTGGACTAGAATGGGAGCAGAGGCAAAAAGTTCTTTGAGAGTCTTGAACGCAACAAGAGCCTCCGTAGACCAAGTCTTAGTATCAGCCCCTTGTTTGGTCATATTGGTAATAGGCGAGATGATAGAAGAGTATCCCTTAATGAAGCGCCTATAATAGTTGGAAAAACCAATAAACCGCTGAATAGCCTTGAGTCCTTTAGGCAACGGCCAATCTAAAATAGACTGGAGTTTGTCAGGGTCCATTTTAAAGCCTTCCCCAGAAATCACGTAACCAAGAAAGTCTATCTGCGACTGGTCAAAGCTGCATTTCTCCAATTTACAGTATAGACCATGTTGCAGAAGTTTGTGTAGTACCTTTCTGACTTGTCTATGGTGAGTCTCAATCTCCCTAGAGTGTATCAGTATGTCGTCCAGGTAGACAATAACACAATCATGTTGAAACTCCCTAAGTACCTCATTAATCAAATCCTGAAATACTGCAGGAGCATTGCAAAGTCCAAATGGCATAACTGTGTATTCATAATGGCCATACCGAGTATTGAACGCCGTCATCCACTCGTGTCCATGCTGGATCCTCACCAAATTATATGCCCCTCTGAGATCTAATTTGGTGAAGATTTTGGAGCCCTTAAGACGATCAAACAACTCGGTAATCAATGGGATAGGATAGGCATTTCTGATAGTTATTTTATTCAAACCTCGGTAATCAATACAAGGCCTCAGCGTGCCATCCTTCTTTTTAACGAAGAAAAACCCAGCCCCGGCAGGAGAAGAAGACCTCCTAATGAATCCTTTCTCTAAATTCTCACGGATATATTCCTCTAGAACAGAGTTCTCCTGAACAGATAAAGGATATACATTACCCCTCGGAGGCATAGTACCAGGTAGAAGCTTAATTTTACAGTCAAATGGCCTGTGTGGAGGTAATGAATCGGCATTCTTCTTGTCGAATACTGCCTTTAAGTCTTGGTACAGGGGCGGTATCTGTCTCTCAGTGGACTGAGTAGAACTACCTGGTGTATTAATATTCGCCAATGGAGAAACCCTGCGTAAACACTTCTCCTGGCAGCTCAGACCCCACGAGAGTATCTCCCCTAATTCCCAATCGATAATAGGGTTATGTCTCTTCAACCATGGATACCCCAGAACTATGGGAACAGAAGGGGACAAAATGAGCATGAGAGATAAATTCTCCACGTGTAGGATACCAACATTTAAATTAATGGGTATGGTCTCACGAAAGATAACGGGGTCCAGTAATGGTCTACCATCTATGGCCTCAACGGCCAAGAGTGTCTCCCTTAACTGGGATGGGATATTGTGTCTAGTAGCAAAGGCTTGGTCGATAAAATTCTCAGCAGCTCCGGAATCTATCAAGGCCATAGTCTTTACCACTTCTTTCTCCCAGGTTAAGGAAACTGGTAGCAGAAGCCTGTGATCTTTGTAATTAGGAGTAGAGGACAAAATAGAAACACCCAAGGCCTGTCCTCTAGAGAAACTTAGGTGCGAGCGTTTCCCGGGCGGTTAGGACAGTTCGAGAGTAAATGACCTCTGGCTCCACAGTACATACATAACCCCTCCTTTCTCCTGTACTGTCTCTCCTCCTCAGAGAGGCGGGTATAGCCCACCTGCATAGGTTCAGGGAGCAATGAGACCGTGGAGTCAAGACTTGGAAATGCGGGAGCTAACCTAAAGGAAGGTCTCCGGTTCCTCTCTCGAGTGTTCTGTCTCTCTCTTAAACGTTCATCTATACGAGAAATGAACGAAATTAAATCCTCTAAATTCTCAGGAAGTTCTCTAGTAGCCACCTCGTCAAGGATTACATCTGATAGCCCATTCAAAAATACGTCCATATACGCCTGCTCATTCCACTTGACCTCTGACGCCAGAGACCTGAACTCTAGTGCATAATCCACAAGTGTTTGGTTCTCCTGTCTCAGGCGTAACAGTAATCTGGCTGCATTAACCTTTCTACCTGGAGGGTCAAAAGTTCTTCTAAAAGCAGCTACAAATGCGTTATAGTTATATACTAACGGGTTATCGTTCTCCCACAGTGGATTGGCCCATCTCAGAGCCTTCTCAATGAGTAAGGTGATAATAAATCCCACCTTTGCCCTATCCGTAGGATAGGAGTGAGGTTGCAATTCAAAGTGGATACTAATTTGGTTTAAAAAACCACGACACTTCTCAGGAGCACCACCATAACGTACTGGTGGGGTAATGCGAGAAGAAGCACCTACAGTGGCTACTTCTAGGCCTGAACCTACAGGAGAGATAGGAGTAGCACGTAAGTCTTCTGGTGGATTATTGGCACGAGATAATAACGCCTGTAGTGCTAGCGCCATCTGATCCATTCTGTGATCCATGGACTCAAACCTAGGATCAGGAGAACCAAGCTGACTGTTTGTACTTGCAGGATCCATTGGCCCTGTCGTAATGTCAGGATCGGGACAGGGATCCAACACGCAGAGTACAAACAGTAGCCAGATACGTATACCGGACCTTAGAATGGCCGGACTAACGTAAGTAGTACAGTAGAGAATAGTCAAAGACAAGCCGAGGTCGAGGGTAACAGAAGACAGGAGAATAGAGCAAACAAGCCGGGTCAAAACCAAAAGGGATAACTAGAAAACAAGAGCACTGAGTGACTAGAACAAGCTAGAACCACAACAGGGCAATGAGCTAATGAAAGAAGCACTGTTAAATGCCCTGTTCAGATAAGTAGACACACCTCCGTCGAGTCCTGATTGGTCCTGAACCAATTGAGTGACAGGTCGTTCCGGGTTGACGTCCTGACGTCGACCTCCGGGCGTCATGCTATAAAAGGGAGTCACTCCCTCGCGGCCGGCTTTGCATGACCGGATGGACCGCGAGGAAGAGGGAAATCAGGCCGTCCGGATGGATGAACGACTAAGTCTCTACCTCTCTCGGAGGTAGAGGCCTCAGGTACCCTGACAATATTGCAATACAGGCCTCAAAATTTCATGTCCAATGAGCTTGGTCTAAAAGTAAAGCCTTGTATAATGTGATTGCTGGTAAAACAAGGTAGCAGCCATCCTGCCCCCCAACATGTGAGTGGACATTGGGAGTTCCAATATACTTTTCACAGCGGCCCATGAAATTCACATTTAGCATTTACTACTATGAAAATCATGTAAAAATAAATAACTTTTTTTTTTTAATAACTTTTTAGCTGTACATTTTAAAGCAGTTTTTTTTTTTTTAGTGATATAAACGTCAATCATAGTAAAGTAGCCATGTGGTTAATAATGTTCTGCATTCAAGCAGCACTGAAGATCCTCACTGGCAGTTGGGTGTCCTTGGCATGCTTACCAGGTAAAAATTTCCACTCGACAGGGTTACATTTGTACTCGCCAATAGCGAGTGTATATAGATAATTGTAACTGAACCGCTGGCACCCCGACCGGGTATCTTCCGCTGATGGATGCTCCTAGTGCTTTCTGAGGTCTCCAAGCACTCCACCTGACATCATAACCACTGCAGACCCCACGAACCGCCACAGCTTGGTTGGGGTCTTGCCGTCTCCACCCACTCTGGGCCCAAGACCAGGGTCCAGCTTCCAGTGGGTCGACCTCTCCAAATTCCAGAGAGCATCAACAGGAACAAGCTCTTAGCAGAGCTTAGGGATTATACCCTGGGGAGTAGAGTGATTATAGCAATCCCGAGAGTGTAGTTCTCCAATCCCCCAAACATGAGCCAAAACTTCATGAAGGTACAAGATGATCTGACTCCAATGAGCGTTTATTACTCCTTATATACAAGTTTTCAGGCCAGAGGCACACCCCCTGGACCTGGTGGTAAACTGTGACAAAAGGGACACAAACCAATGGGAACACTAATTAACATAATAACACTCCCACATACACAATGAAATCCCTCCTCTCCATCCTGGAGATAATTGGCTTAAGGCACTGCAGTAAACTCAATGATCTCCAGGTACAGAAAATATCTACATTTTACACTAACAGCAAACATACATAAAAGTACATGAAAATACAAAATTCTTATTATATTACACAGAACCCACACATTTAACCTATCTGCAGATAGTTCGGATCTGAACGCCCAATATAGGTGAACAGCGCTCAGATTGCATGAACAGAGTACATTTGCCATGGGGTAAAACATAGCAAGGGTGGTTGAGAGACCAAGGAGGGACAAAAGCAGTCAGTTCCAACTGGTTTGGCAGTTTGTCTGGGACAACGCCCTGGTGGAGAACAATAGGCAGGAAACGGGGGAGAGGAAGAGACGCACTTTCTCATGGATTCAAATGGGCAGAAACAGTCTTTAGAAGCCAATAAGCCCCAAATAGTATTTTTAAATGGCAATACACCCTAGGGCCATAGTCATGAGGAAGGAGGCTGGCAATCAGGCTCCTCCAACAGCCGGGGGCAAAGGGTAGCTGGTCACCTAACAATCCAGTGACAAAAGGCATTTCGTCACAGCCATATAGTTAAAAAGCATTACGATTTCTGGTGTTGATTAATTTTCCATCCTCCAGTTTGCTGGGATTCCTGAATATTTTTCAGACAGCAACTGGGCTAACATACACTTTATAAAGGGTGCACAGGGTGTTCAAAAATGTGATGTCATCAGGAGAGGATGGATATTGGAAACAAATACTCAAAAATATAAGAATACATTAACTTATATTACGGCACCATTAAAGTTAATTTTAAATACTAGTTTCTTTTTAACGCACACTTCTTCACTTGCCCCTATAGGAAGAATGCTGGATCCTTCTGGCAATTGAGGTATTGTAGCGTTAAGATGATTATATGATGCTGTAAATAGCTAACCTGACACCGTGACTCAGCCATCCAATTGTAACTGTAGAGTTATGTTCTGATCTAGATGAATGGAGAAACTAATAAATGCTCACATTTGGTAAAGCAGACTCAAAATTAACGTGAATTCTGTCTAATGGCTGGAAAATCATGGAAATATCCAACTGGATAGATGCATTTAACAGAATTGACCTCTATTTGCCTGAGAATTCTGTTGACCAAAACGGAATAATACAATCTAGTACAGGGGTCCTCAAACTCCGGCCCCCCAGATGTTGCTTAACTACAACTCCCATGATTCTTTGAATTACATAGATAGCTAGAGAATCATGGGAGTTGTAGTTCAGCAACATCTGGGGGGCTGAAGTTTGAGGACCCCTGATCTAGTACATTACAACAATCTGTTATTAGCACGATATAAAAGTTTTCTAGAGAGAAAGAAGGGTACATTATAACCCATTAATTAAAATATTATTTTATTTATTTATTTACATAAAGCATTGTAGTGGTTCTGGTGTCTATAGCCTGTCCCTGCAGGCTTTTTAATTTTCTAAAAAGGCAGTGTTCACATTACTGCCTGGGCACACCTTTAGTGGCCACTCGTCAGACAGCCACTAGAGGTGCTTCCTGGGTCAGTGCTAAACACTGTGCACACACGCAGAGCTTAATTCAATGCATCTTTGAGTTTGGCTCCACCCCTGCTGACAGACCAGCATGGCGCTGGAACTAAGGAAAGTTATTACTAGATTTATGGACGGCAAGGAGGTACCGGTAGTGCTAAATAGTTAGTTTAACACTATAGGCTCAGGAATTCCCCTTTTGTGTTTCTGACCCTATAGTGTTCCTTTAAATCAATATTACCTAATATTTATTTTTTAACCCTTTGCTGACTGGCTTCTATAGGCTCACCTACTAAATGTAGGTGGATTTATTTAGCGAATTTGCTATTCAGTTTTCACACCATTACAAGCTGGTGTTTAATAGCCATTTTTATTTAAAATCCAAAAAAACATTCCTTGGGAAATGGTATTTTCCTCAAAACATTGTCAATAATGTATATTGTAAATATACTAAACAAACCCCAATGAACGTTTTTGTTTTGTTTTTTTGTTTTTTTGGATTATAAATAAAAATGGCTATAAAAGCACGTGTCTCCGTTATCTTAAAATATCCAGGGAGTTGAACAAGCAAAAAAAGACAGTCAATCCATCATAAGACAGCTTTCTAGTTAACCTTTGAAAAAAATAATAATATTGTGTTTAAGTACCTGCATATTATATCCTGTTTTCAGTAGTCTACACTTGTCTGCAATCATACAATGTAAAAGGCATGCTAAGCATGTATTCCGAAAGCTATGATTTCCCTTTTCATCTATGACTTAGCTATGCAGGGTTAGAAAAACCCAGGAATGTTTTTGTAGACTGGGATTTCAGCATGCCACTGAAATGGAAGGCCTTTTAGGTCGGAATAATAACTATATTTGAGCGAGGAAGAGACAGGTTTTGTAGATATTACCACAAGTAAATATTAAATTGCAGACAAAGCCATTATTTAGTGGTGTTGAGGATATGTTTGTTTGTGTGTATCATGCACTAACCCGCAAAATATTGTTTATTTCAGGAAACTGCTTGGCTTATTACCACTGACAGAACGCATGCAGTAAATTGTAGCTGTAAGATATTCGAGTTAAGCTTTGATTTAAAGGTAAAGTAGCATTTTATACGTACAAACAACAATAGTTAAACAGTTTTGACTGTGATCAAAATAAATCTGCCACCACAGGCAGGACCAGACTGGGACAAATGAAAAGGCCCGGGTAGTTAAAGTACAGTAGTCCGTTTTGAAGGGCCCACAAAACAAAAAAAATTTTTAACTTAAAAACCACAATCTCCTTCCTAAAATCCAAGCGTGAACATTTGCCCACTTGATCAATGCCTCTGTTCTCACATCAAGACTCTACTCCTTCGCATTAAAGCGACCCTGTATTCACCAAAATAATTGAATCTTAGCGAACTAACTTTGGGATATAGTTTCTGCCTCTGCAGTCTTTTCTGAGAAACTGTTTATATTTTGTAATGCCCACGTCTCTACTGACTGTCAGACAGGAAGCCACTAGCTGCTTCTGAGAGAAATAAATTCAGTAATTAAATGATTTTGCCCAGTGTTTGCAGGTAAAGCATGCTAATGCTAGGCGCTGGTTGTGTATTTAGTGCATCCCTATGTCTTCACAGGAGGAGAATTGGGCTTATTAGGGGAGAGTGTTCCTGTGCTGGATTACAGGTAAGTTTTATGAGTTTTGTATTTATTTATTATAAATTGGGACCCAGTATCAGAGATGTCAGGGGGGACATGATAGAAACATTTAAATACATAAAGGGAATCAACACAGTAAAGGAGGAGACTATATTTAAAAGAAGAAAATCTACCACAACAAGAGGACATAGTCTTAAATTAGAGGGACGTAGGTTTAAAAATAATATCAGGAAGTATTACTTTACTGAGAGGGTAGTGGATGCATGGAATAGCCTTCCAGCTGAAGTGGTAGAGGTTAACACAGTAAAGGAGTTTAAGCATGCAGGGGATAGGCATAAGGCTATCTTCACTATAAGATAAGGCCAGGGACTAATGAAAGTATTTAGAAAATTGGGCAGACTAGATGGGCCGAATGGTTCTTATCTGCCGTCACATTCTATGTTTCTATGTTTTTATGTCAATAGGAAAGGAGTTTGTGATGGTGAGTTGGTTTTGCCTATACAGGTGGAGCTGAGCTTGTCTTGGCCAGAATATACACAGACTGACTATTTTTGTGCAGGTATAGTCCTGGTAGAGGCTATAGGCAAAGGGCAGATTATAAAGGGAAATGTGCAGAGATATTGGCTAAACAGTGAAATGTAGTGAATTAAAGTCTGGATTTCAAAACATAGTTCAGCTAGCTGAGTTGGGGATGTTTTTCAAATCAGTATTTATCTTGCCTAAATGTTGCAGTCTGGTTACCAGTTCACTATTTTACAATTTGGTATTTAGTAACTAAACAATATAATATTATCGATCACATTTCTTGTCAACCATTTTTTTCTGGAAGTACAAAAAATTTCAGGACACCCAAATGTCGGATGATTGTTTGTTTGACTCAGCAGAATTTTGGAAACAAGACTTAGATTTGGAAACCAAATCAAAAAGGAAGAGCCAATCAGTCTTCTGCAAAATATATAAATAATATATGTCTTTTGGTTCACGGGTCAAGTTAGAAAAACAGGAGGAGCTGTAAAAAACCCTAATGTATAAATAATAACTATTAATTAAATATGGTTTAAATATTGTATATATAAATACATATACCTTACCACTCCTCTTTTTGTTTACTCTATTGCTTACTTCTCAGTTAATCTGTGAATGAAATCAACACTTAGTGACTGTCCCCTAATTGCAGCTTAGTCCGAAACTAATCTCCATGTGTAGTTTCTAGCAAGTTGGTTTTCATTTACTAGACAAATTTTCTTTCCAAATAATTACATAGACAGATACTCTTTTGCCAATGTGTACAGCTTAAAAATGTAGTAAATAATACATTTTAAAATATATATGCTTGCCTTTATCTCTTAACATGGTGTGGTGGGATTCCTTTAAACTCCCTAGAAACTGGAGCAAGTTGTTTGTTGCATGCTTGTTTTTCCACCATTTCTCAGTATGCAGGAAGGATAGTAATCAATACTGCATATTGAGTGAGGTTCTCAGGTTAGTGGACTCCTCTCCACTTTTTTGATTAAATGAGCCTGTTGGATATGGCATTAGAG
This sequence comes from Pelobates fuscus, assembly GCF_036172605.1. NCBI lineage: Eukaryota > Metazoa > Chordata > Amphibia > Anura > Pelobatidae > Pelobates > Pelobates fuscus. The sequence continues at coordinate 312,486,641 of NC_086320.1, read as the reverse complement.
GAACACTATAAAGTCAGTAACACAAACATGTATTCCGACCCTATAGTGTTAAAACCACCATCTAGCCCCTCTGATCCCCTTGCCTTCCTAAACATAGTAACAACTTACATATATTCAAGTCTGCAGCTGCTGGCGCTGTCCCTGTATGTCTCTGACCTGCCTGCTGTTTGCTGACATAATCAAAAGTGGTGGTCTAAGCCAATCACAATGCTTTCCTATAGGATTTTCTGAGACTGTCAAGGAGACATATCAGGAGACAACACAGCCCTAGCCAATCAGCATCTCCTCATAGAGATTAATTGAATCAATGAATCTCTATGAGGAAAGTTCAGTGTCTGCATGCAGAGGGAGGAGATACTGAATGTTTGAATGCATTTTAGGCAGCCATGACCCAGGAATGATCTCTAACAGCCATCTAAGGAGTGGCCAGTTGAGTTGTCACTAGGCTGTGATGCAAAACACTGCATTTTCTCTAAAAAGACAGTGTTTTCAGCAAAAAAAAGGTAATGATTCTACTCACCAGAACAAATACAATAAGCTGTAGTTGTTCTGGTGACTATATTGTTTCTTTAACAATAAAACAAACAGGTTTATGGGCACCCAGAGCTCAACCATATAATCTTATTTACCAATGTTGTGGTAGTGCAGCTCCCAATCTGAATGCTCTCTTCTGCTCAGTCATATTCCAATGTCCCCTACAAAGTAAAAAATTACGGATAACCAGTTCAAGACCATCAAAAAGAAAAAAGAACCTAAAAACTAAAAGGAACCTTATACAAATGTGTATTCCTGACACTACAGTGTTAAAAACACATTTAAGGTGGCTGTCTCCTCTGCATCCATTAAAAAGTAATAAAATGCAACCATTATTCCAGCACTGCGTGGGTCCACTGCAGCTGGCTCCTCCCCTGCTCCACCTTCTTAGCTGAGATCATCAAAATTGATAATCTCAGCTAATCCAATGTTTTCCCATAGGCAGGCTATTGTGCATGCGTGGCAAAATGCAGCAGTGAATCGATGTGTCTCTATGAGGAACGTTCATCATCTCCATGCAGGGCGTAGAGATGTTGAACATCAGTGCTGCACATTGTGCAGCAATGACTCAGGAACCACCTCTAGTGGCTGTCTGAGTGACTGCCACTGGAGGTATTCCCTAGGCAACAAAGTAAACACTGTTTTTTCTCTGAAAAGGCAGTGTTTACATTAAAATGTCTGCAGGGACATGCCATACACACCAGAACAACTAAATTAAGCTGTAGTTGCTCTGGTGACTATAGTGTAATTTTAACACATTAACACATAAAAGGACCTATATGTATGTAATAAAGATTTATAAATTTACTGTAAACTTTTTATTGCTCAGATTGCATTGTTTGTACATTGTACATTTTGACTGGTTTATTTCCCTACCACGAGTAAAAGACATTAAAAATGAAATATTTTTACTTATAATATTTATTGGGAGATCAATTTAGTTTACACTTGTATTATAATACAAACATAATATAAACCCGTGAACACCCACACATAACACACTATCATATATACAGTAAATGCAATATATTTCAATTTGTGCTTGATATATACCATGTCTTATCCTTCATAATTCCAGCAAGCAGGCCACCAGATCTTCTTCAGTCACTATTACCAGTTACACTGTGTTACTTTACATCGGTAACTATGTATTTACTGTGTGAATTTCCCTACTATAGACTATTTACCCAGATACGGCTCCTTTGCTTCGAGAGCAAACTGAGCAATTCCCTTAACCCCCTGGGCTGCTCTCACACTGAACGTTTATCATTTTATCCTTATGTATACAGCTTAGTTATGTGACATCACCTCAGAGTCAGTAGGGGAACAGAAGGCCCAGCAAAGCTAATTGCTGTCTTGGGAACATGGAAAACTGCTCATCTTAGTTTTCTTATGCACTACTGAGCAAGAACGGCCTACCCTCTTCTTGTTTCTCCATTTTACTAAATCAAGATAAACACAATGGCATGGAACTTGCAGTAAATTATTAAATAATTCACACGGTATATTCAGAGACAGTCACATGCAATGTAGTGATGCTCGTAGCGAGATTCTGGGAAATGTGTAGAGGTGTTGTGTATTAGACTTAGAGATTCATTTAGTTACAAACTGCAATTTATTTGAATTTAAGTCGATTGAATGATTGTATGGAGTCCCGAACTCTTAGCCAAATTATCATCCAGAGGAATTGCCCAATGGAGAACATGTTCATTTTGATCTTTGATTCAGAATTCCACCCACGGCATTAAAAAAAAAAAAAGAGGTGATTTAATGGAAAGGGATGATTGGTGGCTAGGTGAATACAGAAATCGATATATAAATATCGATTTTTACTGCTCCTACTTTCTTTTCCCCTCTATTGGTTACTTTTTCTCACTTGAACCAAATGGTGGAAAAATGTGCCTATCAGTGTACTGCAAAATATATGCATAATGTTTATATTATATAGATATCTTTTTGCAAGACCCTGATTGGACCATTTCCCCTTCATTTCGGTTAGCAGCTCGATCCTCCTTCTCCTACAGAACGCCGCAATTGTGGAACGACCTCCCGCACACTTTAAAATCTTCCCCAAGCCTAAAATACTTTAAGAGATCCCTCTCTACATACCTCAAAACAGAATGCACCTGTCATGGTTGATTATATATTTCCTACCTGTTCTATGTTAAAGTTTGTATATATTGTGTAGTAATATTGTTTTTGTATTTTATTGTACCATCATGTATCAATGCAATGTTTTGTGGACCCATGACATACCGGTACTTGAAAACGAGAGAAATCTCAATGTATCTTTCCTGTTAAAATATTTTATAAATAAATAAATAGTCTGATTTGTTTTCCTGAATCTTTTTTGCTAACAAATTTCAGACCAGCTGAACTGCCATATAACCGAACTTCGGCTGTCCTGATGTTTTTTTGGTTTTCTGATGAAGTGGTTTGGTCAAAATGAGTTCTTCCACTGTGTATAGAAGAACTCGTTTTGACCAAACCATTTCATCAGAAGCAGTAGACATGAAGTGATCCTGTATTGATGTGTGCGGATCAAGTAAAGGTCTGCCAAGGTATAGACATACTAAAACTGTTTTTTTTTTTTTTGTCTGCATACCTCATTCATATACAGAATCCAGTGTTTTAAAGCAGCATAGGAGTATTTAAGATTCTTACATTTTATTTAAATAAATTGCAAGTCAAATATTCACAAATATAGCAACCATCTGAGTACCGTGTTGACTGTGGTTTCTGAAGCTTTTTTAGTTAAAAAAAAAAAAAAAAAAGACTCATGTGGGCTAAATGGGCACACCTGCTACATCCCTTCTGGGATTGAGTACTCAAGAATATCTACCGCAATTATGCTTTGAAAATTGTAAACAATACATAGCTGAATAGAAGGTGAGGTTTAAGATGCAGGCCCTAGTTTGTACCATACTTGGTATTTTGAATTGTGAAATAATTCAAACCTTCAGCAGTATATTTTAATACACTGCATATTTTAGGATTTGATCAGTTAGAGCAGGTAGTCATTTATGATTTATTAACCTGTCAAAGACAGAAGGATATATCAAAACATTTAGGAATAAATTGTGACATGCTATCGTCCTTTAACACTATTTTAACTTAATTTTAATGCTTAATTTTAATTATTTTAATAATTTTAATTATGCGTGTGTGTTTTTTTTAATCCAACACACCCTTAGCATCTCATTCACATTATTGCCATATTTATGAAGAGATTTATATGCTCTATAGTATCTATCTAAATTTTTGTCTTTGCTTTTCAGTTTCCATCAGAATTTTTTGTCTCTTCACCTGCCTCATTTTCCTTTCTCTCCCAATGTTTTTCCAATTTCAACTCCCACAAGGTTGTACACTAAAGTCAGAATTAACAGGAATTCAAAGTGAATTTCAAATTTTAGGCAAAAATAACCCATTAGGAAAGCATTTTTCTAAATCAGAGTTTGTCTGTCTTGGGCTAAAATTTGAAATTGAGTTTAAATTGACTCATTTACATAGAAAAGCTTGCATCTAAACTTTATCCAAAACTAGGTGCCCTGTACAGAAACAAATCCTGCCTAAGCCCTTCAGTAAAGGAAAAGATTGTACAGCAAATGCTGATGCCAATCATTGATTATGGGGATGTAGTATATGCATCTGCATCGCAATCCCACGTTAATAAACTCAACACATTGTATAACTCGTTCTGCCGATTTGTGCTACAATGTAATTACAGGACCCACCATTGTGACATGCTAAAAGAACTAAACTGGCTGTCGCTGGAATTCAGACGCACCCTTCATCTTTCCAGCCTTGTGTTTAAGAGCTTTTCTGGGAAACTCCCACCCTACCTGAACGCAATGCTTTCCCCGGCTGTTCCCACTTCCTACAACCTCCGATCCAGTACCAACACTTTACTTAGTCTACCTCAATATAAAAAGAAAGCAGCCCGATCCTCCTTCTCCTACAGAGCACCGCATTTGTGGAACGACCTCCCGCACAAATTAAAATCTTCCCTAAGCTTAAAGTCCTTTAAGAGATCCCTCTCTCCATACCTCAAAACAGAATGTACCTGTCATGGTTGATTATATATTTCCTACCTGTTCTATGTTAAATTTTGTATATATTGTATATTAATATTGTATTTGTATTTTATTGTACACTAACTGTAACAATGCAATGATTTGTGGACCCAGGACATACTTGAAAATGAGAGAAATCTCAATGTATCTTTCCTGGTAAAATATTTTATAAATAAATAAATAAATAATTCCAGACAAATCATTATTTACAATCAACCTGTCAGTTACTACCCATCTATATATTCTACTGTGTCTTTACACCTCTCCTAACGTTTTCCTATGTCTTTCCAAAACCATGTTGTCTTCTCTTTCACTGTGACTGGTACCCTAAACATCATTCTATTAACAACCCAACAGATGTAGCAAGATCCTGTGCAGAAACTGTTTAAATTTGACCTATAAACTCTGTTTCTGAATAATTTTTAATGTTATTCTTCTGTTTGAATAATCTGATAGCTAAAATCACTAGGCAAGAGGTAGGCAACATTCGACACTCTAGATATTGTGGACTACATCTCCCATGATGCTTTGCCAGCGTTATGACTGTAAGAGCATTCTGCAACATATAGTCCACAACATCTGAGTGCCAAAGGCTGCTTCCCCCTGCGCTAGTCCACCATGATGCTATTTTAAAGGCATACAGAGCAATGCACAAAATGTCAAGAAAAATCAATAGGTTATGCAATTCCATGGAACCTTAGTACTGCAGATGTTTCTGCATAGCCCTTGATGTTCAGCCAGTAATTCACTAACATTTGCCAAATAAATGTTTTTAAGGCAGTGATAGAATTACTGCTAATGCCACCTTACAGAATATTGATGGCTTCTGTGCAATAACAAACACATGTACTGACAACATTCTCAATGGCTTTGTTATATTTTACTAACTCTAGAATGACCAACAACATTATTTAGAGTCGAAGAAACAACAAAATCATCATGAGAAACTAAAATGCTTAAATATTGCGTAGACAAAAAAAAATTATATGAAGGAAATCTACAAATACATTGATGGACTGAATACAATTCACAAAAACGCTATGATACATTTGAAGTTTGAAAATAAAAAAAGATATGATTACATTAAAAAAATAAAAATTAAAAAATATTTTTTTTAAATGATATATATATAGTAATATTTGGAATAAGTTCCCAGTAAAAATTTGTAAAGTTTATAATAATAATAAACATTAATTGTAATATGCATGAGATGATTTGCTGTAATATTATATATGTGTAGGATGAAAGATTTGTGAATTGAGAAATGAAGTGGTTTCGGCATCTGAAATGGTCCTTTAACCATGTTTGATGAGGTAAAGTTGGATGACAACTGTTACTCCAAGTCAGATGTTTGAAGGTGATTCAAGTTTGAGCTATTCTCATGTAGACCAAACATGGAAACCAATATGCCAACTTGACCAATGGCTGATGATCTGTTTTGACCCTGACGGTATTTTTCAGTTCGAGTTGTTAAGAAACAGCTGACATACGCATGTTGAAAACAAATAAATATGACAAGGTTCAAAATGACCCCCCAGTTAAACTGTAAGCAAGTCTGATCATAATTCACCCCACTTTCATATGCACCAACTAGGGTGGGTGATAATGAGACCACTATTTTCTTGTTAGGATTGTGGTGAAAATAATCTAATCACTTCTGACTTCATGTGGGAATTGGTATGTACCTTGCATTATTTTCTTTTATTTATATGATTATTGCCAAAATACGAGATAATGAAACACAGGTAAAATGTATGATATGAGTTTTATGGTTCTTTAAAAAAAAAAAAAAAAAAAAAGCCAATCCTTCCTGTCGTTCCTATTTTCTTTTTATTCGTGAAACGTGACCATTTCTCACTCTTTTATAACAACCTGTTTCACTATACTGTTTTCTGATATTTTTCCCAAGGGAAGTGTTACCTATGAGTATGTCTCAAAGTATACTTTAGTTAATAGTAGGCTGTACACTGATTACTGTATACTGCACTGCTATTACATAATCAATAAAGGTTTGGGAAAATGCCTTTAAAATTACCCACTTGGGCCAAAATAGCCAAATTGGAGATATTTGGAACTCAGCTTCTTTGGCCTAAATTTATAAACTACAATGCTATTGTGTAACCCCATGAGTATAAATGATGAAAGAATGGACCACAATGATAAGTAAAATATATTTTTAACATAGTGTAGTAGAAGAATAGTTTTCTATTTATTATAAGAGATAAGAACAGTAAATAATGTATATAACGAAAAACTAGACTAAACAAAGACAACAAACACAAGATTTTTCATCGTAGAATATACTGAGCACATTTTCTTTCTGATACCTTTTTCAAGAAAGGGTTAATATTATATTTAAACAGCCTCAGACATCACCACATACTTAGAGGTGCATCTGCCGCCTTTCTCTCTAAAATTGAAATTGTCAACAATACAACCTGGGCTACATCTTGTTTACTATAAACAAAACTCAGACGTTCTTATATTGAGGATGATGTATAAACAAGAATTCTGTGACATTCTACAGATCAGGGTGAAGTAATGATCGTGGATTCATATAGAATGCTCCTGCTGCATGCATTGCTTTTAGCACATTCCCCCAGAAATGCTCTTGAAACCCAAGCCCCTATTGTGATCTTACAATTATAAGTGTGGAATGTAAATGTTGCAAGCCAGCTTTTCAGCTGTGCCAGTTAACCCTTTGTGTGCCAGGTGATTATATTAATAGGATGACTTCACAAAGTGCATCTTATATACCTGCCAATGAAGACCCCTGTCATTACTGATCAAATCCTATCTCCCAGGCACTGCAACATTTAAAGGTACACTGAGACTAATACAGTTAGAAAAAAACTGAAAAATATTCCATTATGAAGATACTATGCAAGCAAGGATTTAAAAAAAAAAAAAAAAAAAAAAAAAAAGTCATATATGGTGATTGTGATTTACATACTATTTTTTTTTGTACCAAATAAATTGATTAAGAGAAATAAAGGAATATTCCAGTAAGCATTTTAATATGCCTAATTTACAGCACTCACTGGTGACCTTGTCATTTTAAAAGTGACAATATTTTAACAAGACAGAACTGTGTAAAGACCAGATTTAACCAAGCTATGTTAAAACACAAATAACTGCATTCCATCTGGCTGCCCATACACTGACAATACAGTTTTGCATACAAAGAAGTATTATTTTATAAATATTTCTAGATGTAGGACTATGTAGGAATGTATCTACAGATCACAAATAACAGACTTTTCACACCCTTTTGGATCCATTTTTAGATTTATTTTGTACACAACAACAACCCTCTTGTTTAAGGAAATGTATAGTGGATGTAAAAATAAGAAAATTAATGCTTGCTTTTTTTTTTCTTCTATAAAACTATTCTCTGACACAGTCAAAGCACTTGTGCTAAAACAAATTGACTTGTAAATGTTGGAATATTTATAGATTTGACTTTGATCAGCTACCTGCTTTAAAACATGTATATATGTTTTGCATTTGAAAGGTATGCAGTTTATGTTTCCATTTGGACAAAATGAACTCCAATTGTATAATACAAAACGTGATGGTTACATTTTTATAGCTTGTTTAAAAGGGGATTTTAGTTTTCCTTGAATGTAATTGCTATGGCTTGTAAAATGTTACAACTTTTATAAACAAGCTGCAGTCAAAGGTATCTTGGTATTTAAACGACAAAGACCAGAGGACACATTTAACATTCTATTTACTGAAGAATCCACCCAGTCTTAAACATATCTAACTTTACAATTGATTAGAACATTAGAGAAACAAACTACTGCTAATATTTTCCATTGGATCTAAGCATTCTCCAAGACTGGATTCTACAGGTCCATAAAGAACAAAGCTGTCATAAATAACAAATTGCATCTAATAAAATGACATAGACAATAAATAAATCAGTTAATTCATCCCTGGACCTTAAAACATTGAAAGACATGCCAGTAGGAGAGGACTTAGTCTGGGACTGAATATTGTTTTGAACTACTATCCCCATGATGCTCACAGAGTTTGTGGTCCACAGTGGTATGTGTCATTATTAAGGGTAGTCATCAATGTTTTTTTAGTCATATAAACCAAACATTCCCAGTTAACATAATAGGAGTCCCACAAGCAAATTCAGAAAATAATATTAATTATATCTGTAGGTATAGCTACGAAAATAGTGCTTCTAAAAGCACATCCATAAACCACATCTACATACCCTACCAAACCACTCATTTCTTAAATATTATCTTCCTGAAGATTTAAGACCCAACTGATGGTCTAATAATCTGTATTTGAGATGAACACCAGAAAAAAATGGACTTCATTAATCCTTTTATCTAAAGTGATCGTGAACATTTCTTTACACCCTGACAGTTCTATGTAGTCACCTGTCACGAATTGGTTAATATTACAGAAAGAGGAGATTCAAGAATCTGTCAAAAGGCAACCAAACTGGCTGAATGACAAAAGCTGCACTTATAATAAGGAAGACAATAAATAATAATTGCTTGATACATTGAGTTATTGATGTACCTGCCTGCCTGACACACTGTTTCTCTCTTCCTCTATACCTATATTAAATGAATGCCTTAACTCTCTGGGTACCAGAGGTCTGCCCAACACATTGCAAGGGGTTAAAAAGCTTCAAAATTCCAACGTGACCCTCCAGGTCCCTGGTCATTACCTTACACTCTTGTGTTTTACAGATATATACTGATTTTGTCTGATAAAAAGAGATAGGTGATGCATCCATCCATTAAATGAAATAGCATGGGTCCCTTATCATGGGTCCCTGTTGAGATCAGAAATTAAACAAGTACAATTACTTATGTTCTCCACCCATTTAAACCACTTGTGGTGTTGCAGCTATTTTGGTCTTAGTGTTGCAATATGATTTCCATATCAACACAATTAACTGTTTAGTGAATAAGTCATAGTTCGTTAACTTAACTGTTTTCCAAATATGTGAGTCAGCTTGGTTTCACTATAGCCCATATGTATTTATTATTTTTACTGTAGATTTAAAAAAAATATATATATATATCTGAAAACAAACATCATAGAAAAATAAGGGAACGATTAGTGTGCATGATAATTAGTGAATAACTGTCCAATGAAGTATGATTTAATTACCATTGATAAATCACACTCCTTGTTATATGGGGGCAAAGAGAGCATCACTCAGACCACTGGAAAAAAAAATGGACTTCAAAAATTGACTAAAAAGAAATTACAGGTATGTAACACAATGACTAAATTTTGATTAACTCCTGTATTGCCATGTCAACCTCTAAACTGCCTCTAATCCATGCACAGTTCGGAAATGATAGATTATTTTAGATGAGAAATTGTATATATAATGGTATAATAAATATGAAGCTTCACTACTCTGATTATCTATAATTTGAATCCCTGACTCTTTGGAGGGACAACTGACAATGGGTTAATGGGCAGTCATTGGTCAAGAGGCACTAAAGACCTTCCTTACAGTCTGCATCAAGTGCCATACTGGAATCTGTCATGCTACTGAGATAGGTTACTCTGGATTAGCCCAAATTTATACAGTACACACAGACACTGAATAGCTTACAACACGGCACAGTAAAACATTAGTGGAAATATAAATCGAGATTGAAAAATGTGTATAAATAAATATGTATATTCATACATATATTTTACTTTTTATTTTACATACTGCTGCTTTGTAGTCAGATTTTGGAACTGGGAAACTGAGCACAATGTGAGCATTAAATGGATAAAAAAAAAATTAAAACAGTAGAATGTGTGGGGGGGGGGGGGGGGGAAGGGGAGTTAAACTTTGTAACTTTCAAATCACTTCTGGACCGAGCAAGAACTGTGATTCTGGACACTTACCAACACACACTTTAAACACAGCATGGTAATAAGAACAGTTTAAATATAGCATGGACATATGCACCGGTTAACTAAAACATAATACAAAGCACAGTTTATCTACGACATGGTGACAAGCACAGTGTAACTATATTACCTGTATTTCTTCAATCCTGACACCCAAAGAGTTAACACAGGTACTATCAGTTTGCCTACAATCAGAGCAGGACTAACATGGGTTAATCCACTGAGCGCCATACGTTAAAAGCACACATGGCACTCAAAGGGTTAATGTCCCCAGACCCTTTTTTCGAGAAGCAATCTGTAATAATCACATTAACCATTCCATAATTGCCATATCCAATCCATACTGAAGGACTGGCTGTCTAAATGTATCACTCATAGGTGTCATTGTTATCCCCCACACACAGCCTCCAGCATCCAAAGGGTTAATGCCGACTGCATTTGACAAGGCTCCCCCTGTCTGCAGTCTCTGCACTCCCACACAACATTTACTACTGTACCTCGCCACCACCTCTGTCTTCCTTCTTCACAACTTCACTTTCTCTCTTCTTTCTCCATCCAAAAAAAAGTCTCTCACACAGAAAATTAAATAAAAATAAAATAAAAACAAAACTAGTTATAATAAAGCAATAAAAATAAATACAAATAAAATAAAAAACAATTATAAAGGGGAGTTGGTTGTCACTTGGGATCTTCAGTACTTTCTCTTGGAATGAGGGGGTTAATTTCCTGGAAAGAAGGTTCTCTTCCTGAGGAATGCCCCAATAAATTGGAAGTAAAGGGGGAGATCTTAGGAGGGTTTGTTAGTTATCTGTCCCCAGCCCTGTGTGTGCGTTTTGTCTGCTCTGTGGGAGGGTGAGCCTGGCAGCTGTGCGTGTCAGCATGGAGATATGTACATAGATATGCATGGCTCTGTGTGTGGAGAGAGGTGTGATTGTGCTCGCACGTTGCGCCGCCCTGTGCACCTCCCAGTCTCCCTGATTGTGCTCGCAGACACAGATCACTCGCCAGGGATGGGGTGGCTGCAGACTCGTAACGTTGTATCAAGGTGCACCTGCAGCAATATAATCCATGCACACCCCCCCCCCCCCCCCCCCACACACACACACACGTGCAGCTTCCTGGGGATCAGACACAGATCAGTGACACAGGTGGCTGACCCTTTGCTCTCATTTCATCCTGAGCCAGGTGGCATAGCTCATGATGAAACCCACCTATTGCAACAATCTTAACATCAGTTTAATGATAAAAAATAGATAACTTTAGCCTTGTATTAGGAAGTATGGATGTCACAGCTGTAATATAACAATTACTACAGATCAGGCGGTCCTATCTGAATGGGGACACACAGTGAATTAGTGTAGATGCTCCTTCCCACTGGGACTGACTGAGTCTGACTCTTCCTCTCTCCTACATGCTCTTTCCCAGGAATAAACAGGGGGTGGGGTTATGGAATCCTATAAAACACCCCTTAGATTCCTTCTCCAGCCCATTCCATCTATACCCAATGCCAAGTTCAGGGAGGATAATGAGGTAGCAGGCACCAGGCTTGAAATGTGTCATGCAGCCCCCAGGGGGAGTCAGATTAGTACTGTAACAGAGGATGTGTTAGTTATTACACACATGGAAGCAGGGAGGGGTGTGTGAACTGTATTTAACCTGTGGTTGATGATGTGGAGTTAAAGTAAGCATTTTGGGCTATGAGATGGTGAAAAAAAGTCTTTGCGTTTATGTGACAAGAAGCCAAAACCACTTCCCTCGACATGACCTACATTAAGAAGTGGCATGCTCCCCTCATATGATGTTATTAAATAATGGAATTTACCCATTACTGAAGGATGAGTGTGCTGAATACTGGAATCACAACACTGTATTTTTTTTTTCATTTGCAGTTTAACCCTAGTGACGCAAAGCAGGTCAACCAAGCAGATTACGTTTGAAGTAAAACAAGTTTAGACTATATACATCTACACTGTAATTGATCATTTCACAAATATTACTTTAAATCTGGTACCTCAGCCTAATATCATTCTGGGGGGAAAAAAATAGAACAAAAATAAAATATATTTATTAGGAATATACCATATATAGTTAAATACCAAGAGTTACAACTATTTTTACAACACTTGTTCAACAGGAAAAACATGTAAAATAGAGTTGCTGCATGTCCCAGATTGGCTGTACACCATTTGAACAGCATCTTCAGTCCATGGCAGGACGCTTTGAGAGATGAAGTATAATTTTAAGACTCTGCAGCCTGGTTATAAACAACATGTTAAGTAATTGTGCTAAACACACAGAAGCAACTCTCTGATGTAGGAGACTGGGAGGTGAATATCGGTGGTTTCTGCCCAGTGGTCAGCAAAATGTAATGTGGGTGATTAATTTAATAAATCATCACATTTTTGAGCATCTGGCTTGAATTACTGAAGTGAAGTACAGGAGTAATGTGTACACACATGGGCTACGTAAAACTCCAGTCTGTATTTTGATCTGATAATCTCTTGAAATTGTGCCTTTACATGGCAGAAATGAAATGTTATAACCTTGATTTTTACCGTACAACAACATTTAGGGTTATTCACTAAAGTGACAATTCAAAGTGAATTGCAAATCCAAGATAAAAGTAGTCGAAACAGAAGAATTCTCTAAGCCAGCTATGCTTCCAGTTCAGCTACTCTAGCCAGTGGTGTATTTTGGATTTGTGCTGCCCTATCAAGGCCGCACTTTGACTGACAGACACTTTCTTACTGATGTATTCACTGACATACACTCATTAAAAGATACAGTCATTGGCACACATACTGTTTAACCAACACATACTTTCACTGACACACACAAATACACACACACACACACACACACACACACACAAACACACACCCACTGACAGACACACACTCTCATATACACTGACAAACAATGACATACATAGTCACTAATTTGACACACTCTGACAGATACACACTATTACTCAGACACACACTGACAGACTCACACTCACTGACAGACGCACACTCACTGACAGATGCACACTCGCTGACAGGCGCACTCACTGACAGACACTCACTCACAGACACACACACACACACACACAGACACACACACACACACACACACACACACACACACACACACATACACACACTTACAGACACACAAACATACTTACAGACAGACAGACAGACACACACACTTACAGACACACACATATAAACACTCACAGACATACACACACATTCACTCACAGACACACACACCATTTCCTCCAACACTCACAAATTATTATTGTGACAAACTCCCCTTTTCCTGTGAGTTTGCCACGAGTGTTTGGAGGGGCCTGTTTGCCAGTCTCCTACCCTGTGACTATGGCCCCTTCAAAACCTGGCTAAAATACTTTAAAAAGGCTCTGCTCATGTGAAGTATGTACTTTTGTACTCCAGACAGAGAGACAGTTAGCACTAATTCTCTGGAAATGGGACCATGTGAACGGTTGGTCAAAAATAAGACTTCCAGGAAATTCCTGAACCCCTGAACTGATCTGGGTGATTTTTGGATATGTTGGTAACCCAGATCAGGGCTACCAGGGGATGGGACATTTGTGGGGTTTTATGTATTGTTAGGGTACTTTTGGGGTGTTTTTTTGTTGTTGGAGATAATTGGATTAGAATTAGTACAGTTACTGATCCAATTATCTCCCAAGCAGAGGGGAGGGATTGTGTGCTATGTGTGGGAGTGCCTTACATTGTAAATGCGTTATTATTGGTTTGTAAGTTTGTGTCCCTGTCCCCAACAAGATCCATGTGGGCGTACACCTTGCTTGGGGACTTGCATAAAAGGCCAGTGTGGCTCCCGTTAAAGCGAGATTTGTTTACTCCTTCATGAAGTCTTGGCTCATGTTTGGGATATTGGAGAACTACATTAACTCCTGTCCTAACGTGTCTTATACCCCACCTCCTATAGACTGTAAGCTCGTTTGAGCAGGGTACTCTTCAACCTATCGTTCCTGTAAGTTTTCTTGTAATTGTCCTCTTTATAGTTACATCCCCCCTCTCATAATATTGTAAAGAGCTACGGAATCTGTTGGCACTATATAAATGGCAATAATAATAACTCTGGGGATTGCTATAATTACTATATTACCCTGTGTATAATTACTAGCTCTTATAAGAGCTGTTCCTGCTACGTTCTCTGGACTAGGAGAGGTCTACCCACTGGAAGCTGGATCCTGGTCTTGGGTCCAGGGTGGGTGGAGGACAGCGAGACCCCAACCAAGCTGCGGCGGTTTGTGGGGTCTACGGTGGTTATGGTGTTCCAGTACAGTGCTTATGGTGCTCACAAGTACTACGAAGCAGCGATTGACGGAGGTACCCGGTCAGGGTGCCAGGCGGTCCGTCACAATTATTATCTTTTTTAAATTTGAATTTAAATCCACCCAGGCTCCCTGGGAGAGCTGGAGTGGATTACTTACCTGTGGTCCAGTGGGGCTGCTGCGCAGGCAGGTAGGGGGCAGACAGCAGAGTAGGCGGCGAGGGAGCTCTAATCTTCCTGCTCAGCTCCCTTGCGCGCCGCTAAGTGATGCCTGAGTGACATAATATTCCGGCTCCCGGCTTCATTAAGTGGCGTGCGAGGGAGCTGAGCAGGAAGAACTCAGGTGAGCATGCTCCCTTGCCGCGATAGAAGCTGCCACCCGCCTCGGACAGGCTCAAAAGTAGCCAGCAGGCCAGATCTTGAGCCGCCCAAGACACAAGGCAAACAAGGCATCCACATGGGCGTTTGGGGACGGCTTTTTTTGCCGCCCCCTGCAAAGTGCCGCCCAAGGCAAAAGCATTGTTTGCCTCGTGTAAGATACATCGCTGACTCTAGCCTTAAATTTGTCATTCCCTTTGAATCCTCACTTTAGTAAATAACCCTGACACAGTTAAACACTAAAGTGAGAATTGTTAGGAATTCAACTTAAACTTCAATTTAAGATTAAAATAGCCAAACTGGAAATATTCTTCAAGTCAGCTACACTTCCAGTTTAACTACTTTGATCTTAATGTTGACAATTTGAATTCCTGACAATTCTCACTTTAGTGAAAAACCCCTACAGTGTTTAAAGGAATAATATTATGATAGCTAAAATGCTGAATGTTCTATAAAGAGATTAAATCAAGTTCCAAACAAGACTTGGACTATTGAATTCACTAACACAACACAAATACACAAACTGCCATTTAGGAAAAACCCAAGAAAAAAAAGTTACCTGCGCTCTTTCCTTAATCCTTATGTATATTTAAACAAATGGGGGTCATTTAGTTACTCCAATGGCCACTGGAGGGAATGCCCACCTTGTCAATGTGAATATTTAAATATAAGGAAAAAACAGTAGTGAGTGAGAGATTAATTATTTAAGCATGCCAAGCTGAAAGACAGTCTTCCAGGAACCCCCAACCTACAGAACTATAGTACAGAGTGCACTTCTGAAGCATGGCTATAGTGCCCACTGCACAGTGTGAGCATGTCTAATGTTGTACTTTTCCTGTGTAGCCCACGTACAGTTCCCTGCTATCCCCGGATACTAGGGAACTAATTTAGGACAGCTTTTCAGAACCCTGAATTCAGAGACTGCATTAAAAGTGGGACACTTCGGGTCTCCACCTATAGCGATAAAAAACTTTAACTCTGTGCTGCTACACCATCCTCACCACTATTGGTTTTTGGTGGTACACAATGAATAACCCACAAAATCAAAGGAGGAATAAGGTGAAACTAAGATGCAAGGTTCACCAAGGTGCCACATAAATGCATTGTAGAACAGATAGTAATGTCCTTTCTGATTTTTTGGTTTTCCATGGGCAGTATGGATATTTTAGAAATCTCAGTCGGAGGGCAACCTGCTGCACACTTGCTTCAAGCCATTGTGGATGCAGACAGATTATTAACAAGATAACCTTCCAAAAGGTACACTATGAGCATTATTTATTTGCAGTGTGCAAGGAGATAAAACCAATGTAATGGTGCACATGCTTTCCCTGCACTAGGTTACTTTCTTGGTAACTCACTAAATTCCAATTGAATTCAAAGTGAATTTCAAAATTAAGGCCAGAGCAGTTTGGCTTGGATTTTTTTCCAGTTAGACTGTTGTGGTATTAAATTTGAATTCTCACTTTTGCCAATAATCCTGTATTTTTTTTTTTTTTTTTACTTTTTGACTGTTACACCTATGGTACTCAAGGGATTACTAAGGAGTGTCTGAACTTTATAAACAACACAAGTCTCACACAAAACCACAACATTTGTAGGAGTGTAATTCCCCCATGGAATTTTGGGCAAAATGGAAAAACTATTTCTAACAAATGATTTGAAATCCAACTTTCCTTCAGTGCATACGTCTACAAGAATGTTCTTCTTGAAATGACATCATACAACGTCTGAGGTGTGTGTGATGGGGTATTACAGCAGTCTTCAAACATAAATGCTTCCAGTTGTCTGAAAAAATAAAGAAGTAAAAATCCACGTTGTGTTAGCTGTAGATGGACCTAATGAGCCAAAAAGGTGGTTACCCATATCATTAAGGAACCTTTATCATGTTAACAGCTCTTAACAGCCTTTGCAATTCTCCAAAAGGAGAAATTAAAGGGACAGTATAGGTATCATAACAACTTCATCAAAATTAAGTAATTATAATGCCTTATGGTGCTAGGAGTCCCCCTGGGGAAATCTTACTTAAAGGAGTTAAACCATAATCGAACAGTTTAACTCCCAAAGTTGCCTCCAGTGCCAGTCTTAGCTCTGGCTTCTGAATTTTCACTTACAGGAAATGTGGAATGCCGCCAGGCATGGGAGCGGTCAGCTGATGCTCTAAGCCAATCAGTAACTCCCAATTCCCTTAACTGGCTTGGAAAGGGTATGTTTCCTTCCATGCAAGTTTATCCGAAGTTGTTTTGGTGCCTGGAGTGTTTCTTTAAGGTGAAAGTTCACTCTTAAGACCCTATAAAGCTTTGGATTGTTCAAGAGTCAATATTTGTGTTCCATACAGGTATTTGTAAGTTGGCTTTGGATTCAGTAGTTGCTCTGCTATAAATTCCAAGAACAATTAAGATCCTACAGGGCAGCAGGTAGGGTACAGCCCCCCCCCCCACCCCCTCTTTATTCTTCACTTAAAGATGGTAAATGGTGAAAAGCACAATTAGGGTTTGTGGCCCTTCTCTAACCTGTGAGCTGTTGGGAGCCAACCAGGGTCACCTAATGGATGATCCTGCTCTGCACAAGTTACATCTTTGACAATCTTATTACATGTTTTAGCATTGTTTGGGGGCAAAAAGTGCTGATTAAATATGATGATATTTGTTACTCTGTGCTATTCTGATGTTTAGCAACTCTCCCGGTATGTGTCCATTCATACGTGTTGGTGAGTTTTGACTGGTGACTAACATTTTATTATTTTGATACAATGAGCAGCGTATGCTGTCTTTATTTTTAAGAGAAGCTAATATGACTCACTTATGCAGCACTTTTGTAATTATGATTTAGTTACTCTAGCGCTGTAATCCTTAGTCATGTTGTGTTCCTTTTATTCCATCCATCCCATTTCACAGCATGCGATGTTAATTATGAGGGAATATCCAGTATCATGGCAAACTCCCTGCAATAATTATTTCAGATTACTTATGGTTCTGTTATTTAAAGGTGTATTACGCTAACTGCTAAATGCTTATTCAGAGGTAATGAATATTAAACGTGCATTTAATTTATACGGAAAAACTTCCAGAGAAGTTTATCTCATATTCATTGTATGCACAGCATGGTGTATCTGTGCAGCAGATTCAGTTTAGTCCTGTGCTGATCAGAAAAAAAATATAACATAAAATCTGTCTGCTGATATTCCAAGCCAAACGTGTGAACAAATACTTAATAAGACTTGGTCACAAGTATCATGAAAATGGTTTTTGTTTTCTGTTTGTTGATGTTTCACGATTTTAGTTTGTTGAAAGGGTCATTCTAGAAAAGCTTTAGTTTTACAGTATTTGGCCAAGTGAAGTGTTTTTGGAAAAAATCAATTTTAAAATTAGAATACAATTTTGTGACTAATTTAAGAACTGTTTGGGACTCCCAGTAAATTCTTTTAAAACTTTTTTTTATAATTCTTTATTTTTGTTGCGCATGGATGGTACAAAACATAATTTTGCACGGTTAAACGGCATAAAACAAAATAAACAGGTTAGGAGAAATCTAAGAGATTACCAGGGTAGTATGAGGAGTAAAAGCACTGCATACAGAAGCTGAGAGATTAAAGGCTCAATTACCTTGAGTAGTATCATGCCAATGCTGCCAGGAGATTTATACCACCAGGAGCCCCCCTTAAGGTCAGAAAGACAACACACATTTGTAGGAAATGAAGATAGAGGAAACATTAAGTAGCTTAGTGTGGGCTAGGGGCGAAGATACTGCCGATCAAGTAGAGGTGCCGTGGAACCACTATTATCGCTTGTCAGGTGGGAACATGAAATGCAAGACTGAGGTATAAGCACCATCCCGGTGCCAGTAATTTCTTAAACTAACTGACACATGAGGGTCAAGCCTGGAATGGCCATGAGGCAAACTGGGCAAAGGACCAGTGGGCCCCGATAGCCATAGGCTGACCACAACAGGATTTCCCCAGTGCTATCCAAGCACCAGTCTTGCTGTGTGCCTTCACAAAGTGGTGGTTAGATCAATGCTCTTCTTCTTGCATCTTTCAGCAGGAGAGAGGAAAACACAGGAGACTCTAGTCCAGTAAGCTCTGGCTGTTTAGAGCATTGCCAAGGATTACTATGGCAATTCCCCAATACATCACAATACTAGTGTGCACTTAGTCAGCACTCTCAGAACCACCAGGGTTTTGGCCAAATGTAAGAACAAGGGAAGGGGGAGATAAAGTATTTTGCTTTTTAAAAAATGTATAATAATAATAATAATAATAATAATAAAAAAAAAAAACAACAACATATATCTATATATATCATCTACACAAACACTAAATCCCCTATAGATAAACACTAAATCCCCTATAGATGCACACTGTGCCATCTACAAACACTACATCCTCTACACACTCTCTACATTCTCTACACTCTAGATCCTTTATACACACACATTAGATCCCATATAGACACACACTAGATCCCATGCACACAAATGTACACACTATATTCCCTTAACACACACACTTTCTACAGCCACTACACACACACACTCCATCTCCTATGCACACACATACATACTGAACCTGTGCACAAACTTGATACATCCCCTATAGTCAGCACCCTTACACACACACACACACACACACAGCACCCTCACACACAGCACACTACCAGCACCCTCACACACAGAGCACCCTCACTGTCATGCCCAACTACCGGTAATTCCTTGTCTCTTCCGGGTTGACAGAGTTTAGCCACACCCCCTCTCTGACGCGGTCTCGCCACGCTACATAATGCGACCGCGCCAGATACAAGACGCTGGATTATTGAACAGCGTTACCGCGATATCAAACCGGCTGAAAGTTTCTGAACTACCGGCTGAACTAACCTCCTTCTCCTCTCCTCGACCACGGCTAGTATCTGGACTTCTCTCATCCTGTCTCAGAAAGAACCTCCCCGGAGGAGAACTCCGGAACCTGAATTTCACCCTCTGGAAGCTAAGTCAATTGTTTCATCTGTGATAAGAACTTTCCTTCTCTCAAGCCTGCTGAGCATTCCTTCCATAGTCTGCTCTCAAGTTTTTCCAAGCATTTCTGCTACAGCCTGCTCTCAAGCCGTTAAGCATTCAGGCACCAGCTGCTCCCTGACCTGCTATCTTTAAACCCAAAACGAATCTCTGATGTTACAACTTCATTTATAGCTTTCTTTATTAACCTAAAACTTGCAAACACCCAATGTGCTAGATTGCATGTATATAGGAAGCTGCTTACTCCAATTAAACCAACAGCGAAGTATTTAAAGATACAGTACCTATATTTCCCTATATTGAATAGACAATTCCTATTTTATTCTCTAATTTTCTAATCAACAATTTAAGTCCTAAGAAATCTGCAGTTGTGCTCCATATCAATCTATGTAAACATGACAGAATAATCCAGCCTCTGTAATGGAACCAGCAGATTTCGATTCAAAATTTACTATGCTGAATCAAAGAGTCGATACACTTGCCCAAGGCATGCAAGACATCCAGGTTACAAATGAACGGATTCTTACTTATGTCAGAGACTTACAAACCCATACTCTTCATACTGTTATGCACTCAGCTAGCGACCCTGCTGTCTGTAATCCCGAAAAGTTTTCTGGAGATCCAAATACAGGGAGTTTCTTAATTCCTGCAAGTTATTAATTGCTCTAAAACCTAGATCTTATCCCACTGAAAGATCTAAGGTTTGTTCAGTTATCTCCTTCCTAAGAGGTGAACCTATGGCCTGGGCCCACTCCTTCTTGGAAAATGACGATCCCATCTTAGACTCATTGGATGAATTTTTTGAAGCTATGTCGCTTCTTTATGAAGATCCTAACAAACAGTCTACAGCTGATTTAACCATCAGAACCCTACAGCAAAAACATAGACCTTTCGAAGACTACATTGCTGAATTTAAAAGATGGGCAATAGAAACTCAATGGAATGACATAACCCTGCGCAACCAGTTTCGAATTGGGTTATCCGAAGCAGTAAAGGATGAACTTTCTAGAACTGAACTTCCTACTACGTTAAACGCGCAGATTCAACTATCAATCAGCATTGACAGAAGGCTTAGAGAAAGAAAGGCCGAAAAAGCTCTCTCGGGTTCATCATGGAAAAAAACATTTAGTCCTTCAAAAACAACTGAAAAACCATCATTACCAAATGAACCTATGGAAATAGGCACTATAAAAAGTCCTCTCACACTAGAAGAAAAAACTAGAAGACGTCTACTAAACCTCTGCATGTATTGTGCCTCGCAAGATCACTTGATCCCAGATTGCCCCTTATTGAAACGGCCAAAGGGCGGTAAGCATGCTCATACCACTTCTATACTAAGTGCACTTCCTTCTAAATCAACCACTCAATTTTCCTCTATTTCTCTCATATTACAGTGGGACAAAGAAAGAATTACGACTGAAGCCAGGGTCTGGGAAATATGTTTACCTGTTTTAGTAGTCTTAATGCAAACCTCACAGCCAGGTGTGTCGGTACCTCTACCTTCCTGAATAATTAAAATCACAAATATATACATTATCAAGAGCATTTCTTTCGACGTCTTCATCCTCATTCTTCGTCCGTGCGATGGCACCTCAGCTTCCAGGATGTAAGGGCTGCAAGGAATGGAGTTCTGCAGGTCCTCTCTTCCCTTCACAGAGGTCCCTTCAAGACACCCTGGCTATGTCACGTGGGTAAGTGGTCAGGCTTTATTATGGCAGTCAAAACACTTACTTGCTGATCTCTTTAAACACACTTGAAATCACGATATCTCCTCGTCACTCCGACTGAGTCGTGCGCTTTAACCGGATCTTGCAGGGATTCTCTGGATCTGGTGTAGCTTGCCAATAATCTACTGCTGCTGGTTTAACCCTAGAGTGATGAATCCACGGAGTCACTTCAGCCACCTTTATAGCTGTAGGGGTAGACAAAAGAACAACATAAGGACCCCTCCACTTAGGCCCTAACGGTACACTGTTCCACTCTTTTATCCATACTTGATCTCCTGGATGATAACTATGAATAGGGGGATAAATATTCACAGGTAATCTATCTTGTACCCATTTCTGTACCTCCTCCATAGTTTTACCCAACTCTACAACCTGCTGCCGAGTAATTCCTTCTCCCAACTGACTCAAATCCCCCCTTAAGTTACTAAGTACTGGAGGTGGACGCCCATACATGATTTCAAAAGGTGAGAGACCCATCCTTCTGGTAGGTGTGCTACGAATACGCAACAGAGCTATGGGTAAAAGAACATTCCACTTAAGCTGAGTCTCTTGACACATCTTTGCCAATTGGTTCTTAATAGTTCTGTTCATCCTTTCTACTTTACCAGAACTCTGAGGTCTATATGCCGTATGAAGCTTCCACTTAATACCTATCCTATAGAACATGGTAGCCCATATCAGGGTATTATTTCTCGCAACAGGAATCGTACAACTTCTCCTGCTTTCTCTGTACGAGTAGGACATGCTTCTACCCAACCTGAGTAGGTACACACAACTACTAGTAGGTAGCGATGTCCACCGGATTTAGGCATTACCGTATAGTCTATTTGAAGATCGGACATAGGGAGTCCCCCCATATACTGGACTCCTGGTGCTTTCACTGGTCCTTGCCTTGCGTTATTCTTGGCACATATCACACATCTTCGTACAATGGCTTGAGTCAAGTTGGACAATCTTGATATATAGAAATGTTTCCTGAGAGATTCTTCCATACTATCTCTTCCAGAATGTGTCCCGTTATGATAGTTCTGGACAATTTCTACAGCTAGTGATGCTGGAATAACTATTCTTCCATCTTCTAACTGATACCATTTGTTCTCCAGGTACTTCCCAGCTTCAGTCTTTAACCACTCTTCTTCTTGAGCTGTATAAACTGGAGTCCATTGAGACAGTGGGATCGGTATAAGAGCTGCTATATGTTCCACATACTCCTGTCTTCCTTATTCAGCAGCACGCTTAGCTGCATTATCTGCCATCCGATTTCCTTTGGTTACATCACCATCACCTTTCAGATGCGCCCGACAATGTATAATACCAACTTCTTTCGGTTCCCACACGGCTTCCAGTAGTTGTAATATCTCAGCTGCGTACTTGATTTCTTTACCCTCTGAGTTCAATAATCCTCTTTCTTTATACAAAGCTCCGTGGGCATGAGTGGTTAAAAACGCATACTTGGAGTCCGTGTAGATGTTCACTCTTAAACCTTCTGCCAATTGTAACGCTTGTGTTAGTGCAATTAGTTCTGCCTTCTGTGCCGATGTTCCTTTTGACAATGGCCGAGCTTCTATCACCTTGTCTATGGTTGTTACTGCATATCCTGCATAGCGAATCCCTTCTTTTACATAACTACTGCCGTCCGTATAGTACTGGACATCAGGGTTCTGAATGGGAAAGTCACGAAGGTCTGGTCTACTTGAGAATACTTCATCCATCACCTCCAGGCAATCATGTTGACTCTCAGTAGGTTGTGGCAAAAGGGTAGCTGGATTTAAGGTGTTAACAGTCTCTAGATGCACTCTTGGGTTTTCACATAACATAGCTTGATACTTAGTCATGCGGCTGTTACTAAACCAATGATTGCCTTTATAGTCTAGCAACGTTTGTACTGCGTGCGGGACTCGCACATAGAGTTCCTGACCCAGAGTGAGTTTATCAGCTTCGGCTACCAGCAGGGCGGCAGCAGCTACGGCTCTTAGACAAGGTGGAAGACCACTGGCCACTGCATCCAGTTGTTTGGACATATATGCAACAGGTCGTTGCCATGATCCCAAGTACTGTGTCAATACTCCCACAGCCATTCTTCTTTGCTCGTGTACATATAAGTAGAATGGGCGTGTATGATCAGGTAGTCCTAATGCTGGGGCACTCATCAAAGCCTTCTTCACATCTTCAAATGCCTTTTGCTGTTCAGGGGTCCATAGGAAGGGATAGTGCTCTGTACCTTTTAAAGCTGCATAAAGAGGTTTCGCCAATATCGCATAACTGGGAATCCATATCCTACAGAAGCCTGCTGCCCCCAAGAATTCCCGCACTTGTCTTCTATTCTTGGGTATTGGTATTTGGCATACAGCTTCTTTTCTCTCTGGCCCCATTATTCTTTGACCTTCAGAGATATGGAATCCCAGATACTTGACAGTCGGCTGACACAACTGAGCTTTCTTCCTGGACACCTTGTATCCTGCCTTCCAGAGAATGTGTAGTAAATCATGTGTTGCTTGCTGACATATTTCTCTAGTAACTGCCGCTATCAACAAATCATCCGCGTATTGCAATAGTACACACTCTCCTGGTATGGACTTGAAATCCAGTAAGTCTTGACTTAAAGCTGATCCAAATAGGGTAGGTGAATTTTTAAACCATTGGGGCAGTCTTGTCCAAGTCATCTGGCGTTTCGAGCCCGTTACAGCATTTTCCCATTGGAATGCGAAGATACACTGGCTTTCCGCAGCAATTCGAAGGCAAAATAAGGCATCTTTGAGATCTAGGACAGTAAAATAGGTAGCCCCGCCTGGAATTAAAGCAAGCAGGTTATATGGATTGGGCACAACTGGGTGTATACTTACGACCGCATCATTGACTGCTCTCAAGTCCTGCACAGGGCGATACTCTTCTGTACCGGGCTTTTGAACAGGCAACAATGGGGTGTTCCAGGGGGAAGTACAGAATTTTAGGATACCATACCTTATGAACTTATCCAAATAAGATTGTATGTTCTTCTTGGCCTTTTGTGGGTTATGATATTGTCTTAAGCTCACTGGATAAACCCCAAGTTTCAGTTCAATTCGAATTGTTGGAATATTGCGAGCAAGTCCTGGTGGGTTGTTCTCTGCCCACACTCCTGATATATTGAACAAGGATTCATCACTCTTAGGGTTTTGGCTAGTCAACACTGTATAAAGTCGCCACTCTTCTTCCTTTGGTACAGATATTGTCATTATACCTGAAGGTCCATTGAACTTTAAAGATGTTGTTCCATTAGGTAGAAACATTATGTGTGCTTGTAATTTTGACAACAAATCACGTCCTAGCAGTTGGACTGGACATTCAGGCATATAAAGGAATTGATGTTTCACTACGTGGCCTCCCAATGTACAGAGTCGACTTTTAAGAACCGGTTTAGCAGCACTCCTTCCAGTTGCTCCTATTACGGTGATAGTTCTTCCAGATGGAGGAGCAACTAGGTCAGTAACCACCGAATGTTCAGCACCAGTATCAATCATGAAAGCACTCCTTTTTCCCCCTATTGCTACATCGACCATAGGCTCCACTCGGCCAAGGGGGATGGAGCCCGGTCGGTATCAATAGTCCTCCATGACTGTGTCCGCCAAACCTACAAAGTCCCTATCTTCTCTATCGCGGGGTCTCTGCGCTGCTGGATAGTACCTGTCTCCACTAACACTTCCTCTATTATTACCACTATTCCCTCCAGGACCTCCTCTACCTCTCGATCTGCCTCTATAATTACTATATCCTGCCCTAGGCCTGTCTCTCTCATACTGTTCCCTTTGTGGACACTCACTTCTCCAATGCCCTTCTTCCCTACAGTACGCGCATTGATTCCTACTCAAGGGTTCCCTATTCCATTTACTCTCGCCTTTATCCGTTCCCCTATACACTTCCTTTTCCCTTCTATCTACGCCTGCGATAGCTACTGCTAGCATATCTGCTTTTCTACGCATCTTACACTCTTCCTCCTTCTTTGTCTCGGTTTCCCTATTCATGTATACCTTGTTTGCTACCTCAATTAGTTGGGTTATGGACATCCCTACAAACCCTTCTAACTTTGGTAGCTTGCGCTTTATATCTCCGTAGACTTGGCTGACAAAGGCAGAGTTAACCATCCGGGAATTCTCAGGAGCCTCTGGATTAAAGGGGGTATACAAACGGTATGCCTCCAATAATCAGTCATAAAAGACACTGGGCGATTCATCACATTTCTGTAATACCTCAGCCGTCTTAGACATATTAATCACCTTCTTTCCTCCAGCTTTCATGCCAGCAATAATAGCGTCCCTGTAAGCTTTTAAATGGACCATGTCTGCGCCATTGGCATTCCAATTTGGATCAGTGTTTGGATAATGGGCTGTGGCCCATGCTGCCGGGTTGGCCTGATTTTGTGTACGGGCCACTTCTTCCAGCGCTTTAATTGCCGCTTGATTTATCCTTGTCCTTTCCTCATTATTAAACAATGTCATCAACAATTGCTGGCAATCAGCCCAAGTGGGATTGTGTGTCTGGACTATTGAGGTAAACAAATCCGTCATGGCTTGAGGCTTTTCAGTGTAAGAGGAGTTATGGGTCTTCCAATTAAAGAGATCGGTGGTTGTAAAAGGGACATAGACGAAGACTGGATCAGCATATTGTATCTGGCCGTCACCGTTAATGTGTGTCGGGCCAGGAGTCAATCGAAGAGGCATCTGATAATGTCGGGGTTGTAGGGTACCAGTCATTTGTCGGGTTAGTATGGGGCTTCATTGAGATACGTCAGTTAGGGGTTCCGGTCGAGGGGTAGTAAGACAAGGGGATGGAGAAAAATATGTATACAGATTAACAGGGCGCCACAGTCACTAAATAGGTATATGTGGGGGAAAAGAACCATATAATAAATATACTGGTTAAAATAGTAATTTATTGATACAGAAGTAGATAAAAAATATATATTAATAGCACAATAACAAGTGCTCAAATTATATAAGACAGGAACCCATAGGTATAGCAGCTCACTAATACATAATGCTGAACTGGGCAAATAAGGTGCAGATAGTAAAAGTGCAAAGTGCAGTGTAAGTATAAGGTACAAAATACTAGTACCAAAAATGCAGTATTTTTGTACCTTATACTTGCACTGCACTTTGCACTTTTACTATCTGCACCTTATTTGCCCAGTTCAGCATTATGTATTAGTGAGCTGCTATACCTATGGGTTCCTGTCTTATATAATTTGAGCACTTGTTATTGTGCTATTAATATATATTTTTTATCTACTTCTGTATCAATAAATTACTATTTTAACCAGTATATTTATTATATGGTTCTTTTCCCCCACATATACCTATTTAGTGACTGTGGCGCCCTGTTAATCTGTATACATATTTTTCTCGTTATTGGATTTGGAGTGTCCAATCTACAGAGGCTAGCCTGCACTTGGTTTACATTGAATTTCCTTTCCCACTCACCCACCTTTTCTCTCCTTAAGGGAATGGAGACGCTTTACTAAGGGGAAGGTTGGTAAGTAAAATATTCCGGGCCGGGCTAGGAGGAGCCTGACCGGAAACTAGATATGGCGCCAAATCTGGGTAGGTGGAGTTAACGGAGGTAGGTACCGGAAGAGGAGGGTTTAAAACAAGGGAGTTGGGCTCTGAGCTAGAGGAAGGGGTAGGTGGGGACAGCGGGGCAAGGGGAGGAGCGTTTCCAACAGCACCTCCTCTTCCTCTTCCTGTGGAGGAGGAGTAAGGGGGCGGCATGGGGATCTCAGACTCAGGGGGCGTGTCCAAAATGGGCGTGATTACGGCCTTAGTGGACAAGCGAGTCCTGGCCACCATGAGGCGACACTGTTCCTCGTGGCATACTCGGATCCATTTTGGCGAGTCATTTACGGCCTGCCTCCAACAATCAATATATGGAAACTGGCCGTAAAGTTCAGGCCTACCTGATACAGCCACGTGTACACGCTGTACCAGATTAGGATCCGAACTGCCACATGGTGGCCATGCGGCAACCAAAGTAGGCCATTCCCTACTACACAAAGTAGTCAGGCGTGCTGGAGACATCTTTACCCCAAAATCACATACAGTATATCCCTTTTTGAAGTTTTTTAACATACATCCTAAGGGATCCAAAATCGTTGAATCTGACGCGCCCATACTTAACAATGAAGCGTCGTCTCCAACAGAAACTAAACAAACACTCTTCCAACGGTCACACCCGTTCCCTCGGCAACAGCACCACGTGGTACAGTTACTAAACGAAACGCACACAACAAAACACTCAGGGAATTCCCGTACATACACAGCTGTTACACCAGTAACTAAGTAACTAATACTGTGCCCTTTGGCGAAACTATACGGTCACCCACGCTATAATTCCCTATATCTGAATTACCCGTCTATAACATACCCCAGTAACATCGTCTTTACAAACAGCAGTTATAGTACTTTTAGCATTGGTTAGAGTACAATTTAAAGTCACAGTTCAATTAGTAATGGTGTTAAACATACAACATAGACGACAGTTATTAGCACTTATTCACAGTATCAGTAATTATACATGGTTATGGTACCGTGCGCTATAATACAATTACACACTATTCACACTCTCGCTAGACGGCAGAGCTCACGCTATCTAGCAATATATACACGCTACTACAACAATCTTTAGCACATTTACAATTCCCAACTAATCTATTGGCCAGTACCTTGATGGACTACCTAAAACTATCTACATACGTTTTGGTTAGCCACACTGCCCAGGCACCACATATAGCGAACTAGAGGGCGGATTTTACAACAGTACCCTCTTAGTCTATCTACTCTATCAATAGTCTAGTGGGTTCCAATTTTACACGCCTTCCCACTTAGCCAAGATAGGTTGAGATCTAGCGAACCGAATTTACACAGGCGCCGCTTAGTCTCCCGGTCCCTCCGACCTAGCGAACAAAATATACACCCTAGAACGCTAGTCTAGACAAGACACCGGTGTCCGGCTAGGGCGATTTACACCAGAACCCCGCCTGACTCCAAACCAAAATTAAACGGGCTGACTACAGGGCGTTTAATTGAGCGGTGCGCCTTTGCTCCTTCCCTCCACTGGAGGGGGCAGATTCCAAATAACCCCTTATGGGCCTACCGCACAATCGGTATCCAATACCCCTAGTGGGTCCGCCGTCTAAAACAGCGGTCGTCTTACCTCCTCGTTCCTGAACCTGAGTTCACACTCATCGACGGGGACACCCCAGCACTTACTACGTAGAGGCCGATGATCTCCTGGACAACAGACCAGTGGCGCAGAGACGAAGGGAGGTCCACGCAGAAGTTCAGGGGTGCAGCCGTAGAGAACGTGGGCAAAGATAGACCGTCTCACGCCTCTGCTTCTCAGCTACCGTTGAACGATGAGCTTCCCGGCCAATGCACCAAATGATACCGGAGAAACTGACGGAAGCCAAGCACAGAGAGATGGACACAGGTTTCTACAGGAAGGAAGAGATTCTTTATTCGATTCACCGAACGGGACTCAGAGGGACTAATGTCACCAAAATACAACAAGATCTGAGCCCCGGACAATAGTGTAGGCTTCTTATATGGGCATGTAACTCCACCCATAATTAGCTCCACCCACACATACTCTTACCCAATCAATCGAACAAGAACTAACTTCCTGTTTGACCACATGGCTTGCCCAGCACAATGGAGGAGGGGAATACTACATCCGGTATTCTGGCACATGCTCCGTACACTACTGATTGTATCTTGGCCACGTGCAACCAACCGACCGATACACCAGTATATGCACGTACACATGCCACGTGGTAATCTAGGCCTACTAAATTTTTTTTTACCGAGATTCCACCACACTAGAATCTTGCAACATAAGAATCACACTGGTTAATTTCATTGTGGTGGTATGTTTCAGTACAATAATGTCTCCCTGTAGGTTTATTTAATATATATTTTATAATATACATCCTAATATTATTAGATTTTATCTACTGTCTGACCTGTGTGCGTCTTTGGATCTCAGGAAGGCACTATAAAAAAACTCCACTTGCTCAAATCGATTGTGGATATATATATTAGATATTGTTCATTTTGCTTATGCACAAAGCCATTTATGAGTTTGCTAACTTCTGAAATATTTGCTAATGTGATGAGAAGTTTTTTCAGTGGTTATCAAGTGATTTTGACTGTTGTACTTGATAAGTGAAGTATCCCTTTGTGCCTTTCTGGCACTTTTGCTATACATTTGTGTATTAAAACCTTTCTCTCAGTACACCCATACACAACTAGTTTTTTAAAATGACAGATAGGGCTTTCCCCCAATTACCCGTATTTATACATAAAAAGTATTAAAAAAATAAATAAAAATAAAATGGAAAAACATTTTCACTGTTTTGCTTCAAAGACTTTCTACACAATTAGTGCAACCAAAGTAAAGTAACTTAAAATAGCTTGCCTTATTAGTCCTTCGTAACTTCCAGTGACGTGTCGTGTCCATAACGTCACTTCCTGTGACGTCTTCACACAGGACAATCTCCTTTGGCACATTTTGGCATCCATGTATGTCTCTCATGCTCGACCAGCAGGGGCCATTTTACAAAAGGGCATTAGTCCATATATGTCATACACAGAAGAAGGGCAAGAAGAAAACAGGGAGTTAAGATACACAATAAAACATAGTTAAAAAAAATAATTTAAAAAATCAATAAAAGAATTCCAAGTAAATCAAAGCTAAAATAAAGAGAAAAAGGGAGAGTTAAAGCCACAATAGTAAAAGGAGAAAAATATATTTCATAAAATGGGATTTATCTCAAAATCAATATTGAGTCCCTTAGGAACCAAGGTACGTAATTCAAAAATCCATTTAGTCGCCTGTATACTTACATTTTTTGCAGTATCTCCTCCCCTCCAATGAGTGTTCACATTTTCTATTGCACAAAATTCTAGGTGTCTTGGATATGACATGTGCTTTTCCAAAAAGTTCTTTGATATGCTATGATTTAAAAAAAACTAAAAAATTATATTCCGAACATGTTCACTAATTCTTACTTTGATTGGTGTAGATGTCTTGCCTATATATTGTAGCCCGCATGTACACCACAAAAGATAGATAACATTATGAGAGTGACATGTGATTAATGATTTAATTTTATATTCTTTCTTAGTAATGCAAAATTAAATGTAAGAACGTTTTTGTTAGATATTCTTGTATTCCGACATGCATTGCATATCCTACAATGAAAAAAACCTTTATGTTCACGTGACCAATCTGTTAGAAATTTTCTAAGGTTTCTTGCACCTCTAAAAATAAATTTTGGCTTTTGGCCTATGTATTCTAGTATATCATCCTCTTGTTGAAGGAGGTGCCAATTTTTGTTAATTATTTTTTTAATTGTGCCCACATTGCTAGAAAAGTTAAAAATAAAGGGAATTTGGTCATTATTTGTCTTTTTTTTTATTTCTATATTTAAGTAAAGGGGATCTATTTAAATTGGCGACCTTATCTATATTGCTTTACAACTCATCACTATTATATCCTTTCTGTTCAATTTTTTTTTTTTTTTAGGACAGCAGATTGTGCAATAAAATCTACCTGGTTGTTGCAGTTCCTGCGAATTCTCAGGAACTGCCCTCTGGGTATATTTGATAACCAGGGACAATGATGACAACTATCCAATTCAATATAGCTGTTGACATCAACTTGTTTTAAAAAAAATGTGAGTCATAAGAACATTATTTAAAATATAAATATTTAAGTCTAAAAAGTCGATGCTCAAGTCGCTTACACTCTTAGTAAGAGAAATGCCCCAATTGTTGTTATTTAAATAGTTAAAAAAACAATTACAAGAATCACTAGATCTTTTCCAAATAATGAAGATGTCATCTATGTACCTTTTATATAGGACCAAGTTTGTGCCAAATCCATGTTCTTGATAAATAAAATGTTTTTCCCAATATGCCATAAAAAGATTGGCATAACTTGGTGCAAACTTCCCCATAGCAATACCTTTTATCTGTAAAAAGAAATCATCTTCGAACCAAAAATAGTGATTTAAATGATTTAAAATCATTTTTATTCCCTCTAAAATAAAAGCCTTCTGTTTATCCTTATATTTATTTGATAAATCTAAATAAAAATTAACAGCCTCACTGCCTTTTTGATGTTCTATAATTGTATAAAGATGGGTGAAATCACATGTAATTAGAAGATATTCATTATTCCATTTAAAATTGTTTAAAATATTTAAAAGACACATGGAGTCTTGTAGAAAAGATGGGCATGTTTTCACCAAAGGCTGTAAATGGAAATCAACATATTGGGACAAACAAGATAAAACTGAATTAATTCCAGACACTATTGGTCAACCCGGGGGATTATTGGGGTCTGTACAGGGAGTGCAGAATTATTAGGCAAGTTGTATTTTTGAGGATTAATTTTATTATTGAACAACAACCATGTTCTCAATGAACCCAAAAAATTCATTAATATCAAAGCTGAATACTT
The DNA here is from genome assembly GCF_036172605.1 of Pelobates fuscus. Taxonomy (NCBI): domain Eukaryota; kingdom Metazoa; phylum Chordata; class Amphibia; order Anura; family Pelobatidae; genus Pelobates; species Pelobates fuscus. The sequence goes on along the minus strand of NC_086320.1, from coordinate 312,454,222 downwards.
TTGGAAGTAGTTTTTAGTTTGTTTTTAGTTATAGCTATTTTAGGGGGATATCTGTGTGTGCAGGTGACTATTACTGTGCATAATTATTAGGCAACTTAACAAAAAACAAATATATACCCATTTCAATTATTTATTTTTACCAGTGAAACCAATATAACATCTCAACATTCACAAATATACATTTCTGACATTCAAAAACATAACAAAAACAAATCAGTGACCAATATAGCCACCTTTCTTTGCAAGGACACTCAAAAGCCTGCCATCCATGGATTCTGTCAGTGTTTTGATCTGTTCACCATCAACATTGCGTGCAGCAGCAACCACAGCCTCCCAGACACTGTTCAGAGAGGTGTACTGTTTTCCCTCCTTGTAAATCTCACATTTGATGATGGACCACAGGTTCTCAATGGGGTTCAGATCAGGTGAACAAGGAGGCCATGTCATTAGATTTTCTTCTTTATACCCTTTCTTGCCAGCCACGCTGTGGAGTACTTGGACGCGTGTGATGGAGCATTGTCCTGCATGAAAATCATGTTTTTCTTGAAGGATGCAGACTTCTTCCTGTATCACTGCTTGAAGAAGGTGTCTTCCAGAAACTGGCAGTAGGACTGGGAGTTGAGCTTGACTCCATCCTCAACCCGAAAAGGCCCCACAAGCTCATCTTTGATGATACCAGCCCAAACCAGTACTCCACCTCCACCTTGCTGGCGTCTGAGTCAGACTGGAGCTCTCTGCCCTTTACCAATCCATCCATCTGGCCCATCAAGACTCACTCTCATTTCATCAGTCCATAAAACCTTAGAAAAATCAGTCTTGAGATATTTCTTGGCCCAGTCTTGACGTTTCAGCTTGTGTGTCTTGTTCAGTGGTGGTCGTCTTTCAGCCTTTCTTAACTTGGCCATGTCTCTGAGTATTGCACACCGTGTGCTTTTGGGCACTCCAGTGACGTTGCAGCTCTGAAATATGGCCAAACTGGTGGCAGGTGGCATCTTGGCAGCTGCACGCTTGACTTTTCTCAGTTCATGGGCAGTTATTTTGCGCCTTGGTTTCTCCACACGCTTCTTGCGACCCTGTTGACTATTTTGAATGAAACGCTTGATTGTTCGATGATCACGCTTCAGAAGCTTTGCAGTTTTAAGAGTGCTGCATCCCTCTGCAAGATATCTCACTATTTTTGACTTTTCTGAGCCTGTCAAGTCCTTCTTTTGACCCATTTTGCCAAAGGAAAGGAAGTTGCCAAATAATTATGCACACCTGATATAGGGTGTTGATGTCATTAGACCACACCCCTTCTCATTACAGAGATGCACATCACCTAATATGCTTAATTGGTAGTAGGCTTTCGAGCCTATACAGCTTGGAGTAAGATAACATGCATAAAGAGGATGATGTGGTCAAAATACTAATTTGCCTAATAATTCTGCACTCCCTGTATGTATCTTAGACAAAATATAAATCACTGGAATCCAAAAATAAAAAAGACAATTCACTTTTATTAAGAATATTATTTTCTAAACCCTTTTCTAAAAATGTTTCATTAGTTGGTGTCAGGGTACCTGGAGTCTCTACCTTTGAGAGAGGTAGAGACTTAGAAGTTTATCCGTCCGGACGCCATGTCTCCTCAGTCTCCCGCGGTTCACTCGGTCGTGCTAACGCCGGCCGCGAGGGAGTCTCTTCCTTTTATAACAGGAGGACCGGAGGTAGACGTCATGACGCCAACCCGGAACATCCTGCCACTCAAATCTCGGGAGACGAATCAGGACTCGCCGGAGGCGTGTCTTCTCTTCCTAGCCAGGATACTTAACAGTGGTTCTCTCATTCACTCATTGCCCTGTCGTGGTTCTAGTCCGCCTAGTCACACAGTGCTTTATTATTCACTTGTCTTTTGGTTCTGACCCGGCTTTGTTGTTTACTCTCCTGCCTCTCTGTTGTCCTTGACCTCGGCTTGTCTCTCGCTTACCTGTCCTCTCGTTTCCTCGACCTCGGCTTGTCTCTGACCATTCTATTGTAGTTATACGTTAGTCCGGCCATTCTAAGGACCGGTATACGTATCTGCTACTCTTTGTACTCTGCGTGTTGGATCCCTGACCCGATCCTGACATTACGACAGGGCCATGGATCCTGCAGGTACAAATTGTCAGCTTGGTTCTCCTGATCCTAGGTTTGACGCCATGGATCATAGGATGGATCAGATGGCTCTAGCACTACAGGCGCTGCTGTCTCGCCCTATTAATCCACCTGAGGAGAGGCGTAATACTTCTGCTTCTTCTGTGGGTTCGGGGTTAGAGGTAGCTACTGTAGGTGCTTCTTCCCGAGTTACCCCACCTGTACGTTATGCTGGTTCTCCTGAGAGGTGTCGTGGCTTTTTGAACCAGATCAGTATTCATTTCGAGCTACAGCCCCGTTCATACCCTACTGATAGGGCAAAGGTGGGATTTATTATTACCTTACTCATTGAGAAAGCTCTGAGATGGGCTAATCCGTTGTGGGAGAATGATAATCCATTAGTCTATAACTATAATTCCTTTGTAGCTGCTTTTAAAAGAACTTTTGACCCTCCTGGCAGGAAGGCCAATGCAGCCAGATTACTGTTGCGCCTTAGACAAGACAACCAAACACTTGTGGATTATGCACTAGAGTTCAGGTCTTTGGCGGCAGAGGTAAAATGGAATGAACAGGCCTATATAGACGTATTCTTAAATGGATTATCTGATGTAATACTTGATGAGGTAGCGACAAGAGAGCTTCCCGAGAATCTGGAGGACTTAATTTCCTTTATCTCTCGTATTGACGAACGTCTAAGGGAGAGACAGAATACTCGAGATAGAACCGCTAAATCTTTCTCTAGACTAGCACCATCATTTCAAGTTTCTGAAACCAAAGATCCACAGGTTTCAGAACCTATGCAGTTAGGCCTTACTCGTCTCTCAGAGGAGGAGAGACAGTACAGGAGAAGAGAGGGACTGTGTATGTATTGTGGGTTCAGAGGTCATGTACGTTTGAGCTGTCCCAGCCGTCCGGGAAACGCTCGCACCTAAGTTTCTCTAGAGGACAGACCTTGGGTGTTTCGATTTTGTCCTCTACTCATAACTACAAAGAACATAGACTCCTATTACCGGTCTCTTTAACTTGGGAGAAGGGAACTTTAGAAACTATGGCATTGATAGACTCCGGCGCTGCTGAGAGTTTTATCGACCAAAAGTTTCTCACCAAACACACTATCCCATCCCAGTTAAGGAAGACACCCTTGGCTGTTGAAGCCATTGATGGTAGACCTTTAGTTGAGCCTGTGATTTTCCGGGAGACCACACCTCTTTACTTAACTACTGGTATTCTACACAAGGAGGAAATATCCCTACTACTCATTTCATCCCCTTCTGTTCCCATAGTCCTGGGATACTCCTGGCTTAAGAAACATAACCCCGTTATAGATTGGAGATCAGGGGAAATAGTTTCATGGGGTCAGAATTGTCAAGAGAATTGTTTAAAGAAAGTGTCACCTCTTTGTAGTGTCAACTCACTTAATAACGCTACTGACTCTACCAAAGTACAGATACCGTCCTTGTATCAAGATTTAAAGGCAGTATTTGACAAAAGAAAGGCTGATACCTTACCACCACATAGACCTTTTGATTGCAAAATTAATTTACTTTCTGGTACCATGCCCCCCAGGGGTCATGTATACCCTTTGTCCACGAATGAAAACTTAGTTCTAGAAGAGTATATTCGTGAAAACCTAGACAAGGGGTTCATTAGAAGATCCTCCTCTCCTGCTGGGGCTGGATTCTTTTTTGTTAAAAAGAAGGATGGTTCTTTAAGACCTTGCATTGACTACCGAGGTCTTAACAAGATAACCATCAGAAATGTTTATCCGATTCCCTTGATCACCGAGCTGTTTGATCGATTAAAAAGTTCTAAAATTTTCACTAAGTTAGACCTTAGAGGTGCTTATAATTTGGTGAGAATCCACGACGGTGACGAGTGGAAAACTGCATTCAATACTCGATATGGGCACTATGAGTATACTGTAATGCCTTTTGGTCTCTGCAATGCTCCGGCAGTATTTCAGGACCTTATTAATGAGGTTCTTAGGGAGTTTCAAGATGACTGTGTGATTGTATACCTTGATGATATTCTTATACATTCCAGGGATATTGAGACTCACCACAGACAAGTCAGAAGGGTTTTACACAAACTTCTTCAGCATGGCTTGTACTGCAAACTAGAGAAATGCAGCTTTGACCAATCCCAAACTACCTTTCTTGGTTATGTGATTTCTGGGGAGGGGTTTGAAATGGACCCGGAGAAGCTCCAATCCATATTAGAGTGGCCTTTACCTAAGGGTCTCAAGGCTATCCAGAGATTCATTGGTTTCTCTAATTACTACAGACGTTTCATTAAGGGATACTCCTCTATCATTGCTCCCATCACCAACATGACCAAACAAGGGGCTGAGACTAAGAATTGGTCTACTGAAGCACTTCTGGCTTTTAAGACACTCAAAGAGTTGTTTGCTTCCGCACCAATTTTAGTTCACCCTGATACTACTCTACCTTTCCTACTCGAAGTTGACGCTTCTGAGACAGGTATAGGTGCTGTTCTGTCCCAAAGGTTGGGTGTAGATAAACCATTACATCCTTGTGGATACTTTTCCAAAAAATTGTCAGGTACCGAAAGCAGATATGACATTGGTGACAGGGAACTACTAGCGGTTATAATGGCCTTGAAGGAGTGGAGACATTTATTGGAGGGTACTTTGCATCCTGTTACTATTTTGACAGATCATAAAAACTTATCCTATATTGGAGAGGCTAAACGACTATCATCTAGACAGGTTCGTTGGTCCATATTTCTCACTCACTTCAACTACGTACTCACATATAGGCCAGGTTCTAAGAATTCTAAAGCCGACGCCTTATCTCGCCAATATGAACCTGCTGCCGTATCTGAACCGGTTTTGTCCTCTATAGTACCCAAGTGTAACATTATCGCTAACACTACTCTCAAAGTTCATTCTCCGCTACTTGATCAGATAAGGAACTTGCAGCATCTGGCACCTAAACTGACTCCGGTTTCCAGACTTTTCGTTCCCCCTGAACTTCAATTGGAGCTCTTACAGTGTCTTCACGAGAGTAAGGTGGCTGGTCATCCGGGTGTTCGCAAGACGTATTCTTTGATCTCCAAGGATTTCTGGTGGCCGTCGTTACGGAAGGATATTAAGGATTTTATCGGGGTTTGTGTGGTCTGTACTAAAACTAAACTACCACATTCGCTTCCTTGTGGTCTTCTACAACCGCTGGAGATTCCTGACAAACCTTGGTCCTGTGTGGCAATGGACTTTATTGTGGATCTGCCTGTTTCTAAAAAGCACACTGTTATCCTTACCGTAGTCGATAGGTTTACCAAGATGGCACATTTCGTACCTTTGCCTAAACTCCCGACTTCCCCTGAATTGGCGGAGGTCTTTGCTAAGGAGATTTTTCGCTTGCATGGGATTCCTTCGGAGATCACTTCTGATAGAGGCTCCCAATTTGTTTCACGTTTTTGGAGGTCGTTCTGTTCTCAATTAGGCATCAAATTGAATTTTTCGTCCGCCTATCATCCTCAGTCTAACGGAGCTGCTGAACGAACCAACCAGAAGATTGAGCAATACTTACGTTGTTTTGTTTCCGAACACCAGGACGATTGGGTCGGTTTGATTCCTTGGGCAGAGTTTGCGCACAACAATCTCGTTTGTGACTCCACGCATTCAAGTCCCTTCTTCATGAACTATGGCTTTCATCCATCCATTCTTCCCCCGGTTTCCTCTTCCCAAGGAGTGCCGTCGGTTGATGTCCATGTGGCCAATTTGAAGAAGTTGTGGGATCAGACTCGACAGATTCTTCTACACAATTCTGTACTGGTTAAGAAACATGCTGACAAACGTAGAAGGGCGGCTCCGAATTTTGTTCCGGGCGATAGAGTGTGGTTGAGCACTAGGAATATTCGTCTTAAAGTTCCTTCCATGAAATTCGCTCCTCGTTATATTGGTCCCTACAGGATCTTGACTCGAATTAACCCAGTGGCATATCGTCTAGCTCTTCCAGCTACTTTACGCATCCCGAATTCCTTTCACGTGTCATTACTGAAGCCTCTAATCTGTAACAGATTCTCCTCCACAATCGCCCCTCCTCGCCCTGTTCAGGTGGAGGGTCAGGAGGAGTATGAGGTTAACTCCATTATTGATTCTCGTATCTCCCGGGGGCGAGTACAATATTTAGTTGACTGGAAGGGATATGGTCCTGAGGAGAGGAGTTGGGTACCACAAGAGGATGTTCATGCTCCCCGTCTTCGCAGGGCATTTCACTCCCGCTTTCCATCTCGCCCCGGCTCCTTCCGCCCGGTGGGCGTATCTGAGGGGGGGGGGTACTGTCAGGGTACCTGGAGTCTCTACCTTTGAGAGAGGTAGAGACTTAGAAGTTTATCCGTCCGGACGCCATGTCTCCTCAGTCTCCCGCGGTTCACTCGGTCGTGCTAACGCCGGCCGCGAGGGAGTCTCTTCCTTTTATAACAGGAGGACCGGAGGTAGACGTCATGACGCCAACCCGGAACATCCTGCCACTCAAATCTCGGGAGACGAATCAGGACTCGCCGGAGGCGTGTCTTCTCTTCCTAGCCAGGATACTTAACAGTGGTTCTCTCATTCACTCATTGCCCTGTCGTGGTTCTAGTCCGCCTAGTCACACAGTGCTTTATTATTCACTTGTCTTTTGGTTCTGACCCGGCTTTGTTGTTTACTCTCCTGCCTCTCTGTTGTCCTTGACCTCGGCTTGTCTCTCGCTTACCTGTCCTCTCGTTTCCTCGACCTCGGCTTGTCTCTGACCATTCTATTGTAGTTATACGTTAGTCCGGCCATTCTAAGGACCGGTATACGTATCTGCTACTCTTTGTACTCTGCGTGTTGGATCCCTGACCCGATCCTGACAGTTGGGTCTTTTTAAAGTTTTTTTTATCACTACCCCTGCCCCTTTGTCTACAGGTTTAATAATAATTGCGGGGTCATCTTTCAATATATCTATGGTTTTCTTTTCTTTAATAGATAGATTTTGCCCAAATTTTGAAAGAGGTTTTTTATTGCAAATTTTAAACAGGCCTGTCTGATTTTAAAAAGGAAGGATAAAAACTAGACCTTTTCTTAAAATTAGAATGAATAATATCAGAGGGTTCAATATTAGATTCGTCATTCAGAATACAATTGTATTCATTATGATTTTTCTTGAAACATTTTTTGAGGCACAATTTTCTGGTCTAACGATTTACACCTAAAAATGTTTCCAATTTGTTAACTTGGCAACTAGGTGAAAATGTAAAACTTTTTGTTAAAACTTTAACCTGGGTTGGTGATAAAACTTTTTTGGATAAATTAAAAACTTTTATATCATTATTCTCTTCTTTCTGATATACGTTCTCCCTCCTCGTTTTCCTCGTCTGATCTTCTGTACCTTTTCCTTGGGGTTCCTTTTGTTGTATTTTCCCATCTTGCTCATTGTCCTAAAAAAACTTCCTCATCTTTGTCATTTGTATCATTTCTAAGTATCTCAAAGCGATTTATTAGAGGAGTGTGGGGGGAGTTTTTAGGGAAATGTGCTTTTCTGTTGAAATTTGTCCTTTCATTTTTTTTCTTTTCTATAGACTTCCCTCTCTATAGACCTTGATCTAATCTGGTTTTGACAATTTTTTGGAGTGAAATAATCATTTTGAAAACGGTAGTTTCTCTGTATTGGTCTTAAGTTCCCTCTTTTTGTTTGAAAGGGACTGTTATAATTTCTTTTTTTTTTTTTATAAGGGGATATATTCTCCCTTGGTATAAATGTTTGCCTTTTCCTCACTCTATTGTTGGCATAATCGTCTAAGTCTCTTTGGAATCTTTTCTTTTTATTGGCAACCAAAGAGTTTTCAATTTTCTCTATATTATTTTTAACCCTTTCTGATAAATTATCAAAATCTTTAGTCCCTACAAAGGGTTCAAGCTTAATTCTGATCTCTTTGATCATCTTGTCTATTTCAACCAAATTTTCTTTCCTTTCGTTTATGATTATAATTATCATTGTAATCGAAAAGGATTCTAGAGCGGAAGTCCATATTTTGTGAATCTTAGCCCTCTTGGGGTAATTTCTCTTTTAAGATATTTCTCAAGAGTAAAAAATTCCCATTTGATTTTTACTTCTCTAATTAATTAAGATATCATCTCATCTAGGTTGTCACTTAAGACAAACATTGGTTCCGTTCTAAAATTTTCCCTTTGAAATTTTTCTGATGCAAATTAACACCAGTTTTGCCTTTGTTCGAATAAAGACATTTTTCACTTAGCAGCCCAAACTATAAAGTGACAAATATAGTAGAGATTTACAGACAGACTATAGGTGGCGCTCAAGAGTAGAAAGAGCAGTGCAGCTAATTCACCCAAGTATATTTGTCACTAGATATACTTAAAAGTGCAAAACAGTGTGAAACTAAACAACATGGTGCATATGTGTGCACAGTGAGAGAGAATACTGAGTTTGCCTGTGAGCATACAGAATTTTCCTGTTAAATGCCCAAGCACACTTGTTGTGCAAGACTCATCATGGGGCAGTAAAGCCCTCAAAATGTGGATGTGAATGAAGAAAGGGAGGTGTAACTGCACCATTCCTTGCTGATGCAATATATGAATTTGGGCAATTACCCTTCAGTTCAGGATTAATCAAAGGGATACATGTTGGTCATGCAAGTGATTAATTTCAGACAGGTGTTTCAGAGGTTTTTATGGTGCTGATTTTAATTGGTTGATACTTGTGGAACTAAAGCCACAAATTCAGTGCGCCAAGACGTGAATAGGATTTTGGCACACATTTGCTGTAACAGGTTTTTTTTTTCTTTTAGTCTTTTAGTATTTGATGTTATGTATGTCTTCAAGAGTGTGTTAGTAAAACGAAAATGAAAGACATTTTTTTAACTGAACAATGTTAAATATCAAAGTTAAAGCGACGCTTTCACCTTTTTTTTTTTTTTGGCAGATAGTGACTGCTCCATTTGTGTTCCAGTGGCTGTCGGGTGCACGGTAAGGTCGTTTTAGAATCTGTCCCTGATGACCGTTGCCATCTTCTTAAAGCGACACTTGCAAAATACGTATTTCATAAAGATAAAATCTTTATGAAATACTCACATTAACTGTGCTAGGATTTCCAACCCAGTCAAAAAATAGGGACTACTTTGTCTCAGTATTTATCCTACACCTGACACTTCTAGACACTGGGCGGAGCTACAGCTGTCTAGAAGTGTCAATACCTCAGCTGTCACCAGTGATGGCTGCAGGATATTGACTGTCTATGGAGTATCTGTGGTCTCGTGGGACCCTCCTTAGATCTCAATGCTGTACACTTGTGCATGCACAAGAGTATAGCAATGATGTTGGCTTTTTGCATTGAAGCGTCAGTAGCAGAAGAGGACCAGCTCAAAGAAGATGGCGCCCGCAAGGAACAGGTTCAGCTAATTTAAACTCACTTTTAATTGTACCCCCTGATCCTTGAAACCCCAGTGTTGATATCACCATTGGGGATTTTTACAAATTGTGAAAAGTCCACAGGTGGTGACAGCTCCGCTTTAAGAAAGTCCTCTTCAGCTCATGGTGCTTCATCTGCCCAGAGCCAACGTCAGTGTTGTACTGCCATGCATGCATATCTTTGGAGAATCCCCTGACATCTCTAGATCCTCCATAAAAAGGGCATTTTCTCTTCCACCTGTCACTAGTGATGGCTGAGGTCTTGACAAGTTTTTTTGTCAAGCTTTATCAAGAGTAGAAAAAATACCTACTTTTTGATATATTTTGAATAGATTGGAAATGTAATTTTAGCGAAATGCCAACACACTCTTTATGAGCACTTCATAAAGATTTGATCTTCAATTCCTTTAGGGGCTTACCTAGTAACCCCTTCCTAACGTTAAGGAGCATGACAGCAAATTTCCGTAATTTGCAGCAATCGCGTGATTAACGCTACTCCTGTCTGCCTTGTTATCCGAACGTGTCAGAGCGAGCACATGTGCTGCAGGGACTCCTGATCTGCCTCCCTTCGCTTCCACGTTCAGTGTGAAGTGCAGGGAGACAAATCAGCCCTGATCTGCCTTTTCCTGTGTAAAAAAAAAAAAAATTTAAGTGAAATCCCACCCTTCCTTTCCCCTGCTTTCATCGAAATTAACCCCTTTCCTGTAATTGATCACTGACTAAAGTATCCATATAGCAGGGACTACATTTTACTGTGATCTGATTTTTTGTAACCCCTGAGGGTTAACTTTTTTTCTAACCCTTAGAGGTTAAATTGATTAAATTAATTTAAATATTTTAAAATTATATATTTAGCTAGCTAGGGTGGGTGGGGAATTTGATGTTAGGCTAGTAAGGGGTTAACAGTAAAAAAAGTTTTAAGAAAGTTTAAAAAATGTAATAAGTAAAACAAAAACTATAAAAAGTTTTAAAAAGTACATATATATATATATAAATATAATGTTTGCAAATATACAGTAGAAACTCACTGTATGGGTCAAAAAGGCAGAAAAAATGCATATTATCAATACACTTGGTACAAAATATCGAAAAAATGATCCCATGCTAAGGTTTAAAATCAGCTTTTTGAATTACTCCAGGGTGTATTTTTTAAGAAATGGTATGTGTTTGTGGGGTAGAACCTGCTCAACTACTCCAGAATGGGACATGGACACAGCTTAAAAATTCAAAGTTTGAAAAAAAAACTAGAAAGGCTATGTCTCAAATGTGCCTCTTCAACATCCACATATACCTGGCAAAGGTACATACAGGGGTATTGCTGTACTCAGACGACATAGCTGAGCAACTTATGGCATATTATACAGCTGTAGCACAGATAAGGTTTGTAAAATATGCTGTGCAAACTCACTTTGTGTGTCAAAAAGGCAGTTACCTTGGTACAAGCTAGTGGAAAAATTATCCCACGCTAAGATTGCCTTTTGAAATACATCGGGATGTCTTCTTTAAGAAATGGTATGCCTTTATGGTGTAGTTGGAATATGTTGCCTGCTAAAGTGCTCCAAAATGGAACATGGACCCATCAACATCATCTATGAAAAGTCACATTTAAAAACCTGAACTTGTCATGTCTCTTTTACAGCACTGTAACTTCACAAAAAAGTCATACATTGGGCATATTGTTTTACTCAGAAGATGTAACTGAGCATAATTTGAGGGGATTTTTTTTTATCTTTCCTCACGTCAAATGTTGACATAAATTGGTGAAAAATTGGGACAAGTTAAGGCACAAAATATGCCATATAAGATACACTGGAGTGCCTGCTTTCTCAAATGGAAGCCCTTTGTGGGGTTATTTGAACAGTCAAACTGCTATAATACCCCGAAAATTAGACATGGGCCTATCAAATCCATCCATGAAAATTCTAACTAAAGAACCTTAAAGAGCCTTGTCTCTTATATGGCATTGTAGCTTCACAGAATAGTGCTAAATGTATACAATGGGGGTATCGTTGTAATTAGTAGATGTAGCTGAACACAATATGAGGTTCTGTGCAGCACACACCAGCTTTACAATACACATTAAAAAAACCTTTGTCAGGGCTCCGCGGGCAGCGGTGAGGGGAGGCTGCAATCCGCTCGCAGCACTCACCCTCGGTCCGTCGCTGCCCGCGGTCCCCCCTCCTCTTACCGGTCGGCGAGCGGCGTCCTCTCTCCTTGACACGCCGCTCGCGTCCTCTCCTCCTCCTCCCCCCAGCGGCAGCATGTCTAACGCTGCACGCTGGGAGCCGGCACCCATATCAGTACGCCGGGGTCACTCACGTGACCCGGCGTTAAAGCGACGGTACAACAATCACAGTGGGGGGTATAGATACCCCCCACGTGTGTTTGTTAATTCTGATTGGAAGTTATCCGATCAGAATTAAGGAAAGGATATTTATACTTACCTTTCCTGTCTCTCAGTGCCCTGTTGTGGTCTTTGCTTTATTGATACTGAACGTGTGCTTTCTGGTTACGTACTCCCTGGCTTGTTATACTGACTTTGTGACTTTCTCCTACCCTTTGACCTCGGCTTGTTTCTCGTTATTCCGTTTTCTGGTTCCCCTTACTCGGCTTTTCTCCTGACTATTCTGTGTGTGCTTAGCCCGGCCACTCTAAGGTCCGGCACTGCACACTTTCTGTGTGTGTGTCTGTGTGTTAGCGTGTTGGGTTCCCCGAATCGTGACAACCTTGTTATGGGGGCCGGGTATGAGTTCATGGCGGCAGGGCGCATCTTGCTAGAGCTCCTGCTTTTCAGCTACTACTCTATGAGTCTTCTAACTCCTATCACCCACAGCCAGCCCTGAAGGCACTCACTCAAGTGCCTGTACCGGACTGGGTGCGTTGGATCGGTACTTTACAGTGCCTGTCGCCGGATTTATTTGGGTTACCTGAGAGGCCTGATGAATTGCCAGATGGGAGAGGCAGCCGCGCTCCACAGTCCACGTGGCATCAACTCCTCAGAACTCCTTCCAGGTCCTATTCCCCCCCCCCCCCTTGGGCCTGTGGGGGCTATCCTGGTCCCCACTGGACTGTCCTACATACGGTCTCTAAGCATCTAACTGCCAGACATGCCAATTCCAAAATGACTGCACGCATACAAGATGGCGGACTCCTTTGCTCACATCAGAGCAGGCCCGAAACTGACACAGGCAACTATACCTAACTCCATAGAGTACTGCCTCTTGTGGTTGGAAGCTATTTTCGAGCACTTTTAGGCAACCCTCAAAGAACGTCTCTTGGACCCATCTGTGACAAAAGCTATGGATCAGAAGAGTACTGTCATGGAGTAACACTTCTGGGTTCGGCACTCAGCTATGAGGAGCTGGACCCCGCCCCCCTCTGACACAGCTCTGACAGTATTTAGGGAGACTGGGCCAGAGGGAGGGTGCTTGGTGATTGATTGTTTGAGCTAACGTGTGAGCTGCCTCTGTGAGCTCCACAGGCTCAGCTACTGGAACTGCTTCCACCAGACTTACCTCTCCACAAGCTCAGACAAGCCCTTCCAGCCTTTGAGCAAATTCAAGGATTGCTGCATGCCATAAAGGATTACTGGAGAACGGATACTTTGCTACTTTACAAGTGGACCATATGTCTGGACTATTGGAGGACTACCCATATTAACCTTAAGTATATCTTTCAGCTATTGTCTACAATATCATTTATTAATGAACTAATGCTTGCTTACTCAAATCTTCATTGCTACAAGTTACTAATCTCATGAAGGACAACTCCCATCATGCTTATTCACTATGAACTGTTTCTTGCTTTGCAATCACATTCAGTGCTTCAAGTTATTAATCTCACGAAGGACAACTCCCATCATGTTTATTCACTATGAACTGTTTCTTGCTTTGCAATTACATTCAGTGCTTCAAGTTACTAATCTCATGAAGGACAACTCCCATCATGCTTATTCACTATGAACTGTTCTTGCTTTGCAAATATCCTTTGCTAATTGATTATTGTTCCTATTGAAGATTAATCTCATGAACTAATGTTACTTAATGCATCTCTGAAGAAATACTTAATAATGAACTTTGTGTTGTTGATTACTTGCACTTCGTATTATTGGATTATTGCCTAAATGCAATTCATTTAAGTTTAACACTTATTAAAACTTCGGTTGAATCAAGTTACCAGTGATTCTCTCTTTTCTTAAAGCTACAGTATTGATACTTAAGGATTCTCCATTTCTTCACTATTGTAATTAGGGAGTTTACAAGCTGCAGTTGAGTTCCAACCCAAATCACCCCTAGTAGCGTAACAAGTACTCGGCAAGGGGAGGGAGAACCCCCTAGAGGTACAGCATCTAAGCACCCCACTCATCCAACTGGCCTGAAAGACCCAGGGGCTTCAGCCCTTAAGCATCACTCACATCAGCAGAGGTTCATCTGCAGCAAGAGGCGAGTGAACAACAGGACCAGCTACTCTCCTTTGGGGGTGATGGACTTGGACTTTGTAAGGATCTGAGTCAATGGTATTGTGCTACCAGCCTATTCTCCAGCCTGGGGAAGAAGGGAAGCCTTACCTTAGGCCCGTTATGGGGCTACTATCAGCTGCCCTCCTGCTAGTCCTAGTGTCCTACCGACAGCTGGCATTGGGTGAATAATGACTCATGAAGACCTTTCACTTCAGCCGCATTATGGCATGCTCATAGTGACTACCATCATGTCATATTGTTATATTTCTTTTCGACATGTTGTCTCCTCATTTACATACTGACCAGTTCCAGTGATATAATCTCTAAAGTGTGAATTAGCATATATGCTATCTTGAATCATAGTTGGGATTTAGTAGAAGGGGGGGATGGGGTTTTGTAGAGGGGGTGTTGGGGTTTTGTAGAAATTGGATGGGGAGGCAGCAGATTGTGAATGTGCCAGGGGGAGGGGGGTTATCAGTCACCACCACCACTTTCAAGCCCAACAGCCCAATAAGGCTCCATCCAGGCTCTATTAGACTCCATTAGAGTCTTTCATAAAGAATGAAAGGGCCTAATAAATAAATATGCTTTAATTATTATATAAGATATAACATATATATATATATATATATATATATATCTATATCTCTCTCTCTCTCTCTCTCTCTCTCTCTCTATATATATATATATGTGTATATATATATATATATATATATATATATATATATATACATATGTATATATATCTCAGTCCTCCTTGGTGTTTTTATCGTAATTGCATTTTCACTTTGTGATATTTGTTGATTTATCACCTAGTTACCACGTCGGCTTGGTCTCACGGTTTAGATGGTTTCCTAGTAATCATGATATCTCTACGAGTGTCATTACGTCATAATGGCACTTGTGGCTTCCCGTCACTTCCGGCTTGGAATCAGTTTGCGGCCCACATAAACTTTAACCTAGTTTATTTAAAAAAAAAAAAAAAAATTAATATGTGTAAATGCCAAAATAGAGAAAAAACACAATTTTAAAAAAAATAATTCCAAGTTTATTGGTTTATATTATAAACACAGGGGTACAGAAGAAAAAGGGGTCGGCCATGGGGGTAAGGTTCACAATGTACAGAATGCAGTAGATTTAAACTTTATTTTATCACAACACAGAGGTAATAAACATTTAGGTAATATGCACATTTCTATACTTTTTGGTCCCTCTGGGCTCTCCTGTTTAGGAACTACACTTTCTTGTTTGCCGTGTTACCCTTCTAAGAGCATTGCACTGAGGAGTTCCTGGGTATTTGTATGAGTGCGGTGTCTCTTGTCGTCACCTTTAGTTCCCTTCTGGGCTCTGAGGAGTTACCCCGCGGGTCACCTAAACCAGATTGCAAGCCCCCTGTCTTTCGTGTCAGTGAAACCTAAGGTTAGGGTGTCATAACTGGGTGTCAAGGGTGGGGTTGGGTTGGGATTGGAGTCCCTTGGGCCCCCGATGGGGGAGGGGAGAGGGGGGTAGACGGGGGTAGTGTTTCAGTGGGTACCTTATCATTTAATTCTTTAATTCTTTGCTGGATGTGATTGTTTCTTTTTCTGTGCCCAGTACTTTATCCAGGGCTCCCATATGTTCGTGTATTTGTCATGGTGGCCTAGTGCGGACCAATGTAGATTCTGATTTCTCTCATTATTTCCACCCTATCTATCCACTGTGTACATTGGCACGCCCACCATAGGTGTTCCATAGTACCTACATCTTCCTCGCATCCTGTCGCTAATCAGGAGTCCTGTACCACCTTGTGATACGTTTATAAAAGGACTCTCGTCTGGATAGGCTTATGGAAGCTAGCATAGGTTTAATAAGAATATATTCCCAGTCTTGGGTAGTCATGTGTACGTGTATCCCCCTCATCCACTTCCACTGGAAGGGAAGGGTCTCCTGCTCGCCTTGGAAGGAGAGGAGCAGTCGGTATATTTGAGAGAGTGTGCATTTGAACGCTTTCTTGGCCGTGCATAGTTGTTCAAACTGGGTTAGTGCCCTAGGGGTCCAATAGGGTAGTACTGTACATTGCAAAGAGTGTCTTAATTGTGAGTGAATGGTGTCCCCCAGGCCCCTGCAGGTTTATGATTTTGGGAGGGGTATCAGTTGTCAGTATGTCGCTTATGTGTGGATCTGTTTTCCCTAGTAATTTCAGCAGGGTTGGAGCCCCACTGCCTCCCATTATGTCTGGGTTGTTTGCTAGTGGATATTGTGTGGAGATACATGGGGTTTTATGTAGTCTCCATTTCTGTAAGATATGGTGGATAAGGGGGTGTGGAGTTTTCGATATTTTTTTGCAAGTGGCACTTCTGCCAAGGGAGGGTGGTTAGTGGCACTGTGCAGAAACTTTGCTCTAGGTCATACCTTTTCTGCGTCGACCGAGAGTAGCATTGTGGGGGGGTTTGACGATGTCGCGCCATGCATGATATTAAGGATTAGCATAGTGTTATCCCTGGCCTTTCGACCCGGTATGAACCCCGCCTGATCGGTGTGGATCATTCAGGGAGAAGGGACCTGATCCTGTTGGCCAGTATTTTAGCAATTTTTTTAAGGTCCAGGTTGATTAGGGATATGTGCCTGTAACTACTACACAAGCTCGGATCTTTACCGGGCTTTGGTAGAACAGTGATCCCTGCCTTCAGCATTGGAGGTGGTAGGTCATAGCTAAGTAGCAGGCCATTAAGCACCCCCAGATATCGCGGAGCTAATATATGTTGGAAGGATCGATAATATCTGGCTGTGAGGACATCAGGGCCTGGGCTTTTGCCCTTAGGGAGGGTTGCTATTGCTTTTTGGAGTTCCTTTGCCTGTATAGGTGATTCTATATATGCTTTAATCTCATGCTGAGGGTTCTTCTGGTGGCCCAGGTTATAAAGGTCACTGTAATAATCTCGAGAAGTTTTGGCTATGTCTTCGGTCATGTCATGATGTGTCCTGCCCGCCATTTTAATGTATGAGATATATGTCTTTTGGTGTTTGTCCTTTAGTGCTCTGGCCAGATATTTCCCACTTTTAATGCCGTGTGCGTAGTATATCCCCCTAGTCAAGTGGACTGCCCTGTGTGCTTTCACGATGAGGAGGTTACGTAGTTCCATTCGGAGTGCCGTTAAGGTACCATATGCTTCGGGTGTAGGGTTGGATTTATGGGTCATCTCGGCCACAGATATAGCCTCCGTAAGAGAGCGGACCTGCGCTACTCGCTCCTTTTTTATGCGTGTGCTCCATTTAATCAAGATCCCTCAGGTTATGCCAAAAAACACAATTTTATTACAATATTGACAGAGATTGGTGATGAAATGGCTACGTAAAAAGTGTCAAAATAACTCTGGGTAAATATCCTGTGATGTCTACTTTACATAAATATACACTTTTGTATGGGAATTTAGATTTTGTGATGTGATGGCTACTAAACTTACAAGACAGACATACCAACTTCTAAAATTGTTTCACATTGAAATTTTGTTTTAGTCCTTGTATTTTGTGACCTGTAATTTTCAAAATAAGCTGAAATCCTATACATGTTATGTACTCTATAAATCAAGACACATAATTGAATTTATTTTGAATTATTTTTTCTAAGCTGGACATATTATGCATACGTTATTATTGCATAAACTGTGAAAAAATATGTAGTTTTTTTTGTCCCCCCCCCATTTTTGGGCATTTTTTTAATAATTAATTAGAATTTATATATGTACATGTGACATCGAATTAAAGCCCTTTTTGTCCTTTAAAAAATGGTATATAATATCTGTTGGTGCAATAAATGAGAGAGATGCAAATTGCAGTTGAACACAAAAAATGCAAAAATTGCTTGTGTCATTAAGGGTAAGACAAGCTTCTGAAGCGGTGTCCTTAAGGGGTTAAACTACTATCTATTATAATTATTATTATTATTTTATCATTTATATAGTGCCAGCAAATTCCGTAGCGCTGTACAATGGGATCTACAGACATTCATTGCTCACTACAGTTCCTGGAAAGTCAAACTGGCAGAGATACAAATATATATTTTTTTCATTTTTCTTCCTGTAGAATATCAATCTCATATGCAAATAAAGGCATTGTGGCTCAAAATGAAAGACCACCCGCTGTCTACATTTTTTCAGTGGTAATTTATCTATTCTCGGAAACCGAAAGGAACATAGACCAAATTTGTCCTACAGGTCTTTGATCACAGGATAAGGAAGAATATCTTTTTTTTTATTTTTAGTGCAATTAAGATTGAGTATTGCCAAGGTCAAAGATCTCTTCAAACCTGATTCAGCAATCACCTAACGTCCTTCCTAAATAAAAAACAAAGATTTCATGTAAACACCCACATATTTTGCTTTTCAGCCAGAGATTATAAGTCAGACTGAAAGTGGCACTTATAATTGTAATCGTTTCACCTGCACGTCACAGTTTTATTTATGTAACATTACACGTAAATAGGAACAGTCTTAACCTTTTTGAGATCAGAATAGTATACTATAGTACACATCCTTTTGATGCAACTAAGCAAAAGTAGATGTTTTACTGTCAAAAGGAAGTGATTGCAAACTGCAAAGTGTGTTTTAATATTGTAATACCTGGAAATGCTCTAGAAGTTAGAAAGTCCATCACATATATTGTTTTTGATGAGTCAGTTACTTACTCAATGTACTCCAACAGAAGGCTGGCAGTGTTTGGCCCAAGAAGCAAATACAAATGAGTTTCCTTTTTTGGTTCATGAAACTCACATATCTCAGTGTTGATGGTCCTATGTTTGTGGACCATGAAGTACATGTAGATTTGACAGAGACTGGGGCAGTCACAAGATGTTCTATCAAATATTCCTGCAACCTCCATCATCATCTGCACAGTATGAAGAAACTTTCATAGCTATCTACAGTGAGGGAAAAAAAGTTTTTGATCCCCTGCTGATTTTGAACTTTACTCACTGACAAAGAAATGATCAGTCTATAATTGTAATTGTAGGTGTATTTTAACAGTGAAAGACAGAATAATAAAAAAACCCCAAGAAAAGCGCATGTCAAAAAAGTTATAAATCAATTAGCATTTTAATGAGGGAAATAAGTATTTGACCCCTTCAACTTAGTACTTGGTGGCAAAACCCTTGTTTGCAATCACAGAGGTCAGACATTTCTTGTAGTTGGCCACCAAGTTTGCACACATCTCAGCAGGGATTTTGTCGCACTCCTCTTTGCAGCTCTTCTCCAAGTCATTAAGGTTTCGAGGCTGACGTTTGGCAACTCGAACCTTCAGCTCCCTCCATGGATTTTCTATGGTATAAAGGTCTGGAGACTGGCTAGGCCAGTCAATGTGCTTCTTCTTGAGCCACTCCTTTGTTTGCTTGGTTGTGTGTTTTGGGTCATTGTCATGCTGGAATACCCATCCACAACCCATTTTCAATGCCCTGGCTGAGGGAAGGAGGTTCTCACCCAAGGTTTGATGGTACATGGCCCTGTCCATTGTCCCGATTTTGGTCTCATCTGACCACAACACTTTCACCCAGTTCTCTTCTGAATCATTCAGATGTTCATTGGCAAACTTCAGACGGGCCTGTACATGTTCTTTCTTGAGCAGGGGGACCTTGCGGGCGCTGCAGGATTTCAGTCCTTCACGGCGTAGTGTGTTACCAATTGCTTTCTTGGTGGCTATGGTCCCAGCTGCCCTGAGATCATTAACAAGATCCTCCTGTGTGGGTCTGGGCTGATTCCTCACCGTTCTCATGATCATTGAAACTCCACGAGGTGAGATCTTGCATGGAGCACCAGGCTGGGGGAGACTGGCAGTTATATTGCGTTTCTTCCATTTGTGAATATTTGCACCAACTGTTATCTTCTTACCAAGCTGCTTGGCGATGGTCTTGTAGCCCATTCCAGCCTTGTGTAGGTCTACAATCTTGTCCCTGACATCCTTGGACAGCTCTTTGGTCTTGGCCACGGTGGAGAGTTTGGAATCTGATTGATTGCTTGCTTCTGTGGACAGGTGTAGGGCCGTATTTCCCCACGGGCATGCTGGGCAGTTGCCAGGGGCCCCACAGGCATGGGGGCTACACCGCGCTGCCCAGCATGCCCGTTCAACAGGAGTTTGATCTTCCCTGCCGGCCCATGGAGAGCCAGCCCTGCTCTCTTGCGGGTGAGAAGATCCCCAAATGCCCTTGAAAGAGGGGAGAGAGAGAGGGCGGGAAGACCCGGAGGCAGGAGGAGGGACCTGGGAGGCAGAACGCTCCTCTGTGTGGAGCATTGCTGTGCATTGCCACAGTCTGCAGGCTATATAGATCACCACTGGACCACCAGGGCTGGCTGTCCCCCCCCATCTCCCCTTCATTAAAGGTAAGAAGCAAGGGGGATGCAGATTTTATTAATGTACATTTAGTATTAAAAAACAACAAACAAGAAAACATTTTCTCCATGCACCCATCACACTCTGCAACACACAAACACCACCCACCCACAGCACCACACACAGCACCACACACACACACAGCACCTCACACACACCACGCCTCACTTACAGCACCCCTGACGTAAAGCACCTCTCACACACACACACAGCACCCCTAGCACACACAGCATCCCTCACACACATACAGCACCCCTCATGCACAAACAGCACCCGTATTAGACAGCTCTCACACACAGCACCCCTCTCACACACAGCACCCCTGACTTACAGCACCATTCACACACAGAGCACACCTCACACACAGCACCTTCCACACACACAGCACCCCTAGTACATATCACACACAAACACACACACACACAGCACATCTCGTACACATCACACACAGTACCCCTCACACAGACGAACAGTACCCCTCACACACACGCACAGCACCCCTCACACATACGCACAGCACCCTCACACACATGCACAACACCCTCACACACATGCACAGCACCCTCACACACACAGCACCCCTCACACACACAGCACCCCTCACAGACACACACACACACACACACACACACACACACACACACACACACAGCACCCCTCATACAGACACACACCCAGCACCCCTACACACAAACACATACACTGCACCCCTCACTGCAGTCTGTGTGTATTCAGCAGTCTGTGTGTATTTAGCAGTCTGTATGTGTGTGTGTATTCAGCTGCCCGTGTGTATTCAGCAGTCTGTGTGTGTGTATTCAGCTGCCCGTGTGTAATATGCAGCCTGTGTGTATTCAGCAGTCTGTGTATGTTCAGCAGTCTGTGTGTGTGTATTCAACAGTCTCTGGGTGTATTTGTGTGTGTATTCAGTGGACTGTGTATGTATTTAGCAGTTTGTCTGCGTGTACTCAGCAGTCGGTGTGCGTGTACTCAGCAGTCTGTATGCACGTATTGCATTTGTTGGAGGTACCAATAAATATAAGCTTAATTTTATCGATAATTTACATTTTTATTCCTGTGAATTGTTGTGTAGGCACGGCCCCAGTGCACTGCTTTGCCCGGGGGCCCATAATGCTGTTAAGATGGCACTGGACAGGTCTTTTATATCAGCTCATTACCTGTATTAAAGACACCTGGGAGTCAGAAATCTTGCTGATTCATAGGGGATCATGAATACTTATTTCACTTATTGATATGCAAATCAATTTATAACTTTTTTGACATGCATTTTTCTGGATTTTTGTTTTGTTTTGTTATTCTGTCTCTCACTGTTAAAATACACCTACCATTAAAATTATAGACTGACCATTTCTTTGTCAGTTTACAAACGTTCAAAATCAGCAGGGGATCAAATACTTCTTTCCCTCACTGTATTTATACATTATCTGTTTCCCAACCAATGACAACCTGTGTTTTATGAATACAATGAATAATGTCTCATCTATCTGTGTGGTCACTGGCAAACACCTTCATAGACCTGAAATATACTAATTTTAGTACAGTAGCTTTGTCTGCCACAGATATCAAGAAATCTATCACTTGGCCTGGAGAACCTTCAGAGCATAGGCCAACAGCCCATGTAAAAACCCACACAGTGCAGGACTAGCAAATACCCTGTATAATTCCTGCTTGCTACCTCACTTCTGCAGAACTGGCTGCTATGAGTTTATACAAAGCCCGGTGAACCAGACTATATTCAGTGATTAGTAGAGCCACTGATTACGTTTGCTCATGACCAGGGTGCGGCTTCCGGGGAGGGGAGTTCAGTTTTGCATTTGCCACACACTCACAACCCGTACAGAACTGACACAGGCCGCTTGAATGATATATTCCGGCTGCCTCATTCGCAGCTCTGATGAGCTCTGAAAACCAATATGAATGGATGTCAATAAGCACCTAACTACACTCCGTGGTGAGGAAATAGACCTCTTTGTGTTCTGAACCTGACATGTCTTCTGCTCCTGGCTCTTTCTAAAGAAAACATGCTCCACTACACTTGCTTACCTTAAAGGGACACTATAGTCACCTGAACAACTGCAGCCTTTCTCATGTAAACACTGTATTTTCTGAGAAAATACAGTGTTAACATTGAAAGCTAGGAACACCTCCAGTTGCAGTCACTCACAGTGAACCAGAGGGACTTCGGATTTGATGGAGGCATAATATGCCTCCATCCACTCAGATCTGCTGTGCACGAGCATCCTGTGATTCAGTATCTCCTCCCACTGCATGCAGACACTGAACTTTCCTCATAGAGATTCATTGATTCAATTCATCTCTATAAGGAGATGCTAATTGGCCAGGGCTATGTTTGAATCATGCTGGCTCTGCCCCTGATCTGCCTCCTTGTCAGTCTCAGCTAATCCTATGGGGAAGCATTGTGATAGGATCAGGCCACCACTTCTAATGATGTCAGCAGACTGTTTTTTTTTTTTTTTTAGGCAAACAGCATGCAGAGTTGCAGCTTCTGGCTTGAATACAGTAAGATTTTGCTATATTTATGGAGGCATGAGGGGCCCAGGGGGGCTAGATGGTGGTGTTAACACTATAGGGTCAGGAATACATGTAGTGGCACTGGTGACTATAGTGTCCCTTTAAACCATCCTGATTTATTCCAACCTGATCTCCAGGACGAACCTGCTTTCTTTCTTTACTGGACTTTGTTTTCATATTGATTTGGTTCCAACCTGCCTGTATATTACAGACATTCTTATCATTTGCAAGTATCCTTAAAGACCCTGAAACTGCAGTTCTGATTCCAAACCAAAGAGGCTGATCACCTCAATTGCTGCTTTAACTTGTTTTACTTTATCTTTTATATTCCCATTTAGTTTTATCTAATTGTTTCCCTGTCTCCTATAAACCTGTGTTGGGGCATATTGCCTAAACTTCAATTTCTCTACTAGTACTCCTTCATACGCACCTGTAATCCTGTTTCTAGGTTCTGCTTTCTCCCTTTCTACATAATGCTGCTCCCACCTATCTATCCTCCCTTATACACAAGTATGTCCCGTCTAGGCCCTTACGATCTGCTGAAGACTTACGTCTATCTTCTGTCCGTACGCCCACCTCTGATGCTCGCCTTCAAGACTTCTCGCGGGCTGCACCGTTCCTGTGGAACTCGCTTCCCTCCTCCGTTAGATGCTCACCCACTCTCCACTCCTTCAAAAGATCGTTAAAAACCCACTTCTTCATAAAAGCGTATCAATTAAACTCTTAATAGCTCCCAACTGATTCCTCTTCTGCAACTGTCACTAGTCTAATACTATCCTTACCTTTTGTGTCATTTTACCCCACTCCCTCTAGCATGTAAGCTCATTGAGCCGGGCCCTCAACCCCTCTGTTCCTGTGTGTCCAACTTGTCTGGTTACAACTACATGTCTGTTCGTCCACCCATTGTAAAGCGCTGCGGAATTTGACGGCGCTCTATAAATAATATAATAATAATAATAATTATACCTTTTTCCTGTTATTCTTATTGTTACCTTTTTGTCTAACCATGTCTAAACTACCTGAAGTCAACCCTGGCATAAGTCTCTTGTCTGACCTGATCAGAACCATGACAATGAGCCAGGCTGCTTTGGGGGAATGATTCCCCCCTGAAAATCTAGTGGGGGATAAGAGACCCCACAGTCATGACGGTGTAGATTTTTTTGTAAGAATGATAAGAAAAACAAAACAAAACACTTGTTAAAAGAGTTGGTTATCCAATGTTTCTGATTTATATTTTAGTGTTATTGGATCATTTGCCTTAAGAAAACAGAATAGTTTAATGCTTGCTTACTAAGAATATAATTAAAGGCTGTGCCCCCAGATTTTCTTTGATTCCTACAACAATAACTTCATTACATACATGATTTAGTGAATCAACACCTAACATTATCTTAATCTGAACAGGATGTTTATTCAAAGGGAGTTAAAGGAGGAAGCTGTCTTCATAATACCATGAATTGGGGGCTGTGAGTGAACTACATTGACAGAAAATGTCCCCACTTCTCTGAAAATGTCCAGGGAAATAATGTTGTGGTGATACACTTTGCGATTGAGAGAACACAGACTTGTAAAATTGTTACACAACTTTCCTTTTTTCTTTTGTTTGAAAACATCTTTATAAAGGAAAGTATAAGAGAGTGACATTAACTGTAATGCAATAGCATAAAAAGTACCGATATAAAGAGTGATACTGAAAGGGTATCACAAAGAATATATACATTATTCACAAAACAGAGTCAATTAAAAGTCAAACCATTCTGTACAGAACGATGATCATATTGGCTTCACTGTGAGAGTTAAAAAACATTAGAGAGTCACAATAGGCTCCAGCCTTTGGGCCTCCTGCTGCAGGCGTACTCCTCAAAATGCAAACCCAGGGAAAATGTGGAGGGGACAGAATGTGAGAGAGAAGACAATGAAAATAAAAAAGGATAAGGATAGAAGGGGACTAGTACAAGATCTGAAATGCACAGCTGAAGACCGACGACACATAATAATAATAACAACAAAAAAGTATTTAAAGGGAAACTCCAGTGCCATGAAAACAATCAGTTTTCCTGGCACTGCAGGTCCCCTCTCCCTCCCACCTCCCAATCCCCAGTTGCTGAGTGGGTGAAAACCCTTCAGTCACTTACCAGAGGCAGCAACATGTCCCACGTCGTGGCTTCTTACTCGGCCGCCGCTCCTCCTCTGCATTACATTGGCCGGTGGGCGAGACTGATCCCGCCCACTGGCCGGGGAGATGTAATGTGCATGTGCGGCAATGCCTATGGGGAATTGAGCGACGTTGGAGGTCCTCACACAGCGTGAGGACATCCAGCGACACTCTAGCACAGGTTTTCTGTCCTACGAAGCAGGAATTGCCCCCTAGTGGCTGCCTAGTGGCTGATCACCTCAATTGCTGCTTTAACCTTTTTTACTTTATCCTAGACAGCCACTAGAGGTGGAGTTAACCCTGCAATGTAATTATTGCAGTTTATAAAAAACGCAATAATTACACTTGCAGGGTTAAGGGTAGTGGGAGTGGGCAGAAGTGGTCTGGGTGCCTACAGTGTCCCTTTAACCAGGAAAGGTACATTCAGATTACTCTAGTTTTCAAGTATGTCCTAGGGATGTTACCTTAGCCCAACATCCAGGGGTTGTTACTATTACCCAATTTAATCATTTTATCTACCTCAGAGGGGTGAAGGGCTGAGTCAATCCTGCTGGGATTTGAACATGCGACCCAACCGTTGAACAGATTCTACTGAAGATGCCCACTGAGCTATCTCTCCAGTCTTGCATGCTTCTAATGTGACAATAAAACTGTGATATTTGCATAAATAAGGCATCTTATACTCTAAGCCCTTCCTACCACGGTTGCAGGGGTCACAGCTGCGACCGGGCCCCTCACTGCAGGGGGCCCAGCCGCAGCCATGACCCCTGCGACTAGTTTAATTTTGTTTATTTCATAATATACTTATTTGTACATTCTTATTCCTTGTGTTTGTCATCTTTCTCTGCATATTGGGCTCCTGCACTTAAAGGGATATTGCTGTCTCAAGGCAGCACCTCTTCCTACCCTGACACTCTTCCTCCTTCCTTAATTAAACTCCTTTGTAAATACAGGGAACTTAATAAAGTGTAACATTAAGTCAAGGTTGCTAAGGTTAATCAAACAGAAGGCTGCTGTAAATTTACGTGCATTGATCAATGGAGTGGACCTCGTATCCTCAACTGGTTGCTTTAGAAATAATTGAACACATTGTGCCATAAAACAAGTCATGTTAATATTGGTAAAAGTCCTTTCGATGGAGTGAAGAAATTAATATTGTGGTTAAATTTGCTCATCGTTAAGAAGACCTGTAAGCACATTATTTCTAGCATCTTGGATGATATTACTAAATATTTCCCTAAAGTCATCGAGGCTCAAACATCTATATTTAAAACTGCATTACTGTTAGTTGGACTATTTGGACAGTTACTTAAACTTCTACTTATCCGGTAATAGTGCATACCTATAATAAAATTAATCTTGAATTTTGTGTAAGTATAGTTTCCATCTTCAAACTGTGAGACAACAAGTGTTTATGTCCTAGAGAAATGAAACCTGGGTGTTATGCTTTTGAATAAGCTTTTGGAAAAAAAAATCTCCAGCAGAATTAAATGTCATAATATGCTATTGCACTGTACTTTGTGCTAAAAAGACGTGCTATACATGGCAAGAGCATGGGATAAAACTGTTGGCATTGGATATCAACATTAGCAGTAAGGGGAGATATTACCAGTGTTTCAATTAGGGTGAACAACCAGCCCTCTTTAAAAAACAACATGAACATTTAGATAACTTCAACATAAAATTATAAAGTAATAAATTCATTGAAATTAGATTTGCTTAGATCAAAACTGCAATTTGTCTGAATTTGGGCCAGTCAAGTGATCGATAGAATTCCCAAGCTCTGAGTGGAAAAGTGTCCTAATCACGAACCAACCGAAACTCACAATGGCCGAGCATGTTTGCATCAGGTCGTGATTTTTTTAATTCCATGTGAGATGCCAAAAAAGAAACGATTGATGATAAAAAAAGATGATTGATAGCTAGATCCAGTCATTATGTCAGAATGTTGACTTCATTCACAAATCAAATGATAAGTAAGCAATAGAGAGAAAAGAGGAGGAGCAGTAAAAATATTTATATATGATGTATTTAATTAATATATAATATGTGAATAAATACAGACTTTTTCACTGCTTCTCCTGTTTTTTACCCTCTATTGATTACATTTTCACTTAATCTGTGAGCCACATGGAAGGAAAATGCTTTTATATAGTATTTCTGCATTTTGCATACAGTGATTGTCGCACCCTTTTGGCTGGTCTGATTCATTTCTGGTTCCGGTACCAAAATTATCGACATTTGGATGGATGTCCGGAAAAATTTCAGGTTTTGGGAAAAATGATTCGACTGAGCCGAGTTTTCTCCCCATGCACAAGTTTAATTAAAATGACACATATTGGTAAAGTTGATGAGATTGGAATACAGGGCACAGTTATCTTATCTTTGTAACTTCTCTCAGTGACCTTAATCTATATCTTTATCAAAATATGAAGAAGAAAAAAAAAAAAGAGCAACAAATTGGGATGTCACGTAACTCACAAGATGAAAAATAGCAACGGTTCTTAAAACAGGAAATGACACCAAATTCAACCTGTCTTATTATCAATTTGTTTATCTAGATTGCTAACATCAATATATTTACCGCAGGTATAGATTCCATATTGTGGAACACATGGCCAGTCTTCTTTAAATGGCACGTAGAAATATGTTGTTTATTTACTGCCAGATGCAACATAAAGCACTATGACTAATAGAAATGCACAAAAAAAATATTCTCACAAATGCACATTCCCAAGTGTGATTAATAAGCATGCCTCTGTTCCAGTGCAACGACAGCATTTGTAAGATCAGAATTTATTGAGAACATTTACTTGTTATCACTACAATTAAATGGTCATTTATAAAGTATAGTAATGTCTCCATAATTACCATATCAATAAATTGAGTTAATCTACCTGTCATTTTTTGTCTGTCCGTCCACCCATCCACCTATCTGTCTGTCATCTAGTTTAATAGAAAGGTTATCTTAATGTGTTTTAGAGTCAGAAGAGATTAAAGGTTAATGTTACTACTTTCAATACTTTCAAAGAACACAGGCGAGGGTGTCCTATAGGAACCCAGTTTCCGAACATATCCACACCCTATCAGCCACATCCTATCTTTCTACAGGTGTACCAGGAAGCTTCCATGTGACACCAATCCCAACCCCTCAAACACTGATACATGGGAATGCTTAAGCTCTGGAATAATTGCACTTGGGTTAAAAAAAAAAAAAAAAAAAAAAAGACAAAAAGCTCAATACACCATTCCTAATAATTTAGTTTGCAAACGTGTATTTTATGATCTACACAATATATTATATATTGTTCTACCTACTTATTATTTTAAATTAACACTGAGAAAGCAAGCTGAGTACTCTAGTACCTTTAATTGTTGTAGTAATTGGTTTTGATCCATTAACCCATCTTTCTGTCCCTCCCTATCAACCTGTGGTTTTCCCTCTTTGGTCCAAACATGATGCTTTACATGATGTCATGACTTAGACTTAAACCCTTTCTGAATGGCATATGACATCAGTGCTCTAGAGTGCTTCACAATGGCTGTACAATTACCTGAGTTGATAAGAGCTCCCTGCAGACGACAAAAATCATGGGGATTTGCAGCAAATGCAGGGACTCAAGTGGCATATTCTTTTTAATTTTTATTTATTTTTACAATTTTGCATAAATTGTAATGCAATTTCTGTATAATACATTAAACAAATAATCGGTCAATTTCAGCCTTGATTGCAATTGGATTGCGTGTCACTTGGCTATAACTTTTAAAGGATATCATGTAGCATCATTTGAATGTCAAAATTTGTTTATAGATGTCTAACATCTTTTCAGAACAATGTAGAAAAATTATGAGAGTGTTCTGAAAGGTGGCAGATTCCATCATATTAAATTCCTCCAGTTTTTCTTAGAAATTTCCATTTCAGAAGACAGATTTACAGAGGCAGGAAAATTCTGTCTGAAAAAGTGGCACTGATGTGTCACTGAAAAAATGGTACATAAGAAATGATGCTTAGAGTACAAAAACATGACAGATTTAACCCCTTAAGGACGAAGTCAGTTGTACAAGTTGTGATCAAATCAAAACGTAAACAAAACCTGGTATTTGCGTTATATGTCTGTTGAACCATAATTCAACTCTTTCATATTAAGTGCACTCACACTTATTATATATAATTTTATTCAGGGAAAGAGGGCTTTCATTTCATATCAAATATTTATATATATATAACATATTTTAATATGAATAAAATTAAAAACAGTTGACAAATTAAGAAATTTTATTTTTC
Source organism: Pelobates fuscus (assembly GCF_036172605.1). Taxonomy (NCBI): domain Eukaryota; kingdom Metazoa; phylum Chordata; class Amphibia; order Anura; family Pelobatidae; genus Pelobates; species Pelobates fuscus. The sequence continues at coordinate 312,424,893 of NC_086320.1, read as the reverse complement.
AAGTTCTGCATGGCATTTTAATTGTTAATATCACAATACTGTTTTTACGGCAATAAATTACACATATTTGTATTCAGCGATGTTGAATAAGTACAAAAGTACACACTATGTACAGGGTCTATGGTGTTTTGGAGAGTTACAGGGTCAAATAAAGGGCTTTCCCCTTTTTAATTTTTACACATTGAATATTGCCAGGTTGGTTTGCTGGGCCTATGCTGCCTTTGGGACTGTATGGCAGTCCAGGAATGAAAACTAACCCCAGCATGGCATACCATTTGTAAACGTAGACAACCCAGCGTATTCAAAACACTCATATTTGTGTTCAGTGATGTCTCATGAGTAAAACAATACCCTGCATGTACAGGTTTTATGGAGTTTTGGAAAGTTACAGGGTCAAATATAGGGCTTGCCCATTAAATTTTTTACACATTCAAATGTGCCAGATTGGTTATGGTGCCTTTGAGATTGAATGGAATACAGGAATAAGATATACCCCCATCATGGCATACCATTTGCCAAAGTAGACAACACAGGGTTTTCAAAATGGGATATGTCCAGTATTTTTTAGTAGCCACTTAGGTACAAACCCTGGCCAAAATTAGTGTTCATATTTGTTTTCTGCATTTTTCACAAAAAAATGCCCTTTCACTAATGATATCATCATCATTTTAAGGTTTACTGCTCTAAAACACTCATTTTTTTCAACGATGTCACACGAGTAAAACAGTAACCCCCATGGACAGGTTTTAAGGGGTGTTGGAAGGTTACAGGGACAAATATAGGTACATTTGTACTTTAGAACTTCAATAGTTCATGCCATAATGTAACATATTCGCCCCCTGCTCAGATTTACTTTATAAATATATTATGAGTTTATTGGGGGTAATTTAATGGATGAATGTAAGCCTGTATCATAGAGTAACTGGGAGTAGGTGCTATCCCTTATACAGATATGCAATTAGCACATTGGTGGATGTAACACTACATGTCCATCAAACCCACGTGGGCTGTTCCCAGTGATGCGAGCAGTTAGCTGCGCCCACTCCCCTTTATAATTGGTTAATGCACATGCTGACTAAACTGTTTTATGGATGGCTGATTGAGGCATAGCATATTTAAACCATTCTGGTGAGTAGTCACATTCACGTTTGCCCCTGAGGATGGTGTATTATCATGCCGAAACGCGCGTTGGGTTTTTGTCACGGGTCTCTCCGTTATGGAGCACCTTATCACTATGCACGCACTTTTTTCACTTAATTTTTTTTTTTTTTTTGTCTTTTAATACTTAGACAGCGATTGAGAACTTGAGGGAATTACCCTAGATGGAGTATAAGCATAGAACACCCATGAAGGTGTTTACAGGAGATTTAGGGTCTAGAGACTAGGGACACCTTTACCAGATACTTCTAGTATTTATAGAGAGGTGGAGTCATTTGTATATATCCCTATCACCTATCTCCTTGTATATATACCCTTCACTTTATATATTTTTTCCTGTGCTTATTTCTCACTGTCTAGCATATCTCTCACTATTTCTTTGTGTTTTGACTTTTGCCTCTGGATGATTACACTAGGCTCTGTTGTAGCCAGTGTTATATAGATTTCCATGAGGGCTTATAAACACAAAGGTGGAGATTGCTACTTTTTCTGTTAGTTCTCATATCGTTACATTTGTATCCTGTGGAGTTAATGTGGCATGCTTAATTACCAATCATTAGCTATTGAGCATATCACTTGGTATTTAGACAGCTATTTGAGAATTTAAGGGAATTGTTTTTTCTTCCCTAAACTGAATTTAAGCATAGAATATCTATGAAGGTGTTACATGAGACTGAAAGTCTTGTGACTAGGGATACCCTTACCACAGACCTCTGGTAACCCTAGAGAGGTGGATTTAATTGGTTATATCCCTATTACTTATCTCTCTGTATATACCCTTCTTTTTATATATTTTTTTCCTGTGTGCTTTATCACCATTTAGCATATCTCTCACTATTCCTTTTATGTTTTAGTTTTTGCTTCTGGAATATCACACTAGGCTCTGTTGCAACCAGTGCTGTATATACTTCCATCAGGGCTTAAACACATAAAGGGGGAGATTGCTATCTCTTCAGTTAGTTCTCGTACTGCCAATCCATACCCGTTTGGAACTAGTGTGGTATGCTTTATTATTAACTATCTATTATTGAGCATCTCACTCAGGGCTGTTCCCCCCCATATCAGGCTACACTGTTTAATTTGTCCTAGTACTTTTTAGAGTTACTAATAAAGGTCTTTTGTTATTTATTATTTTCTCCTTTAAGATCTTATTGGAGTGGATTGGAAATTTAACCTTGTGGTCACTTTCTATTCAAGTGACACATTTGGTTCTCTACTATTTACTGTATTCCCTAGGGTTATCCCCTACTTTTCCAGTCTAGGTGACCTTTTTTTGTGGGTTAGGTACGGGATGAGGGTGTTACACTATACCCCTATCCTTGACCGCTCCCCTTCTTTTCTTTCAGGGACAAATATAGGGCTTTCCCATATCAGTTTGCCAGATTGGTTAGGTGGCCTATGTTGCCTTTTGGCAGCCCAGGAATGAGAATTACCCCCATCATGGCATATCATTCACAAAAGTAGACAACCAAGGGTATTCAGAATTGGATAAGTCCATTCTTTTGTAGAAGCTACTTAGTCACAAACGCTAGCCAAAGTTAGTTTTCATATTTTCTTTTTGCATTTTTCACACAAAAACTGCACTTTCACTGATGATATCATCATTATTACAAATTTGAGGGTTTTAAAACACTCATATGTGTTCAGATACAAATACGCTTATGACATTACATTTTTAAATATTTATTTTTATTTTACGTATATATTTTAATATATGTATAATGTATTATAAGTTAATTAAAACACCTGATTAGTATATTTCACATATATAATACATGTATAATTATATTCTATTTTGTATTTTGTTTCAGTGTCCCTATGTATCCCAGTACCCTCATGACTCGGTGTCCCCATATGTCGATTACCCGAGGTCTCACAGTGTCGCAGTGCCCAATGTCTCCCAGTGTCCCCATGTCCTAGTGTCCCCTAGTGTCGTGTCCCCAGGTCTCCCAGTGACCTTATGTATCACAGTGTCCCTATGTATCACAGTGTCTCAATGCCCCATGTCTCCCAGTGTCCCCTAGGACACTGGGAACACTGTGAGACATGGGGACACTAAGACATGGGATTTTGAGACACTTGGGACACTGGGAGACATGGGAACACAGACACTAGGGACACTGGGAGACATGGGGACACTGGGAGACATGGGGACATTGAGATACTTGGGGGCACTGAGACACCAGGGACACTGGGAGATTAGGGGGCACTGGGAGACTAGGGAACACTGGCTGGGACACATGGGGACATTGAGATAATTGGGGCTCTGGGAGACATAGGGACACTGAGAGACATGGGGACACAGACACACTAGGGACACTGAAAAACCTGGGGATACTGGGAGACATGGGGACACAGACACCAGGGACACTGGGAGACATGGGGACACGGAGACACTAGGGACGCTGGCTGGGACACATGGGGTCACTGGGAGACTAGGGGACACTTAAATACATGTGGCCACTGAAAAACCAGGGACACTGGCTGGGAGACATAGGGACACTGGGAGACATGGGGACACTGTATCCCTAGTGTCTCAGTGTCCCCATGTATCCCAGTGTTCCCAAGTGTCTCTGTGTCCCCAAGTGTCTGTGTCATGTCTCCCAATGTCCCTTAGTGTCTCAGTGTCCCCATATCTCCCAGTGTCCCCAAGTGTCTCAGTGTCCCCATATCTCCCAGTGTCCCCAAGTGCCTCAGTGTCCCCAAGTGTCTGTATCATAATGTCTCCCAATGTCCCTTAGTGTTTCAGTGTCCCCATATCTCCCAGTGCCACAATGTCTCCTTGCAGCCTTTCCTCATCCCTCACTTCCATGAGCTGTAGGATGTCTCCGCAGGGTGGGAGTTGCTGTCTGGACTCTCTGTAGCTACTCCACTGCGGATCAGTGAATAGAGATAGGCAGAGAGTGATATGCTGAAACATCCTATCACTGCCTCTCTCTACACACACACACACACACACACACACACACACACACACACACACACACACACACACACACCAACCCCTACTGCCCAGTGCTGGTATTGCATCGTAATCTCTGTTTATACTGAGAAAAATACCAGCATTTGTAGTGCCAGTATGACTGCAATATCGGCACCGGCCAGGCAGCCTCAAATACTGTGCTAGTAAAATACCAGCGAGATGGAAACCCTAAGAGTAGTGTTGAAAAAATATATATATATAGGTTGTTTTTTTTAAAAAAAATTCACATGATCACATGAGTCCCACACAAAAAAAGAAGCAGCAAGCTGCTGGTCTTCAGTCCCTCTTGATTCTAAAAATAAAATAATTCAATAAGAACTAAATGCAAACTACTCCAGTTTAAAAAGAGCATGTATATAGATTATACACAAAAATAATACTATATTAAAAACTATACTCAACTATACTCACAATAATCCAATTAATTTGTATATTATTATTAAAACTATAAAAGGCAAAACTTGAAAATGAAGCAAAAGGTGAATAAGGAGAATAAATTATACAGTTAATAATAAAGCTAAAAAGTTCCTACATAAGTATAGAAAAAAAGAAAAGAAAATGAGTACAGTAAAAAGGCAATAACATAATGGGAAAGCTTGGAACTGAACAGGCAAAAAAGAGCAGGAGATTGGAATAAATTTAGCTTACAAAATCAATTACTTAAATCAAGATACTGATTTTTTGTGATATTTTATGGCAACATTTAAACCATTTCCTGTCTAGCACTTCAAGGAGAGCATGTAAGAGTCACAGCATGAGTCCTCTTCACACCTCTGCTATTTATCCAGCTCTGATACCAAATCTACTTGGCTTCCACTAATTTATAAAAATATTTTCACTACTTCATATAAAAAGACCCCCTGCAGAGTTCAGATCCACCCCTTCTCAGCATTTCCTTACTCTCTACTCTCAAGCGTGTTCTCAAATCCTCTATCACATTTTTTTTCATTCTCAGAAAAAAAAACATCTATAAACTGTTTACACCTGTGCTGCCAAAGCCAGATGCTTTGATTTTAATTACTTTTTTTTCCACTCTGTTACACGCACTATCATGTATGGATCTTATGTGCATCATATTTCTGCTTTTATATCACACTCAAAATACACAGATAGGCAGTTGAACAAAAATAAATGCTCCCATCATAAAAGCACGCATAAAAGGAGTCCCTGACAAGCTACAATAGCATGAATGAAGTGATCACGGATGTGTAATAAAGTTTATCCTAAGTGCATATATAAAGGGAGGGCTCAGTTCTTCTACCTATGACGGCAAACAGTGGTTGATAAGCATCTCTGTTATTCAGAGCTGTAATGATGAAGACGCAGTGATACTTAGTTATTATTATTATTATCAATTATCTATTGAGACCACTTTGGTTCCTTAAAATGGTACAGTGAAAGATATTATATTGAGTAGCCTAGCCTTTAAATCCTGGTAGATGTAAAAGGAAGTGTGCTAATTGATGGTAAAGATGTTTCAGAACCATTTGGTGACATGGCCATCCCCTTCATAGGTTCTAAAAGGTCAGTACCATGGTATGTAATGATAAACATACATGTTAAACCATATATATGTAGGATATTGACTGAAGTCCTATTAGTTTGCTGATGCTACTTAGGTCAATGTCTATTATTCTGCAGATCAAGCATCAATGGCTTCAGGGATATAGAGATTCTCAATCTGCCTTGCAGATATAGCCACATTAGTTGGCTTTTTGCATGTGGGTTAGTCCCACACCTAAAGGAAGTTCACCCACGTCTCATAAATGGGGTCCAAACCACCCTAGTATCGGTGGTGTGAAACCCAAGGTTACTCTTTGACAACAGTTTAAATTTGCACAAATGCATATCTCAGCAGTAATAACGCTGGAAACTACTAAGAAGCCTTTGACTACTATGCCAAGTATTAGCAACAACAGACTTCAAGTCACTGGTCCTTATGCAAATGCTTTGTAGAATGATCTTCCATATGTGTTTTTCAGGAAACTCCAAATAGTACAGAAAATTATGACTCTTATAGGAAGATGAAAATCTAACTTTTTAATTTCTACACAATAAATAGCACTCATAATTCGAAAATTTCACTGACTCCCAGTGAGATTCAGAATGCAGTTAAAATTAGCCCTAATGACCTAAAAGACACTTTATGGTTTGGAACCCTCAATGTTCTATTTTTGTATAAGCTTTTCAAGTGATTTTATATTTTGAATTTTTTTTAATATTTTATCTTTTTGATTTATTTTGATATATTGATATATAGTTTTTTTTATCTGTTCATGTTTTAATAAAAAAAAAAAAGTTTATCCAAAATTAATAAATGATTTAAAATGTTTACTTAAAAGTAATAAATCGAGACCCTTGTTTCAAGCTCATCTACATGGAACTAAATGACTACTCAATTACTTCAACTGAACCACCCATACTTTTTCAATAAAGACTTTGTCACGTTACACTTTAATATGGAACTCTCCTCCATGGGAAGTCAGTTTTGCCATCCTAACCCTCTTTAAAAGTGGTAGATTCAGCAATTCCAACATGCCTTACCTTGACCCAAACTATTGTGTTCTATCATTACAGTATTCACTTCTCCCACTATAATAAAAAAAATAAGTGAGAACTGTGCACATCATCGCAGGACAATTCTATTACTACCTGGTACTCTGCCTACAAGTTCTGTTCCATTGCATCTGTATATAGGAACCCGAGCAGAATACATAGAACTCTCACTGACTAAATGAAATATGGTTGAGATTGTTCCCTCTAGTCAATTTTGATTTCCTTTGCTAGTAGTGTCATACTAATGAGAGTGGGGTGGTCTGCTCCAGGTCACAGCAGAGATGGGGGTGCTCCTGAAAAGGAGATGCTCTTATGGTGTGAATGAATGGGAAGAAGCTGTGCAGTGGAGAATAGTTAGATATAGCATTGCAGATATACCAGTAATACTATTGACTACTTTTCTTACAGAGGCACAGAGCCGTATGAGTGATGAGAATGTGAGTGAATCCATTTCTATAGCTTAAAGAGGATTTTATACTTTCATCAGGGGTGTTAGGATATTTTGCAAAGACCATTAAGGTAACATCTCCAATTATGGTACAATTACCATGTGGTGTAATGGAAGGTAATGAAAGCTACCTGAAGCTGTTCAAAGCAGTTGCTGCCATCTTCATCATGACATTCTGACATTCTTCATCTTCCAGGAGCTCTGTCAGTGCAGGACTCCAGACTAGGGAGGATCCTGCAATGAGACAGACGATGCCTGATTTCCACAGCTGTCACACAATGACTGCTGACAAAAGTTGATGACACAGGTCTGTCTTTTCTCAACCTTTGTCACTCTAAGCCTTGCCCACAAGGCATAATAGTAATCCTTAATTTGTCTTATGACATCTTTGAATTGTATTGGAATGTTAATGAAGTTTTAAAGCAGTCAGTATTTTATTAAGATTATATAAGAGCCACTTTAAGAAGGGGACCACTAAAACATAGAATATGTTCCTCTGCCAGTTAGATAAAAAGTAAACTACTGAAGTTGTAGGAGCATTCAATTGCAATAGCTTTCATCCTTATCTTTGGAAAGAGTTACAAAAAAACTTTAGTGCATACTCATATCCCCACCCTAACTCAACAACGTGTGTCAATCATGTCCACATCATTTTTATATCTTTATTTATAATACACCACAGATTCACAAATTTCCTTTGATTTGACACAAAAACATATGCTACAGCTTCCTCTGTATTAGTAAAGATTGTTTGAGAGACAGAACAAAATCCTTGGACACTGATAATAGGTGTCTTTTTTAGGCAATGTGTGGTTATCCATTTGCAGGGATGTCATTCCTGAACCAAACATTGAGGACACTAAGTAGCAGCTGCAGTAGCAATGAAGCTAGGCAACTGGCCCAGTGATACAGCTTCAAAAGGTCATGGAATGGAAGCCAAAACAATGCAGTTCTATGCAGCAGAACATCACATGAAAAAACGCAAGAATAATTATTAGGAAAAATTAATTACAAGCAATGTTTACATTTAGCGAGCAGACCACAAATATGAAAACATTTGGATACTTGATCGCGAAGATCGTGTTCAAAATCTCAGAACCACCATGTGCCAAAGCTTAAAAATATTTCCTATTGTGCATTTATATAGATTAAAATAGGAGTGAAACAAAGAAGGCTTTTCTCTAGCAACCATCATGATGGTTTCTAGTGATAGTAAGAATGCATCGTTGCCACCACATAAAAAAAGTAGACGTATTCACTCTTGCATGTTCACTACACAGAAACTCAATAACTGAAATTAAGGAAATGAAAGTGGTTTGTCCAAGTTTTAATGAGAGTATTTATTAAATATATTAAGATAATATAAATATGATAACTACGGGAAGAAAGGGTACTGCTGTGCGCTTGGGCTGCCAGAGGTGAAAGCATCGGTTTGGTGACCATACTATAATCACCCTTTGGCAATGTCAGACAGGGAGGAGCCACCCTCTCAGTTAAGGCCATCTACACTGATCCTTCATAAAAAAAAATTGATGTGGGCATGTGGCTCCCTTTCCTGGAGAGGCACTACTATCCTTTTCTCACAAGAGTGATGGATTGGTTTCGCACATCAATGGACACACTGTGGGTATCTACAGAACAAGTCCTCCTCTGTCCTGGCAAATGCCGCTCGCACATTAGACCTCCCCATAGGAAAGCATTTAAACAATGCTTTCCTATGAGGGAAAATGATGATGGAGTGATGCAGGAGGTCCTTATGCAGAGCGTGAGGATGTCCAGCGTCAGATAACGTAACAGTCCTTTACGATTCCGGAAGCGCCCCCAGTGGCTGTTTGGTAGACAGCCACTGAGGGCAGACTTAGAGCTGCAATGTAAACATTGCAATTCTCTGGAACTGCAATGTTTTACAATGCAGCACTAGGTGCAAAAGGGACACAGCACCCAGACCACTTCAATAAGCTGAAGTGGTCTGGGTGCCCACAGTGTCTCTTTAACTCTGCAATGTAAAACATTGCAATTTTAGAGAAACTGCAACATTTACATTGCTGGGTTAAGACTGCCTCTAATGGCTGTCAACTAGGCAGCCAGTAGAGGTGCTTCCTGCAGTTTGACTCCACAAAATAACCTGGACATTCTCACGCTTTGAATGAGGATGTCCAGCATGTTTAAAACCCCATAGGAAGCCAATTTCCTATGGGGTGCTGACAGTGCTCTCCCCATTGGCTGACGTCGGCAGAGGATACGCCAGACTTACTGCCAAGAGACATTGGCTATGCATTCAGGTAAGTGTTTAAAGGTTTTAATGTTTTTTTTAAACTGTGGGATGGGATGAGGGGGCAGTGGGACACTATGTATGCTCTATAAAAGAATGTTTTTTCTCCTTTTTTGTGGCATAATTGTCCATCACTTTAAATTGGGTTTTTTTGTTTCTTTTTTTAATCAACAGGATAAAATGATATGTTTGTTCAAGCCTTGCATCCATTTCAATTGGAATGAAGGAACAGTCTTATCCGTAGCTCCCCAATGGATTAGACTATAAATACTGGACAGATACAGTTTTTTCTCTATTCCAGGACCACAAAGTGACTCAAACTCTGTTCTATCTCTCGTCTGCCAATATGGTAACACTTTTTGGTTTAAGAAAGACTTTAATTACATGATACCCATTCTATCTATAAGAGCTGTCGTATTGTCCCAGGAAGGGAACTCTCTTAATCTAATTGGTATTCCATCTGTTATTAAACCTGTTACTGAAGGATCTGCATCTCCTGTTAACCTTTTCAGTAGTTTGTGGCCCGGCCCAAACTGGAAATCCAAATTAGATGCTATTGGGAAAAATACGGATAATCCCGGGGATAACCACCATCTCTTTAAGCCTTCTCCAAGTCTGTATGGTTTGGTTTATAATTGGATGTTTAGAGGGTGATAGTAAATTTAATTTACAATTCTGCCAAGGCAGGGTCTCCAACTTAACCTTTATAAAATCCTGTTCTATCTTATACCATGGCTCTTTTTGAACATTCAAATGACCAGCAATGATTGGTCATTTGTGTTTAAAATGGGGATGAAAGCCCAGGTGAGCACTCGTAGAAAAATTATATTTTTTAAAAGAGTTACTAGATGGTACAATACTCCAGATCGACTTAAAAAATACAGTTTACCAGATTCGGATGGCTGCTGGAGATGTGGAGAGAGGGGGGCGAATATGGAACAAATATGGTGGGAGTGCTAACTTATTAGGAGCTACTGGCTCCAGGTATTGAGTGTCACTTATAAAATTTTACCAATGCCTGGTCAACTACCCCCATCTAAGATTCTATTGGGATGGCCAGTTTCCTTTAAGGAGAATAACAAAGAGACATTGTTAAGTTTTTTATTGAATGAGGCAAATGCTTTGATCCCATCGTATTGGCTTAAAACCAGTACCCCAACTAAAAACCCATTGATACTTAGAGTGGAAGCATTGAGGGAACTTGAAGAAATTCATTGGGCCATCCAGGGGAAGAGAGACCACTATATTAGGACATGGGAACCTTGGCTAGTGTTTTGGGCAGAAACACCATAGCAAGATTACTTTAAGACATACTGAAGAGGAGTTAATAGACCACTAATGTTAGAAGTACTGGCAGAACTTTCCCTCCCCATTTTTTTTTCTCCTTTTTCCCCCCTTCTTGTTTTGTTAAAAGCATATGATGACATGGGACCTTGATAATGCTATTTGGTAATGGCGTAAAGTAGTCCCAATATCTGATATCAAAAAAAGAGGAGAAAGGAAAAAAAAAAACCAGATACCGTATATACTCGAGTATAAGCTGAGTTTTTCAGCACATTTTTTGTGCTGAAAAACCCCAACTCGGCTTATACCCGAGTCACTGTCTGTATTATGGCAATTTGCATTGCCATAATACAGACAGGGGGCTGTGGAGATCTTACTTACCTTTCCTGCAGCTCCTGTCAGCTCCCTTCTCCTCCACGGCGGTCCGTTCAGCACCTCGGTCAGCTCCCAGTGTAAATCTTGCGAGAGCCGCGGCTCTCGCGAGACTTACAGTGTGAGCTGACAGAAGAGCTGCACGGACCGGCGCGGAGGAGAAGGGAGCTGACAAGAGCTGCAGAAGAGGTAAGTGCTCCCTGCCAGCCCCCCTCATCCCCCCACTGAACTACCAATGCCACTGGACCACCAGGGAAGGAGAGCCCCCCTCCCTGGCCAGCTAGGAAGCAGGGAGGGGGGACGAAAATAAAATAAAAATAATAATAAAATAAAATAAAAATTATAATAATAATTCAATATAAGAAAAAATAATAATACAAAAAATTATTAAACTAATTAAAAATAATAATAATACAATTGCCCGCCCCCCACCAAGGCTCTGCAACAAACACACACACACTGCATTCATACACACACACACACACTGCACTCATATACACACACACACACACACTGCACTCATACAAACACACTGCATTCATACACACACACTGCACTCATACACACACTGCACTCATACACACACATATATACACACACATACACACACACACTGCATTCATACACACACACTGCACTCATACACACACTGCACTCATACACACACTGCACTCATACACACACACTACACTCATACACACACACTGCACTCATACACACACTGCATTATACACACACACACACACACTGCATTCATACACACACTGCACTCATACACACACTGCACTCATACACACACACTGCACTCATACACACACACTGCATTCATACACACACACTGCATTCATACACACACACTGCATTCATTATATACACACACTGTAAATAAATATTCAATTAATATAATTTTTATAGGATCTAATTTTATTTAGAAATTTACCAGTAGCTGCTGCATTTCCCACCCTAGTCTTATACTCGAGTCAATAAGTTTTCCCAGTTTTCCCTCGGCTTATATTCGGGTCGGCCTATACTCGAGTATATACGGTATGTTTAAAGTGGAATTTGATTAACTTAAGTCTTTTCTTTTCTTCCTAAATAACTTGATATCATTAGATGGAATCACATTAACCAGTGAAAATACTTCTCCATAGTAAGCTGCCTTGCGAAAGCATTAACATCAATGATAGTTTGATAAAGATTAACTCTAGCTATTGGGGAAAAAGTCAAACATTTAGTCAGGACTGAAGCTTTTGCTAATTAACAAGAAAATACATTTTATGACAGTTGGCTCATTTTATGACAGTTGGTTTCATTCTCTTTATTATGTTAACATCTTTTTCTTTTTTTAATCTTCTCCTAGATGGTTTAACTTTTTTAAGTTTCTCTTCATCCTATATCTCCCATTTTTTTTTTATAAGCCCCTATTTGGGTTGAGGAAAAAAATCCAACGTCTTTTTCTCATTTGAAACTGTCGTAGAAAAAGTCTTCATGCCTAAATCTCCTTCTCCTTCATTAACATAAAGTGACAGGGACAGAATTCAAAGTGAATTTAAAATTTAGGGTAAAAAAAGCAGAACTGGAAAAATTCTCCAAGTAAGCTACTCTGGCCTTAAATTTAAAATGCACTTTAAATTCACTTTGAATTCTCTATTTTAGTAAATAACCCTGTAACTGTTGTGCATCTGGAATTTAGAATTATTCAAAATAAACATTGTTTTCATCCTCTTATTCCTTCTTTGCGAAGTCTAATTCCAGCAAACAGGTCATCTATATACATCTCTCCTTTATCCACCCATTGTACAGTGCTACGGAGTCTGATGGCGCTATATAAATAATAAAATAATAATAATAAACAAGCTTATTCCTATGGAATTTTGCTGCTTTTCTGTTTGACACTATATTATATCAATTTTATTAACCGCAAGCTTACCGTATATACTCGAGTATAAGTCAAGTTTTTCGGCACATTTTTTGTGCTGAAAAAAGCCAACTCGACTTATACTCGAGTTAATGTCTGTATTATGGCAATTTATATTCCCATAATACAGACAAGGGGCTGTGTAGGAGGGGGGCTGGCAGAGAGCGTTTACTTACCTCTACTGCAGCTCCTGTCAGCTCCCTCCTCCTCCTCCGGTCCGGTCAGCTCCACTGTCAAGTCCCACTGTAAGTCTCGCGAGAGCCGCGGGGTCATAGCGCGAGACTTACACTGTGACTTGCAGAGGGAGCTGACTGGACCGGCGCGGAGGAGAAGGGAGCTGACAGGAGCTGTAGGAGAGGTAAGAGCTCTTTGCCAGCCCCCTCCACTGAACTGCCAATGCCACTGGACCATCAGGGAGTGAGAGCCCCCCTCCCTGCCATGTATCAAGCAGGGAGGAGGGACGAAAAAAAATAAAAAGAATAATAAAATAATAATATTAAACATAATAATAATAATAACAATTATTAAAATAATTAAAAAACTAATAATAATAAAATTGCCCACCCCCCACCAAGGCTCTGCAACACACACACACACACTGCACTCATATACACACACTGCACTCATATACACACACACTGCACTCATACATACACACACTGCACTCATACACACACACTGCACTCATACACACACACTGCACTCACACACACTGCACTCATATACACACACTGCACTCACACACACACACACTGCACTCATACACACACTGCATTCATACACAGAGACACTGCACTCATACACACACACTGCACTCATACACACACTGCACTCATACACACACACACTGCACTCATACATACACACACTGCATTCATACACACACATTGCACTCATACACACACTGCACTCATACACACACACTGCACTCATACACACACTGCACTCATACACACACACACTGCACTCATACATACACACACTGCATTCATACACACACATTGCACTCATACACACACTGCACTCATACACACACTGCACTCATACACACACACACTGCACTCATACATACACACACTGCATTCATACACACACATTGCACTCATACACACACTGCACTCATACACACACTGCACTCATACACACACACACTGTATTCATTATATACACACACTGTAAATAAATATTCAATTAATTTAATTTTTTTAGGATCTAATTTTATTTAGAAATTTACCAGTAGCTGCTGCATTTCCCACCCTAGTCTTATACTCAAGTCAATACGTTTCCCCATTTTTTGGGGGTAAAATTAGGGGCCTCGGCTTATATTCGGGTCAGCTTATACTCGAGCATATACGGTAGTTTTCTTATTGAAAGTCACAATCTCATCATGAGCTACATTCTACAAAATGTGCTTCTTAATCTCCTCTTTTTCTTTATTTTGTTTAATATATATAAATTTATCATTGACCTTCCCACCTATCAGTATACATTTAACCCTTAGTACATGACAAATCACCTGGGTCTCATTGAAAGCCAGAGAGCTGTATAGGTAACACAACACAAATCAGCATTTCAAATACTGGCTGAAGGAATAATGCAAGAGAAAAAAAATACCTACACAATAAAATAAAACTAATAAAGTGAAGAAAAAAACACACCAGTTGCTCAACATGTTAAGTGTTTCTATACTTATTACAGTCAGGTTGTCTGCATCACAACTGACTTAGGAAGGGTACGATGTGTTTAAGTCAGATTGCCATGTCCCATTTTTAATGCAAGTTACAAGCAAAGCATGGAATGAATGTTGAAATGACACCGGAAACAACTACTCAACCTGACAATAAGCAATCAATAAATACATTACAATATTTTGGTTGGTTAATAATAACACATCAACTTAAAACATCCAGTAACAATACCTAAACTATGATACTGGCACTTTTACCTGTGAGCCGTAGTCTGCATATCTCCCAACTGTGGCGTCCTGTGAAGCGGAACGCTGATGGAAGGGATACTAAAAGGGTCCATCACTGACTCCACGCGACGAGGTTGAGTCCATCCAGAAAGGGGGTTGTTCTGCCAGTAGAATTTCAGCTGGCCCACCAAGGGCAGGCTAAGCAGAGAGCACTATTTTCATCCTTATCTAATGGTGTGCCCATGCTATGGTTGTGGTAGACAGTTCCCTGGTGTCCTCAAATGCAGGGAATGAGGAATAAAGTTTGGATGCTGGGAAAGGACCTGGAATAGCTGGGAGGCCTGAGTCAGTCAGGGTTATTCACTAAAGTGAGATTCAAAGTGAATTCAAACCAAGGGCATTATTTTCATTAAAGGGAAACTATAGTGCCAGAAAAACAGTTGTTTTCCTTGCACTATTGCTCCCTATAGCCCCCCTGTTGTGTCCCACCACCCGCATTAGTATTTCAGCCACTAGGGGTGGAGTTAACCTTTGAAGGTAATTATTGGTGGTCCTTTCTGAGCTTTTCCATCCGACCAGGCTGCAGTTCTCCTTACAGGCAGGTATCATCCCCTTTGCCTATTCCACTCCAGCCCTTCTTCCAGGCAGGTATCGTTCCCTCTGCCGATTTTGCTGAAGTCCTTCTTCCAGGCAGGTATCATCTTCTCTGCCTATTCCGCTGCAGCCCTTCTTCCAGACAGGTATCGTTCCCTCTGCCGATTTTGCTGCAGTCCTTCTTCCAGGCAGGTATCCACCTCTGCCTGCAATGTGATATTTTTTTTCTTTTTTAAAACTTTATCAGATATTGGTAATCGATGCTTTGAAAATACTTTTCTATCCAAAGTTAAATCGAGTACCAAAATCATCATAATTTTTTTTTGATGATGCAATTACAATTAGACTTACATAATATTATTATATATCTTGCTATAAAGAGATTCCTCTTTTAATTTATATTTTTAACTATCTCACTACAAAATAATTCCTCTTCTCCATTCATTATTATATGAAGGACAATACTAACATAAATACATTCGTACCTCCATTCATTCCATAATTGTTAGGGGAAATTAAATATTAATATATTTGTACTTTCTCTTTTAAATGCATAATGTACCAAGGATTTGGTTCTTTTTTTTGTTCCATTCTGACCATCTTTTTTAATTTTTTTTTACGAATTTATCCCCTTAAGGACACATGACATGTGTGACATGTCATGATTCCCTTTTATTCCAGAAGTTTGGTCCTTAAGGGGTTAAACTGTTATTTTGGTAATAGCCTTTTTCCACAAGGTATTGATGTTCTAGTTGGTCATATCAATCTTTAACATTCACTTCTTCCTTTTGTTTCCATTTTCTAGCCATTAACAGTTTAAATGCTGCTAAAAGATGGACCACAATGTATCTTGTTTTTAGCGGGAGGGCATATATACCTATATGGAATAGGGCACATGCTGGATCTAAATCCCATTTTTTATTTAGTAGAATAGAAATTAGAGAAAAGATAGGACTGGTGGGTGGCAGAATAGCAACAAACTACCTCCCAGAGAGACCTTATATCCTTGTATATAAAAGGCTGTTCTGCAATTACCCTATAGGGAAAAAGTGCATGCAGATAGCCAAAAACAAAAAAACTCTTTAATAGTCCCTCTTAGGGGAGAAGAAAAACAAAAAATGAACGTACAAATATATATTAGAACTAGGACCTCTCCTGGGAAAAGATCCCACTAATGCATTTCTATACGACTATCAAGTAATTTTGGATATGGGCCGCAGTAGAGGGGTGCTATCCAGGGATGAATATGATTTTATCCTCAATAAACACCCAAGGATAGCTACCTTCTACTGCCTGCCCAAAGTCCATAAAAAACAGACTAGTCCCCCAGGACGCCCTATAGTTTCGGGTGTTGACAACCTTACCCAAAATGGCAGCATTTACTTGGATAAGGTTCTTCGTCCATTTGTGGAACTACTACCCTCCTTTATTCAAGATACCAAGCAGACGCTGGTCCGTCTATCAAATTTGACAGTTCCCGAATCAGTGTCACTTTGCAGCCTCGATGTTGAAGCCCTATACTCGTCCATACCACACAAGGGGGGCATTCAACACGTGAAATACTACCTGGACAAAAGGGGTCCTGACTTCAACGACCATTCTCATTTTGTTTTGGAACTGCTTGAATTTATTCTTTGCCACAACTACTTCCTCTTTAATGAGAAATTCTACCACCAGGTACAGGGCACTGCGATGGGGGCGGCTTGTGCCCCATCGTATGCCAATCTTCACCTAGGCTGGTGGGAGGAAGTAGTTGTGGCAGATAGTGACGTTTTTTCATCATATAGACCCTTTATTCATCATTGGGCTCGCTACATTGATGATATTTTGATTCTTTGGACAGGTAGCAAGGAAATGTTTGAGAGTTTTGTATCTCTACTTAATATTAATGACTTGAATTTGTACTTTACATCGGAATTTGGGGGTAACACACTGAATTTTCTGGACCTCACAATCACGGTTAGTGGTGACTCCATTAGTACTACACTATATAAAAAGCCTACATCTTCTAACAGCCTCCTTTGCTGGGAGAGTTTTCATCCCCAATCTCTCAAACGCGGGATTCCCACTGGGCAATATCTTAGAGCTCGTCGGAACTGCAGTAATATTGAAGACTTTAAGGTTCAAGCCAATTTACTGCGACAGCAGTTCAAAATAAAGGGTTACCCAAACAAATGTCTCAAAAAAGCATATAGAAGGGCCTTGGAGGCAGATAGAGATTCCCTACTATCCCCCAAAAAAGTGGAATTTTCCACCAAACTTCAACCCCCACGGATGATAGCCACATTTGACTCAGGCTGGGAGGCTGTTAGGACCGAGTTTGAAAAATTCTGGCCTTGCCTTTTGGATGATGTTCACCTCAAAAGGGTCTTGGGGCCAAGAGTTGACATGACCGCACGTAGAGGTAAAAACCTCCTTGTTCCAAGCCATTTTCACTGCTCGCCCACACGCACCTGGTTACATACCACTACATACCACTACAGTGGGATCATATCAATGCGGCCACTGTGTGGCATGTAAATATATCAAACGAGACTCCAAGACCATTCTGGACAGCGCTGGGAAAAGGGCTTATAAGATTAAATCCTTTTTCAACTGCAATACTGCTGGTCTGGTTTACCTTCTTACATGCAGTTGTCACTTACAGTATGTGGGTAAAACTTTTAGACCTTTTAAGGAGCGTATCAAGGAGCATGTTAGATCTCCTAAACTGCTCATTGACACTCCCATAGGTCGCCATTTAAAAGAAGTTCATGCAGGAAATCCACAAGGGCTCGCTTCTGTGGACTAGAACTGGTCTGCAAGGACAAACGTAGGGGCAACTACGATCGTTTTTTGAGACAAGATTTGGATTTTCCAACTCAAGACGCTTCACCCAAAAGGTCTCAATGAAGGCTTTTCCTTTGCCCATTTTATTTAAGATATTACTGAGTAAAAACATTTCAATACTCTTGTAAATATTTTGTAAATATTCTGGATATACATTTTCCCTCTCATTATTTGTTTAGTCTATGGTTTGTACCACCTACCACATATGGAGTACTCCTTTTTTTTCAGTGCTATCTGTCAACACACAATATTTATCTAAATAAACTCTTTATGGATTTATCTCTCTATATATTTAGAGTTTATCCCGTTCTTTACTGTTATTCCAAAATTTATATGTACAGTTTTTATTTTTCACTGATCATCCTACTCGTGTCTTTGTTCTAACGCCCAAACCTGAGGTCCGTCTGAATGCCACTTTTTGGCACCTTCATCCTCTTTATTTACAGAGGTATTTCACAGGCAACGTTTGGGTTAAATCACCTTTGATTATACATAGGCAGAAACTTTCTATTTAAAACCTTAGTAAAGTACTATGTATTATTATACCCTTTCTGTTTGCTTTTGTTCCTGTGTGTAAACCACTCATAAGTATAAGCTTCTTGTTTTACTTTAAAACCGGTAAATCTATGGTCTCCAGATGCGATTACTATCACAAGTGGGTAGTATCGCTATATATATGGCTCTTTATGGTTTACAGTGAGCCTTTGGCTACAGTTCATCTATTTCATCCAATAGACACATCTTTACTGCACATATTATGTTTCCATTTTACGAGGTTTTCGGGCCAAACCCCTGTCACCTCGCGGGTGCTGCGAGGGTTAACAACCCTCCTGGATACTGGACGATCTCCCCGCCCCTTATTCACATAAAGCCATTTGATTGGATAGTGACGATGATGTCACATTTGGGGGCAATACCTCACAGGCATTTAAAAAGAGGCGCCTTTCACTCCGCAACGGCTCTTGATAAAGGCGACTTGTTTCGCCGAAACGCGCGTCGAGCTATTCATTCAGAGCGGATGATTTTTAAATTTGTTTGAGACCATTTTTGGGGGTTGACTAATCAACACTTCATTATCCTGGGCACAACCAATACTAGTTCTCACTATGAACAAGATGCTAGGGACTCCTATCCCCAAATCTCATATAGCTGTTTAGGCATCTTGTTACATATGTGTATAGCTCTATTATTTGGCAATTAAGAACTGTTTCCTATTTTGCCACAAATCTAATATGTGCTTTATGCACTAGATATAATTGATGGCGTTTATGGGAATCATTTTTCTTACTACCTAAGATCTGAAGTTTCTGTTACATATATTGTATCTCTTTTCTCTTCGTGTACAAGTAATTTGTTATTACTACTGGCATATTCTGGCCAATGTAGGCATAGCAATCTTTACTTGGTATTTAAAGCATGTTTTTCTGGTTCTGCCTAAACATGTGTTTCATGCACTGGATACAATTTATGGCGTGTATAGGAACCATTTGCTTTTCAATTTAAAACTTGAAATTTGGCTACATATATTGTATCTCTTCTTTTCTTGTACAAGTAACTTGTTGCATCTATTGGCACATTCTTAGCCACATATATATCTATAGTTACTTGATTCAAGTGCATGTTTTGGATTAGTCAAGACTCTACCCCATTAGGTCCTAGTTTTAATATATATTTGTACGTTCATTTTATGTTTTTCTTCTCCCCTAAGAGGGACTATTAAAGAGTTTTTTTGTTTTTGGCTATCTGCATGCACTTTTTCCCTATAGGGTAATTGCAGAACAGCCTTTTATATACAAGGATATAAGGTCTCTCTGGGAGGTAGTTTGTTGCTATTCTGCCACCCACCAGTCCTATCTTTTCTCTATATTTCTAGGGGTTATGCCCCATTGTATCTTATAACCATCACAACCCTGGTGGATGGACTTGTTCCACTTCCTTCCAGCGTTGTTCTCTCCCTAGAATAGAAATTATATTAAAAACTTTAGACCATTGAGATTGAATCTTACTACATTTCCACCATATGTGGACTAGTGAGACTTTTTCTTTAAAACAAAATTTTCTTAATTTTTCTGGAGTTAAGTACCACCTAAAAGTTATTTTAAACTAATTTTCTAACAGATTTATATTATGAATAGCTGTTCAACTTTCCAAATCGTTGATCCATTTTTTGATGGTTGGAAATTATCTAAAACTAACCTTTTCATCCACAATATTCATAATCAATATATTAGTTTTTCTTTTTTGTTTTCCCAAAAAGATATCTTTAATTGTATTATCCTCTCTATAATGATTTTTTAGATAATCCTTTCTCTATATAATATTTTATCCTTATATCGTTATAAAATTCATTTGATGGAATGTCATAGGTATTTTGAATTATATCAAACGATTTTACCTTTAAGTTTTCAATCAGCTGATAAATATGGGCTATTCCTTTTTCCATCCAAATTTTTAGTTTGATATTACTCATCAGATTTTCGAAAATTATCAATGGAAGAAACATATTCAAATCCCATGTCCTTAAATACTTATAATGTAGACTTTGCCATGCTATGCTCAAGTCCCTGACTATTGGATTCATCATATTGAATTCTATTTTTTTTTTTATCCCAGATAATGTTTCTGACATATTTTGTCACTAATGCTTCATTCTTTATGCCTAGACAAACAGAAAGTCCCTGGAGGAGAGACTTGTATGGTGTGTTTGGAGATCCAACTAGGGGTTAACCTTATAGTTACATATGAGTTAGTACAAGAATGTCCAAGTGACCTAAAGGGACATAAATAAATAAATAATCAAAGATAAATAAACCTAAAATACCAACTGCCAGTCACTTAGTTGGTATTTCAGGTTTATTTATCTTTGATTATTTCTTTATTTATGTTTTATGTCTCCAATAAAGGTTTACATTGTATACAATGATTTTAATTGATTGGGGATCCTTCTGTGTCCTCCTGACTTTAGGTCACTTGGACATTCTTGTACTCACTCATTCTCTATGCCTAGCCATTGATAGCAACTATCTGTTCTGAACCATTTTGAAATATGATAGAATAAAATTGCATCATACATTTTATTTACATCAGGCACTCCTAAACCTCTATTTCTTTCTCCTCTAGATGTCATGTTTAGTGCTATCTTTGCTTTCTTATGATTCCATATAAAGTTGTTAAACAATTTTTGAATATCCCATAGTACGTTTTTCTACCTTCAAATGGATAGATCTAAAAAAAAAGTTAATTTTGGTATAACATAATATTTAATTACATTTATTTTACCTAATCAAGATATTACTTTTTTCCCCACCCATTAAGTTTATTTTAAAGCTCCTTTAATAATATGATATAATTTGAATCCATAATGATTTTTTTTAAACATGAGATTTTTATCCCTAGACAGTTAAGTGTATTATCTAACCATTGCAATTTATATTTCTCTTTTCCAAAAATTTTCAGGACATAAATTCCATGCTAAGGCCTGAGATTTGTTTATATTAAGGCTATAATAGGATAAATCCGAGTATGTTTTGATCTCATTCAGCAATGCCTTCGTTGATCTCTCTGGGCTTCTCGGTGTAAGTAAAACATCATCGGCAAACATTGATATTTTATAGTTCCCAATTTGACAGCCCTTAGTATCTCCATTCTATCTAATTTTCTGAGCAATGGTTCTAATGGTTCTAATAAAGCATATACCATAGAGGCTAGTGGACATCCCTGTCAGGTGCCATTGAAAATTCTAAATCCTGATGATCTAATGCCAGATCCCATTATACATGCAGTTGGGTCTCTATAGAGTAGCCAAACTGCATTTAGAAAAAAAATCTTTGAATCCGAATCTTCTCAAGTTCTCTTCCAGATAAATCCAACCGGCCCTGTCAAAGGCCTTCTCTGCATCTCACTCCTGTGTTTTTAGCCATTAACATTAAGTTGTTATTTTTCGTAAGATTGTCTTCTGCTGATCTTCCTGAAATGAATCCTGTTTAATCTCCACTTCTTAATTTAGATATAACTTTTTTTAAACGATTAGCCAATATTGTTGAGTAGATCTTTGTATCAACATTAATAAGAGAAATTGGTCTATAATTTTTAATTAATGCTTTATCTTTTCCTACTTTCAAAATAGGAGAGATATTTCTCAATAACATTTCACTTAGCATTTGGTTATTACTTATCATATCATCAAAAATTATAGCTAAATGGCTAGCAAGATTTTCTCCAAAAGCTCTATAAAAACAATTTGAAAGACCGTCAGGTCCTGGTGCCTTGTTTTTCTTTAGATCTTTTATAACATCTGTAATCTCCCTAGAGGTAATATATCTAGGTAAATTTTATCAAGATTTGTCAGTTTTATTTTACTTAGATATTCTTTAATTTTAGTTCTCATTTGGATTTGATAAATATTAGACCCCTCTTCTAGATGGTATAATTATTTATAGAAACTTTGAAAGACATCAGCAATCTCATTTGGATCCATAATTATTTTACCTTTTTCTATGATTTTAGCGATTCTATTTTTTTAATTTATTTTTTGTAATATCAGCCTATTGGTCAGGAGTTTGTTTGCTCTTTTCTCCTGTGCATACCACATTTGTTTTAGATTGAATCGATTTAAATTAATCCTATTTATATCTTTAATTTTTATTTCATCCTTAATTTTAATTATTTCTTTACTATTTATTTCTGTAGGATTTTCTTTATTAAGCATTTCTAATTGGGCTAATTTAATATGTAATTGTTGGTATGATAAACCTTTTCTTTTCCATATGCTCCTAATTTTATTATGTCACCACTGTATAAAGAATATTATCTAAAAAACATACT
Organism: Pelobates fuscus; assembly: GCF_036172605.1. NCBI lineage: Eukaryota > Metazoa > Chordata > Amphibia > Anura > Pelobatidae > Pelobates > Pelobates fuscus. The sequence continues at coordinate 312,401,740 of NC_086320.1, read as the reverse complement.
AAAATATTATATCTCCCCTCTCTATCTATAACTTTGTGTAAAACATTAAGCGATATTGAGTTCCCAATCAGTATTAGAGTGCCTCTACTTTTTTTACTGTAATTTGCAAAAAAAGTGATGTGTATAATTTTTTATCAAAAATAATTTTTTTGTGACAATATCCAGTGTCTCTTCTACTAGTGCAATATCCTTTTTTTTTTGTTTAGTGTATCCATTGGTTTCCGTCTTTTATACATGGAGTTTAAATCCTTGTGCATTTATAGTGCATAGATTTAACATGAAAAAACTTTGAAGCTTTTGTTTTCCCTTAATTTCCTCTAAACACAAACACATTCATAGATCTCATTCATACATAGATAGGTCAAGAGACCTTCCTTTTCTAGGAGCTCTCTCTGGCTCTTCCTAAGTTAGAAATCTGAAAGAAAAGACAACTTTCAGAGCTATTAAGGTTAGTCAGGATATTATTTTCTTTCTATCTTTATGATTTAATACTGATCCCTCTACAGCCCCAAGCCCCTCACCCACCCTCCCTCACACCCTTCTCCCATACCCCCCTAACTTGCTTAATTATTTTATTACTTCTCCTAACTATCCCTTGCAAAATTCCATTTATTTAGTAGTTGAATCCCTTGTTCTTTGCCGTTATGGTGTGTCTTTCTTCTTTAAAGGTTAATAGTTTTTTTGCTGCATATTGCCAAGTGAATCGTATGTTCTCCTTGATCAGTATGTCAGTCATTGGTCTTAGTTTCCATCTTTGTTGTCGGGTAAGGTTAGATAGATCATTGAGTATCCTCAAATGTATCCTTATTTTTGGGCGCAAGATTTCTAGCCTTCCAGATTCTTTCTTTATATACATAATTATGAAAACAGATTATTGTATCTCTTGGTGACTGTGGAGATACTGTTAAAGGTTTATATAATCTATGAGCTCTTGCCAGAAGTAATTAATTTTCTCCTAAATCCCCTGCTATTTCTTTGAAGTACTCATTTAAAAATTATTTTAGTTCGTCATTTTTTATTTCTTCCGGAACTCCTCTAATTTTCAAATAGTTTTTTCTTGATCTGTCTTCCAGATCTGCAATTTTCTTTCCATCTCCATTAATTTTTTGTTTAAATTTTTCTGTATGTCTTGTTGTTTAGACATATCAAATACGATTGATTCAATTTTATATTGGTTTTCCTGAATTTTATGATGTTGTAGTTTTATTTCTTCTTTTATTTCATTCAGAGTTATTAGTCAGAGTCAAAGTTAGTAATTTCTTTATTTAATAGAATCTCGGTGTTCTAAAATTTTTATCAGAAATTATTTTGTTATTTCATCTTGCACTAGAGGGTCCTTTGATACAGCTGGTCTTTCTCCAGCAGTGATGTTAACTTGTACTTCTTTTTCTTCTATATAATCTTTATTTGTTTGTTTTGTTGGTGATTTTTTTCTTCTTTTTGAAACTATTATTTCTTATACAGTTGATGATGTGAAATAAGTCAGCAACGACTTGTTTTGTGATTTTTCTTTTTCTTCTTAGGATTTTTTTTTTGTGTTCTTAGAGTCTGTCTTTTTTGTTGCCATATTTTTCCTTTGTTGAATCACTTTTTTTTGTTTGCTTGTTTCTTGGTTAGTTAGTTCTCTTTTTTTTTTCTCCCGTTTTTTTTCTCTTTTTCGTTGAAACATGTTTTTTGTTTAATTGTTTTAATATTTTTTTTTCATTTTTATATTTTCCCCCTCAATATTAATTAGGAAGCTTATCTTCTTGATCAGTTATAGATTGTCTTTTTATTTTTCATTTTTTATTTTTTGTCAAGAATTAGCATAACAAAGTGATACAGAATACATAATTTCGCTGTTCAGATGGGACAATAATGAGAAGGTAACGATACAGAACATCATTTGCAGCATCTCATCAAAGTAAGCAACTTAACAGTATTCCTTTAATCCTCAACATAAGCAGTGTCATCCACTCTGTTAAATTTGCACTTATAAAATACAAACATTTCTTAAACTTATTTATAGATAGTAGAGAGAGAAGATTGACATGAAGGGTCCCTTGATTCTGACAAAAGGAGATTCTGTATTTTAGGAGGAATGCGTGAAATGCGCACAACCCAGGTATTAGGCCCGTACTGCATCCTTGAGCAGCTACTGTGAAACATGTACTTATGGTTCCATAGATCTAGCCAGGGACAGAAATTATCAGTAAAAGGAATGATAGTAAGACAAAGCGATGAAGGTTAGGAAGAAAAGGTTAGTATAGTAAGTAGTGGCCGCCTGCTGGGGGAGAGGAGAGATGGGGGGAGGCAGGGAGGGACAGGCCGCACCAGCCAGAGTATCGACTCTGGTCCCCACAACTCTCCGAACATCATTCTAGTTCAGTCAATAAAGTCACTTTTGTTCCAGGGTTCCCATATTTTCTCAAACTTATGTACAGTGTTTCTCACCTGCGCTGTCAGTGTATCCATCAAACAATTGTCCTTAATTTTGTCAAGGACTTGACAGATGGAAGGAACAGTAGGCTGTAGCCAAGTCTGGGCAATAACCCGTCTGGCCGCTAAGGTGACCCTCTGAAGCAAATTTTGTTCGACTCTAGTCCACTCTTCTATTCAGGAGGCACACCCATGGGGTCAGGTCCGGCCTCCTATGAAAAAGGTTTTATAAGATGTCTCCTACTTTGGTCCAGTGTGGTCGTGTCTGAGGGCAGTCCCACCACATATGTAGGTACGTGCCTTTGAGGCCGCAACCTCTCCAGCACAAATCGGTTGGGGTCTGTTTCATGCAAAGTTTTACCGGGGTAGTATACCAGAGAAACATACTCTTAAAACATTGCTCTTGCAATGTGATGCATATGGAGGAGGAAGCTGCCGCTTCCCAAATATCCTGACAGTCAATACCTTCCAGTACCTCCCCCATGTCCGCCTCCCAAAGTGTAATGTAAGTAATCTGTCCCCATTCCTTTGTTTCCGTACACAGGTATGCATATAGTAAAGCTATCAGACCTCTCTGGGGGGTTTTCATTCAGACACAGCATCTCATAAAAGGTCAAGTTTTTGTGTGCTGTGACGTATGTCTGCTTTGCAAAGTCTCTAATCTGTAAATATTTAAAAAAGTCAGACGGAGTAAGTCTAGTGCGTGATTTTAGGGTGTCAAAGGATATTATCTGTCCCCCTTCATAGGGATGACAAAATCTTTGGAGGCCCGCATTTTCTATATTTTTTAAATTTCTGGCTGACATACCCGGAGGGAACGCCTGTTTTTCTAGTACAGGGGTGATTGGGGAAGGGGATGAAGATAAACCAAATTTATAAGCTGTTGCATCTCAAATTCTGAGGTAGTTGAGTATGGCTGGGCAAGTGGGCCAGCAGAAGGGGTTCCAGCGACAATACAAATAGCAGAGGAGAAAGCGGGCATCCCTGCCGCATACCATTTCCCAATGTGAAGGGTACATTAGGGGATAGATTGTCTTTTAAAGGGACTTTTGTACTTTATCTCTTTCCTTTTTCCTTTAAACTTTCTTAATACCAGAAACAATATAAATAATCCACTGTCTGGTTTTAATCAGTCCCCCTTCATTTTGTTGTTGTTGTGATTACTTCAGCTATTTAAATGCTGTAATTGACAGATATATCTCTTTATCTGGTCATCAGTTGTAAATTGTCCAGTATAAACTATTTTCACTCAATAATTATTTGCAATCGACAGTTCAACCAACAAATCAACTAATGTATATACACACCAAATTAACCTTCACCAGTATTTACATATATTCCTTATGATTCTTGGTAGGTAACAGGCTATTCTCTTGATAAGTAAAATATAATTACATAAAAAGCAAAAAAGTGCGTTTTTTGTTGTTGTTTTTTTTCAATTTATTCTCATTTACTTAAAGCGGCACTGTCATGCCGAATCCCATTTTTTTTAACCCCCCTCCCACCTCCACTACATCCAATTGACCCCTTAGTCACCCCCCAAATGCCCCTAAGCCCCCAGATTACCTATTTATTAATCTGTATTTTCTGCCCCGATCTATATTCAGGGCGCCGCCATCTTTGTGTGGATAGGTGAAGTCCCTGTGCCCACACAAGATAGCCTGTGAGATTCCCGCACATGCCCAGTGAAACACCTGGACATGCGAACGGAAATTTCATCTATTCATTCATTCATCAGACAGACAAATGAATGAATAGAAAAATCAGACGAACAAACTAACACTGTGTATCAGTGTTCGTTTGTTCGTTCAGTTTATTACAAGGAGGGAGCTACCGGCATGCCTTGTAATACCTTGTAATATGTAAAAATAGAGGTGCTCCCCACCACCTTATAAGCCCCCCAGGACCCTCCCTCACTCTATGGGGGTCAATGTGACCCCCATAATAGTATAAAGGAGAATAAAATCTCCCCAATGCCCCTACTCGCTATACCGCGAGTAGGGGCATGTCTACTAAACAGTGAGCAGCCTGTGGCTGCTCACTGTAAAATAAAATGCCTACTATCCGGCCCCCACCCCTGTGCGGCGGGTGGGGGCCATAAATTACAATGGGGGATGGGGACCTACTGTCCTTCCCCCCCCACGCCCCCACCCTTGAGCGGCGGGTGGGTGCCATAAATTACAATGGGAAAGGGGACCTACTGGCGGGTGGGGGCCATAATGATAATGAGGGGGGACACACCTACTGTCCTCCCGCCCCTGGCCCCCACCCCTGGGCGGCGGGTGGGGGACCTAAATCAAATAACCCCCCCTCCATCCCCAAGCCCCTAGTCACCCACCCCCCACCCAAATAAAAAAGCCCCTACCTACCCCCCTCACCCTAAAAATTAGTGAGGGGGGAATAAAATTACTACCCTGTAAAGTAAAATTAAACTTACCATTTGACGTCTTTTTTTTTCTAAAATCTTCATTTTTCAGCCCCCAAAAAGGCCAAATAAAAATCCATTATACCCGTCGAACTTAAAATAAAATAAAAAACCCGAGCGCAAAAAAAAAACCCGACGAAAAATCCATCTTCACCCATGGAGGGCTCCGCGCAGACTGAGCTCCGCAGGGCGGGGCAAGGCTTATAAAGCCTTGCCCCGCCCTGCAATTAGGCTAAGAACACTCTGATTGTCTTATGATTTTAAAGAAAACTATAGCAGACAGGAAGAGAAGAAGAACAGATCCTGAGAGAGGTGGAGAAGAGGAAGAGATTGAGGAAAGGTAAGTTCGGCATGACAGTGCCGCTTTAATTACTTGAATTCATATATTTATACCGCTATTGCAGTTCTTCCCAGTCACCATAATATTACTCACTGTGTCCTTTATTTAGCATTTCCACATATTTCTCCTTTTTCTCTCTACTGTCTGTTAGTGGAGGCTTCGTTCTATACTCTTGGTTTTATGCCCAGTGCTTACTTTATTCTGACGGTTATGAGGAACCACTTGACTTTCCCCTCTCCTTTTCCCACTCACTATCGTGGCTGCGGCTTCCAGGTTTTCAATTCCCTCTCTCTCCTCTGCACTCTGATATCACTCATTTCGGAAACCTGTAAATCTGAAAACCTGTAAATTACTTTCACCTCCCTCTGCTCCTTTTATTTAATTTCAAGCCGGATCATCCAAGATTGAATCACACTGCATTCTAGTTTGTTGTCCAACACAATGCTACTATCGCTTGCTGGTGTTCTCGTGCCTGATCTCCTCCTTCCCTGACACAACCTCAGCACGCCCACCTCACATCATCATGCCCCCCCCCAGGGCTAGAGAGATCCTGTAACCAGCCAACAGGTCTGAAGACTCACTGGGATCCCTAAAAATCCACATTGGACACAAGTCCCAAAAGGAACTAACATAGAAAAACGTTATTTTTACTTGGGACTAGCCCGTATGTTCATTACATATAGATTACTGTGACAACAAAAATATGTTGTGGTCGTGGGAGGAGGAGGATGACTTTCACCTCTTCCCCTGTTAGATTCCCGTTGTGACATCACCCTTATACGCTGTGTAAAGCATACTTTTTAATTTATTTTGCAAATGCTGCATCCTTTCCGACTTGTAATTCGGTAACATTTCTGCCACTGTCTGCTTATACCGGGGGTCTAGTAGTGTGGACACCCAGTACAGGTCGTTCTCCTTCAGCCTTTTTATACGAGGGTCCCTCAACAGGCATAGCAGCATGAAAGACCCCATTTGCACAAGGTTGGATGCCGATCTACTCATTTCCCATTCCTCATCCTCACACAGAGCAGAATAGGGACTGTTCCCCCTACATAGGGTCACTTGGCAGATATGTATTGACACCTGTCCTCAGGGACCCTGATACACACTGACACAGAGCAGAATAGGGACTGTTCCCCCTACATAGGGTCACTTGGCAGATATGGATTGACACCTATCCTAAGGATCCCTGATACAAACTGACACGGAGCAGAATAGGGACTGTTCCCCCTACATAGGGTCACTTGGCAGATATGGATTGACACCTATCCTAAGGATGCCTGATACACACTGACACAGAGCAGAATAGAGACTGTTCACCCTACATAGTGTCACTTGGCAGATATTGATTGACACCTGTCCTCAGAGACCATGATACACACTGACACAGAGCAGAATAGAGACTGTTCTCCCTACATAGGGTCACTTGGCAGATATGGAGTGACACCTATCCTAATGATCCCTGATACACACTGACACAGATCAGAATAGGGACTGTTCCCCCTACATAGGGTCACTTGGCAGATATGGATTGACACCTATCCTAAGGATCCCTCATACACACTGACACAGAGCAGAGTAGGGACTGTTCCTCCTACATAGGGTCACTTGGCAGATATGGATTGACACCTATCCTAAGGATCCCTGATACACACTGACACAGAGCAGAATAGAGACTGTTCCTCCTACATAGGGTCACTTGGCAGATATGGATTGACACCTATCCTAAGGATCCCTGATACACACTGACACAGAGCAGAATAGGGACTGTTCCTCCTAGATATGGTCACTTGGCAGATATGGATTGACACCTATCCTAAGGATCCCTGATACACACTGACACAGAGCAGAATAGAGACTGTTCCTCCTACATAGGGGCACTTGGCAGATATGGATTGACACCTATCCTAAGGATCCCTGATACACACTGACACAGAGCATAATAGAGACTGTTACCCCTACATAGGGTCACTTGGCAGATATGGATTGACACCTGTCCTCAGAGACCATGATACACACTGAAACAGAGCAGGATAGAGACTGTTCCCCCTACATAGGGTCACTTGGCAGATATGAATTGACACCTGTCCTCAGAGACCATGATACACATTGACACAGAGCAGAATAGAGACTGTTCCCCCTACATAGGGTCACTTGGCAGATATGGATTGACACCTGTCCTCAGGGACCCTGATACACACTGAAACAGAGCAGGATAGAGACTGTTCCCCCTACATAGGGTCACTTGGCAGATATGGATTGACACCTATCCTAATGATCCCTGATACACACTGACACAGAGCAGAATAGGGATGTGGAATAGCACCTGGGGAGCTGGGGGGGTGCCGTTGATGTGGAGCAAGACGCAGCAGCAGAAGAGGACTCAGCCGAGGAGGTTATGGAAGAGGATGGAGTAGGAGGAGTAGAGGAGGTGGTAGCAGGCCTGCCTGCAAGTCGTGGCGGTGTCACCAACTCCTCTGCGGAGCCACGCATTCCATGCTTGGCAGCCGTCAGCAGGTTTACTCAATGCGAAGTGTAGGTGATATACCTGCCCTGACCATGCTTTGCAGACCAGGTATCAGTGGTCAGATGGACCCTTGCCCCGACACTGTGTGCCAGAAATGCCATTACTTCCTTTTGCACAATTGAGTACAGGTTGGGGATTGCCTGTTTTTAAAATACATTTTGTCCGGGTACCTTCCACTGCGGTGTCCCAATAGCTACAAATTTTTTGAACACCTCAGACTCCACCAGCTTGTATGGTTAAAGCTGGCGGGCTAGGGGGGCGTGTCCTAACTACTGAAGCGAGAAGTCGCCATGCGTACGCCAGGCATACCGTACGCAACATGCAGGAGGCAGAGGGAATCCTGGGGCAACTGGGTCTCCCCCCGGACTCGCTACTCACATCAAAGCCTCCAACAAAATCCATGCTCCCTCCCTATTGGGGCAACGCCGAGGCTCCAACATTTGTCCCTAGAAACCTAGCCGGGACATCATGTGCAACTTGAATGGAAAACGGGACTAACAGGTCAACCCTGCTTACGGAGACTCACAGGTCATTGATCGTGTCAAGAGGAGGGGAACAACTTCAAAAATAGATTCCTGGCAAATTCTTAAAAAAAACGTGCAAACATGAAACCTGAAAGTACAGAAAGACAAAACCACAAGAAGAATTTTTTGAAGACGACAAATAACTGTGTGATATAATGTAGAAACATTTTATTCACCAGATAAAAAGAAAACAACCGACTTAATACAGTTTTTGACAACTTTGCTAGTTTTGCATTGAATATTTTAGCCAGTACTTCCTTTAGATATTGCACTGAATATAGTAAACTCTGCAGTATGTTATTTTTAGTTGCCAGAAAAGCTAAATAATAGTTTTCACATTTGGTAGATAGCTTGTGGGTGCTAATATTCATACTTGCATTTTGAATTTTAAGGCAGTATTTCTTTTTTATAAGCAGATTTTGAATTTTTTGTATCTTTTTAAACATATATTTTCTCAAGCCACTTTGATAGATTAACATTTCTTTATTTTATTAATCAATGTGCTTAATCGTATTGGTGTAGTAATATCCAGTATATCTAAAAATGTTTTACATATTTTCTGATTTTAATTGCCATGTATACCTTTTGTATGCCCATGTGAAACATTTTACCATTTAGGGCCCAGAGTCGGGTCATTTAAACAGATCATACTTCGAGTACAGAGTGCGTTCAATCCGACTCGTTAATGTTAGTTATTCACTAAGCTTAGTGAAAACATAGTTCGCTTAAATATGTTTTCGATTCAAGTTCTTGTGCCCCACAGTTGAAATGAACACTTGCTGAGGTTGGCAGAGTACACGCTGAAGGCCTGACACCGCTTGAAGGAAACTGACTGCTATTAGCTTACAGTGAAAAACGTTTTTGCTTTTTAAAGGCACGCTATAGTCACACCAGATATGAGTGTCAAAGTGCACTTGCAGAGGTTGGCAGAGTACACGCTGAAGGCCTGACACCCAGACGCTTGCAGACAACTAACTGCTATTAGCTTACAGTGAAAAACTTTTTGGTTTAAAGGCACGCTATAGTCAAACCAGATATGAGTGGCAAAGTGCACTTGCTGAGGTTGGCAGAGTACACGCTGAAGGCCTGACACCCGCTTGAAGACAACTAACTGCTATTCAATCTATAACAGTGAAAAACTTTTTTGTTTTTAAAGGCACGCTATAGTCACCCCAGATATGAGTGGCAAATGCACTTGCTGAGGTTGGCAGAGTACACGCTGGAGGCCTGACACCCGCTTGAAGACAACTAACTGCTATTCAATCTATAACAGTGAAAAAAGTTTTTTCTTTTTAAATGTCAAGATTAAGCTATTGTGACACCAGATATGAGTGGTGGCACTGGGCAAGTGGGCACAGTATCCACTGTGAGCCTGACACAGAAGCTGGCAGACAACTAACTGCTATTCAATCTATTAGAGTGAAAAAAAAATATTTTTAAATGTCAAGCTTCAGCTATTGTGACACCAGATATGAGTGGTGGCACTGGGCAAGTGGGCACAGTATCCACTGTGAGCCTGACACAGAATCTGGCAGACAACTAACTGCTATTCAATATATTAGAGTGAAAAAAAAAAATACTTTTAAATGTCAAGCTTAAGCTATTGTGACACCAGATATGAGTGGTGGCACTGGGCAAGTGGGCACAGTATCCACTGTGAGCCTGACACAGAAGCTGGCAGGCAGGCAACTGCAATTACATTACACAAAAAAAAAAAAGCAGACTGACGTGTTTTTTGTGGTGCTGCTCTTACAGCAGAGATCAGATGAGTCCTTCAGGACTGTAGTGGACACTGAATACCCTAGCCAAGCTATCAATTTCCCTATCTAATGAGCAGCAGCTACACTTTCCCTCCTCTATCTAAGAATGCAGCTTCAGAATGAATCTCAAATGGATGCTGTACAGGAGGTGGGAGGGTCTGGAAGGGAGGGTCTGCTGCTAATTTGCTGGAATGTGTCTGCTGACCGTGAGGCACAGGGTCAAAGTTTGCTCAATGATGACGAATAGGGGGCGGATCGAACCGCGCATGTGTTCGCCCGCTGCGGCGAACGCGAACACGCTATGTTCGCCAGGAACTATTCGCCGGCACATCACTATTCATAATATAATTGTAGTAACTGGTAACATGTGAAGGGAATGAGGAGGTATGGACTTTGATGCCAGAGAGCTGGAAGAACATGCAATATAGTTAAAAGGAACCAGGGAGAGGGGTGGGTTGATAGTGCTTAGTATAAATGAAGTGGTTATCTTTTATTTGGTTTGTGGAATTGAGCCTAAGGAATAGAGATACACAGGTATTTGAAAGAATTTACAGCTAGGAGGTACAAGCAGGAGGGTGGGGTAGAGCAAAGCAGACATTTTTTTGTATACAAAAGAAGTACCGTATATACTCGAGTATAAGCCGACCCGAGTATAAGCCGAGGCCCCTAATTTTACCCCAAAAAAATGGGAAAACTTATTGACTCGAGTATAAGACTAGGGTGGGAAATGCAGCAGCTACTGGTAAATTTCTAAATAAAATTAGATCCTAAAAAAATTGAATATTTATTTACAGTGTGTGTATATAATGAATGCAGTGTGTGCGTATGAGTGCAGTGCGTGTATGAATGCAGTGCGTGTATGAGTGCAGTGTGTGTGTATGTGTATGAGTGCAGTGTGTGTGCGTATATATTAATTGAATATTTATTTCCAGTGTGTGTATATAATGAATGCAGTGTGTGTGTCTGTGAGTGCAGTGTCTGTGAGTGCAGTGTCTGTGAGTGCAGTGTCTGTGAGTGCAGTGTCTGTGAGTGCAGTGTCTGTGAGTGCAGTGTGTGTATATGAATGAAGTGTGAGTGTGTGTGATGCAGTGTGTGTGATGCAGTGTGTGTGAGATGCAGTGTGTGTTTGTGTATGTGTTGGTGGGGGTGGGCATTTAATATATTATTAATTATTATTATTTTTTATTTTTTTATATTATTATTATTTTTTTGTATTATTTAATTATTATTTTTTTATATTTTTTTTTTGTATTATTATTTAATTATTATTATTTTTTTTCGTCCCCCCTCCCTGCTTGATACATAGCAGGGAGGGGGGCTCCTTCCCTGGTGGTCCAGTGTCATTGGTAGTTCAGTGGGGGGGAGAGGGGGGCTGGCAGAGCTGTACTTACCTGTTCTGCAGCTCCTGTCAGCTTCCTCCTCCTCCGCGCGGTCTGTGCAGCTCCCTCTGTCAGCTCCCAGTGTAAGTCTCGCGAGAGCCGCCTCTCTCGCGAGACTTACACTGGGAGCTGACCGAGGTGCTGAACGGACGGCGCGGAGGAGGAGAGAGCTGACAGGAGCTGCAGGAAAGGTAAGTACAGCTCTGCCAGCCCCCCTCTCCCCCCAGTCTGTATTATGGCAATGCAAATTGCCATAATACAGACTATGACTCGAGTATAAGCCGAGTTGGGGTTTTTCAGCACAAAAAATGTGCTGAAAAACTCGGCTTATACTCGAGTATATACGGTATTTTCCAACCAAATTCTATTAGCCAACATATTAATAACTACATATAACTGCAAGTACAAAATATTACAGTAGTAAACTATAGGAAAAAAATGTAGAGTTGTTATAATAAATGAATAATGCAGTAACAAGAGTGAAATTTCAGTCCAAATCTTTAAGTTATAGTAAGAGGTAGAAATGAAGAGGCTTTGTTTACGTTGTTTTGTGAAACTGGGCCTTACAATTGCAGTGAGAGGTAGTAATGAACTGGCTTTGTTTTAGTTGGTTTGTGTTCTATCTCTATGACATTTCATCTCATCTACAATGTTTACCCTATTTCTACTCCTGCAATAATATCTTCCTCATCATACACCCAAGCCACTTTATCTGTAGATCCTACAGTTTGGCACTGTGAAAAAATATTATCTATTAATATGAGAAATTAATCTTTTTAAAAAGGATTGTGGATACAAGCCCATTTTTACCCAAAATGGACCTCCCCAAGTCCAACTTGAGATGTGCAGGTGATGGACAGCAGACATTTTTCTATCCGAAAAAAAATAAACATATACTTTGTACAAGTGGTGGAGAGTACATAGCCAGAAGCTTACCCAGAACCTAATCATCATCGAAAAATTAAAAAATACTAGCACAATGTAACAATGTTTTTGGTTAAAACATTGTAGAATATTCAATAGACCACGTATTGTAGAGAACTGACAAATGTATTACGAAATAAATGATCCAAAATATCTTAGCAGGAAAATTCTCCAACTTGGCAAAATTTTCATGTCAGGTATTTTAGTCTAAAATGTGAAATTCTTGTGTCAATTCCTCTATTTCTACAAGACAGTCACTTAACTGCAGCCTCGGAGCAGCATAATGCCCTTTATATACAGATGGCCATTAACCAGAAAAACTCTGTCAGGAAATAATTGTGTTCAAAAACAAGCAAACAGGTCAGTGCAGACAGTACAGGATCAAGAAGTCAAGAACAAAACAAGAATCAGTAAACTGGAGCACAATATAACAAGAAATCAACTCTGCAACAACTGAGCACTGAAGAAATGGAGTAGCATCATTTTATACCATGAGTTTAATAATTGCCAAATGGTACTTGGCGAATGGACTAATGCAGCGTATGGCGTCATATGCACTGATGTAGAAATCATGATATATATTCTGTCTAAGTAACCAGCACATTTTCTTTGTCAGAGTGGTTTATATTGATGATGGTATGTGAGTCCTGCGACATAGTCCACACAGGGGGCGACACAGAACTTGTGACTTGTGACATAAATTATGCAGAACCCGCGACAATGCTGGATGCAAGGCCGGATTAACATAGGGGCTGATGGAGCTGCAGCTCCAGGCCCAGGCCCATGGAATAGGCCCATTTAAAAAAAAAAAAAAAAATTTTTTTTTTTTACATTTTACACACTACTTTTAGGTTTGCCACCTGACTGGTATTTTACTGGCACAGCCAGTATTTGAGGCTGCCTGGCCGTGCTGGTATTGCAGTAATACCGGCAATACAAATTCAGGTATTTTTCTCAGAATAAATGGAGATTACTCTGCAATACCAGCACCGGCCAGTAGGGGTCACTGTGTGTGGAGAGAGGCAGGGATAGGAAGTTACAGCATATCCCTCCCTGCCTCTCTCTACTACTCACTGATCAGTGGGGGAGCAGGTACACAGCACAGAGTCCAGACAGCAGCTCCCAGCCTGCAGAGACAGACTACAGCTCAGGTAAGTGAGGGATGGGGGGAAAGGCAGCAGGGACACATGGGGACACTGAGACACTAGGGGACACATGGGGACACTGAGGCACTAGGACACATGGGGACACAGACACTGGGAGACCTGGAAACAGTGAGACACTTGGGGACACTGGAAAACATGGGGACACTGAGACACTAAGGGACACTGGGACACATGGGGATGCTGAGACACATGGGGATGCTGTGAGACATAGGGACATTGGGATACATTGGGACACGGAGACGCTATGTCCCCATTTCTCCCAGTATCCCCATGTCCCCCATCCAGTGTCGCTAGTGTCTCAGTGTCCCCAAGTCTTCCAGTGTATGTGTCCATGTCTCTCAGTGTGCCTAGTGTCCCCATGTGTCCCTATATGTCCCAGTGTCCCCATGTCTATGTCCACAACTGTCCCTATGTCTCCCAGTGTCCCCAAGTGTCTGTCTCCCAGCCAGTGTCCCCTAGTCTCCCAGTGTCCCCTAGTCGCCCAGTGTCTGTGTTCCCATGTCTCTGTGTCCCTAGTGTCTTATTGTCCCCATGTCTCCCAGCGTCTGTGTTCCTAGTGTCACAGTGTGCCTAGTGTCCCCATGTCTCCCAGTGTCCCTATATGTCCCAGTGTCCCCATGTCTATGTCCACAACTGCTCCCATGTCTCCCAGTGTCCCCTAGTCTCCCAGTGTCTGTGTTCCCATGTCTCTGTGTCCCTAGTGTCTTAGTGTCCCCAAATGTTTCAGTGGCCCCATGTCTCCCAGTGTCTGTGTCCCTAGTGTCTCAGTGTCCCCATGTCTCTGTGTCCCCATGTCTCTGTGTCCCCGGGTCTCTCTGTGTCCCCGGGTCTCTCAGTGTCCCCGGGTCTCTCAGTGTCCCCGGGTCTCTCAGTGTCCCCGGGTCTCTCAGTGTCCCCATGTCTCACTGTGTCCCCAGTATCCTAGTGACATGGGGACACACAGATATTGGGACACTGGGAGAAATGGGGACACCGAGACACTGGGAGACTAGGCGACATTGGGACACTGTGATACATAGGGACACTGATACACGGTGACTTGCGAGACTGAGACACTGGGAGCAATCCATCTATACAGCAGAATCAAACTGTGAGTAGTTTGTTGGTGATTTTACAGAATTTTCTCTGATGTCACTCCTTGTGATTATACAAAAGATTAAGGCTGGTATTTTTTTTCCAAGAAAGGTGGCAACCCTAACTACTCTTCACATACTCTTGCTTAAAGGAGCACTATAGGGTCAGGAACACTATCATGTATTTCTGACCCTATTATGTTAAAACCACCACCCTGGCCCCTTCTTGCCTCCCTAAGTATAGTAAATATAACTTGTATTCAAGTCTGCAGCTGCTGGCTCTGCCTCTGAACTGACTGCCTGCTGACATCATCAGAAGTGGTGGTCTGAGCAAATTACAATACTTCCCCATAGGATTGGCTGAGACTGTCAACTAGGCAGATCAGAGGCAGAGCCAGCACAAGTCCAACATAGCCCTGGCCAATCAGCATCTCCACATAAAGATAAATTGAATCAATGCATATCTATGAGGAAAGTTCAGTGTCTGCATGCAGAGGGTGGAGATACTGAATGGCAGTGCTGCACACTAGGCAGTACTGCCCCAGGAAGCACCTCTAGCAGCCATCTAAGGAGTGGCCAGTGGAGTTATTTTCTCTGAAAAGACAGTGTTTACTGCAAAAGGCCTGAATGGAATGATTCTACTTACCAGAACAAATACAATAAGCTGTAGTTGTTCTGGTGACTATAGTGTCCCTTTAAGTATGGAAGCTTAAGAGGGATGTATGGGAACAAAACTTGTGTGGACTGGCTGACAATAAAATTAGTTTAGGTAATGCAGACGTTGGTCTCTCTAACACTGTGGCATGTCCCCTTTCTTTTACACTTACTACATACACCTTTTCTCTTTCTCAGACTATATACCAGGAACTTCTGCCTGCTAGTAAGAAGGTAAGGAGACAAGTGGACCAGCGAGTGCTAGGGGACAGTCCTTAGAAAGCATGGAGTGAGCGCATCATTAGACGGATTTATGTCAAGCTCGGGGTGCTGCCTGCATAGTATGCCCTAAGTTGGACAGCCTGCAGGATTGGTGGGCAGCCTGACATGCATTCATGCCAGGCTGTCCTTCAAATTCTTTGGACAGACGTGCCCCCTTTTTGGGCATGTTCTCCCCTTTTGGCAGGCCTGGTCATGTTCTCCCCTTTTGGCAGGCCTGGTCATGTTCTCCCCTTTTGGCAGGTCTGGTCGCACCAGTGGCCCACCCTTTTACCCCGCCCATTGACTTCCTGCTTCACTGGACACGGTTGTTAAGGGTTATGGATTTACTTGAAAGAGGAAAGCATAAATTAGAGAGAGATTAGCATAGAGTATGTGTTTTCTCAGAGCTGCATCCTATGAGTTTCCCTCCAGCACCATCTCCATCAGATACATGACGCTTTGGAGGTATGACTGTTTTAGTGTTTTTGGTCGATAAGATTTCGTAATTAGGCCCATCATAATTGTCAGCACCAGGCCCAGTGTGCTCTTAATCCGGCCCTGGCTGGATGCTGTGTTAGAACTTCATAGACCTACATGCCAGGAACTTTAGGTAGAAGGGGGGGTTCTGACAATTCTATGTAAAGTGAATAGCCCTGTAGTATTAATTCCTAGATTTTTACCTGTCTATGACTTTTGAAGATTTAGTTCAAGGAGTTTGCAAAATGAAGGCCCCAATTGTAGAATAAGTATAGATTGCATCCATCTTTGCTATATCTGCCTATACTTTACAGATCAGTTCTGAAGCTACCACAACTCACAGTTTAGTAAATAAAAAACACACTTGCAATAAAAGTGTTACACGCTGGAGCCAGCCTTGTCATTTTCACAAGCTGCTCGTTAAAGAGGTATAGAAATCTGAGCAGATAGTTGAAGCATATTTGCATTTGGAGCTATATGCAACATTTGGGCATTCCAATGTCTTCCTCTACAGAGTGAGTGAAAACAACGGCATGGAATGTCCTAACATTCTGAATGGCATAGAATGTCCTAACCTTCTCATGCAGGTAGAGTTAATTCTCTGCTCACACCAGGGAGATCCAGGTATACATCCATATCTGTCCTTTAAAAACCACAATATATAAAACGTATGGTGATACTTAAAAAAAAACAAAAAAACAGTACATTATGGTGGGACAGACACATAGAAATTGGACAATTGCCTCTGTATTTAAGGGGTTAAAGGCACACTGTGCGTACCTGAACCTCTTCAACTGCTTAAAGTTCTTATAGTGCCTGAAGTTCGAAAGTGCCAGGTCCCGCATCATTGTTTTGTAGAAAATGATAAACTCAAAGGACACCTTTAATAATGCATAGAATTTTTTTTTTAATGACAGAGAGAGATAAAATATACCTGCAAAAGGCGCAAATATGAAGTGTATATATGTAGAAAAAAGAATCATGCAAACAGCCACATAGACCCAGGCACTAAAGTGCTCACTGCAAATCCATACTATGAAAATATCTAGGATATACTAACCCAGAGCTGGAGACTCACAACGTTTCGGCGTCTAGCCGTCCTCAGGGGGAAATCTCAAAATTAATGGCTTCAATTCTTACTTTTATACCCTTACCAGCAAGTGCTAAATACCTGATTAAAAACAGATGTGGAATCAACAATAACGAACACCTTTCCCATTGCTTCCGTGTCCTCCCATTACCGGTATACGTATAGGGCATCTGACATCATTGCGTATGAAGTCACCACGTTTCGCACATGAATATGTGATGCCATGGTGTGCTGCGCATGGATCGATACTAGCGATCTCTCAAACATAAAAAAAGGACAAATATCTATGGAAAGGGAAGCCCAGAGGACCAAAAAAGCATAAACTACAAATTGTATGCATCATTGTTTTCAATTTAGAAGATATGCTTCTCAACTTGACTATCTTTGCCTAAATTGATTCTCAACTAACTGTCACTTGCTTTTTAGTGAAAAAGCCACAATGGGATTTTATTTTCCACTGAACTTCATTGTGATTATTCCGCGCAATACTTTGTCTACTGTGGGATATATAAGGTGTGGCAAACCTAGCCACTTCTGGACTGTAATGTGGAAAGGTTGTCTGTACTATGTGCTTTGTGTATTTTGCTATGTGTACTGTGTGGTATATATAACTTTACTGTGTATCTGGGACTATGGTAATTCGCCTGCTGGCAGCCGTAAGCTACCAGCATGCGAGTACTTCGTTCGACGAACAGCGGCTATCCGGGCTGTTCGTGGAACGAATGCGGGCTCCCCTGATAGACCACACACTTAGAGGCGTGTGGCGCTTGTTAACCGATTGCAACAATGTTGCAATCGGTAATTAGAAGCTCTCCTAGGTGGCCGTCGTTCGGCTACCGACCATGCGGCGGTCAGCCATCTTGGATTCGCTATTCTTCAGCGGTGTTTGGTCGTCGAGCGCCTGGAACTGAAAACGGCTACTCGACGACACGAACACCGCTGGACTTCCAGACCGTTCGGGAGCCCGGTGTTCGGTAGGATCGTTCCCCTAAATATAATCGACAGATTGAGGGGAACTTCAATGTACAACTGTATTTGTTGCGGCGTTCGGTCAGTTCAGCTGGGAGCTGAGCGGTATTCTCTCAAAAGATGCGCTCAGACCCCAGCTATCTACCGAACGTTCGGTTAAGTCTGTATACCAAATAAAACTCAGAAACGGTATTTTAAAGTAAATTGTCAGTTTTGCTGCACGAGGGGATAATCCACTTAATCGTCCATTTTAGTGGGAGTATCCTTCTCGTGCAGCAAAGCCTGTTGGGAGAATTATATTGCATGATGGGATAAATCCCCTGAAACCTCTGTAAGGAAACCCCTTGCATGGGGAACTGTATAAATATGCAAGCTTGTGAATAAAGCCAGTTAGTTGAAACTGTGTTTCGTCCGGTTATTGGGAGGATTGGGATATTGCCTTACTTTTCAGCGCTGACTGTGGATTTACCTGATATACCAGCGGAGATCGTGGATTCTAATACGGTACTCCGCTACATAAGGAATTGTGAAGAAATGAAGAAAACTGAACATTTCTATTTTCCAAAAGTATTTATCTTGGACTAAAATTTGCAATCCCCTTCTTAATTCTCTATAAATTCTGGGTTAATGAATAAACATAATTTTGTTTATGTAAAAATATAGATTCTAAATAGATTTAGGTAGCCTGTTGTGATTACGTAGCTCCGGCTTACCGGAGTGAAAAATTCAGTGTAGAATGACTGAAATCTACTGTCTAGAATTTACAATTGTGCAATCATTGTATAAAACAAAAAGCTCTGCTTTATAAGTAGATGTTCTACATCACAGCGACTGGGTCTGCAGTATTTTTACTGCTCAAAGTCATGCCCACAGCACCCAGTCTTGATCTTGATGTGCAGACATGATCTCTTGGCTGCCTGCTCTTATGACCATCTGTGTGCATGGCATTGTGCCCACGTACATGTTATTTGTTTTTTTTTTACTATGGCATATATCCCAAACAAAAATGCATTTTTTTTTCTCCGTAACCACCAAAAGACCCGTATTTACAATTTTAATTATTATTTTATGAGTGCGGCAATAATATAATGGTTTAAGGCATAAAAATGAAAATGTATGTAATAATTTAAAATGTTATATAATGCATTATACTATAAAGGAATTTGTTGATTGTGTGAAGATAAACAAAAGTGAATAGAAAATATTAGGACATGTTTAAGCCAACCTAGTTATGTTTATCAGTAGTATCTCTGTTGGGTGCTGTACATATAAAATTACTAAAGCACCTGTATGCAATAAACCTTAATCACTCGAGAAGTTATTGCCACATTGGGATTTCATTATGGCATTTGGCACACAACTTACCTCTTTGTTTATAAATCCCCTTTGCTGATTCACATATGAAAAGCTTTAATGTCTCTACTATATGCTGAACAAGATAACATAATATAAGCACCTATGGTGGACGAACCACATGCCAATTCTAGGCAAGAATTCATTCTATATGGCTTTTTTTTCTTGAAAACAATAAAAATGTACTAAAATAAATTATTAAACAAAATGGCCCCACTAATGTTACTTAATGAAGAAATCTTAATATAGCAAGAATTAGGATCCAATTGTTTTTCTGTACATGAGACTGCTTAGAAAATTATGATTGCATTTCAGAATGTGAAGGATTTGACTAATTGTTGGAAATGTCTTTTATTATAAACAGAAAGGCAATTTATATATTTGGCTGTATAATATTGTTGACTATAGAACCAGAAATAACATTTTTAAATTTAGTAAAAAAAAATTATTTTGTAATAAATATAAAATAATTGTCATAACTATTCCATATAGCTTTGCCTCTCTGCTAAATTCACACTCATTATTTGATTTTATTAGATATTTTATCCGATATAATGAAATGTTTGATGTATTCCCTACAAGATATATTAACAGTATTTTTATAGTTATACAATACTTATTTTTGGATAATCGTTATTTAACATTTAACAAATGCGTATAAAAACAAAGTACATTTACATAAACAGGAAATCTGATCTGAATTTCACCAATAAATGTTTTGTGGTATATATTCATAGTGCTCAGGAGAATTTAATCAATTTTGCTCTCCTCTCTATTGAAGAGACTCAAGATCTAAATCTTCTGGGTTCTTAATAAACGTTACATGATGATGTGTTCATTAGTAACACATACTTTGATCAAAGTACTTTAGTAAATGATCTGGGCAAGCTTTGTGGCCTATCGGACCACTATGCAGTCCAGGTATTAAAATGTGGGCATCCTGGCAATTTGTGGATCTGTGTATGTGTCCAGGTTTGTGAGACAGAGGATATTTCTCTGTTGTGTATCTAGGTTTGTGAGACATTAGGGGATATTTGTTGAAAAGTGACAGTTTAATTACATTATAATTTTTAATGTATTTATTTAAGTGTTCTAAAAGCAATCTAAAGAGTGACGGTTTTCTGTATAGTAAATTCCAGCAGTTATCGCAGACATTTCCAAGACTGCCCAATTTAGAGTGGTGGGGAAAAGAGTACTGGAACAGAACACTTTTCTGTTGGAAAACGTGGCAGATTAATTATAAATATATTGCTTCACTTAAAAAATGATGCATTTAAAAAAATTAAGGTTAGGGATAAAAAAACAAAAACAAACATCAGATGATAAAATCAACAGATTTAATAAGTTATACCAAATATTCACCAAAAATAAGATGCAAAACTTTGATAAATATCCCCCATATATTGTCTTTCTGTGCATGTGCATGTACCAAGCAGTTTGTATCTGCATGTCCGACTGTGAGTATGTCTCCATGTGTATATGTATGTGGAGAGCAGAGAAAGAACATTTAAAAAAAATGATATATAGCAGAGGGTAAAAAAGTAGATCACTTCACTAGAATTCAAAAGGGTTTAATGCAACCACTAGGAGCATCAGTCTACCTCTAACCTCTGCAAGAAATACAGTATATTACAACATAAAAACTAAGACCTCGCTTCCTAGGTCCTGTTATATTGCACCTAATAAGTGTCCAATCTATAATTATCCACTTCAGGGCAGAATTGGTCCTTTTTATTTCAATGTTCCTGGCAACATTCGACGTATATGTGGGCATGCAAGGAAAAAAAGAAAAAGGAGGGATAAAAAAAATATATAATATGTTTTTTTAAAAATTAATCAAAGGGATAAGAATAAATAAAAATAGATATAAGCTCCTACCCAGCATACAGATAGAATGCATATAAGAGGTTTATCATACCTCTCCAAAACTTATATATATTTTTCTCTTTTTACAGATTTATATCACATATATAGTCATGAGTTATAGCAATCTCCTATTCATATTTTAAAATGTATTTAATAATATTATCATTTAGTTTTGTAATATGTTTACAATAAAGAATGTATGTTTAGCTTTTATGTATAGATATAAAAGCAGCAACAATCTTTAAGTAAGGGCATTATTGCATACAGGTATTGTGTCCCAAAAGAAAAGTGGTTGCCAATACTTCAGATACTATATTGAATCCAGAAGTGACTTGAAACCGGAAGTGACCCAAAACCGGAAGTGACCCGAAACCGGAAGTGTCCCGAAACCGCAAGTGACCTGAAACCGGAAGTGATCGAATACCGCGAAAATGGCGCCAAAATTCAACACCCCCAGACTACTATTTAAACAAGCACAGGGAATGAGGAACTATGCACCTGAGGAAGACCTACATGGTTGAAACGCGTTGTGCGATACGTGGCTTTGGGAAGAATAAGTGACCCATTCTGTGTACTTATATATATATCTGTATAGTATTTCACTATGTATAGTTTTATATTTTACAGATAACCAGAGACAAATTGTAAGGTCCTCCTTGATGTAAGTATATCACATCGTGTGGTGGTGTTTTTAATGGTGCGCCCTGTACTTTGTACTTGTTTTTGCACTGTCTGTATACACATGTGCCCAGGACCGTGGTATGTGGGGGTGGTTGTCAGGATTTCTTGTGGCAGTCCTGCTGCTTTTAATATGTCTGTATTTGCAAAACTTTCAACAATTATTCTAAGAATGTTTTAGAAGGTAATTTTTAGGCTAATGGATAGATTCAGGATGACTGTTGTGCTGAAGTGAAATTTTATCTTTAAAGTGTGCATTTACTTGCTGCATAATATCTTTGGGGCAACATGAACCTGTTGACAACACTTTTTAAATGGCAAGATTACTTTAAGGTAGATATACTTAAATAAGTAAATGGTTAAAGTTGGTACCAAATGTTTAGATTAAGCAATATAATTACTTAAAGATCTCTTCCTGTACCTGCAAGGTAACATTTGGAAATTATGATGGAGGTGGCTGTGCACAAGGCACCCTAACACCAAATCATGCATGTGGCATAAACAAATACTAGCTATGAATTGTAGGATATACCTGTGTAGTTTGTGAGATTGATAGTTGCTTGTGTTGAGAGGTTACTGTAATTGTAATTTGTTTACAATATTTGAAGCATGGTCTTGTCACCAGTGGGGAACCTCAGGGATCTGTACTTGGACCCTTTCTTTTTAATATTTTTATTAGTGATATTGCAGAAGGTCTTGGTGGTAAGGTGTGTCTTTTTGCTGATTATACTAAGATATGTAAAAGGGTTGATGTTCCAGGAGGGATAAGCCAAATAGCAAATGATTTATGAAAACTAGAAAAATGGTCAGAGTTGTGGCAGCTGACATTTAATGTGGATAAGTGCAAGATAATGCATCTTGGACGTAAAACCCCAAGGCCAGAGTACAGAATATTTGATAGAGTCCCAACCTCAACATCTGAGGAAAGGGATTTAGGGGTAATTATTTCAGATGACTTAAAGGTAGGCAGACAATGTAATAGAGCAGCAGGAAATGCTAGCAGATTTCTTGGTTGTGTAGGGAGAGGTATTAGCAGTAAGAAGAGGGAAGTGCTCATGCCAATGTACAGAACACTGGTGAAACCTCACTTGGAGTATTGTACGCAGTACTGGAGACACTATCTACAGAAGGATAATACTACTTTGTAGAGAGTTCAGAGAAGGGCTTCTCAACTGGGTTATGGATTGCAGGATAGAATGTGACGGCAGATAAGAACCAGAGTAAAACTTACTAGGGAAGATTAAAGGATCATAACTAGTGATGTCGCGAACATAAAATTTTCGGTTCGCAAACGGCGAACGCGAACTTCCGCAAATGTTCAAGAACGGGCGAACCGGGTGAACCGCCATAGACTTCAATGGGCAGGCGAATTTTAAAACCCACAGAGACTCTTTCTGGCCACAATAGTGATGGAAAAGTTGTTTCAAGGGGACTAACACCTGGACTGTGGCATGCCGGAGGAGGATCCATGGCAAAACTCACATGGAAAATTACGTAGTTGATGCAGAGTCTGGTTTTAATCCATAAAGGGCATAAATCACCTAACATTCCTAAATTGTTTGGAATAACCTGCTTTAAAACATCAGGTATGATGTTGTATCGATCAGGCAGTGTAAGGGTTACGCCCGCTTCACAGTGACAGACCAAACTCCCCGTTTAATGCACCGCAAACAACCGCAAACAGTCCATTTGCACAACTGCAAACTCCCCATTTGCACAAGGTTGGATACCAAGCTAGCCATGTCCCGTTCCTTGTCCTCACTGATGTCATTGAAGGTCTCTTCCTCCACCCAGCCACGTACAACACCAAGGGTCCCCGAAAGGCGACAACAAGCCCCCTGGGACGCCTGCTGTGTTTGGTCTTCCACCTCCTCAAAGCCACCTTCCTCCTCTGACTCCTCTTCTTCAGACTCCTCTCTCATCGTTGCCTCTCTCTGCATTATTATAAGGTGTGTTAAGTAGTACTATTCCTATCAGTTTAATCCCTGTTACGTCCCCTATCAGGGGACGTGTATATAAGGCATCGATTTTAGAAAGCGGGAGATGGAAAAAGATGCTTGGTCGGTCCTTCTACTTCAAATTTGGGGCACTGCACGTGCAATCTAATGTGCCACCAGATAGGAGTGGTGTGTTAAGTAGTACTATTCCTATCAGTTTAATCCCTGTTACGTCCCCTATCAGGGGACGTGTATATAAGGCATCGATTTTAGGAAGCAGGAGATGGAGAAACATGCTTGGTCGGTCCTCCTACTTCAAATTTGGGGCACTGCGCGTGCAATCTAATGTGCCACCAGATAGGAGTGGTGTGTTAAGTAGTACTATTCGTATCAGTTTAATCCCTGTTACGTCCCCTATCAGGGGACGTGTATATAAGGCATCGATTTTAGGAAGCGGGAGATGGAAAAAGATGCTTGGTCGGTCCTCCTACTTCAAATTTGGGGCACTGCGCGTGCAATCTAATGTGCCACCAGATAGGAGTGGTGTGTTAAGTAGTCCCACTCATCAGGCCTTTTTTAGTCGAATGTATCGCCCACTGTCAGTCCCTTCGGGATCCATCCCTCATTCATCTTAATAAAGGTGAGGTAATCTAGACTTTTTTGACCTAGGCGATTTCTCTTCTCAGTGACAATACTTCCATCTGCACTGAAGGTCCTTTCTGACAGGACACTTGAAGCGGGGCAGGCCAGAAGTTCTATCGCAAATTGGGATAGCTCAGGCCACAGGTCAAGCCTGCACACCAAGTAGTCAAGGGGTTCATCGCTCCTCAGAGTGTCGATATCTGCAGTTAAGGCGAGGTAGTCTGCTACCTGTCGGTCGAGTCGTTCTCTGAGGGTGGACCCCGAAGGGCTGTGGCGATGCGTAGGACTTAAAAAGCTCTGCATGTCCTCCATCAACAACACGTCTGTAAAGCGTCCTGTCCTTGCCGGCGTGGTCGTGAGAGGAGGAGGATTACTTGCACATCTTCCCCTGTTAGAGTCCCGTTGTGCTGTGACATCACCCTTATACGCTGTGTAAAGCATACTTTTTAATTGATTTTGGAACTGCTGCATCCTTTCCGACTTGCCGTAATTCGGTAACATTTCAGGCACTTTCTGCTTATACCGAGGGTCTAGTAGCGTGGACACCCAATACAGGTCGTTCTCCTTCAGCCTTTTTATACGAGGGTCCCTCAACAGGCACAACAGCATGAAAGACCCCATTTGCACAAGGTTAGATGCCGAGCTACTTATGTCCTGTTCCTCGTGCTCAGTGATCTCTCTGAAGGTATGTTCTTCCCCCCAGCCACGTACAACACCACAGGTACAAGATAAGTGACAACGAGCACCCTGGGATGCCTGTTGTGGTTGGTCTTCCTCCTCCTCCTCAAAGCCACATTCCTCCTCTGACTCCTCTTCCTCACAATCCTCTTCCAGCGTTGCCGCAGGTCCAGCAAGCAATGCTGATAAGGCTGTTTCTGATGGTGATGGTGATCACAACTCTTTCTCTTCATGCTCATCTACGGCCTGAACCAGCACTCTTCGCAGGGCACGCTCCAGGAAGAAAACAAATGGTATGATGTCGCTGATGGTGCCTTCGGTGCGACTGACTAGGTTTGTCATCTCCTCAAAAGGACACATGAGCCTACAGGCATTGCGCATGAGCGTCTAGTAACGTGGCAACAAAATTCCTAGCTCCGCAGAGGCTGTCCTAGCACCCCGGTCTTACAAATACTCGTTAACGGCTTTTTCTTGTTGGAGCAGGCGGTCGAACATTAGGAGTGTTGAATTCCAACGTGTCGGGCTGTCGCAAATCAAGCGCCTCACTGGCAAAGTGCGCCATGGCCGTGTAGGAACGCCTGAAATGGCAACACACCTTCCTGGCCTGCTTAAGGACGTCCTGTAAGCCTAGGTACTTATGCACAAAGCATTGCACGATCAGATTACACACATGTGCCATGCACGGCACATGTGTCAACTTGCCTAAATGCAATACCGCCAACAAATTTCTTCCGTTGTCACAAACCACTTTGCCGATCTCCAGTTGGTGCGGAGTCAGCCACTGATCCACCTGTGCATTCAGGGCAGACAGGAGAGCTGGTCCGGTGTGACTTTCAGGCAAGTCAACCCCAAGACGGCGTGACACTGCCGTATCCGGGATGTGGAACAGTACCTGGGGAGCTGGGGGGGTGCCGTTGATGTGGAGCAAGACGCAGCAGCAAAAGAGGACTCAGCCGAGGAGGTTATGGAAGAGGATGGTGTAGCGGAGTGCAATATTAAAATCCACAATCTACGCTGGTATTAAGGGTAAATCCACAGTCAGCGCTGAAAAGTAAGGCAATATCCCAAATCCCCCAGTAACCGGCCGAAACACAGTTCTGGGAGTCAACTGAGGTCTTTATTCACAGCTTCCAGTATTTATTCAAGTACCCATGCAAGGGATTTCCATACTGACATAGCAGGGGTAATACAGTAGGGGACTACATGGGGGACTTAACATTCTGGGCATTTCTCCCATCAGGCACTGCTGCACGAGAGGGACACTCCCACTGGGATACACCGTTAAGTGGATTATCCCTCCTTGCAGCAGAACCGGCATTTTACTTTTAAATACATAACTTTCTCATAATTCACCTTATTTGCACGAATGGACGGTCGGTAGATAGCTGGTGTCTGGGTTTATATTTCATGAGAATACCGCTCAGATCCCAGCTAAAACTACCGAATGGTGCACGAAATAGACTTAACCATCGAGTCCGGTTTAAAACTACCGAACACCGATGGGGAACTTTAATGTGATGCGGGCGGAACTCCAGACCGCTCTGGAAGTCCAGCGGTGTTCGTGTTGTCGAGTAGCCATTTTCGGTTCCAGGCACTCGACGACCAAACACCGCTGAAGAGACAAAGGATCCAAGATGGCCGACCGCCGCGTGGTCGGTAGTCGAACGACGGGCACCTAGGAGAGCCTTTAATTACCGATTGCAACAATGTTGCAATCGGTTAACGAGCGCCACACGTCCCTCAATGTGTGTTCTATCAGGGGGGCCCGTATTCGTTTCACGAACAGCCCGGATAGTCTCTGTTCGTGAAATGAAGTACATGAATGCTAGTGGCTTACGGCTGCTAGCATACGAATTACAATGGCAACATAATATACATCCAAGTACATACACAACAAAATACAGACAACCTTTTGGCATATAAAGTCCAGTGTTCTAGAAGTGGCTAGGTTTGCCACAGATAGAGTAGGAGGAGTAGAGGAAGTGGCAGCAGACCTGCCTGCAAGTCGTGGCGGTGTCACCAACTCCTCTGCAGAGCCACGCATTCCATGCTTTGCAGCCGTCAGCAGGTTTACCCAATGCGCAGTGTAGGTGATATACCTTCCCTGACCATGCTTTGCAGACCAGGTATCAGTGGTCAGATGGACCCTTGCCCCAACACTGTGTGCCAGACATGCCATGACTTCCTTTTGCACAATCGAGTACAGGTTGGGGATTGCCTTTTGTGCAAAGAAATTTCTGCCGGGTACCTTCCACTGCGGTGTCCCAATAGCTAAAAAATTTTTAAACGCCTCAGACTCCACCAGCTTGTATGGTAAAAGCTGGCGGGCTAAGAGTTCAGTCAAGCCAGCTGTCAGACGCCGGGCAAGGGGCTGACTTTGTGACATTGGCTTCTTACGCTCAAACATGTCCTTGACAGACACCTGACTGTGGGCAGATGAGCAGGAACTGCTCAAGGCGAGAGACGGAGGGGCAGATGGTTGAGAGGGGGCAAGGAGGACAGCAGTGGTTTTGAGTTTGTGTGCTGCTTGTACTCATGTGTTGATCCCATAGGCGTTTGTGATGTGCGATCATGTGCCTTCGCAAAGCAGTTGTACCTAGATGGGTGTTGGACTTCCCACGACTCAGTTTCTTTTGGCACAGGTTGCAAATGGCATCGCTGTTGTCAGAGGCAGACACACAAAAAAAATGCCACACTGCTGAGCTCTGCAATGACGGCATTCGGGTGGTGGCAACGCGTTGATTGGCGTGCTGTCTGGCTGACCACGGGTGCCGATGCATGCTGTCTGACTGTGCCACTAGCTCCTTGCGACAACCCCCCCCTGCTTCCAACTCATCTCCTCCTCCTCCTCTCTGTCTCCCAATCTGAACTTTCCCCCTGTTCTTCTTCTCTTCTAGCGGGCACCCACGTGACATCCATGGACGCATCGTCATCATTAACCGCTTCACTTGTATCTGACAACTCAGCAAAGGAAGCAGCAGTGGGTACAACATCATCATCATCACACCGTATGTGTGTAATGCTGCCTGACTGAGATATATCCCTGTTATCTACATCCTCTGGCAATAATGGTTGCGCATCACTCATTTCTTCCAACTGATGTGTAAATAACTCCTCTGACATACCAAGTGAAGCGGCTGTGGTGCTAGTGTTGGTGGTTGCGGCAGGCGGGCGAGTGGTAACTTTAGAGGTGCCCGAAGTTAAGCTGGAGGAGAAAGGTGCGTCGAGGTTCCAAGCGGAAGCTGTAGAAGATTGGGTGTCCTGTGTTAGCCAGTCAACTATGTCCTCAGAACTTTTCAAGTTCAGGGTACGTGGCCTCTGACCACTGGGCATTATTCTAGGGCCAAAGGGAATCACAGAACCATGACTACGACGGCCCCTGCGGGGTGGCCTGCCTCTGCCAGTCATTTTTTTTTCGATTAGTGGTACTATGCGTGCAAGCTACTGTGACAACAGACATGAGTGGCACTTGTGTGACACTGTGCCCTGGCAGGCCCTGAAACGCACACTCGTGAAGGAAACTGACTGCTATTATATTACAGTCCAAAAAGTTTTGTTTTTTTTTAAATGCAAGCTATTGTGACACCAGATATGAGTGGTGGCACTGGGCAGGTCCTGAAACGCACACTAGTGAAGGAAACTGACTGCTATTATATTACAGTCAAAATTTTTTAGTTTTTTTTTAAATGCAAGCTATTGTGACACCAGTGAGTGAGTGGTGGCACTGGGCAAGTGGGCACAGTATATGCTGTGAGCCTGACACACAGGCTGGGTGGCACGCAGGCAACTGCAATTACATTACACAAAAAAAAACCAACAGACTGATGTTCTAGCCCTAAAACGGGCTTTTTGGGGGTGCTGTCCTTACAGCAGAGATCAGATGAGTCCTTCAGGACTGTAGTGGACACTGAATACACTAGCCTAGCTATCAATTTCCCTATCAAATCAGCAGCAGCTACACTGTCCTTACTCTCACTAAGAATGCAGCTTCACAATGAATGTAAAATGAATGCTGTCCAGGAGGTGGGAGGGTCTGGGAAGGAGGGTCTGCTGCTGAATGGCTGCAATGTGTCTGCTGACTGTGAGGTACAGGCCAGGGTCAAAGTTTACTCAATGATGACGAATAGGGGGCGGACTGCGCATGTGTTCGCCATCCGTGGCGAACGCGAACAAGCGATGTTCGCCAGGAACTATTCGCCAGCGAACAGTTCGGGACATCACTAATCATAACATGTATAGCTTGGAGGAAAGACGAGTCAGGGGGGAAATGATAGAAACATTTAAATACATAAAGGGAATTAACACAGTAAAGGAGGAGACTATATTTAAAAGAAGAAAAACTACCACAACAAGAGGACATAGTCTTAAATTAGAGTGGCAAAGGTTAAAAAATAATATCAGGAAGTATTCCAGCTGAAGTGGTAGAGGTTAACACAGTGAAGGAATTTAAGCATGTGTGGGATAGGCATAAGGCTATCCTAGCTATGAGATAATGCCAGGGACTAATGAAAGTATTCCGAAAATTGGGCAGACTAGATGGGCGAATGGTTCTTATCTGCCGTCACATTCCATGTTTCTATGTTTTCATTAATAAGATAAGTTTTTTTTTTTTTTTTAAAGACTTTCTACATGTTTTATTCCAGAGCAGAAGAGTTCTTTATTTAAACAAGGGTGCCATACTGTTTCAGAACATTTGTATACTTTGCGATTTTGCTTTCTACATTCTTCTCTGCCTGCCTTTTCAGTTTCATGACCAGTTTCTTCTTCTCATAGTGAATTTTAGCCTTTCCCTTCCGCTTTTCTTCCAAAGTAGCTGTTACAGCCTGGTACTTCCATCCAACTTCATGGGCAAGACGACCCAGGAACGCAAACTTACGCGTTGGCTTCAGGCGAACGACTTTCAATGCTGCTGGGACAACCATTCTCTTCCTCTTATCGTAAGGAGGAGGAATGCCATCAAAAACCTTCAGTCGATCCAGAGCTGCCTGGCCCCTCTTTGTCTTGTGGGGGAGCATACCTCTTACGGTCCTCCAGAAGATGCGGCTGGGGGCTCTGAAATGGTATGGCCCACGGGAAGGGTTGGTGTTCATGCGTTTACGGAGGAAAGCAAGATATTTAAGTTTGTTACGGTAGAAGTTTCCAGAAATGTTTATTCCTTCACATCGCACAACTACAACTTTGCGACCAAGCAGAACTTGTTTAGCAACAATGGCGGCGAATCTACCAAGGAGATGACCCCTGCCGTCAATGACCAGAATCTGTTTTGCTGCCTTGGATCCGCCAACGTTCTTTTAAAAACAAGGGAGACTGACCTTGCTGGCATCGCCAAGCAGCTTCTTGGCCTGTATGTCCGCCATGTTCTCCGGCCGGATAGAAAGAGGATAAGTTTTCATTTTGCTTTCTGTTACTGTCAGGTATCATTGTAAATCAATTAAATTACTTTACTATTAATATATTGTATTTCTATATTAATATTTTGTTGTAGGAAAATCTTTTCAGTTTTAGCTATAGAACATCTTTTTAATTCTTGTGGAATGTAGTAGTACTTGTTATTTTTACTTGAAGTGGGTAAATATAGTAACAGGTAAAACCACCCTGTCTTAATAAAATATCTCCACAATATTTTTTTTTTAACCCCCTTAATGACACATGATGGAAATATTCCGTCATGATTCCCTTTTATTCCAGAAGTTGTGTCCTTTAATACAAATTAAGGTACAGTGCACACACAAAAATACAGATTTACATTTTATAAGGCTACTTAAAATCACTTATCTTAGCAAACAAATATGGGGATTCAGTTCCACCACATGTCAAAATTGTGTTGAGCTTACCAGTATGTTACAGTACCCCAATATCGGTGGGCCCTACACTATTCCAACTTGGCAGACAAATTAAATAGTGCTACTGCTAAATAAGCTAAAGTGCATTTTAATAATCTGTTAAAAGAGCATAATGAATATAAATATTGCTAATTTAATGTGATAAATGCAATTTAAAAAATGCAGTGTCAAAACAAACAATTAAAGTGATGTATATACTCACAAAGCATATCATGTATCTGCTCTATGAAAATTATAATTAACGTGACATTACTGTCAAAATCCTCCTCAAATTTATACTTCCTTGAGGTCACCTCCAAAGGGGCATCTGAAGCTGGGTGGCTGGGCAGGGGACTCAACCCAAAATAAATCTGTCTTGGATTCCAAACTTACATAGTAAAGACAAAAAGTGGATTGGCGGGGGACATGCACACCCAGGACATGCATTTCACTGTAATGGTGCTGCCGTAGTTACCAAAATGTGTACATGATACAGATTAAGGCACAGCGCACACATAAAAACACAGTTTTAAATTTTATTAAGCTACTTAAAATCCCCTATGTCAGTAAACAATATGGCCATATGGTGAAACTGAATCCCCATATTTGTATGCTGAGATAGGTGATTTTAGGTAGCCTTATAAAATTTAAAAATGTATTTTTAAGTGTGCACTGTATAATGTATATATTTCGGTCATTACGGCAGTACCATTCCTGCGAAATACATGTTCAGAGTGTGCCCCTGATTCCCATTTTGTCTTTACTTTGTTTTTTGGACAGGCTATGCAGGGCTACCTGTCCAAGAGAGCTTTTGTGAATGCCCCATAACATTGATCTGAATAGACTAAGTCCAGGGCTTGTAGGTACAACTAACACTGGATTTAGTCCCCAGTGACAGCTATATCATTGTACTTCCACTTAGTGAATATAAAAAAAGGTAACAAATAATCTTTTATCCACTGATATACACAGTAATGAACAGAAAGTATAAAAATAGAACTCACCTTTGGTACGTCTGAAAATTTATTTAATAGAAAACAGCAATATAGTTACAGTAATCAATGTTTCACTCCTCATTCAAGACTTTTATAAAAGTATTTTCTGCATTTTAAAAACGTGTAGAGTCAACAAAACAAGACAATAATTATGTAAGATGTGAAACAAGTAATAATTTTTCTTTTACCATACACTGTCTGAAAGTTCTGTATCATTACTTATCTGTATCAGTACTCTCTGTATCAGAGAGTGCCAAATTAGCAATAACGCACCTCCAGACACTCTACCAAGACACTTTTGGGACTTTTCATTGTTTATTAAATACTGAGCTATCATGGTCATGCTATGAAGGATTAGCCACAACATTAAAAACAGTGACAAGTGAAGTGAATAACATTGATTATATCATTACAAAGGCACCTGACAAAGGGTGGGATATATTAGGCAGCAAGTGAACAGTCAGTTCTTCAATTACATGTGTTGGAAGCAGGAAAATTGGCACATGAAAAAAAAAAATCTGAGTGACTTTGACAAGGGCAAAATAGAGAATTGGCTAGACAACTGGGTCAGAGCCTCTCCAAAATGGCAAGTCTTGTGGGGTGTTCCAGGGTAGTGGTTAGAACCTACAAAAAGTGGTGCGAGGAAGAATAACTGGTGAACTGACATCAGGGTGTTCATGGGGAGCAAAGGCTAGCCCGTCTGGTTTGTTCATAGAGAAGTATTACTGCAGCTCAAATTCCTGAAAAAACGTAATGCTGGCCATGATAGAAATGTGTCAGAACAAAATGCATTGCATAAGCACGCTTATGGGGCTACGTAACAGCAGACCGATCAGCAGTGGCATACACACGATCCATGGGTCCCCGGTGCAATAACTGGTCCACGGGCCCCCGCCCCCCCGGCACTTACTCTGTGCGGGCCGGGGCCGCTACACATGGCGGCGGGCACCTGGTTGCAGGGCTGCGACCCCTGCAACAGCGGTATGCACGCTAGTACATGCAGATACACATACACTTAAAGGACCACTATAGGCACTCAGATCACTTCAGCTCAATGAAGTGGTCTGGGTGGCAGGTCCCTCTAGTTTTAACCCTGCAGCTGAAAACATAGCAGTTTCAAGGAGGAGTCTGTCTTGTTCCTGGACTACAGGTACGTTTAAATGCGATTTTAAAGAATTCTTGTTCAATAAGAGGGCACAGTAATCTATGCTGATAAGGAAACACATTTAATTAGAAAATATATTATATTATTTTCATTAGAGTGTTTCTTTATCTTTGTTTGTAGGTCAAGATTTGTATTTGTGCCTGACTAGCAGAGTTATTCAATAAAGTTAGCATTGTCAGGAATTCAAAGTTTTATATTTTAGGCCAGAATAGCAAAACAGGAAAAAAAATCTTCAGGTCAGTTATGTTTTTAATTGATCTTTTTTGACCTAAAATTAGAAATTTACTTTGATTTAATTTTGATGTCCTATCAATTCCCACATTATTGAATAACTCTAAATGTGTCAGTGTGGACAGCAATGGAGTTAGTAATTTTTTTAAGCAAATTCCTTGTTCCTATTCAAACAAATTACAAAGCAAACAGGGAAAAGTTCAGCATAATATAATTGTATAATAAAAAATTTTTTTTGCTAGTTTTCTGTTTTAAAGAGACATCTATGGCCATAATGCATTTTCACGGGTATGTTTGCATAATTAATACTTCTTTAATGTTTCTAACTTCATATGTAGAGATAATTATCAAGTAAAAAAGGAACGTATTTTCTTGTAAATATGTTTGCTAATGGCTAGGGCTTGGCCTCGCTAAGCAATGCTTTACTTTCCCCCAAGGCATTGACTGGGTGTTGTATTAATAGTTTAATATTTTTTTTTTATAAATCTGTGTTTTACAAATGTGTTGCTTATTTGTCTTAACCCCATGTCAGCATAGTTATTTCAAGAATCACATGATGCTTATCGCAAAAGCACACACAATAACTTAATGCTAGGTAATCAATCAACATTCCTGAAAGAACGAGTTAGTGCAGATTTTAAAAAGAAATAGCATAAAAACAAGATTTCGAATGAGGTATGGAATAAAGGTTTTACCTTCCCCAGTGCCCCTGGTATGGAAGAACTTTTACATCTGAACAAACATTAGCTTTATAATATTCACCTTTATAGCTACAGTTTGTTATAGTAAATCGTTAGAAGCTGTATATTTAGTATTGGGGCCGTCATATTTTTTTCTGCTTTTACTTGATGTGTTCCATCAGTCGATCAAGTTGTTCCATCAGTCGAGATAACTGGACAAATAGAGACAACAAACTCCTGTATTGTGGGTCTAAAATATTTAGTATTTTGTGCATTGGTAAATGAAAAATAGCTTGATAGACAGATGAGGTTTTTTTTTTTTTTCTCGATCATGTTTTCATAAGAGTATTTATTCACTTGTAAAGTGCATTTTATATGCTCGTTACTTTTTCTCTTACATTTGTTGCTTTGTACAGTTATTGTTACGTAAAACTCAAAATAAGATTTGCTATAAAAGATAATGCCCTCTGACATGGTTTGGTTAAAAGGAAATGATAAACTTTTTAGGGAGGAAGAGGAAAAAGGGCTGGGAAAGAAGAGGAAAATACATTAGAGTGAAATATGGAAACTAATGAGGTAAACAGTGAGGAAAACTACAGAGGTGTGAGGGGGAAAATACACTAATCACCCACAACAAGGGGTGGGATATATTAGGCAGCAAGTGAATTATCAGTTCTTGAATTTCATGTGTTGGAAGGAATTAAAATCGTTAAGAGAAAAGATCTGAGTAACTTTGACAAGCGCCAAATAGGGCTAGGCGACTAGGCAAGAGCATCTCCAAAACAGCAAGTCTTCAAGTGGATTTGAGCATCAGAACTGGACTGTGGGACAATGAAAGGAGGTTGCCTGTTCATTTAACCCCTTAAGGACACATGACATGTGTGACATGTCATGATTCCCATTTATTCCAGAAGTTTGGTCCTTAAGGGGTTAAATCACGTTTTTGTTTAGATCAGGTGGATTGCTTTGTTTACCTAGGGAGAGATGGCAGCTGGATGCACTATGGGAGGAAGGCAAGCTGGTGGAGGCAGTGTTATACTATGGGCAATGGCCTGCTGGAACAATAAATTGGATGCATTGAGGTCCAACCTCGCTACTTGCAGGACTTAAAGAATCTGCTGCTAATGTCTTGTTGCTAGATACCACGGGAAACATTCAGAGATCTTTTGGAGTCCATGCCTCAACAGAGCTGTTTTGGCTTCACAAGGGGGACATACACGATATTTGGCAGGTGGACTTAATGTTGTGGCTGAGTGTAAGTCTAGCAGGGTTATTCACTAAACAACTGATTGGATGAATGGACAAAATCCAGCTTACATGGTGATATTCCATCTGCATTGGCAATTCTCACATTTACTTAAGCAAAATACAGATTGAATTCATTCCGCCCAAGCGAATCTGCAGCAGTTACCTGGATGCATTCGGTGTCTGGATTAAAAGCTATATACAAAGCATATGATTCGGAAGTTTAACAAATCACCGGTTATAATAAAATTCAGACCGAACACATTCACATTCACAAACGATTTCCTGTAAGTGAATGATAACTTTAAGTATAACTTGTCCAGTGGCAGGGCTAGCAGTTAGCGGTCAATAGTTTAAAACCCTCTAAGGCATGAATGTTAATTATATGGCCGGTTAAAGTTAAAATAAATAAATAAAAAGCCTATGGGAATTAATACGACCCCTTTATTACTATAAAGGAGATATGAAATCTCCCTTTGACCCCAGCTGCCATCCAGCAATTAGTGCCATATCTGCTAAACATTTAAAACTAGAGTCTGGGCATTGTACATTATCTCCCGCCGCACCCCCACCCTTAGGCATCAAGTGATAGACTTTGAAATACATAATGAGACACACCCAGCCCCTGCCCCTGCCCCGTTGGTGGAAACTACTCTATTGGTGGCAGGTGAGGGATCTATTTATAATATTGGGGGGGGGGAACCTAGGTGAACCAGCTATAGTAAGAGACTGACCTGACTCTGGTATAAATGTGTGTTTCAGAGCAAATGTTTTTTTTTTTTTTTTTTTTTTAAACAAGAGTCCTAATAATCTAAACACTAACAGGAACACTCTAACATTAAAAATAAAGATATACATTTTAAAATAAAACTGTTAATTTAAAGGGAAATTCCACTGCCCAAATACAAAATTACCGTATATACTCGAGTATAAGCCGACCCGAATATAAGCCGAGGCCCCTAATTTTATCCCAAAAAACTGGGAAAACTTATTGACTCGAGTATAAGACTAGGGTGGGAAATGCAGCAGCTACTGGTAAATTTCTAAATAAAATTAGATCCTAAAAAAAATATATATTTAATAAATATTTATTTACAGTGTGTGTATAATGAATGCAGTGTGTGCGTATGTGTGTGTGTATGAGTGCAGCGTGTGTGTATGAGTGCAGTGTGTGTGTGCATGAATGCAGTGTGTGTGTGCATGAATGCAGTGTGTGCAGGGCCGGTGCAAGGATATTTGCCGCCGTAGGCAAAACATTTTTTGCCGCCCCTCCCCCCCCCATATGTCCTGACTTCCCCTCCTCCTCCCTCAGTGGTCCTTACCTCCCCACCCCCGTGTTCCTTCACTCCCCCCCCCCAGTGGTCCTGACTCACCCCTCCCCTAGTGGTCCTTACCCTCCCCTCCCCTAGTGGTCCTTACTTCCCCCTCCCCTCCCATAGTGGTCCTTATCCCACCCCCTCCCTCTCATAGTGGTCCTTATCCCCCTTCTCCCTCCCATAGTGTTCCTTATCCCCCCCCATCCCTCCCATAGTGGTCCATATACCCCCCCTCCCTCCCATAGTGGTCCTTATACCCCCCCTCCCTCCCATAGTGGTCCTTATCCCACCCCCTCCCATAGTGGTCCTTATACCCCCCTCCCTCCAATAGTGGTCCTTATCCCCCTCCCTCCCATAGTGGTCCTTATCCCCCCCTCCCTCCCATAGTGGTCCTTATACCCCCCTCCCTCCCATAGTGGTCCTTATCCCCCCCCTCCCTCCCATAGTGGTCCTTATCCCCCCCCTCCCTCCCATAGTGGTCCTTATCCCCCCCCCTCCCTCCCATAGTGGTCCTTATCCCCCCCCTCCCTCCCATAGTGGTCCTTATCCCCCCCTCCCTCCCATAGTGGTCCTTATCCCCCCCCTCCCTCCCATAGTGGTCCTTATCCCCCCCCTCCCTCCCATAGTGGTCCTTATCCCCCCCCTCCCTCCCATAGTGGTCCTTATCCCCCCCTCCCTCCTATAGTGGTCCTTATCCCCCCCCTCCCTCCCATAGTGGTCCTTATCCCCCCCCTCCCTCCCTCCCATAGTGGTCCTTATCCCCCCCCCCTCCCTCCCTCCCATAGTGGTCCTTACCCCCCCCCCTCCCTCCCATAGTGGTCCTTACACCCCCCCCTCCCTCCCATAGTGGTCCTTACACCCCCCCCTCCCTCCCATAGTGGTCCTTATACCCCCCTCCCTCCCATAGCGGTCCTTATACCCCCCCCCCTCCCATAGCGGTCCTTATACCCCCCTCCCTCCCATAGCGGTCCTTATACCCCCCTCCCTCCCATAGTGGTCCTTATACCCCCCCCCCCCCTCCCATAGTGGTCCTTATACCCCCCTCCCTCCCATAGTGGTCCTTATACCCCCCCCCCTCCCATAGTGGTCCTTTTACCCCTTTTTTTTTATTAATTTTTTTTTTATTATTTTATTTATATATTTTTTTTTTCGTCCCCCCTCCCTGCTTGATATATGGCAGGGAGGGGGGCTCTCCTTCCCTGGTGGTCCAGCATTGGTAGTTCAGTGGGGGGGAGAGGGGGGCTGGCAGAGCTGTACTTACCTTTCCTGCAGCTCCTGTCAGCTCTCTCCTCCTCCGCGCGGTCTGTGCAGCTCCCTCTGTCAGCTCCCAGTGTAAGTCTCGCGAGAGCCGCGGCTCTCGCGAGACTTACACTGGGAGCTGACCGAGGTGCTGAACGGACGGCGCGGAGGAGGAGAGAGCTGACAGGAGCTGCAGGAAAGGTAAGTTACAGCTCTGCCAGCCCCCCTCTCCCCCCTGTCTGTATTATGGCAATGCAAATTGCCATAATACAGACTCTGACTCGAGTATAAGCCGAGTTGGGGTTTTTCAGCCCAAAAAATGGGCTGAAAAACTCGGCTTATACTCGAGTATATACGGTAATAAAAATATTTTTTTTGTAGATATACTCTAAATAAAAACTTGAATGAATTTAATGAAGCATTTATTCATTGGGGTTAGATCTAAAAACTGCAGATCTCTTGTCTGCTGCCTTTGCAAGCCCTCCACTTCTAACCTAGCCCAGACTTTCTGTGGCTATCCAATCACAGACTTCCCAGTGCAACTCAAAGACGTCTTTGCAAGGCAGGTGTTCTGAGTAATTGCTGCCTCTTGAGTTTAGCTCCACTGAGCTAACCAAACCAGGAAGTAACAGGACATGTTGATATCCAGGAGGTGTATCAAAATTACTTTATGAAAGTGCCAGTTTCTTTTGAAATCTGCATGTTTTGTAAAATGAAAAACAAGACAGTCTTCACACATAGAGCACTTCAGCAAGTTAAAGTCTTAAGTGTTCCTTTAATCACTTTGGACTCATTTCCATTCATGTGAAAATGACTGTGGCTTCTGTTAGCAATTATTGACTGTTTCCATATTGCAAAAGTAAAAAGTTAACAACTAAAAATTCTCAGTGCATCATACATAAAAAATATATTTTTTTCTATACTTAAACATTTTTAAGAAATAATACCTCTCTAGAAGCATAGTATAGGTAGTTTTCAATAAATAACTATGACATTTTGCAAGCCAGGTGTGTGCAAACACTTACTTATGTGGCTACAGGTGAAGTGCGCATGCGCTAAGCAAATCTCAGGGTAGAGTTGCTGCAGCAATTAATTTGAAAATGCGCCTTCTGTTGATATACATGCAGTTTGTAAAACAATAATCAGACGTCATCAGTGTAAGCAAATATGAGTAGCGTGAACATGTTAAACACAGTAGTCGACTATGGAAACCTGGAAGAATTTTTAGTAGTAATTATCTACAGGAGTGTTGGTATTACTAATGCTTTTTACGCATGGAAATAAATCTGTTCTTGGCACAAAGAATAACTTTAATTGTAACTGTTGGCTTTTTCTTCTTTTTTTTTTTTTTTGGCACCTTGTTTGGGTATTTTTATTACCCCAATAGTTTTCACTGTTGATATAATTTTCTCTGTTACAAGTTTTGCATTCTTTAAGAATCCTTCAATAAACATTGAATGTAAAAACAAAAAGATGTAAAAAAGCTACTGTTGCAAACACACTGTAAAGTACAACCAACACAGATATAAGTGTGTGAAGACAGGTTGGTTTACTTTCAGTGTGTTTTTTCATGTGTTTTTTTTCCCAGCAATAGCAGACTTTGCATGACATAACATGACATGTGAAACTAGAGGAAATATGATCTAAGTGCCATGTTACAGCTGAAAAGAATGCAAATTCTTCTTCTTTTTCTGCCATAATACTGCCAGTCACGGAAACAATATATATGTCAGTGAGCAATAAGAGAGAGACAGTTGTCTCTCACCTCAATGAATAGATGATTGTCTCTCTCATCATTTTGTTAAATTGATCAATACATAAAAATGTGTGGGTTTTCCTAGAACCCACTGTTAACCAGCGTCCCCAAGCCCCTTATCTCAATAAATGTCCAATCACCCACTACTAATATCTACAGGGCCAGAGGGTGACTTTTCCCTCTAATATCAATAAAACCCTACATGTCCTTACTCCTAAATCTGACCAAGGGATGCCCAGTCCTCTGGTCCAAAAATGTAAACCACCCATGGATATAATGAAATCAATGGACAAGCCTCGTGGGAGACTAACCTGAGAATGCACGTTACAAGCCAGCCAGCCAATCAAAAGTTCACTGAAGACTGTTAAACTTGGAGAGGCACTTACAATTTCATTCTTGTGCTCTCTAGCCAATAGGCTGAAAGTCTGGCTTGTTTTATTTCTTATATATATTTCTCCATATATCTGATATCCTCCACCCTTGAGTGGGACTCCACCAATAAGAGTAGGTAAGAAGACTTCCAAAAAGTGGGGCAAGATTTATGGAGTTTTGATTTAAACTGGGAAATAGTAAGGCCTCTGCTGGATATGTAATAAAGGATAGTTTAGGTATTCTATGAATCTGTTTTAGCAAAGTCTTTACCAACAGACATTGCCACCATATATGTAATAGTGTGCCCTGATCATTATTACAGTGCCAACAGGGATAGAAGGATCTCACCAATGCCATCTAATGGGGATATAATACCACCTAGTTGGTAATTTAGAATTGGCTTCCTGAAATTTAGAGCAAACTGGACTTAGCAAACATATAATATTACTGAGTGAAAACAGCCAACACAAGTATATTAGTGGAGAGCTCACCAGGACCAGGTATGTGTAAAACACTACACAATTTGCGGTTGAAACGCTCAAAAAGAAAATAATATCTTAAGTGCAACACAATGTAAATAATAGAAGAGTCGATATTGAACACAACATTGACACACTAATACTAGGTGGAGCCCAAGATGGATTGGCTCAAATCAGAATAGCATAGGTATCTTTAAGGTGACAATATCTCTTCAGTCACTCGCCAGAAGAAAATATACATATAAATAAATAAAACAATATAAAATAAAAACAATGGAGTGCTGTCAATAACAGAAGGAGCTGCTATATGAACTTAGTGAGTCAGCTTAATGGTTAAATATATAAGCACTTATTTACTTTTCATAGGGGTCCAATAGAGTTCTTTATATTGGCGTAGTGAGATTCAAGGTGAGTTGGTGACTATTTGATTTTAGAAATCCTAGCCACCAGGGGTGGTAGGAGGGAAGGTAGCACTTTGTGGACTAAGGTACTAGGTATTCTCAGGTCCAATTTAGGGAGTATGGAATAGAAAAATCAAATTGTTTTAGCTAATTTTATATAATATTTTTGTTCTATAATTAAACAAAAAGATGATAGAGTAGTTTGACACTCTTTGTTACATGCTGGTACACATTTTTTTTTTCTTTTCTTTTAAATCTAAAAGTCTGTATTTCCCTGTTAGCACCACAGAAATAAACAGAACATCATGCTCAGCTGTGCTACGCTAAGTAGCCTGACTGACATCACATGACTAGTGGCAGTGGTGTATCCTGGTTTTGTGCTGCCCTAGGCAGGACAAAACTCAGGCACCCCCCCCCCCCCCCGCGCGCCACCCCCACCCAACCTTTACCCCGCCCCGCATTCTAAATACACACACACACATTCACTGACAGATACGCATACACTAGCTAACAGAAACACACACTCGCTAACAGAAACACACACACTAACAGACACACTCACACTCAGTAATAGACAAACACACTCACTAACAGACACACACTAACAGACACACACTCAGTCACTAGCAGACACAAACTAGCAGACACACACACACACACACTAACATACACACACACACTCACTCACTAACATACACACACACACACACACAGTCAGACACACACACACACACACACACACTCACAGGCAAACACACTAACAGACACACACACTAACAGACACACACACACACACACACTCTAACACACACACACACACACACACACACACACACTCACTCACTAACAGACACACAGACACACAGACACACACACACTCACTAACAGACACACACTCACACTAACAGACACACTCACACTCACTAACAGACACACACTCACACTAACAGACACACACACACTCACTAACAGACACACACACACACACACACACTCACTAACAGACACACACCCACTAAGAGACACACAGACACACACACACACACTCACACTAACAGACACACACTCACACTAACAGACACACACTCACACTCACTAACAGACACACACTCACACTAACAGACACACACACACACACACTCACTAACAGACACACACACACACACACACACACACACACACACACTCACTAACAGACACACACTCACTAACAGACACACATACTCACACTCACTAACAAACACACACACACTCACACTAACAGACACACACACTCACACTAACAGACACACACACTCACACTAACAGACACACACACACTCACTAACAGACACACACACACACTCGCTAACAGAAACACACTCACTAACATACACACACACACTCACACTCACTAACAGACACACACTCACTCACTAACAGACACACACACTCACTCACACTAACAGACACACACACTCACACTAACAGACACACACACTCACACTAACAGACACACACACACTCACACTCACTAACAGACACTCACACTCACTCACTCACATTAACAATTTTTTTTTTTACTTTAACCCCCCCCCCCAGCCTCCTTACCTTTGGGAATGCTGGGGGGTCATCTTTTTTCCCTGGTGGTCCAGTGGCTGCAGGGCGGCACTGGTGGGCGGCTGGCGAGGTAGCACTTCCCCTGAGCTGTCTGCTCAGCTCCCTCGCGCGTCGCACAGTGAGGCTGGGAGGCGGAGCCGGAATGACGTCATATTCCGGCTCCCAGCCTCACTCTGCAGCGCGCGAGGGAGCTGAGCAGACAGCTCAGAGGAAGTGCTCCCTCGCCAGCCGCCCACCAGCGCCGCCCGACCGCCCAGCAGCCCAGCATGTCTGTTAGCCGCAAGGCTAACAAGACATTTGCCTTGGGCATTTGGGGGGCGGCTTTTTTTGCCGCCCCCTGGAAAATGCCACCCAAGGCAAATGCCTTGTTTGCCTCGCGGCTAATACGCCCCTGACTAGTGGGACAATTTTGTCTTCATTTAGTATTTCTAGCAAGAATGAGATTTTTAGAATGTGAAACAGCTTTGCTATCTAACAGATATGGAATTTGTTATAAATAATCACCATACAATAGAGTTGCTCTACTTTCTTTGAAACTTATACTCATACAAGTGCAATATTTAATACTTGTATATCCAGGGTGAACATTTTTCAAAACAGGTTTGGTTAGAATATATGAAAAACAAATAACACTTGATAATACATACAATTTTTACCACAAAAATATTTTGGCACGATATGATATTGTGATTTAAACTACTAAAAGTTCTAGGACAG
This sequence comes from Pelobates fuscus, assembly GCF_036172605.1. Taxonomy (NCBI): domain Eukaryota; kingdom Metazoa; phylum Chordata; class Amphibia; order Anura; family Pelobatidae; genus Pelobates; species Pelobates fuscus. Next base: position 312,358,582 of record NC_086320.1, on the reverse strand, counting down.
TGAATTGAACTAACCAACGAACCAACAATAATTGTGAACCCTACATTATTTTGCTGTGCATATTGTTTTACATTCTGAATCCTCATCTTTAAATGAACACTAAAGGGTCAGGAACACAAACATGTATTTCTGACCCTATAGTGTTAAAAACACCATATAGCCAGCCTGGCCCTCCTTACCTCTGTGAACAATCTTATCTTTATACCAGTTTGCTGGTGCTGGCTCTTCCCCCTGACCTGCCTCCTTGGCTGACATCATCAAAAGGGAAGATCTCAGCCAATCACAATGCTTTCCTATATGAATGTTGCCCTGACCAATCAACATCTCCTCATAGAGATGTATTAAATCAATGTATCTCTATGAGGAAAGTTCAGTGTCTCCATGCAGAGGGTGGAGACACTGAATGGCAGTGCTGCACGCTGTGCAGCACTGCCCCAGGAAGCACCTGTAGTAGCTATATGAAGAGTGGCCACTGGAGGTGTCCCTGGGCTATAATGTAAACACTGCCTTTACTCACTGAATAAAGCCTGAAGGGACTGATAACACTCACCAGAACAAATACAATAAGCTGTAGTTGTTCTGGTGACTATAGTGTCCCTTTAATGATAAAATAAATTGTAAAGTTCCAGTTTAAAAAAATAAATAAATGTATATGTACAAATGTATTGGTATATGTATAGATGGGAAATTATCTAAATGATTTACTAATATTTATTACATATTTAATATATGAATATAGATCATTTTTTTTTCTTCTCCTTTTTTTCCTTTTTTGTTCACTTTGCACTTGATCCGCGAGTAAAATCAACATTTAGCAACTGTCCCCTGGCCATCAATCATCTTTTTTTCCATCAATCATCTCTTTTTTCTGGCTTAACAGGCATAACTCAGAATCACAAATCAAAATGAGCATGATTTTCCTTTGTGTAATTCATTTGGCTCGTGATTCGGCTACATTTGGCTCGGAGTTTGGTTTACCCGATCACCAAAATTATGACGAATTGCAATTCATAACTGAACAAATCTCTAAAGCTATTATCTGTGCACCACTTGCAGAGACCCATATTTTTATCATTACACCTCCTGTACTATACGTTCTTCCACTTATGATTATATCAATTCTTTATGCCGTTACCAGTTGATTTACAATACATAATATATTAAGTGTTGCTCACTTTTGAAAAATACCTCCACCTGGAACAAGTGAACCATGCAGGTCCTGTGGAACTCCCTTCTTTTGTCCCATGATTAATCCCAAACTGTCTAGCATTAGTATATGTTGCTGCAAGTCTCCTGGAGAAACATTTTTTTTACTGCTTGATTTGCACCCAGGCTTTTAAAATATTTTACAAAGGAAATATTCCAGTGAAACAGAGTATAGGTACTCAGAAAGCTTGAAAAAGAGGATGGGTAAAATAACTAACAGCTGATCACTCTTATTTGATTCTATTTCTTCACGGTTCACTTGTTTATTTTTTATGTGTGAAAACCTCATGAAACTTAATTTAAAATGCCACTATATATTTTTTTTATTTTTTTTTCCATATCCCCTTCTATCTTACTATCTTTTTTCCATGCACTAGATCGCCTCTAACCATGATGTCTGCTGTTTGCCCTTATGTGGGATTCATTTGACTAATGGATTGTGGGTAGCTTAGCAATAGAATGGGAACCTTACTAAAACTCTGCCTATTAGAAAAGATTGCCAAAGAATGCACTTTACATAACGAAAACTAGTTCCTACTAAGTTGAATTTCAAAACACCAAAGACAGGGGGCAACAGAGGGATAAAAAAGGATTGCTTTAAAATAAAACATGTAAAGTCATGAAGCAAAACATGATTTTTTTTCTGCTTTCAAGATCAATTCAAATAAATTTACCTTTCCTTTAAAACTTCCAAAAATAACAAACATGGCACCAAAGAGCCATAATTCAACATTTTTTTTTAAATGTGCTGGCTCATCAAACAGTCTGCACATCGTAAGCAAAAAATAACAGATAATGAATCTCCAGAACTGTTATGGCTTTCAATTTATCACAATCCACCATTCAATGAATAAATCCCTAGATACATTGTGTCAACAGCACTGAATAAAATAGATGCTGCTCAGGTAAATGAAGCTATTTTTTACATTAATTTTTAGAAAGAGATTTGGAATTTAAGCTCCTCCTTCAGATTCTATTTTCAACAGGAAATGGACTGCAAATACATTAAAATTTTCATTCAAAGTACTAATGCTTGCTCTTGCACTGAAGTCAATGCAAGTGATCACAGCACTAATGTACAGTACTGTCCATATATTGCTGATTTAATTTTTTGGGATAAGCTTTTCAAATGATTAAATATTTTTAGGATATACGGTACTTTTAAAATGATTTAATATTGAAAACATATTTTAATATATATATATATATATATATATATATATATATATATATATATATATATATATATATATATATATATATTATAGTTTTGAATATTTTTAAAAACTAAGTGTAAAGGTTTCTCCAAAAATTTTAAATCACGGAAAAGATTATCTAAAACTATTAAATCGAGGTCCATATGTGAGTTTTATCCCATGTATTGTTTATGCAGACCTATGATGACAGTAGCATTACAATTACAAATAAACCACACATTTTGTAACACTTTAACTTCATAATAAAATTTAAAATTCGGGCCAACTCAAGCCCTTAAGGTGACATTCACTTTTTTTTGGTATCTAGTTTATTTTAGACCTTTCTCACTTCCCCTATTGTATGTTTGCAATACATTTAACTTTATGTTTAGGTCTTATTTAAAGAACTTGTTAAGGAACCTTGACCCAGAGAAAGGCTAAAAAGTGCCTGATCGAAGAACTTGTGTTAGGGTTATGGAAGGGCTACATTTACATAATTAGTAGGTAAAATGGTGCAAAGTTTCGTCTATCATTTAAAGTTGATGCATGATAGTAATATAATCAGTTCATTAACCTAGCCCACAATATAAAGAAAAATAATTACAGAAAAGCTAAGGACCAAAGTCAAAACGGCAGGCAGCTGGCTAATGATGGACACATGGGTACGTCAGTAACAAATCCAACTATACAGTTCACTTAACAGTTTAATTGATTTCATTCACATCACATCAATTGGTTATGTTTGAGATACTATTGCTTAATCACTGTTGGGAAACAAAATTAAAGAAGCAAATCCTGAAAAAAACAAATAGAATAAGGGAAGAACTTCCAAATGCTTATCTCAGTATTTATTGTTTTATAGAACCCAGTTATCAAGTTAATGGGTTTTTCAGAGACAATGACACTCCATAGATAACAAAACAGCAAAGTGTTTTCACTGCCTGATAAAACCAAAGCTTAATAGGTGATGTTATAAATAATGTTCAAATAAACAGTTTTATTGCACAATTGAATTCAAGTTACAGTACTAAAGGGCAAGGGGGGTGGGGGGTGGGGAAGAAACTCTCATATTCCCCTCATCGAGAATTTGTTTACTTTCTGAATATAATTTTGCCTGTTTGGAAAACAAAACTTCAATAAACAGCACATGAAGATAGAATAATATAGAAACTTTGTGAATTAAAGGGACACTATAGGTGTCACGTTTACATAGATTGAGATGGAGCTCAACTGCAGATTTCTTGGATTTAGATGTAGAATTAGATTTATAGAGAGTAGTATAGGAACTGGCATTTAAATATAAGAAATACGGTTACTGTATCTTTAATTATTTCGGTTGAAGGAGAATATAGGTACTGTATCTTTAAATACTTCAATATTGGTAAGCGGCTTCCTTAGTGCAATCAAGTATATTTGCTTTTGCAAGAACTAAGTTAATTGAATGAAGCTATAATGAAGATTTAAACAACAGTGAATTGAATAAGGTTTTAAGCTAGCAGGATACGTTATCAGCTGGAGCCTGAAAGTTTAGTGGGCAGGTTACAGCAGAATTGATTGGAGGACTTGAGAGCAGACCTAAGGATGAGTGCTCAGGAGTCTTTGAGAGAAAAAGTTCGTATAACAGAGGGAACGAATAACTTAGCTTCCTGAGGTTGAAGTTTGGTTCCAGAGTTCCCTTCCAGGGAGGTTCTTTGGGGAGACAGGACGAGAGGAGTCAGATACAAGCCGTGGTCGAGGAGAGGAGAAGGCGGTTAGACGAGTTTCAGTCCGATTCGGTACACAGGTAAGTTGTAGAGAGAGAATTTCAGCCGGTTAAGTTCCGCGGTACGCCGTTCATTAATCCAGCGTCTTGTGTCTGGTGTGGTCGCATTATGTAGCGTGATGAGACTGCGTCAGAGAGGGGGTGTGGCTAAACTCCGTCAACCCGGAAGAGACAGGAATTACTGGTAACGGGCATGACAGTACCCCCCCTGTAAGGAGCACCCACTGGGTGCTATCCACGTGGTTTGGATGGATAACGTTTGTGGAATGCTGTAAGTAACTTATCAGCATGGATCACAGAGGAGTTTACCCATGTATCCTCATCAACTCCGTAACCCTTCCATCTAATGAGGTACTGCAAAGAGCCACGATGGATCCGTGAATCCAGATTTTTTTTTACCTCGTATTCTTCATTACCATGTACCAATATAGGATCAGGAGAAGTGACTACATCTTTTTGGAAAGGGTCAGGATGATGGGGCTTGAGTAAGGAGACATGAAAGACGGGGTGAAGTTTCCAAGTAGGTGGAAGCTTCAACTTCACAACGTTAGGGTTTATGATAGACAATATTTGAAAAGGACCAAGGAAAAGGGAACTCAGTTTCTTTGAAGGACGGTTGGTGGAGATGTTTTTTGAGGAGAGCCAGACAAGATCGCCAATTTTATAAGCGGGAGGAGGTTGTCTCTTAGCATCAAAAAACTTCTTTTGGTTGGAGGATGCTATCTCAAGATTTTCATGTAATTGTCGAAATAAGGAGGACATATGAGAGATTTGATCCGAAACGGTGGGGTTAGATGATGGAATCATTTGAGCAGGAAATGAGGAAGGATGAAACCCATAATTGGAGAAGAAGGGAGTCATTTTGCTGCTTGTATGAACTGAGTTGTTATATGCGAATTCAGCCATGGGCAACCATATCATGCAATCATCCTGTAGGTGGGAACAATAGCAACGTAAATATTGTTCTAAGCATTGGTTAACTCTTTCAGTTTGCCCATTGGTTTGGGGATGATAAGCGGAAGATAGTTTACGTTGAATACGAAGAGAAGTACACAATGCGTTCCAGAAATTGGAGGTAAACTGGGTTCCACGGTCCAATATGATTTCGTCTGGAAGTCCGTGAAGTTTCACGATATTATCGAGAAATGTTTTAGAGAGTTCGGATGATGAGGGTAATTTCTTCAAAGGAATGAAATGGGACATTTTTGTGAATCGGTCCACTACTACTAAAATGGTAGAATGGTGTTGAGAAGGGGGAAGTTCCACCAAGAAGTCCATGGAAATGGATTGCCAAGGTCTTTCCGGAATCGGTAGATTCAGCAATTAACCAAAGGGTTGATGATGGTCAGCTTTGGATCTTTGGCAGGTTGAACAAGTTTTAACATAGGATTTGATGGTGATGTCCTGGCGAGGCCACCAATAATATCTTTTGGATAATTCTAGGGTCTTTTTTATACCAGGATGACCAGCCAGAGGAGAATCATGAATTAATTTGAGTACTTTATTTCTGAATGGGGGAGGATTGTAAATCCTATCATTGAAATAATAGAGACCATCTTTCAGTGATAACTTAATTGATTTAGGAAGTTCAAGAGCATCTGGACTAAGGCCTTTGATGTCATCGATAAGGGATGTTACGACTCCGATGACTGCATGTGGGGGTTCCAATTCAAGGTCTTGGTGAATTCTGGAAAGGGCATCTGCCTTTTTATTCCTAGCCCCAGGTCTAAAAACAATTTGAAAATTAAACCGGGAGAAGAATAGGTTCCATCTTACTTGCCTCGCAGAGAGAGTTTTGTTGGAGTGAAGATATTCAAGGTTTTTATGGTCAGTATAAACTATTATAGGAGTTTGTGTTCCTTCAAGAAGATGTCGCCAGGTTTCTAAGGCTGATTTTATACTTAATAATTCTTTTTCTCCTATAGGGTAATTCTTTTCGATTTCTTGGATTTAGATGTAGAATTAGATTTATAGAGAGTAGTATAGGAACTGGCAATTCAATATAAGAAATACGGTTACTGTATCTTTAATCATTTCGGTTGAAGGAGAATATAGGTACTGTATCTTTAAATACTTCAATATTGGTAAGTGGCTTCCTTAGTGCAATCAAGTATATTTGCTTTTGCAAGAACTAAGTTAATTGAATGAAGCTATAATGAAGATTTAAACAACAGTGAATTGAATAAGGTTTTAAGCTAGCAGGATACGTTATCAGCTGGAGCCGGAAAGTTTAGTGGGCAGGTTACAGCAGAATTGATTGGAGGACTTGAGAGCAGACCTAAGGATGACTGCTCAGGAGTCTTTGAGAGAAAAAGTTCGTATAACAGAGGGAACGAATAACTTAGCTTCCTGAGGTTGAAGTTTGGTTCCAGAGTTCCCTTCCAGGGAGGTTCTTTGGGGAGACAGGACGAGAGGAGTCAGATACAAGCCGTGGTCGAGGAGAGGAGAAGGCGGTTAGACGAGTTTCAGTCCGATTCGGTACACAGGTAAGTTGTAGAGAGAGAATTTCAGCCGGTTAAGTTCCGCGGTACGCCGTTCATTAATCCAGATGCCTTTATCTCATTGAAGTGGTCTAGATGAAGTGTCCCTGTGCCTCTTAGTCCTGCAATGTAAAGCATGATGTTTTACGGAAACTGCAATGCTTACATTGCAGTGCTAAGAATGCCTCTAGCGGTTGTCTACCATGCTTCCTGCAGTTTCACAGAGTTTGACTCAGTGAAACGGTACTGGGCATCTTCACACTTTGGAAAAACAAGTTACCTGCGCTCTCTCCTTAATCCCTATGTATTTTTAAACAAATGGATGTTTTTTAGTTACCTCCAATGGCCATGAGAGGATGAGCCCACCTGCCAACGTCAAGGCAGACCCCTCTAGGTAGGTCCTAACTCTAACCATTCACCTTGCTTCCTTGAGCCTCCGGCAAAAATCTCTAATGAGACAGAATCTTTTATATAAACCCCTATACATTATTATTTTTTTTAATTCTTTATTTTTGCAGTGCGCATTTGAACAAACGGGCCCATGGTGCCACAACAGTAGTCCAGGGCTAAACATACATATACATGTACAACGTGGCTAATAGAGGGTCTGCACATTTTTATTATTATTATATGAGTGTGAATTGTGTGACTATTGTTCTATAAAGGGTATGTGTGTCATAACAGAGTGTGTGTTGGATGCCTGTGATGTCTGACATACCGATTGTAGGCTAAGTTCTGGCCATGGTCGCAGACAGTGCGTCTTAAGTGAGGCCTATGTACCTAGGCTCGTGATGCTTATCTGCGGACAATGTTACCTGTTTGTGTACAGTTTTGAGACTCGTCGTGCGTTAGTTAGGTCTGCGTTACGGTGTTAAACCAGTGCGTTTGGTCTATTGTCGGGGCTAGGGGCACAGCACCAGGTTTAGGGGCTGCTTGCGACGTTCAGCTGGAAGTTCAGTTGAGGTTAAGGGGGTGGGGGGATCAGGTAGTCTGACTATAGGAGTGAGTGTGCGCTGCTGTGGTGCACCAACTAGGAAAAACTTTAACTAGGTGAACGTGGTTTGCCAATTAGGGGTAACTTAGGCTTGTTGCGTGTCTTTAGACATGGCATGGCATTAATGAGTAGTCCCCTCCGCATGTCTGACCGCAGGGGACTGTCGTGGGACGAATGCGGTCACTTTCGCCGGGTCCCAGCGTGGCTTTGCAGTTTCTCCCCTTTGAGATTCAACTGACGGCATTGAGTCCAAAGGTAGTCCCAGTGTGTGCATTATGGCCATTGCTTCGGCGATGTCGCGGACTGTATGCCGTGTTTCTCCTTGGAGGATCAATAGGGTTCTCGTGTGCCGCCAGCGGTATTGTATGCCGTTCTGCCGGAGGATAGTGGTGAATGGGCTGAGGGTTCTCCGCCACGCCAAGGTACCTCCGGATAAATCTGGATAGAAGGTGAGCTGCATTCCTTCGAAATTGTAAGGATCTTGGTTCTTGAGGCCTGCGAGCATTGCTGCTTTGTCCCGCCCGCTGTGTAAGTGGACTATTAAGTCCCTTGGGGCTGCTGCTGGAGCTTTGGGTGCTTTTGGGATGCGGAAGCAGTCTTCTAGGGACAGAGATTTAGCCTGTCTTGGGGGTAACAGCGCCGCTGCAAGGCGTCTCAGCATGTGCGGTAGTTCCTCCGTTTGTACGGTTTCCGGGACCCCCCTAATTTTCAAGTTATTTTTACGTCTCATATCTTCTAGCGTTGCAAATCTGGTGTCCTAGAGGTCATTTTGCTTTTTGAGCCCCAGTATTGTGTGTTGCATTGAGGCTAGTTGATGTGCATGTTCCCCTGCAGTAGTTTCCACTGTACTCAGCCGGCTCGTCAGGCCCCGGAGGTCTGCACGCAGGTTCGCCATATCTGCCAGTATAGTTTGTTGTAAGCCCGCCAGCAGGTCCTTAAGCTCCGCCGTTGTTACCGGTTCTTTGTCTGGGCTGAGCGGCTTTACGGCTGGCGGTGGTCTCGCCAGCGTTGCGTCTACCTCTTCGTCCAGGGACAGGTCGTCGGACAGGTCTGAATAGGCCCCGGAGTAGTCGGCCATATTGGGCCTGCTGGCCTGATGTGCCTGTCTGAGGAGTGCGCCAATATCCTGTCCAAGGTGAGGTTTGTCGGGTTTTATTTTTTTGTTTTTCCGACCCATTGTGTAGTTTGGGTCTCCCTCCTGCCTCATCAGATATTTTGGTCGGGTTTTGCTGCGGTAGGATTGCAAAATTTCTAGCCGTGTCCTGGAGCAGTTCAGTCGCTTGGCCATGCCCCCACCCTTATACATTATTAACCCTTAATAGGGAACACATGGGATGGGCGGCTGCATTGTAACAAGGCTGAGTAATACAAAAAATGGATATAAATGCAGAAAGAAAAGTCCTGCGCTCATTCCCATCACTGGGCGGCAGCAAATGACTACAGAAAACATCATCCCCAAAATATAGTAAAAACCAAAGAAAAACAAGTTACCTACAAATGGAGGTTTTTTAGTTACCTCCAATGGCCATGAGAGGATGAGCCCACCTGCCAACGTCAAGGCAGACCCCCCTAAGAAAAGTCTGCAGTCATTTGCTGCCGCCCAGTGATGGGAGTGAGCGCAGGACTTTTCTTTCTGCATTTGTATCCATTTTTTGTATTACTCAGCCTTGTTACAATGCAGCCGCCCATCCCATGTGTTCCCTATTAAGGGTTAATAATGTATAGGGGTGTATATAAAAGCCGGAGGCTCAAGGAAGCAAGGTGAATGGCTAGAGTTAGGACCCACCTAGGGGGGTCTGCCTTGACGTTGGCAGGTGGGCTCATCCTCTCATGGCCATTTGAGGTAACTAAAAAAAACTCCATTTGTTTAAAAATACATAGGGATTAAGGAGAGAGTGCAGGTAACTTGTTTTTCTTTGGTTTTTACTATATATTGGGGCTGATGTGTACTGTAGTCATTTGCTGCCGCCCAGTGATGGGAGTGAGCGCAGGACTTTTCTTTCTGCATCTTCACACTTTGCATGAAGAGGTCCAGTGTTAAGCAAAACCCCATAAGAAACCACTGATTCAATGTTTGCCTAAGGGGAAGGCCTAATGCACGCGCTTCGCTTGCCTTGCTCGCTGTGCTTGCCGCGCTCGCTACCCAATCACACTAGGTGCCCGTAGGCTGATGTCAGAGGAGGAGGAGTAAGACACAGTGCTGAGGGACCTCGGGGCTGGAATCAGGTAAGTGACTAAAAGGGTTCTGTAATGCTTTCATAGATTAGGTAGGTGAAGGCCAGGAGGAGCAGTGGGGGCAGAGGGATACTTAATTGTTAGGAATACAGCTATGTATTCTTAACACTCAAGTGTTCCTTTAATTATTGATTGTATATGCCTAAAAATCTAAATTATTTACAGAATTCATATTTTTTATGAATATGTTGTATATTGTATTGCTTTTTTGCAATATTATATTGTACCCTATTGTCACAATGCAGTGTTTGTGGGCCCAGGACATACTTGAAATCTCAATGTATCCTTCCTAGTAAAAATATTTTATAAATAAATAATATAATATATTCAAAATTTGAATGTCATTTGTCTTGAAAGCTTTCTCACAGGGTCAAAAATAGTGTGCAAAGTGGTCATTTGTGGGAATACAGGTTCCAAAATCGCCTGCTTAATATAAACGTTGATTAATACAATATTTGTATTCGGTAAACTGATACTATTTGAAGTCCTTATTTATCCCTGGGCTTCTAGCAATCTAAAACACATATTCAGGTCCTTTATATTATGTTTTATTTTTGTTACAAATACCTCTTAGTTTTAATCTATATATACAGGGCCGTCTTTAACGCGGGGCAAACGGGCAGCTGCCCCGGGCCCAGTTGCTCCTGGGGGGCCCAGAGTAGCTGCCCCGTGGGCCCCGCGATTTGCGCAACCCCCCTTGGACCCCGCGGTGCGGCTGCACAGAGCCGCACTGGCCCGCACGCTGAGGAGGCTCCCCGGGTGGCTCATGCACTAAGGGCCACCCGGGGAGCATGTGTGAGCAGGGGCGCGGTCTGGTGCTGTGACGCTTAAACAGCGCGACCGGGCCCCTTCCTGTACCGGCTGTGAGGAAGTGACATCACTTCCTCCCGACGGAGAGCACAGCCGCGCGGGAGGAGAATGGCAGGGAGGGGAGTTCCAGAGGAGAACTCCCATCTGCCTCAGCCTGCCACTGAACCCCAGGGAAACCACCCTCCAGGAAAAGGTAAGAACCTGGAGGGTGGCTAAATGTATGCTTGTGTGTAAGTGTGTCTGTGTGTGTCAGTATGTATGTATGTATGTATGTGTGTGTGTATGTCAGTAGGCCTGTGTGTGTCAGTATGTCTGTCTATGTGTATGTCAGTATGCCTGTGTGTCAATACTTCTGTCAGTGTATGTGTCTGTGTGTGTCTGTGTGTGTCAGTATATCTGTCAGTGTATGTGTCAGTATATTTGTCAGTGTATGTGTCTGTGTGTGTATGTATGTCTGTGTGTGTCAATACGTCTGTCAGTGTATGTGTCTGTGTGTGTCAATACGTCTGTCAGTGTATGTGTCTGTGTGTGTCAGTATATCTGCCAGTGTATGTGCCTGTGTGTGTATGCATGTATGTCTGTGTGTGTGTCAGTATGTCTGCCAGTATATATTTGTGTGTCAGTGTATGTGTGTGTCAGTATGTATCTGTGAATGTTTTAATGTCTGTCTGTGTGTATGTGCCAGTACGTCTGTCTATGTGTATGTCAGTATGCCTGTGTGTGTGTCAGTATGCCTGTGTGTGTCAATACGTCTGTGTGTGTGTGTGTGTCAGTATGTCTGCCAGTATATATTTGTGTGTCAGTGTGTATCTGTGAATGTTTTAATGTCTGTCTGTGTCTGTATGTGCCAGTACGTCTGTCAGTGTGATTGCACATTGGGCGTAATTGGGGGGGAGGGATAGGAGGGGCAGGGCCCAGGGGGCCCAAGAAAATGCATTGCCCAGGGTCCTGATCATATTATAGATGGCCCTGTATATATAGAATCTATAAGGTAGCCAAGAAGATGGGATCTAATTCGACCTCTGTCTCAAAACTGAGCTGGCAATTTAGTGAATGAAAGAGTGTAACACAAGGGACAAAAATTAGTTCCGGGGACTTCAAGACAGATCGGTCCAGCAGGAGTGGGTGGAGTCATACAAACCCCCACAAAGTGGGCATGAGAGTTTGTTGAGCCTCGAGGGCAAATATATTTAATGGCATGAATATCCTGTTTTTCCTGGTAACATCTCTGATGACTCAATAAGCAGTACAGAGGCTGTCTGTCATATGTGAGCATGAATAGAGGCTGTTTGCAGAGTATTCAGTGCATTGATAGGTGGCTGTTTGTGGTAAACTATACACGTGGATAGGTGACTGTTTGTGGTAAACTGTAAATGTGGATAGGGGTCTGTCTGTGGTGTATTATAAACGTTGATTGGTAGCTTTACTGACATAATGTGTGTATGTATAGGCATTAGGCAATACATCTGTAAAAGTGGTTCTAAGACCAAAACCTTGAAAGTTATTTAAAGTTATTAATTGAGCATATATAGCCATATATTTGGCTCTCCTTTTGTACAGGGTGCATCAATGCATTTGTTAACATTGGGAAAAAAGATACAACAATATAGTATAAAACTGTATGACTAATATAACCTCCATAAACCTGGAAATATTAAATACTCACAATTGTTGGAGTGTCAAGGCTCAAATCTATGTCAGATACCACTCCACCTTATAACATAAAAATCCAATATCTACTGATCTCTATGCAATGCCCCCCCTGTTAAAAAGTATTTTAAATCCTGGCTTCCTGTATAATTGTGTATGGTGGTGAATAGTTATCTGCAAAGAGAAAACAGAACTTAGTGTTAAAATAAACTCACATATTTAAGAGCCCACAACGTGGCCTACGAGCATATGTGCTTTTTGGCTAGAGTTGAAAGCATTATAAACTTGTATGGGAACGATGGCAGCCAGAGACTCAGGTTAATTTATTGTAGTAAATTAAAACCAATTAAAAAGCCATAAATATAAATAATAATATATTTAAAAGTGTCCACCTGTTTCCAAAACATATTTGAAACATATATAAGATGTGGGTGCTCCTGGTCTGTTAAACTCTGCTTTCTCATACACTTAAATTGGACTGTCTTAAATATCTACAAATCTCATGCAAGTAAGGGCACTTTTCCAAGATGGACTATTTTTGTCTTTATGGGGAGTGATGTATCAGATATATTGATATATATATATTCTCCCACTTACAAAAATGTACTTTGAAATTCCCTTGTACAGAGTCATCATACTTGCAGTTCCCATATGATTGTAACAAACCCTGTTGTTATGATGGTATATATACAATGTTAGTCAGTGAAAATGTAAACAGAAATGTCATAATTCCTAATTCTGAAATAATCACTAAGCATTAATCTCTTTACATGATTGCAAGGCTAAACTTCATTTGTCTGGATTTTTTATAAAGTGGCAGTACTGCTTGGACTGGATTGAGTCTCAGTTTATTTTGTCTGTTACTGTGTGCATACACCTACATATTGTGCGTTTTATTGCCAACATGAAAATATTTCTTGCAGATTGTTGCACTGATTAAACTCTATCTCTTCCACAAAATAAACACAATTCCAAGATTTTACTATTAACATGACGTAAAGTCATGATTTTATTAAAGACACGGAGGCGAGTATTATGCTTCTCTTTCTTTAATTTCCCTCAGCAGCGAAGAGAGATAAATGCAATGAAGTGAGAAAAAACAACATAACATTAGCATATTCATAGTGCTACCAATGGTATCCACCCCCCTTAGTATATAAGGTGTAGCACTCCATTCCTCTTCCTCTTTCTGTAGCGGTCCGAAGACCAGTTAATAACCGAACGATAAACTTGAACCGTAACTGGAAATCTCGGATAGTATCCATACATCCATTCTTTATGGGCAAACTGTGGAACTGTCTTCCAAAACTTCAACACTTCAATAGGAGTATTCAGGCTAAAAAGAGAGGAGAAATATGGTAATATAGTGGTTGTCACCTGGTTGTAACATATACTTCAACGTAGGCAATTATCTGAGTCTGAATATATTCTCAAAAGTCATGACGTCATCATACATGATATACAAAGTTCAAACTACATCCAATATGGTAAACCAACCTACGGTCACTTACCCGATTGAGTCAAGGATCCAATATGAGAAAATTTGAACATGTCGGCATCACTAGTCTATAACTGTCCGAAATATGAATCCCAAGAGATCCACCCAGGGAGGGTGGGAGGGAATAATACTCGCCTCCGTGTCTTTAATAAAATCATGACTTTACATCATGTTAATAGTAAAATCTTGGAATTTTATTAAAGACATGGAGGCTCCTATTATGCTCTTTTAAAGCTGAGCTATAACCCTATCTGAGAAATGCTGTATAGGTTTAAAATAATAATTCCGGAATGTGGACTTTGTAGACCAATCTGCGGCCTTCAAGATGTCTTCCACTCGACATCCTACTGCCGATGCTTTAGAGGCCATAGCGCCCCTGACAGAGTGTGGTGTGAAGACCTTGACATCTATCCCGGCCGAAGTTAACAGCCACTTGATCCAACGGGTGAGAGTAGGCGTAGTTACAGGGAGATGTGGTTTCTTCTGCGAAATGAACAAAGGACCGTCATCAGACAAACGTAGAATGGAAGTGCTAAATTTGTATTCCTTTAAGCACAGCATCGGGCATAGACTCAGTTGATTTGGAATCCTTGGATAAAAAACGTGTTTAGTTGATGATTTTGTTCTCCATGAGATATTGAAAGACACTCCTTCCGGAGTGAACACACGGGCTTGCCAGTCCAAAGCCCTCACGTCAGATACCCGCTTGCAGGATAGTAAACAGAATAGCATGAGTAATTTAGCTGACAATTGTTTTAACGACAATTCTGTGTTGGAGGGCCATTCGTCTAGGAGCTTGAATATGACGTCCCAAAAGGATCCATATCTAGGTTTAGGTGGACGTGAGAAGCGTACACCCTTGAGCAGGCGACAGACCAATGCATTCTGTCCGAGTGGTAGGCCGTCCACGAAATTATGACCAGCCGAAATGGCTGATCGATACATGTTGACGGTACGGAAGGCTTTGCCTGATTCGAATAGGTGTGTCAGGAAATCCAGTACCGTTTTCACAGAGGTTGATACGGGATCCACCGATTTCTCCAGGCACCAACTGGACCATGTCTTCCATATGCGCATCGAGTTCCCGGTGCCCAAGCGTTTGCCAGGAGTTGGGTAGTTGTTCTCGAAACCTCTGTGATTTCCCAAGGTCCCCGGAAAGGAGCCACGCCATGAGCCGAAGGAGTCCTTGTTCTATCATGTTTTGGTTCTCCCCATCCGGATTGGTTAGCAGTGAGGGTTGGTCCGGTAACAACCGTGGGCAATCGATCGCCATTTCCAGCAGGTGGGGAAACCAAGGTTGAGATCTCCAGCATGGTGTTATCAGGACCAACGTGCTCCTGTAGCGTCGGACGTACGCCAGAGTTCGGGCAATCAGGTTGAACGGAGGGAAGGCATATGCTCGTCCCTTGGTCCAGTCATGGAGAAAAGCATCCATAGCCATGGCTTCCGGATCTGGTCGCCAACTGTAAAACTGAGGAAGTTGAGTTTTCAGTCTGGATGCAAAAAGATCCACACTCAAAGGACCCCATTACTGATCGATCTTGTAGAATATCTTGTAGATCTTGTTGAAGCCTCCAATTCCCAAGGTCTCTCAGGTATCAGGAGTTCCAGTCCGCGGTGTACTCACCATAAGGGTGTTTTCCTGGGGACGTTCCTCTGCCGCGCGGGCATTCCAAGGCCTTCCTCGAGTGGGGAAGAATGGTGTATAGGAACGCTCCTGACTCGGTCTCTGAGTGTTGAAGGAGCCTCTACCCGGTCTGGAGAAACCTCGGGAATTGCGGCCGGATAGACGGCTCCTACCTCTACCGGCCCCACTGAAATCCTTTTGGTTAACCCGTTTGATGGATGATTGGGCTTTGTCCAGAGCCGTAAATGTCTTCACGTATGAGCCCAAATCCTTAAAGGACCACTCTAGGCACCCAGACCACTTCAGCTTAATGAAGTGGTCTGGGTGCCAGGTCCAGCTAGGTTTAACCCTTTTTTATATAAACATAGCAGTTTCAGAGTTTCAGAGCACGCAAGCGTCCATAGGAAAGCATTGTAAATGCTTTCCTATGCGACCGGCTGAATGCGCGCGCAGCTCTTGCCGCGGATGCGCATTCAGCTGAAAGGGAGGATCGGAGGCGGAGAGGAGGAGGAGAGCTCCCCGCCCGGCGCTGGAATAAAGGTAAGTTTTAACCCTTTCCTCTCCCCAGGGCCGGGTGGGAGGGGGTCCCTGAGGGTGGGGGCACCCTCAGGGCACTATAGTGCCAGGAAAACGAGTATGTTTTCCTGGCACTATAGTGGTCCTTTAACGAAGGACTCACCGAACAGCAATCCTTTAGCTGAAGCCCCAGGTTCAGTGGAAGCCATGCTAGCTAGCTTGGGCTCGATCTTGAGCAGGATAGCTTTCCTGCGTTCAGTAGACATGGCTGTATTGGCGTTCCCGATCATGCAAACTATACGTTGGAGCCAGCCAACTGCCACTTCAAAATCCAGGTTAGCCTCACCTGACTGGGCCACCTCTAGTAGCTCATACAATTTAGTGACGGGGCCCAGTGTGTCTAGGAACTTGTCCTGACAGTTACGGAGAGAATAGTCAAGTCCCCTTTTTGGTTTCCAGACGGTCTTAGCCAGAAACTGGACTATCTGCGGGTTCACTTCAGGGGTCTTAGGCACTGCATCTGGTACAATGGAACGTGGGCATTCTGCCCTTAGTTTGTTGCGACCCTCCTGGGAGAGGGATTTACGCACCCTGAGAGCCAGGTAATGAGCGATATGCTCGGGAGGCTCCCATTCAGCGGAGCGTGGATGCCTCAAGTTATCCGGGTCAAACAAAAGTACATCTTAGGGTCGTGGGTAGCGTCTGACCCGAGCACCTCTAGCTGAGTCGTGGCACGAGTTGGTGCCAATGGGAACTGTTTCCCCTGGAGGCTCTTGCTCTCTGAAAACTCGTCCTCGTAAGAATCTGAGTAATGGTCATCTGACCCCTCATCCCCCTCATTGTCTGAGTCAGACATATCATCATGGGCCCGCGCCCGTTTCCATTCTCTGGCCGCCGTAGCCCGGCCAGTAGCTCTAATGCGCGGTTGTTGCGCGCCATCACTGACAGCCTGAGGCGTGTCAATCAATGCAGGAGGAACCTGCGCGGGGGGGTCTTGAGGATGTTTGTGCTTGCTAAGCGCTTTGCGCCCTAGTAACGCCCCATCAGGGTCTGCCTGCGGTATCGCAGGGGCAGCCTGAGGGTGGGCTTGTCGGAGAGCCTGAGTAATAGAATGCAAAATGGTCAAGGACATAGCTCCCATGGCTGATGAGATGGCCTTAGTGATAGAGCTGGACATAGTGGCGTCCAGTAGGCTCTGGAAGTCTTCTGAGCCTATGAGGCCAGGGTCAGCCTGATGGTCAGGGCCAGGTGTCCCCACAGAGGGACTAAGGTGGCCAGGGGTTGTATCACCAGCAGACTGCATGGTGAAGTAAGTGAGTGCAAGTAAAGAAAATAAGAAAAATGACATTGATTAACCCAAGCACAGGACAGAGAAACAGCAGGTCAGACAAAGCTGGTCACAGATTACCCGGTTCGAAGTGAAGCAGAGGGGCAACGACGTGTGCTGACCAAGAAAACTCCGACACTGCCGCAGAATAAGAGTTAAAATGGGCGCCGGGGAGGGCGGCGACAGAAAACCCAAAAAGATGGCCGCCGCGAGCGTACCGCGCATGCGCGGCGCTCGCGATCGGCAAAAACGAAAGCGAAAGTAATCGGCGGCTGAGCAGAGCCGGCGGCGTGTACAAGCAGAGAGCCGGGAACCGAGCCAGGTAGCACACTGGATATGCCCTCGCTGCGGATTCCCAGCTAATAGAGTGAATGAAGCAGAAACCTAGTCAGGGACAGTACACAAAGCTAATAAAAGGTTAGTGGGAGCAGCAATAAAAACCCCTGTGAATAGGGATAACATACAAAATCCCACAATGAATCAATCACATATAAGGAGCAGAAATAATGTACTTAGCTGGTCTGAGGGAGCAGCGAAGAAAGAGGAAGAGGAATGGAGTGCTACACCTTATATACTAAGGGTATATACTAATAGGTCACATTCTTCCTAGGGGGTTGATACCATTGGTAGCACTATGAATATGCTAATGTTATGTTGTTTTTTTCTCTCTTCTTTGCATTTATCTCTCTTCGCTGCTGAGGGAAATTAAAGAAAGAGAAGCATAATAGGAGCCTCTGTGTCTTTAATAAAATTACTCTCTCTAATATTGTATTGCGATTTTTTGTTATTTTTGCCTTCGTAATTACATTGCAATCTAGGTTGACAAAAAACTCAATCCCTCTTTAACTTTTTTTAATACTGTTTACGCAAAAGATGGGAAATTACAAACTTGATGTGATGAACAATGGTGCCACAAAATGGAAAGAAAATCATTCTTGACTCCATAAGGGCTCCATAATCAGATACCTCCTTGGATTAAATACATGTTAATTACATCTTTAAATATTATGTTCCAAAAATCCCAGACTTTAAAAAAAAAAAAATATGTGGATGTAAATTGAATAAAGTCATTGACGAATTTTATGTAGACATTTCACTGAGATTAAGCTTTATTCTGATAATTCTCTGAATAGCAACTGCCACTTGGCTCCTTACTTCACAGTTTTTTGATAACCCTTAGCGGCTCCCAAGAGGTGAAGCTATTTTCTTCCTGTTGAGTAAAACTCACCAAGGTCCCTAGAGTTGATCTAAAATAGTATTATCCCAATACAAATCTTTAGCATGTACGCAACATTTTTTTGTCTCTCTAGATCACTATAGAAAATGATACAATTAATACATAAAATTGAAGAATAGGGGGGAGGGGGCGTGGCTAACCATGGAGCAAGATGGTCGCATGAAAACTTGCTCCGGCAATGGAACACCTAATCTAAAGCAATCCTAACATCTAAAGAGGCATCTAACAATATAATCCGGCAATGTCTCTCCACAAAAGCAAGAGGAGCTCGACAAAACCAGACAAGCTAAATTTTTTCAGCCACAAACAAACTTCTGCGTCCATAGCGGCGCAGGCCTCAAAAGAGCCCGCTGATCCGGAACCGGACGACGGCATGCACACCAGCGAAATGGAAAAACAACCTACCTCGCAACAAATAACGAAAGCTGATCTAAATGAAGCCTTGGAGACTCTATCCAGCAAACTCATTACCACATGGCAACATACAGCAGACTCCCTGCGCAAAGATATACAAGAGCTGGGTAAACGGACATCACACATGGAGGACAAGTGTGATGAATTTGCTACGGCACATAATGATTTGGCCACGACTGTGGAACGCATGGCAACAGAAATCAACAAATTGGAAGATAAGCTGGCGGACTTAGAAGACCGTTCCCGCCGAAACAATCTACGCCTAAGGGGAGTACCAGAAGACATAACCAATGACGACTTACCGGCATATGTGAGGAACCTACTGCATGCACATGCACCGGAGATACCCACAGACATGCTGCTGGTCGACAGGGTGCATCGCATCCCGAAGCCCCGACACCTTCCACAAACCGTGCCTAGAGACATAATGCTTCGCGCCCACTATTTTCATATAAAGGAGCATATCCTCCGTGGTAGTAGAACGAGGGCTCAACCACCAACTGACTACCCCACAGTCAAGATATATGCGGACCTGTCGTCCACAACGCTAAAGAAACGAAAATAATTCCCCCCAGTTACCGCTACGCTGAGATCACATGGCATCAGGTACAGATGGGCTTTCCCACAAAACTAGTGATCGTAAAAGATGGCAGCGCGACGGTGATAAACACCCCTGAGGACGGGGTGAAGCAATTGCAAGCATGGGATATGCCGGTAGAACCGACCACACAAGCAACGACTCAAGCAGGTATGCTTAAACAAGACTGGAAGAAGACCCGTGGAAAACATTGAAACCAGCCAGAATTCTGGTTGAACGGACAATGGCCCTGCAGGTATACTGACTGTATATTAGTACACTACGGACACATAACTCACTGGGCCACCAATAGTGACTTTCAGTTGTCTGATGCTGGATCCGGGTCTCCTGCCATCCCTGTGACGAAGCGCAAGCAGAGCGGTGGGAAACGCGGGTGATCCGGGTCTGGATCTGGGCCTGAATCGGTGACACCTTCTTCCATCTCCCCCTTAGGGTCAATTTGATCACCCTGGTACTATTAATACACTGCGGACACATAACCTACTGGGCCACCAACAGTGACTTTTAGATGTATGATGCTGGATCTGGGTCTCCCGCCATCCCTGTGACGAAGCGCGAGCAGAGCAGTGGAAACGCGGGGGATCCGGGTCTGGGTCTGGGCCTGACTCGGTGATGCCTCCTCCCTTCTCCCCCTTAGGGGTCAATTTGATCACCCTGGCACTATGAATCATCGGGTTCCAATCTCCCACAACCTAGACGGAATCCATACCCACTACTTTACAAACCCGCTCTTGCAACCAAAATGTTGAAATCAGTTAATTACTGGTTAACGGACGAGGGCCCTACATGAGCACTGAGCATGCACTAGTATACCACAGACACGAAACCCGCTGGGCCACCAAAACTGACTCTTAAATAAGCGATACTGGATGATGGCCTGTGGGGCGGGAGGTGAGGTATTGGACCGGCGTCTCCCGTCATCCCTGTGACGAGGCGCGAGCGGAGCAGTGGAGAGGGACGGGGGTCTCCGGTCTGAAGCTGTGCCCGAACCGGCGATGCCCTCCCTCCTTTTCCTGTTTGGATGATAATCTGGCCACCCTGGGACTCTGAACTACCGAGCATCAATAACTAGCAACTTGGATGGTGTGCTAACAAGCTACATTACGAACTTACTCGCACATTGTGAATCACCGTACTGCTATGAACGGGTCAGTCCAAGAGGGCCTCCACCGACCCGACGAGGTAATGAAGGGCTTGGAGCATGGGCACTTAAAATATGCAGACTGAGGGACTTAAAAGATTGTGGGATGAATTCGGGGAACCGGGGAGGATACGGATAGTAAGGGAGGTGAAGATTTGAATGGGAAACTGCTCTATCTCCCCTGGGGATTTTTTTATTTTTTTCTATTCTTTCATGTGATTCCTGTGAATTTATACTTGCTCTGAAATATATATGATGTAAAGCCACACAGGCGCACCTGGCCCACATCGGGCAACAGTAGAGTAATACCCCTAAATCCCTAGCACATAAAACTCATGCTGAACACCTGGGCGGAGCCTCATTTAACCCCAGAGGGGCCTACCAGAGCTTTACCAAGGCGGGTAGACAATACAAATATTGAGACGCATGCCGGATACTTCAGTACACTCACTACATTATGGATGCAACATATGATCACAAAACATAGGTGTCCAATAGCCACGCTAATGGAAGAGAAACGTCTTTTCTGTCTCCCAAATGTGGTACAACCGCAATCTGTCTCCCAAAGAGACACTCTGTATATAGTTATTATTCCCCTTCCGAGTTCCTGTTCCCTACCTATAGAAACCTGTAATCGGCTTAAAAATTTCGGACAGACTGATAGAAGTCAATGCCCACATTATGGCCCAACCACCCACATACTACGACACATTACTGAGGAAGAACTAAGCCCACTTTGCTCACTACTAATGGCGACATACGATACCTTATTCAAAATAAGGAAAATACCAATCAGACGCTACATTAACTACCATACAATCACAAACCTACACAAATGATGAAAATACAAACTATTAATACTCGCGGATTAAACACCCCACACAAAAGGCGGCTTCTCCTTGAAGATGCAAAACGCACAAAAACAGACATATTGTGCATACAAGAGACACACTTTGTACACAACAGGGTTCCCAACTTTGCGAACAGAGATTACCCTACACAGTACCATTCCACTTATTCTTCCAAATCAAGAGGTGTGTCCTTTCTCATTCATGTGTCAGTAACATTTGAACTCCTGAGCATCAAAAAGGACACACAAGGTCGATATCTCATAATACATTGCAAAATTAATGAAGCCTTGTATACATTAGTAGGAGTATATAGCCCCAATACTGATCAGAGACATTTCTTACAAAAAGTCTTACATAAAATTCCCTCCACTTATCCCTCTTCCGTTATCCTTTGTGGAGATATGAATCACGTCATGCAACCCAAACTAGATACCACACAATTGGCAGAGTCTCAAAGATGTAAATCACTAAGTAAACAGGCCGCAACATTAGTAAAACTCCTCTTGGAACACAATTTGTATGATGTGTGGAGAGCACAACACCCGAATGATAGAGAATTTACATTCTACTCTTCAGTACATGAAACGTACTCTAGAATTGATTTCATATTTATCTCTGGTGATTTGATGCCGAATGCTATGTATAGTGAGATAGGAAATATAGTATGGTCTGATCATGCCCCTGTAATAGTAACCCTGCAGGATAAATTTCAATCGCGCGGCTCAAAACCGTGGCACATGAACGAAGCCCTTTTAAGCAAGCCAGACTTTATCACCAAACTTACTGAAGAACTCATTTCTTTTTTTACCATAAACGATACACCCGATGTCCAATTAGCTACAACGTGGCTGGCGCATAAAGCATTCATCAGAGGCCTCATGATCAGCCAAGCATCCCATCTAAACAAGCAAGCGAAAACAGAATATATAACTCTGATGAGATCACTTACTGCCGAAACATCTGCCCAAATCCTAAATCCCACAACCTCCAACCAACAATGTATAGACCAAATTAAAGGGCGGTTGAATGACATCCACCTACATACTACAGCTACCATAGCACACAGACTTAAACTTACAACCTATACCCAGGGGAACAGAGCCGGGAGGGCACTGGCAGCGCTTTTACGGCAAAAGAGACAAAATGCGAAAATACCGTTCCTTCTAAATTCACTAGGAAATAAAGTATATAACCCCCATGATATCCACGATATGTTGGCTGACTATTACGACTCACTGTATAACTTAAAAAACGACGAACACACACATCAGCCTTTAGTCACGGACATCAACAGTTTCCTACGGGAAGCCCACACACGCCAACTTATGCAGGAAGATCACACCCTTTTGACTGAACCTATCACGGAGACTGAAATAACACACACGATTAAGACTCTTC
The DNA here is from genome assembly GCF_036172605.1 of Pelobates fuscus. Classification (NCBI taxonomy): domain Eukaryota; kingdom Metazoa; phylum Chordata; class Amphibia; order Anura; family Pelobatidae; genus Pelobates; species Pelobates fuscus. The sequence goes on along the minus strand of NC_086320.1, from coordinate 312,335,642 downwards.
CCAAAGGGAAATCACCCGGACCAGACGGATTCACAAATTTGTATTACAAAACCTTTTCACACATTCTAGCCCCTACATTAGAAAAACTTTACACCACTATTCTCAAAACAGGCAAAATACCAAAAGAGATGCTGATGGCTCACATCACGACATTGCCAAAACCTGGAAAACCGCCACACAAATGCCAGAATCTCCGGCCTATATCACTCCTAAATACGGACTTAAAAATACTGGCAAAAATATATGCAAATAGGCTGGGAAATATTCTTCCCAAACTAATCCAAGACGACCAGGTAGGCTTTGTTCGGGGGAGGCAGGGTTCAGATGGGACGAGGAAACTAGTGAATATCATCCACAGAATCCAAACAGCGGGGGTGCCCAGTGTAGCACTGTCATTAGATGCTGAGAAAGCGTTTGACAGGCTGCACTGGGGATACCTAAAAGCAGTATTAAGGAAGTTTGCCTTCCCAGAATGTTTCATTGCTTTGGTATCAGCGCTCTACGACAACCCTACGGCGCGAATAGCGAATAGAGGCTTCACCTCCAAGCTATTTCAAGTCTCTAATGGGTCCAGGCAGGGATGCCCGCTCTCCCCGTTACTCTACATATTGGCGCTGGAACCTCTAGCACAACATATAAGGGATTCTCAAGACATTGAAGGGATCAAAATAGGAGAGAAAACACATAAACTCACCTTGTTTGCGGATGATGTGATGCTTACACTATCCAACCCGGACACCTCATTAACACAACTCCAAAAACTACTAACAAGATTTAGTGCCTGCTCCTACTATAAACTCAATATCAGTAAGACACAGGCCATGGGCTTCAACCTCACTACAGAACAACTAAATAAAATTGCAAGGCGAACACACATATGATTGGAGAAAAGACCACTTGACATTCCTAGGGATCCACCTCACACCCACAATAAGGAAACTATATAAAGCGAACTATTTAAAATTACTTAGTAATATCAAACAACAACTACTTAGCTGGAAAGGGAAATACATCTCGTGGACTGGTAGGATAGCGGCAACAAAAATGATGATACTGCCCAAGCTTCAGTATCTATTTAGAACACTCCAGATAGGCATACCGAATAAATTTTTTACAGAAGCCCAAAGCATAATAAATGGTTTCATCTGGGGAGGGAAACGACCCAGGATAGCTGCAGCCACCATGTATAAAGCATTTAAAGAGGGTGGGATGGGGGCCCCAGACTTAACGAGATACTATACCGCGGCATTAATTGGCACCCTTATTATAACCTTCCATCATACTACGATACCATCATGGCATCAAATAGAAATAGCACACACTGGTGGGATGGCAATATCAACCCTAGCTTGGATCCCCAAACATTATAGACCGAAATACCAAAACATATGTCCCACTACAATGGCGACACTCCTAGTATGGGATAGATACGTCAAAAAACACTACCAAGCCTCCTATATCTCCCCGGCGCTGCAAACTCAAGCACTACGCGTCCTTATTTCAGGATTCGACCATAGCATGTGGTACAATAGTGGAATTAAATGTCTGTCCCAGATAATGTCAAAGGGCCGCCTGTTAGACTATGACTCGCTATCCGAAGAGTTTAGCCTACCCTCCAAGGCATACTTTAGTTATCTACAACTGCATTCTTGGATGAAAAAACATATGAGAGCGGATAGCGCTCTCCAACAAGATAGCGAACTGACCGATATAGAAAAAATCTGCATGACCCAAAAACCCCCGCAAAAACTATTATCTCTCCTATATAAATTAGCTGGAACTCAAGTCCCACCAAAAGCTTTAAAATACATAAAAACCTGGGAGAGGGAACTAGATCTAGACATACCCAATGAAAACTGGTCCAAAATATTGACTGCCCACAAGCACCTAACACTGAACACGACCCATATTGAGATTAGTAGGAAGGTGTTATACCGTTGGTATATGGTACCTACTAGGTTACATAAAATTGACGGACGGAAATCAAGCTCTTGTTGGAGATGCTTGAAAGAGCCCGGAACAATGCTCCACATCTGGTGGACCTGTCCAAAGCTCAAACCTTTTTGGGGACATATTTCAAATGCAATAAAGGAATCCACAAATGTAAACTTACCGCTCACCCCAGAAACCTATCTTTTACTAGCACTACCCCACACATTGCGAAAGGTTGATCTATATCTCGTATATCATATTATAATCGCAGCTCTAATATCTATAAGTGGAAGGTGGCTTAACGAACACCCACCAAGCATTGACCAATGTTTGAGTCTGGTAGATACTACCAAGCCCTACGAAATAGCTGCACGGCGGATGAGGGCGACCAGCAAGGTCTGGCTGACAGCATGGAAAAAATGGGATGACTGGCGAATGCCAGCCCAAAGAACACACGACTAGTATAGAACCTGTAAGGACTCAGGTCCTCGGAATATGAGCCGATACCCCCCTCCCCCCCTCCCCACACATACCCTCCTTTCTCCATAAACCCCGTTACCCTATCTCCCCTGTTTAAAGTTCGCAACGATAGTCACACAGAGCTGCTGAAACTAACCGAATAAATTAGATTCAGGTTCTAATGCAAATTATTGTTCATTGTTATATGACTTAAAGTCATGTCATTGCGTTGAATCTCTTGATATTAATTCGGAATGTATGCTGTTCATGAAGTATGGTTTAACTTCTGTATTGTGACCATTGTGCCATTCTATGTACATCTGTATAATTTGACTATACAATTGAAAACTCAATAAAAACTATTGTATATAAAAAAAAAAATTGAAGAATAGAAATGTGAGATTTTACTCTAAAACTATTATAACAGAGAATGAATGGTTTCCTTGCAACTCTGCTACTTTAGTTATAAAAGAAAATCCCCTTTGAGAAAATATATATAAAAAAAATATATATATATATAATATAAAAAAACAAGTATTTATTTGTATGATACGTGATCGTAACTAGTGATTCATTGTTAAAATGTAATGTTTGGTGTCATCTCTAGAATCTTAAACATATAGTGACATCCTGTGTATACGTAGGGGAAAACCTCATTGACCTTAGTTCACATCATAGAAAAGACAAATTGGTTACTATTTGCCTGCAATAACTCATCTAAGGAAATATAATATATCCTCAGAAAGAGCACAATACTGTCATAGAAACTGTATGTTGAAAACCCATTTGGCCTGTTTTCATCCATCACAGCAGAACTGTAGTGAAATATTAAAGTAATATTGAAGCTTTATCACAAATAAACCCAATAGTTAAAACAATATTAGTGGATATCTGGATACCTTCGGTATAATAGGTCACATTCTTCCTAGTCCTTGTGCAAAGTTCAAAGCCTTAAGCTATAAAAAGCAAATGAAGTCTAAAACAAGTCAGCAATTTATATGAATAATGTGAAAGATAGAACCACCATCTTACTTTATTATGAAAATAAAAGAGTGGAAACAAAATAAATGCACAAAAAAATTATTTAAATAATTAAAGAAAAATACATCTGAAATTACCTTGTCTGTAATAAATCTGCATCTTTCATAGGTATTGGGGGGTTACATATATCTGATTATTATTATTATTATTATTATTATTATTATCGTCATTTATATAGCGCCAACAGATTCCGTAGCGCTTTACAATATTATAAGAGGGGGAGGATGTAACTATAAATAGGACAATTACAAGAAAACTTACAGGAACGATAGGTTGAAGAGGACCCTGCTCAAACAAGCTTACAGTCTCTAGGAGGTGGGGTGTAAAACACAATAGGACCCTTTTTTATTGCCCAAAATGTCTGCCAATAATGTATGGAACATTTAGTTCAGCAGGCAAACATAATTTCATTCATGAAAAGAAATGAATGAACCTACTTGGCAAGCTAACAGAAGTTATTTATTTATGAATGATGCTATGCGAGGCCTGGCATGTGTGTTGCTGATTTAAAGGCTCTTAAATAATCAGGTCAACTTGCTTGCAATAGAATTGAAAATGATGACTGCTAAAATATATTAATTCCCAAGAAACATTCCAACCAAGTGTAAGTTATTTCCACTTTTGTATTTGATTTTAGTAATCTGTCTTTTTTATCTGTACTCATTTATTTTGCTTTAAAGGGACACTCCAGGCACCTAGACCACTTCTGCTCATTGGAGTTGTCTGGGTGCCGAATCCCACTACCCTTAATCCTGCAAGTTTTTTTTTCATAAACTGCAATATTTACCTTGCAGGGTTAACTCCTCCTCTAGTGGGTGTATACTAGACAGCCACTAGAGGGCACTTCCGTGTTTATACGCTATACGCTATGTGTGGACCTCCAGCGTCGCCAAAATCCCCATAGGAAAGCATTGAAAGCAATTTTCAATGCTTTCCTATGTAGAGGTCTAATGCGCGTGCGCGGAATGCGCATTAGGTCTCCCCCCCCCGCTGGCAAGTAGTCACCTCAAGCACAAAACAAATAGAGGGAATTCCATTCGGTATTTGGAGTACAACACATGGTGCCAAAAAGAGGGTATTGATGGCCAGGGGACAGGAATTAACTTTATTCACAGATCAATTGGGAAGCAGGCAATACATGGAAAAAAGAAGGAGCAGTACATTTATTTGTTTATATATTATATACTTAATAACTATATATGCTATATAAATACATAAATCTTTTTTTTTTTTTACTGTTCCTCTTCTTTTTGTTTTTTTTTTTTACACATTTTATCAGTACCATGAGTGGCTCCTATCTGCACTCTTTTCGGTTTGTGCAAGATTTTTCCATAAATATTTTCCCATGGATGATATTCAGCAGAACTTAGCCATCCCAGGAATTATATTTGGACATCTGGGGCAAAATTAAAAGTTTTGGAAACATTTTAGACTTGAATAGAACTTAAGTTAAAAGCCTAGACAGGGGGGCAGGGCCTGATGTCCAACATGACTGGACGTGTTACTCTGTAGCTCCCGACGAACTAAGCTAAATGTTGTTCATTATACCTGTGAAATATGCTCCTAGAGCTCCAAAACCACAAGCAACTAACCGGCAACAATTCAAGAAGTTTAACACATCTGGAAAGGGGCGCCATGCTCAGCAGCAATCTGTTCCATCCTTGAGGCCTACTGGGACTGCAGTGTCGACGGGAGGGAGATGCAGTCGATCTCCCAAAACTGCACAAGCACCTCTGGAACCTCTGCAATGCCGAGGGCGCATAGTGCAACAGAACTGGAGGAAAGTATTTGGGGCAAAATGCGACGCTATCTGCCAGAAGTTCTGGCTGCGACTCACCAGCCGCTCCAACAACCCCACCACTCCTGACATACAGCAGATCCAAGAAGCAGCTTGCAACACTCGCGAAGCACCAGGGCTAGAGGATCTATTGGAGTCACATAACGGACACTGGGCAATAATTCCCACTAAAGTCTGGGGTCAAGATTATGTGTAGCTGAAGCAGCACATCCCACAAAGCCTACATTGTATGCTGACAGGGAGTGGGGAGAATAATGCAGGCAACATCGTGGACTCTCTCTCATGGCCAGTGTGTGGAGTGGGGTGATCAGTGCTGGCCATGGCATCTCACAATTCTGGTAGCCTACAAGTATACCTTACAGAGTTGAGCATTCCTATTTACATATCTTTAGTTAGATTTGTTAATGGTTTGTGCCAATTGATTACCTTTCAACAGTGTTTAGGCATAAAGACACAACCTGCAACTGTCTTATAAATGCAATCTATAACTGACACCTCTTAGGACAGCTTGTAGTCCCTCACTTTCAATTGCTCCTGGTAGAAAATAGTATAGAGACACTCCTCACTTACTGACCGGGTTCCGTTCCTACGACCTGGTAGTAGAACAAATTGGTCGCTAAGTGAGGAGTTAAGAGATTCCCTGCTCTGGTGCGTTCATCTATGTTCGGGGAAACTTCCCTGAACATAAACGAACGCACCAGAGCAGGGAATCCTTCTAATCTATTTTCGGGGAAATTTCCCTGAACATAGATTAGAGGGATTCCCTGCTCTGGTGCGTTCGTCTAGATTCGGGGACGTTTCTCCAAACATAAACAAATGCACCAGAGCAGGGAATCCCCACGATGGCTCGCACTTACCACTGGTCGTAAGTGCGAGCTTTCATAAAACAGTTAGGTCACAAAACGAGGACCACCTGTATGCTCCTACACTGTCATACACATCTATGTATTACTCTCGATCTCTAAAACTTCTAAAAATGTGCAGTAATCTCAAATGTCATGCCTATGTTTAACTTTGTATTATTAAGCTTGCTAATGCTGTTGTGGCATTGCAAGCATGTATGTTAATATATGCACAGCAAAAATAAAGAATAAAAAAAAATCCTAGACAGACAAACACACACACACACACACACACACACACACACACACGTACACAGTGACACCCTCCTTCACACACTTGCACACATTCACATGTAGTCACATACAGTCACATGCACACATCCACATTTAGTCGCATATAGTCACATATATACAGTCAAGAGCAGTCACATGCACATCCATCACACACAGTCACATGTACATGCACCCAGTCATACACAAACATACCCAATCACAGACAAACACACTGTCACACATAATTACAGACACACAAGCATCAAATCTACCTCCTACCTTTAGATCCCCAACCTTCGCACCTCCCATCGCTTGGTAGCTACTGATCACACTGATACTAAGCATTGTATCCCCTTGTTAAATGCATCATTATTATTTATCTTCTATTTGACATGATTATAGGATTATATCTATGGTTAAGGCTTGACATTAGGTTCCTTTAACCTTAGGGCAGCATGGGGACCTACATGTTCATATTAACACGTGCTATCATTAAAACAGCACCCTCCCATTTAATTACCAGAATAATTCTGAAAAAAAAATGGTGGTTGCTGCGTATGTAATGACTTCCTCCCTAGAGTGTTATTGTCGTCCTAGTGCTGACTTGAGATTAAGTCCCTATACTGCACAGAGTCCATTAAATAATGCATTACAGAGAATGTACAGAATAATGACACCCACTCTTTGCTGGGATTTGAATGTAGATTTCTATTTATTTTATTTTGAGCTGTTAAAATTCTAACGTCACCTGTTGTTTTTTATTTACTGTAGGTGTATGTACAATTTTGGTGCTAAAGCTGAGAACTGAGCTTAGACACAGCATCATTTTATGGCAGACCTGTCATTTACAGAAAAGATAATACATTTTTATCATTAATGCCACTGTGAAATAAAAAACTATAAATAAATAAAAACAGCAAACAACAACTCATTCAGGACTTGATGCAATTCCAAGAACAAATGAAGATGTCCTGCTAGTCCAGAGGAATTCTATTCCTTATTAGGTCATTGATACTAATATATTACTCAGTGTTTTTGTTCTTTTGTCCAATTCTAGGGCAATTTTTGAATGATTTTAGTTATGGAACTAGCAGTTACAGAAAACTGTTTTCCTAGAAAAGAACATCAGTTAACAGTATCTTCTTACTCTTTATTGCAAGTTGGCACCACTGAAGCTTCAACCAAAGGTGAACATAATACTGTAAATACTATTTTAAGCATCTCTTCATATTTATTAACACATAAAATAGTGCAGTTACGTAAGTGAATTAGATGGAGTGTTGAATTTAATAAAGTGTGCTGCATATTTGCCACACTGTCTCGCTTCATGTAATATTAGCAATATTAATGGAAATTACATCATTTTTATATTTAGACAGTGCTTTTCTACAAATTTGACATCCAGACATTGTGATTAATTAGATATCGTCTATTTAAAATAAAATATACGTATTGATCATAGACAGCACATAGTTTGATTTGTGCAATATCAAGTTAATTATGTGTGTGTCGAACTTGGCACTGTATTTATTTTCAATGTCAAAGAAATCTGAAAAGCAATTATTTCGCATTGATGGAAAGCATGTTCAAAATATTTATTTCTCTCGCCTTTTTTGCCACATTGCACTAGTGCGCATAAGGTATGAGCAAACCTTTGTCAACATTGGAAGACTTGATTATGAATGCTAGATTAGTAGGCTTGAATTTGCTAATCAAGCTCGACAAAGGCCTCTGTGAAGGCCGAAACGTTGCACATTGAGTTTTCAATAAATATGCCTCTTTGAAGAAACCTAGAGTGCCTGGACCTACTTTCTACTAATATCTATTGGATAATTACAGTGACTGGTGCCAGAACTGGGACCTCCACCCAAAAAACGTCAAATAAGAGTGAATACCCAGCAAATCCAATAACATGGAATAATGCTCGTACATATATCAAGGACGAGATAAATACATCATACATGTTTATTGTAGCTATGAATTATTCATCTTTGTTAATTCCTGCTGTGAATAAAATATCTGAGACAGGATGTAGATGATAGTTCCACTTCTATCGAAAGTAGTTGTATTTAAGTACACCACTAGATATTTTTCTAGCCTTGGTGAAGAAATAATCTAAATTTTATTAAAGACAGGAGGCAAATATTTGCTTAACCCCTTAAGGACACATGACATGTGTGACATGTCATGATTCCCTTTTATTCCAGAAGTTTGGTCCTTATGGGGTTAAACCTTCTTTACTGTTACCTCCAGCAGAAAAGTAACAGTTACCATAACCAGTAAAAAACAATGAGCATGCAGTTAAGCATATAAAACCCTCAACGAGAGAGCAGTACATCCAAGAAGAGTAGGAACTGCGTGAATACAACACAGCATAACAGGAACCATTGGCAATCGGGAAAATCCAATTTAAACTAAAAGGAAAATAGAAAAAAAAATTGTACAAATAAACTGTAACATACAGGATGTCATACACAACAAGAATGTCATCTCAATCAATCTAATTATATACAGCATATGAATTCACCAAATGTGACAACATCTCAAATAACAAAAACATAAACCACTCCTTAACACCTGATGTGAAAAAAGGGGATGGGGGAAGAAAAAAGAAGGGGGTAATATTTGCTTACTGTCTTTAATAAAATTAAGATACATTTTTCAGCAAGGCTAGAATAATCTCCAATTTTATAGCAAGACAAAGGGCTTCATATTTGTATTTTCTGCGCTTAGAGATGAAAGCAAGGAAGCATCTGAATGAGGATGGAAATAAAATGCCCATAAAGTTGATATCCCCCAAATTAGTCAACAAACCATAGGGTCTCTACCCACCCCCAAGTCTTGAAGAGGAACATGCACCACAGAATTACTTATGTTAATTGTCCTGTAGGACTTACCTTGAGAGAAGAGGTTAGTAGAGAAATTCAAGATAGCCATGACAGGTGCCATAAAGGAATCCAAAAGATTTTCCCAACACCAGCTATGCCATGTTCTCCAAGCTTGCAGGTAAAATTTTCTGGAGCCTGGAGCACAGGAATCCCAGGGCAGGTCCTGAATTGTTGGCAATGGACCTGACATTTCCATGATCCCTGGAAATGGTCCAGGCCACCAGAGCAGGGCAATCTTGCAAGATCAGCGAGTGAGGACTCCCCTCTGGATCCAGAAGTAGTGATGGGTCATCGATGGACAATTCCAGAAGAAACAGGAGCTAATGTTAAATCCTCCAGAGTGGTGCAATCAGCAGGACCATCATGCATTTTCATTTCAGAAGATGAAGAGCTTGCAGGATCATGGAGAATGGAGGAAACACATATGCTCCCAATGGAGGCATGTCTGTTAGAAGGCATCCACTACCAGGCAAAGATTATCCGGCAGCAAGCTGAAAAAGTCGTCTGTCTAATGGTACACTCTGGACATGAATAGGTTGAGATGAAGAGGGCCCCAAAGGTGATCTAATAAGTGAAAGATATGTGGGTGAAGTCTCTAATCGCTGGCATCTCTCCAGTGATGGGACAATCGATCCACAACAAGATTGTCTTGACGCAGAAGGTATTCTGATAGATGGACCTTGCTATTCCACGCTTCCATGTGGCACAGCCACCACTGCTGTTCAAGATGAATTTCAACTGTTAGAGAGATGGTCTGGTCTTAAGACGATGAGGTCTGTAGATGATGAGCATTCAGGCATTGCATGGCGCGATTGTGCAAGGGGCCTGGGAAGATAACCTTGATGAATGAAGATAGAAGGGCTATCATCCGAGCCAGATCTCTTAGCATGGTCCATGGTTTTTATAGCATGTGACGAATGTCCTTCCTGATTGCCATGATCTTGGAGGATGGGAGATTCAGCACCACCTTCACTGAGTCTAATGTAAAGCCTAGAAATTGAACTGACTGAGATGGTGTCATCGACGACTCTTTTTTGATGACAAACCTAAGATCCTGCAGTAACTGAACCATCAGGAACATATCCCATCAAAGAGTGGTTGGATCTTGAGTCATCAGTAGGATGTTGTCTAGGTTAATGATGGACCAGTCCCCCAAGCCCTTAGAGATGCTATGACCACAACACACTGGTTGTACTACAGAAATTGCAGGATACCTCTGTCGTTGTGAGGAATCTAGATAAGTATCCTTCAGTTTGAGACGAGCAAACCAATCGCCCTTGCAAAGTATGTCCTGGAGAAGATGGATCCCCTCCATCATGAAGTGCCTGTAGATGACACATGTGTTAAGTGCACAGAGGTTTATCATGCTTCCCGAGCGAAAAATATTGGCAGGAAACATGGAGGCTCTCCAACTTCTCTATCGCACCTTTCAACCTAAGATTGTTCAATTCCGTGTGGATCAGGTCTGTTGATTTTTGATCCATTCAAAGGGGCCATGAAGGAACAAGTTGTACTGGCTGGGCTAGAAATACGATACTTTGTATAGAACCCAGGGCTTTTGGGAGAATTACGTTCACTGTGGGAAAAAGTGAGATAACCTGCTCGCAATTGTAACATGTTGGAAAGAGCATGTGGCTCTTACCTGAGGTAGGTCTGGCCCAGACAGAGAATGTGCCTTGTCAACGAGAAGATCCACAGAGATAAAGCAGGCAGTGTACTGGTAGGCTGAAGGTTGGAGAAGGACTAAGAAATGTGGGCCTTGTGCCAGAGAAGGCCAGTCTGTTGATGGCGTGCTGCCGACCAGCCCTGGTGGAAAAACAGTCACCAGAATGAAAGATCTTCCTTAAGGAACATGTGCCTTATTCAGGGATGTATAAATTGAGATATAATGATTATACTCTTTCATGATCTTGTCCCAAAACAAGAAATCCTTGGCCTTGAGGCCCAATTCTTTGGAGGCCAGGTCCAAATTTTTCACAACCAGTTTGAAGAGGGCCATTTTCCGTCATTTAGCAGATAAAGCTGAATTGGAATTGCCCAGTAGCACTAGACATTAAGCTTGTTGGGTCCAATCAGGGAGCCTTATTTTCAGTGTGCTATTTCTTTCCTCACAAACACCTTGGATTCCTTTTAGTAAAATTTTATCTAATGGATCCAATCAAGTTTTGAAAATATATTTTTATTATTTACATGTGTTTCATTCCATTTACAAGAGAGGACAGTTCTTGGATGTAACTAAGGAAGGGATAAGTTAGGCATTTCTAAGGAGACTGAGCATGCATAGCAAGCCTTCTTTCTTAAAGAATATAGTATTGTGATTTGAGGTGGATTTTAAGTAGTTGTTTTTTTCTCAAGGGTTTGCCAGGTGCATCATTTGTTAAATTGGACCTTTCTAGAGTGTGAATAGTGGACGCAGATGAAAAATTTGTTAAACCATGCCAATGGAGAAGACTGAAATAAACTTGGAGTAAACTTGGAATTAATAATAAATTAACTCCTTGCTTTCGGCAATTCAATAATATTCATTAAGAGGCTAATCAAACAAACAAACAATACATATACATTTGAAATAGCCTAATAAATGTTGCTACCAAAACTAGTCATTGATTAAATGGAAAGTAGACTAAATTAACATAGTAAAACAGGCATAGACATGTGATACAGTTACCACTCCATTGATCATCTGCTGAGAGTAAGATAGAGAGGGTGTGTATAGTGGGGAGAGGGAATACAAAAGAGAGAGAAAGAGTGAGGAGGGTGAATTAACCCCTTAAGACCGGAGGACGTACTATTACGTCCTTTTAAAAGCGGCTCTAAACGCCGCAGGGCGTAATAGTACGCCCTCCGGTTTTTAGTAACTTACCCGGTCGCCGGCGGTCCCACGCCGGCGATCGCGGTTGGGGGGACTCCCAGGGAGCCCCCCCGCGGCACATCTTCCTCCTCCGGTCCCTCCCGGTCATGTGAGAGTGAGGTCCTTGCGAGGATGACAGTAATGACAGTTGGTCCCCCTGCTGGCTGAAATCAAATAAAAATAATGTTAAAAGTGTAAAAAAAAAAATTTATACTTAGATCATATATATATATATATTATATATATATATATGATCTAAGTATATATATACACATATACATACACACACATACACCGTCTAGGTGTATTTTAATATTAATATATATATATAATTATATATATATATTAATATCAAATTACACGTAGACTGATACTGATTAAATATATATATAATTATTGTTATATATATATTTATAAATAATATAAAAAAAATATGTAAATACGTAAAAAAATAAAATAAAAAAATAATTAAAAATAAAATATTAAAAAATATATAGATGTGTTTTATTTCGTTCTAACTGTATTGTGATATTAATATATATATATTTATATCAAAATACACGTAGAACGAAATAATATATATATCTATATACATAAATATATACGTATATATCACTATATATATATACCTATATATAAATAAAAATATAAAAAAAAAAATATATATATATATACGTATATATACACATATGTATATATATACATATATTAATTCTACACATATATTTATGTAATAATTTTACATAATTAGGTATCCTAATTAATTACAATTAGCGGGACCTGCCTGACCACCCATGACGAAAGTATAGGGAATTTAATTTGCTAGCACTATATTTAACCCTATAACTTTCCAAGACACCATAAAACCTGTACATGGGGGGTACTGTTTTACTCGGGAGACTTCGCTGAACACAAATATTAGTGTTTCAAAACAGTAAAATGTATTACAACCATGATATCGCCAGTAAAAGTGACGTTTTTTGCATTTTTCACGCACAAACAGCACTTACAGGGACGATATTATTGCTGCAATACTTTTTACTGTTTTGAAACACAAATATTTGTGTTCAGCGAAGTCTCCTGAGTACAACAGTACCCCTCATGTACAGGTTTTATGGTGTTTTCAAAAATTACAGCGTCAAATATAAGGCTTGTGTTTAATTTTTTTCACATTAAAATTCGCCAGATTGCTTACGTTGCCTTTATGACCCTATGGTAGCCCAAGAATGAAAATTACCCCATCATTAAATAGAGTGTAAGGAGCATGATTGATGTAGCACTTTAATAGGTGAAATTGCCATTCTCTATCAAGTTTGTTTGGCACCAGGGAGAGCACCACCTGTTTACTGATTAAAATTAAAACACCCTTTTTCTGGTTTTGAAGCTGAAATGATAATCGATTGGGTAAAATGATGAAAATTAATTATAGGAATTTTAAGAGGGTTTCCTAATAAAATGCTATATGAGTCTGCCTTTTTTTTTTAGCTTCAGCCAGGACCAGTCTATGTTTATGGGGGAATTTAAATCTTTGATTTGACATTCAGCTAAATGATTTTAAGACTCATTGAAAAAGGTTAGGAGCACTGACGTTAACGGATCTCCATGGTGCAGATCAATTTACAGGGAGTGGAGGGGATGATAATAATCTGGGCCCATTAGAATAACAAGATAATTGCATAGTTTCCCAACTTGGGTAGCAGGGAAAGGCCCCTGTCGGAGTGGACACCTACGATACCTCTGATGCCAAGGGGCCCTAAGAAGAGGCCCTTCAAACTGCATGCACAGTTTAAACAGAAATATAAAAGAAACAATTAAACAACAAAAGAAGAGAGCTATATACAAGGTACCGTTTATGTGATCCCATGGCGCAGAGCAGAACGGAATGAACATTGCGGCATAATCCCGAGCACGGGAGGGGGGGGCGAAGAGGAACCCAATGATTAGGACAGGACATTTAAGCATCCCAGGTAGATTTTGAGTTTGGGCTAGTTAACCCCTTAAAGGGACACTCCAGTGCCAGGAAAACAATCCGTTTTCCTGGCACTGCAGGTCCCCTCTCCTTCCCACCTTCCATCCCCGGTTGCTGAATGGGTGAAAACCCCTTCAGGTCACTTACCTGAGACCCCGCCGGCGGTGGTTTTGGCCCGCCGCCGCTCCTCCCAGTCATTACGTCAGCTGGTGGGCGAGACTAATCCCGCCCGACGGCTGAGGAGACCTAATGCGCATGTGTGGCAATGCCGCGCACGCGCATTAGAGCTCTCCATAGGAAAGCATTGAAAATGCTTTTCAATGCTTTCCTATGGGGAATTGAGCGACGCTGGAGGTCCTGTGCTATGGAGACGGAAGTGCCCTCTAGTGGCTGTCTAGTAGACAGCCACTAGAGGTGGAGTTAACCCTGCAAGGTAATTATTGCAGTTTATAAAAAACCTCTCAGGCAGTCCCCTTAATGCCTGAAAAAAAGATTTGAAAAATGTAATTAAGTTTTAAAACAGTACTTAGATCATATATATCTACTTTGCAAATGGTATACTATCATGGGGGTAATTCTCTTTCCTAGCTACCATATCATCTCAAAGGCAACATAACCAGTCTGACAAATTTCAATGTGTATAAACTGAAAAATGTAATGTGCTATATTTGACCCTGTAACTTTCCAAAACACTATATAACCTGTACATAGGGGGTACTGTTTACTCTCTTGTAATTTTTTTTTTTTCAGTTGTCATATCAAAGAAAAAGGACAGAAAAATTATCTTTTCATGAATTCCTACAGTTGTGTAACGTGTAAGCATTTAGGCTACCATAAGGCATGTACGTGACACCAAACAGATATGATAAGGTGGTGGCCTGTGAGCTCAAGAGTCCATACGTTTTAATTTTGAGGCTGCGGCCTTCTGCCAGTCTGGATGGAATTTAGCGAGGTCAGTTTTGCGAAGAGTTGCTGCTCCAAGATCCAGGTGCCAGAGTCGCAGGAGCCTCTGCCCATTCTATGGACCTTTTTTATATAGTCCATTCTTTTTCACTATGAGCCTCACGGGAAAGCCCCATTTATATGGTATCCCCTCTATCCTCAAAACATATGTAACTGTGGTGAAGATTTTGCACTTCATCACTGTATAAGAGGAAATATCTGTAAATAACTCTAGCACAGCATAGCGTCCAATGAGAGTGCCAGGGGATGTAGAGGTTTTAATTATGTTATATCTGATGGTATAATAGTGCACCTGAGGATGGCATGTGCTTTGACTTAGGGAGATGAGGTGTTCAGTCCAGCAATAATTCTCCTTCCGAGACCTCTGGCATTAAAGTTTAAAAGAGTGCCTTGACATAAGCAGGTAGTTCTGCAAGCCCAATATACTCCCCTTATCCAGACTTTGTTTCTCCTGTCGCGGTCTTCATGATCCACCACTTTCTTCTCCGAGGTTTGCAATTTCTGCTCCATGGAAGTGTAGCTGTCCACCAGGGTGTTGTGGGCCTCAATCAGCTCTTCTCCTTAATTCTCCAGATGCGACGTTTATTCGATGATCAATTTTATATCAGCCCTGATATCTTTTGCAATTTTGTCAATGTCAGCCTTTATAGAGGTTTGTAGGTCTCACAGCATCTTACGGATAGCATGGTCCATGGCTGGTGCCAAGTGGAGCACAGAGTGTCACTTATCTCTGAGCCTGTAGCTGAGGAAGTAGGGCCATCAATGCCATCTGGGACCTTGCTTGCCGGTGGATAGATTGACAATATACAGTGGCCAGGTGCTTTGGACTTGGATTTTATTCCCAGACTTTGATGCCATCTCGGCGCAGGAGGTGTATATGGAGCTTTCAGGCAGGCTTTTTAGGGAAATTATGCTGTAAACATGCTAGTATTGCAGTTATGCCCTGGTGTTATCAGTCGACGTGTCTGCTCTCAGTTAGGCTCAGACCTCAATTTTAAGGACATTTTAATCATCTCTGAAAAATAAAACATATTTTTAGAACAGAGGTTATCTGAAAGTGAAACAATGATCTTGACAAATGTCTTTAGTTCAGCTTAAAGTTGATTCACTAATTTTTAATCATTTTATTCTGTGTCTTTTGCCTCATGAGATCTCAAAGCAGGCTTGTAGTTTTTGCACTTGCATTATTTTATACCCTGATAGATATGAACAGCATTTATTTAACACACAATGTGGTCTAGCATAATGACTGAACCTGCTAAATATAATCCACTTTATTTTCTTTACTCAGAATCTGAATTTGACTTTGAAAGAATATTAAACAAGATTAAAGAAGTAAATTATGGAACTTCGAAACATTCAAAGTAGTTTCTATGCACCAAGGCCATGCATTATGATCTATGAACTCTATTGTGACAGCATCACAACAGAAATTTGTCGATTCTCGTGAAACTGCCATTTTACGCTTGTACACCTACCATTGTGAATTTGTTTCAACTACGCCTATCTTTAAAATGTCTCCGATATTTTTTTCTAGAGAAACTGAAAAATTAAGAAGAAAAAAAATAATAATATAAAGAAACAGAGATAAACAGAGAAAAACAACAGTGAGAATATAAAGAGAGAAGCATCACACACAAACATAGAAAGAAGTGTGTTTCTCTTTATCACGCTTGATAAAGACCTGGGTACAGGTCGAAACGTTACCATATCCATTAAATTTGCTTGAAGTCATCACAGTGAGATTTTTTCTTTCGATATCTGATTGATGGGGTATGCTGACCATGCTTAGTTAGCACCCTGTGATTTTTATGATTGAGTGAAACCATCTTTTCTCTTTTGGAAAAATAGTAAGACATAAAGAGGGATGGAAAATGTATCAAAGAAAAGAGACAGATACACTCAAGTGCAGAAAAGAGTAGAGGAATAATCAAATCAAGGTATTTATTTGCACTTACAGCTGAGCCTGATCATTCCAGTAGTCAGTGGCAGCTTAACTTCCGAAAATAACCCCTGTAGTTTAGGAAGAACAAAAATAAATATTTACAAAAAATACCAAAAAGACACAAGATAAAGATACTCAACCCACAACATGTAATTTAAGCGAATGTCTAATTATCAATTTATTTTGTGAGATTAAACCTATCCAAATTCACTTTATTTACTCAAACAATTGGTGAATTGTGTAAATTAATTTGTTTGATTGGTGGATCAATAGCACAACACTTAAAATTACCAATATGCTAGTAAGGGGAACAAAATATTGATCTCTCGAGCCAATGAAAAGGTTATTAAAACAAAAAGTTAAAGAAAATTAGCTCTTGTGTACCATTATTTTCAGATTATGGTTTTCTTTGTGATAAAGGGTATTTTATAAATCAAGGTGGAAACAGGTGAAGGTAATGTAGCATATTTTTTGACCAAGAATAAGGATACAAATAAAAATGACACATTGTGGAAGTAAGGGATATGATAAGAAAAGAGAAAGAAAAAAAGGGTTGAAAAAAAGTAGAAATGAGGCAGATGGTCAAGTGAGCAGGAGGTCCTCAAACCCATAGTCACCCACGAAAATAAAATAAAAATCCTACCTAACCCCTTCACCCTAATAATAGTGAGGCAGGGGCAATAAATCTAATCCCTGTTAAAAAAAATTATATTTATTCTTAGACGTCTTTTTTATTCTTAATACATCTAAGGCCAAAAAACTCCCAAACCCATAATAACCTGATGTTACTGTTCAAATAACAAAAGACACAAATCACAAAATTCACGATTCATCCAAAACCGAAAACACAAGTCTAGAAGTAATTGTTTTGGGGAAACTTTCTCAAAAAAGTTGAATTGATGTAAAGGGAGTGAGATGGGTTGGATGTTTGGTGTGAGGGTGGAATCATGACATAGTCTTTTAAGGAGAGTGGTTACATGCTATTTTGAATGTGCTTCTGTGGAACAAAGTGCTTCTGGAAACACGTTCAGCCCTTTAGGCTTGGGCATTGACACCGGTTGTTACATAATAGCAGTTTGTAATATTTAATAACGATAATAATTTGTGAAAAAGTTTTATTTCAGCTGTGTTTAATCTTTTTACTCACTTAGGAAATAGCTATTCATAATTTGATGTTTCTGATTTTCTGTTTCAACTCATCTCCCCCTCTTTGCTGAGGGCAGTATTAGTACTCAAATGCCAAGCTGTGGAATATATTCTTGTGACACAAGCATCTGGCCTCTTGGCAGATTCCTACAGGAATCATATTGGTATATTTGGAGTTGCATCCGAGTATAGTATATCACAGAAAAGTTGCAGATGGGCTATTTCATCAAATCAAATGCAATATTCTTCCTATTTGTGATTTTGCAAAAATAAGCCTTTATGAATAAGCTTTTGGCCAAATGAGTATGGCATTTATGAAGATATTTGTTATGATTTAGGTAATTTCTCTTAAACTCTAATCATAAAATGTTCTGATTTCTCATTGCTGTCGTACAAGCAATATTTATTCATCTATTTTTTTTAATTTATTCATAATCAGACATGTTTCATAGATAACTAGCTTAAAGGGACACTATAGTCACCAGAACCACTGCAGCTTAATGTAGCAGTTCTGGTGTCTATAGCCTGTCCACGTCTGTCTGAGACGGCCACTAGAGGTACATCCTATCTCAGTGCTGCACACTGTGCAGCACCGGCGTTCAGCATCTCCACATTGTGCATGGAGGCACTGAATATTCAGCATAGAGATGCCCTGATTCAATGCATCTCTATGAAGATATGCTGATTGGTGCAGCATTTTGCGACACATGTGAAAAAGCCTCTCAGTACTTTCATATGGAAAGGATTAGATTGGTTGAGATCATCAAGATTGATAATATCAGCCATGGAGGTGGCGTCATGTATGGTGAGGCTGGCGTGGGAGAAATGGTGAGTAAAATCAGCTTTTCAAAGCGAGGCAAGGCAAGGGGGGTTAGGAACCTAAAATAGCCAACTCTGGACTATAGTGTCAGAAATAATGCTTGTTCCTTTAATGTAAAATATTTTAAAACAGTGTAGAATTAACTTCCAAAAATATCCCCTGCAGTTTAGAAGGAACAAAAAAGAATATTTACAAAAAATACAGAAAAGACACAAGCTAAAGATACTCAACCCACAACATGTAATTTGAGTGAATGTTTAATTTGCCATGTATTTTGTGAGATTAAACCTATCCAAATTCAGTTGATTTACTAAAAAAAATGGCCTTAAAAACCCATCTCTTTAGGAAAGCTTATGGCCTCCCTGAGTAACCTCTACCTCACATACCTGTCTCTTGCTCTCTCCCAAAGGACATATCTTTACTCTCTCTTCCAACTCTGCTTCACTCCCACCTTATTTAATTGCTATTTACTATCCTAACGTGTTTTATACCCCAACTCCTATAGACTGTAAGCTTGTTTGAGCAGGGTTCTCTTCAACCTATCATTCCTGTAAGTTTTCTTGTAATTGTCCTATTTATAGTTAAATCCCACTCACATAATATTGTAAAGCGCTAGTGAATCTGTTGGCGCTATATAAATGGCAATAATAATAATAATAATATTTTAAAGACTTCCAAAACATTGGTGTGCTTGTAAAACCTTTATGTAATGAGATTAAGTATAAACCACAGAGTAATCTTACATCAGTAGAAAGGAGAGCATTAAAAGAACTACAGACCAATTCGGAGAGTGATAAAACCCTCTGACCAAGGGGGCAATGTAGTACTCATGTGTACATTGACATGGCGGAGCAACTGCTTGATTTATTGAGGTCTGAAACATGTGCAGTAATTTCTGAACTGAGAACCTTACTTTCTGCGGCATTAAGTAACAAATTGATCAGCAGACAGAAGTTTTGGTTTATGCTGAATCACTGGTCAATAATCTCCACTTTCTACTGTATGAAAAAAATGAAATTAATTCCCCAGGCAGACCAATCACGTAGGTAATCTTACTTAAAACTTGTTTCAGAAACTGCCCTCCTATTTGAGGGATATGCAGCAAACCCTGCATTAACTATATAATGTTCAAGTGCCTAGGGGAGCCATATTATGCAGCTTAGATATGGAATCCCTATACAGCTCGATCGTACATGAGCTGGGGATAGAATATGTGCATTACTTGACAACTAAAAGCAACTTCAGTCCTCAATACAAACTCTACCTCACTTCTTTATTGCATTGTAACAGAGTTTCCTGTACTCCGGTTGGGTAACTCCGACGACGGATGCTCCTAGTGCTCACTGAGGCCTCTAAGCACTCCACCAGACACCATCAGCACTGCAGTCTCCACGTCCAGCGTTACAGCTTGGCTGGGAACTCGCCGTTCTCCACCCATCCTTGACCCAAGACCAGGATCCAGCTGCCCGTGGGTGAACCTCTCCCACTCCAGAGAGAGCAGCAGGAACAGCTCTTAAAAAAATCTAGTTATTATTATCCCCGGGGAGTATAGTGATATAGCAATCTCCAGGGTAGATGCAGCCCTTTCCCCCACACATGAGACAAGGCTCTATGTTGAGGGTAAAACAGGAACTCTAGGCAGAAAAAAACATACATTTGTGTAAAATAGCACAAAAGTACCCCGAAATACAACATATTCCCCTAAATACAACATATCCCCTGATAGCCCTGATCTGGATGAACAACATATCCAAAAATCACCCAGATCAGAGCAGGGGTTCCGGAATTTTGTGGAAGTCCCATTTTGACTGACCGCACGCATGGTTTCCTGCCCAAAACAGTTCCAGAGAATTAGGCTGTGCGGCCGGTCTATTTCCAACTGTCAAAGTACCGTCATCAGTGACAGCCAGAAGGGGAACCAATTTGCGGGATAGGCTGGTGCATAGCCACCTCTCGGCATACTCAACTACAAGCAATCAGTGGCTACAACAGTCAAGTGTGGACACTGTTTCACATGCCACTTTATACTGCACAAACCTAAACAGTTTACCGATAGCCAAGTTCCATGTGCATTTTCTTTTCATCTGTCAAACCACCGGTGTTATAGATTGTTTTGTGTGTTCATGTGGACTTAAGTATTATTTATTTATCAATAAAATATTTTACCAGGAAGGATACATTGAGATTTCTCTCGTTTTTAAGTATGTCCTGGAAAAGTATGTTGAAAAGGCTTTCAGGTAGTTTAAATACCTCATTTGAGAACTTTTCAAATCTATCCCCAGTCCACATCCTATTTGTGTATTTTGTATTGATTATTGCATTCGGGGTCACTGTGCAAGGGAGTCCCTCTACGGACACGGTTGCCCTCCAGCTGTATTTAGCAGTGCCCTTTCAGGCAAGAAGACAATGACTAGCAAAGCCATATCGCTCTTAGTAGTAGCAGAGTGCAATTATGTATAGAGATAAGAAGGAGGAGGTTTGTCCCTAGATAATGATTAAAAAGTCAAATCTTTATTATTCATATTTTAAAAGAGAGGGGGAAATAAACACACATAAAAAATAGTCAAATTAACCTAGGTCAAATAATAAAGTGGGAGAGAGAAAAAATATATAATAACGGACAAACACTGGGTAAAAATCGGTCTAAAGGTAAAGAGACCCTGATAAAGTTCTACTCTCGCTGAAGCTGCAGTTATAGTAATAAAAGCCAATAAAAAGAAACACTATTGTATTATAGAGCAGGGCTTCCCAAACTTTTATGGCCCGAGACCCACTTTTCAAAATGGTAATTTTTCGAGACCCACTTGCTTTTTTTAATGCATATTTTAAAAAGTGAACACCAAGACAATCCGCTTTAGAGGCATACAATTGGCACACCATAGCAATCCGCTTTAGATGTACACCATGGCAATTGCTTTTAGAGGCATAAATCTGGCACACCATGGCAAACAGCTTAAGAGGCATACAATTGGCACACTATAGCAATCCGCTTTAGAGGCATACTGTTGGCATACCATGGCAATCAGCTTTAGAGGCTTACAATTGGCACACCATGGCAATCAGCTTTACAGGCATACAATTGGAACATTATGGCAGCTTTAGATGCATAAAATTGGTACATTATGGCAATCAGTTTTACATGTATAAACTTGGCACATCATGGCAACTTTAGGTGCATAAAATTGGCACACCCGTGCAATCAGTTTTAGAGGCTTACAAATGGAACACTATGGCAACCAGGTTTAGAGGCATACAATTGGAACATCAGGGCAGCTTTAAATACATAAACTTGGCACACCATGGCAATCAGCTTTAGATGCATAAACTTGGCACACCATGGCAATCAGCTTTAGATGCATAAACTTGGCATATCATGGCAATCACTTTTAGATGCACAAACTTGGCACATCATGGCAATCAGCTTCAGAGGCATACAATTGGCAAACAGTCAGATGCATTAAATTGGCACTCCATGGCAATCAGCTTTAAAAGCATACAATTGGCACACCATGGCAATCAGCTTTAGATGCATAAAATTGGCATATCATGGCAGTTTTAGAGGCATAATTTGGCATATCATGGCAGTTTTAGATGCATAATGTTGATATATCATGGCAGTTTTAGAGGCAGAAACTTTGCATATCATGGCAATCAGTTTTAGAGGCATACAACTGCTTACTCACAGACTCAGTCAGAATTAGACGTTGTGTCCTGCTCATCCAGGCCCCTCACATTGATTATCCCAGTGGTGGAACTAATGTAGAGAGAGCCCTGGTGCAAGTATGCTTTCTGGGGCCCCCTCTAGTGCAATTGTGGCCAAAAGGTAGATCTCCACCTGTCGGAGAACTTCAACAATGCTATGCCTGCTGGGAATCTACCATTTGTCCATCGTTGCAGGGTTATATTTGTGAGCAGTGTTTGAGTGTTTAAATGTAAGCATGTTTGTGTATTAAAGGACCACTATAGTGCCAGGAAAACAAACTCGTTTTCCTGGCACTAAAGTGCCCCGAGGGTGCCCCCACCCTCAGGGTCCCATTCCCGCCAGGCTGAAGGGAGAGAAAGGGGGTTAAAAACTCACCTTTCTCCAGCGCCGGGCTCCCTTGGCGCTGGGGACTCTCCTCCTTTAGCCGTCATCGGCTGAATGCGCATGCGCGGCAAGAGCCGTGCGCGCATATAGCCAGTCCATAGGAAAGCATTTTCAATGCTTTCCTATGGACGCTGGTGTCTTCTCACTGTGAAAATCACAGTAAGAAGCGCTGAAGCGCCTCTAGCAGCTGTCAATGAGTCAGCCACTAGAGGCTGGATTAACCCATTTGTAAACATAGCAATTTATCTGAAACTGCTATGTTTACAGCAGGCAGGGTTAATCCTAGATGGACCTGGCACCCAGACCACTTAATTAAGCTGAAGTGGTCCTTTAAGTATGTGTGTGCATGTATGGGAGTGTTTGTATGTACTGTTGCCATTGGAATGTAGTGGTGTACGTGTTTGTAATGTTTGCGTCTGAACGCAGGGGTGTTTGAATGTAGTGCTGGACTTTAAATGTAGGTGTGCTTTTTGTGTGTAGTGTCGGTGTTTGAATGAAGGGGTGTTCGTATATCATTTTGGTGTTTTAATACATGGGTGTGTTTGTATGTAATGTTTGCGTTTGATTGCAGTGCGTGTGTAGTGGATGCAGTGTGTGTATATTGTGTATATAAAATATACATATACACAATGTGTGTTTGGATGTAAGCATGTTTTTTGCATAGAGTATGTGTGCAGTGTATACACATACAGAGACACACAAATACACACATACAGAGACACACACATACACATACTGACACAGCGATACACACACAATGACAATTATTTTCCTACACACAGATACACATACACTCATGTAAACAGATACACACTGACACACAAATACACACACACTGACACAAAAGGAGACTCATACACATACACGCAGAGACAGGTGAGGGTGACCGTGTGGTAGGGAGTGTGTGTGCAGGTAACAGTGTAGGGGGGCAGGGTGAAAAAGGGTTACAGTGGGCGGCGGGCAGGGGGAGAAAGTGTTACAGTGGGTGGGCAGGGGAGAGAAAGGGCTATAGTGTAGGGGGCAGGGGGAGAAAGGGCTACAGTGAAGGGGGCAGGGGGAGAAAGGGCTACAGTGGGGGCAGAGGGGGCTACAGTGGGGGGGCAGGGGGAGAGATGGCTACAGGGCGGGGCAGGGGGAGAGAGGGCTACAGGACGGGGCAGGGGGAGAGAGTGCTACAGTGGGGGGCAGGGGGAGAGAGGGCTACAGTGGGGCGGGGCAGGGGGAGAGAAGGCTACAGTGGGGGGGCAGGAAGAAAATGGGTTACAGTGGGGGAGCAGGGAGAGCAGGCGTTACAGTGTGGGGGGGCAGGGGTTACAGTGGGGAGAGGGGGGCAGGGAGTGAAGGGGTTACAGGGTGGGGAAGGGGCAGGGAGTGAAGGGGTTACAGGGTGGGGAGGGGGGCAGTGAGTGAAGGGGTTACAGGGTGGGGAGGGGGCAGGGAGTGAAGGGGTTACAGGGTGGGGAGAGGGGCAGTGAGTGAAGGGGTTACAGATGGGGGGGAAGGGGCAGGGAGTGAAGGGGTTACAGGGTGGGGAGGGGGCAGGGAGTGAAGGGGTTACAGGGTGGGGAGGGGGCAGGGAGTGAAGGGGTTACAGGGTGGGGAGGGGGCAGGGAGTAAAGGGGTTACAGTTGGGGGGGCAGGGAGTGAAGGGGTTACAGGGTGGGGAGGGGGGCAGGGAGTGAAGGGGTTACAGGGTGGGGAGGGGGCAGGGAGTGAAGGGGTTACAGGGTGGGGAGGGGGCAGGGAGTGAAGGGGTTACAGGGTGGGGAGGGGAATGGGCAGGGAGTGAAGGGGTTACAGGGTGGGGAGGGGGCAGGGAGTGAAGGGGTTACAGGGTGGGGAGGGGGGCAGTGAGTGAAGGGGTTACAGTTGGGGAGGCAGGGAGTGAAGGGGTTACAGGGTGGGGAGGGGGCAGGGAGTGAAGGGGTTACAGTTGGGGGGGGCAGGGAGTGAAGGGGTTACAGGGTGGGGAGGGGGCAGGGAGTGAAGGGGTTACAGGGTGGGGAGGGGGCAGTGAGTGAAGGGGTTACAGGGTGGGGAGGGGGCAGGGAGTGAAGGGGTTACAGGGTGGGGAGGGGGGCAGTGAGTGAAGGGGTTACAGTTGGGGGGGCAGGGAGTTAAGGGGTTACAGGGTGGGGAGGGGGCAGGGAGTTAAGGGGTTACAGGGTGGGGAGGGGGCAGGGAGTGAAGGGGTTACAGGGTGGGGAGGGGAAGGGGCAGGGAGTGAAGGGGTTACAGTTTGGGGGGGGGTAGGGAGAAAATTATTTACATTAGGGGTCAGGATTTGGGGGCTGTGTCCTACCTTAATTTAATTCCCTGGTGGTCCAGTGTCTCCCTGGTGGTCCAGTGGGGTAACTCTCCGGTCTGCAGCTCCGCCGGGTGCAGAGCTGCAGACAGTGTAATAAAAATCTTGCGAGCTCCCTGAGTGTTGCCATGGTAACGCTCTGGGAGCTCGCGAGACTTCTATCACACAGTCTGCAGCTCTGCACCCGGCGGAGCTGCAGACCGGAGCTGCAGGATACAGAAAATCTAAAGTTTGTCGCAACTTAGTATTTTATAGATGGAGAGAGGAGATAGTGTAACATAGTAAATGTATTAGAAAAAACACAGGTGGTTAGTGACCACAGTGTTTTGATGTGTTTTAACGAGGTGTTACATTGGCTAAGTATCATATAAAAATAAAAATGATAAAGACCAGTGAGATTTACCCAGATATAAAAGCCAGAAGGTGGTTATAGCAGCAGAATAAGGTCAGGATAGGCAAAAAACATGTTTAGTAGATAGATATAATGATATGGTGTTCGCTGATAGACTGCCTAGTAATCTGGCGATTGACAGGAAAAGAGTTATACAAGAAAAAGGAAGCCTCTGTGCCTCAGAAAGGAATAATATAAATATAGACACTATAATCTAGATAATTCAATGCCTGATAATCTGAGCTTGTGAGATGCCAACAGACACATTCCTGTTGGCTATAAAGAGGTTCTGAGGAGGATATAATACTGTCTGTGCCTTCGAGGGCACCTATCTGATATCAGTATATATATCTAGCTAGCTGCCTCCATTAGGGAATACTATGGTTTCAAATGAGTAGATTTGTCTATCTGTGCCTTCGAAGGCACCTATATGTTAAATAATTGCTGGCTAGCTATCTGCCTCCAAAAAGGAACCAGCGGTCCGAGAGATGACCCTAATCACCTAATTGCTGTTTGTCCAGTGAGGTGCTGCAAGTGCAGAGTGCTGCTGGCTCAAGGAGAGGGTACTCCGTTTGTCAAGGTAGGTAAGTAGGGTCGGTGAGATAGAGTAAGCCCCTACGGTCTGCGACTCTTCAAGGGGAGACACACTGAGTCGATTAATTGGCTTCACCCCTTCTAGTCAATTATTTATAGGCACACTTGATGTTTACAGGTATAAACAAATTACCTTACTATTTGCTGTTACCAAATAATAATGGCTTATCCCCTGCTGATTATGAACGTTTGTCCACTGACAAAGAAATGATCAGTCTATAATTTTAATGGTAGGTGTATTTTAACAGTGAGAGACAGAGTAACAAAAAAAAAATCCAGAAAAATATGCATGTCAAAAAAGTTATCAATTATTTGCATGTCAATGAATGAAATATATATTTGATCCCCTATAAATCAGCAAGATTTCTGGCTCCCAGGTGTTTTTTTTACGGGTAACGAGCTGAGATTAGGAGCACTCTCTTAAAAGGAGTGCTCCTAAGCTCAGATCGTTACCTGTATAAAAGACACCTGTCCACAGAAACAATCAATCAATCAGATTCCAAACTCTCCACCATGGCCAAGACCAAAGAGCTGTCTAAGGATGTCAGGGACAAGATTGTAGACCAACACAGAGCTGGAATGGGCTACAAGACCATCCCCAAGCAGCTTGGTGAGAAGGTGACAACAGTTGGTGCGATTATTCGTAAATAGAAGAAACACAAAATAACTGTGAGTCTCCCTCTGTCTGCTGCTCCATGCAAGATCTCACCTCGTGGAGTTTCAATGATCACGAGAACGGTGAGGAATCAGCCCAGAATTACAAAGGAGGATCTTGTTAATGATCTCAAAGCAGCTGGGACCATAGTCACCAAGAAAACAATTGGTAAAACACTATGCCGTGAAGGATTGAAATCCTGCAGCGCCTGCAAGGTCCCCCTGCTCAAGAAAGCACATGTACAGGCCCGTCTGAAGTTTGCCAATTAACATCTGAATGATTCAGACGAGAACTGGGTGAAAGTGTTGTGGTCAGATGAGACCAAAATCAAGCTCTTTGGCATCGACTCAATTTGTCGTGTATGGAGGAAGAGGAATGCTGCCTATGACCCCAAAAACACCATCCCCACCGTCAAACATGTAGGTGGAAACATTATGCTTTAGAGGTGTTTTTCTGCTAAGGTGACAGGAGACCTGCACCGC
The DNA here is from genome assembly GCF_036172605.1 of Pelobates fuscus. Classification (NCBI taxonomy): domain Eukaryota; kingdom Metazoa; phylum Chordata; class Amphibia; order Anura; family Pelobatidae; genus Pelobates; species Pelobates fuscus. The sequence goes on along the minus strand of NC_086320.1, from coordinate 312,308,201 downwards.
ATCAAAGGGACGATGGACAGGGCCATGTACCATCAAATCTTGGGTGAGAACCTCCTTCCCTCAGCCAGGGTATTAAAAATTGGACGTGGATGGGTATTCCAGCATGACAATGACCCAAAACTCACAGCCAAGGCAACAAGCGAGTGGCTCAAGAAGAGGCACATTAAGGTCCTGGAGTGGCCTATCCAGTCTCCAGACCTTATTCTCATAGAAAATCTGTGGAGGGAGCTGAAGGTTAGAGTTGCCAAACGTCAGCCTCAAAACCTAAATGACTTGGAGAGGAGCTGCAAAGAGGAGTGGGACAAAATCCCTCCTGAAATGTGTGCAAACCTCATGGCCAACTACAAGAAACATCTGACCTCTGTGATTGCCAACAAGAGTTTTGCCAGCAAGTAGTTACATAGTTACATAGTTAGATAGCTGAAAAGAGACTTGCATCCATCAAGTTCAGAGTTCCTCACACCTGTTTCTTGCTGTTGATCCAAAAGAAAAAAAACCCCCCCCCAAAAAAACCCCAGTTTGAAGCACAATTTTGCAACAAGCTAGGACAAAAAATTCATTCTTGACCCCAGAATGGCAGTCAGATTTATCCTTGAATCAAGCAGTTATTACCCTACATTGAAAGATTATATCCTTGAATATTCTGTCTTTGCAAGTATGCATCTAGTAGCTGTTTGAACATCTGTATGGACTCTGATAAAACCGCTTCTTCAGGCAGAGAATTCCACATCCTGATTGTTCTTACAGTAAAAAAACCTTTCCTTTGCCTTAGACGAAATCTTCTTTCTTCCAGTCTAAACGCATGGCCTCGTGTCCTATGTAAAGTCCGGTTTGTGAATAGATTTCCACACAATGGTTTGTATTGGCCCCGAATATATTTGTATAATGTTATCATATCCCCTCTCAGGCGACGTTTTTCTAAACTAAATAGGTTTAAATTTGTTAACCTTTCTTCATAGCTGATATGTTCCATTCCTTTTATTAATTTTGTAGCCCGCCTCTGCACTTTTTCTAGTGCCATGATATCCTTCTTTAGAACAGGTGCCCAAAATTGCACAGCATATTCAATATGTGGTCTTACCAGTGATTTATAGAGAGGCAAAATGATATTCTCGTCCCAAGAATGAATGCCCTTTTTCATGCATGACAATACCTTACTGGCCTTGGCCACTGCTGATTGACATTGCACATTGTTGCATAGTTTGTTGTCTATAACAATTCCCAAGTCCTTTTCGTGTGTTGTTATCCCTAATTCGCTTCCATTAAGGGTATACGTTGCTTGTGTATTCTTTACGCCGAAGTGCATAACTTTGCATTTTTCAACATTAAATTTCATCTGCCATTTGAGTGCCCAGTCCTCCAGTCTATCTAAATCCTTCTGCAGCAAAGTAATATCTTGCTCACATTGTATTATTTTACAAAGTTTTGTGTCATCTGCAAACACTGAAACATGACTTTCAATGCTGTCTTCAAGATCATTTATAAAAATGTTAAATAGAAGGGGTCCCAGAACAGACCCCTGAGGGACACCACTTGCCACCTCTGTCCAGCTTGAAAATTTACCATTAACGACAACTCTTTGTATTCTGTTTTTAAGCCAATGTTCTACCCAAGAACAAGCATTTTCATCGAGACCGATTTCCTTGAGTTTGAACACTAATCTTTTGTGTGGAACTGTATCAAATGCCTTGGCAAAATCCAAATAGATCACATCCACTGCAACACCCTGATCTATACTTCTACTTACTTCTTCGTAGAACGCAATCAAGTTAGTTTGACATGACCTGTGCTTCATAAAACCGTGCTGATTTTTGCTGATAACCATATTCTTCTCAAGGAATTCTTGAATATTATCCCTTAATAACCTTTCAAATATTTTACCAGCCACAGAAGTTAAGCTCACAGGTCTATAATTTCCAGGCAAGGATTTTGAACCCTTTTTGAATATAGGAACCACATCTGCCTTCCTCCAATCCTCCGGAACACTTCCTGAAAGAAAAGAATCTTGAAAGATTAAAAACAGAGGTTCACTTATTTCTACACTTAGTTCCTTAAGTACATGTGGATGGATACCGTCAGGCCCTGGAGCTTTGTTTATATTAACTTTCTTTAGTTGCTGCAGCACATTGTCTTGAGTTAACCAATTACAATTATTCTGCAAGTTTTTAGTAGCAATCATTTGCACATCTATTGCCATGGGTTCTTCTTTAATATTAGTAAGTCGAAGGGGTCAAATATTTATTTCAGTCATTGACATGCAAATTAATTTATAACTTTTTTGACATGTGTTTTTCTGGATTTTATTTTATTCTATCTCTCATGGTTAAAATACATCTACCATTAAAATTATAGACTGATCATTTCTTTGTCAGTGGACAAACATTTAAAATCAGCAGGAGATGAAATACTTTTTTCCCTCACTGTAGCATGCAGTTCCCCCGGCATGGGTAACTGAGCCTTTATTCATATTTTGTCTGTCACAGACACCTCTAAGAATTTGTGCTCAGAGCAACCACCCCTCTGGGCCCACCCACACTATGCCACTGTCTTTTCCACGGAGTAAAATGTATGGCAACAAACTCAGCTATAAAAAATCACGGTAATTCAAATTGTTTAGTTTGATTTAAATTATTTTTTTTACTGACAATTTGAAAAAAAGAAACCCAAGAATGATTATTGGAAATGGTAATTTTAATTCTAATTGTATATATGTTTTATATTTTAATTTTTTATTTTAATTGTATTTCTAATTTTAGTTTTATTTTTAATTGTATTTTTATTTCTATTTACAATTAATGTCATTTCTATTTTTACATTTCTCATTATATATTTTCACTATTTATTTTTTACTTCATATATTTTACACATACATATATACTTTTTACATACATTTTCTCATTTAATAGACTTTGGCCAAATTGCAATCATTGCCCAATCTTTTATAAGAAAACCTTACGGTTTTGTTGTAATATATATGAAAGAAAGACGTTTTTATAAAACTGAAAATGTATCTGTATTGTCTCTCTTTGACATCAGTAAAGGAATATTGACTTCTTTTATATTATATTTGTGCCATACTTCCTCCATTTATTTATTTATTTTAATCAACTGCCTGGCATCCTGTCTACCTACTCCTGTGAGGACTTTACCAAAGAATCCAGGGTGGGGATCATACCACCTGTGCCCTATACATTGAGCAGTGAGTCTGCTTGACCAAATTTAAGTACAATATATATACATCTTTATTACTCCTGGGTTTAAAAAATACAGAAAGCACTATTTTCTCCTTTATTCTGTTTTTATTTTATTACCCTAGGCCCATTTGACGACATTACTCTGAGAGATCCAAGAATTCCACCTACTCACATATCTTAGAAGTGGGGATAATACCACTCTACGCTGTTCAAACCAGAGCTGGCCTTAGCTCTGGTAAATGTGAGTAAGACTTACTTGTTATTTACTCAGTCTTAATTTCCCTGACCCGGAATTCCCCATAAGGCATCTACCTCTATCAAGATTTGTCAGTTTCCCTACAAGTGGTATTATATTCAATTGGATTGAATATTTTTCTGTGGACTATTTCATTCTATTCTAATTTTTATATTACATTTTTGTATTTTATACATACTATTTTATTATTGGCGCTACCTTCCTTCTTGGCTCTTTTTGTTTCCTTCAATCAAATGTTGTTATCAGCATTTGTGTATTGCTATTTCACAGATTTTGTTTTAGATACCCTTTGAGAAACAATAAAATCTTGTGGAACATTTATTTTTTTCACATAACACCTTTTGGGCACCCAGGTTTACTTCCTTAGGTGGCTTTTGAATAACGCACTAGTTTTAGAAAATAATTTAGATGTTACTTTATCAATATTAAAGTCCAAATGAGATCTCAAGGAACAGCCAGGGACGTATTAGCCGCGAGGCAAACAAGGCATTTGCCTTGGGCGGCATTTTCCAGGGGGCGGAAAAAAAAGCTGCCCCCAAATGCCCAGGGCAAATGCCTTGTTAGCCTTTCGGCTAACTGACATGCCGGCCGGGCTGATGGGCGGGCGGCACTGGCGAGGGAGCACTTCCCCTGTGCTCTCTGCTCAGCTTCCTCGCGCGCCGCCTGCAGAGTGAGGCTGGGAGCCAGAATATGACGTCATATTCCAGCTCCGCCTCCCAGCCTCACTCTGCGGGCGGCGCGCGAGGGAGCTGAGCAGAGAGCTCAGGGGAAGTGCTCCCTCACCAGTTGCCCGCCCTCCAGTTCTGCCCTGCAGCCACTGGACCACCGGGGAATGGGAGAACCCTTCCCCCCAGCATTCCCAAAGGTAAGGAGGCTGGGGGGGGGAGGTTAAATAAAAATAAAGAGAAGTGAGTATTAATGTGAGTCTGTCAGCGTCTGTCAGTGTGTGTGTCTGACTGTGTGTGTCTGTTAGTGTGTGTTTGTCTGTTAGTGTGTGTGTGTCTGTTAGTGTGTCCGACTGTGTGTGTCTGTTAGTGTGTGTGTTTCTGACTGTGTGTCCGACTGTGTGTGTCTGTTAGTGTGTGTGTCTGACTGTAAGTCCGACTGTGTGTGTCTGTTAGTGTGTGTGTCCCCGACTGTGTGTGTCTGTTAGTGTGTGTGTCCCCGACTGTGTGTGTCTGACTGTGTGTGTGTCCGACTGTGTGTGCCTGTTAGTGTGTGTGTGTCCGACTGTGTGTGTCTGACTGTGTGTGTGTCCGACCGTGTGTGTGTCTGTTAGCTAGTGTATGCGTATCTGTCAGTGAATGTGTGTGTATTTAGAAGGCGGGGCAGGGGGGAAGGGTTGGGTGGGGGTGGCGCGCGCAGGGGGGGGTGTCTGAGTTTTGTCCTGCCTAGGGCAGCACAAAACCAAGATACACCACTGGGAACAGCAACAATCCAATTATTTATAGCAGTTAACGGGGACAATTGTAACTGTCCTAAACTGGATCCTTAGTAAGGTTTAGGAGTCAGGTGTCAGTTAGGACAGTTACAGATTTTATATCCTCATATATTTTTACTAGTTTTTGTGTTCTTTCTTGGAAAAACACGCTGAGCTTCTTTTAGGCTATGCAAATAATAAATGTATGATAATTTAGGGACAAATCATTGTGGTTTCCTATGCGTGATTACAATTTTGAGTCAATCTAGCCACATTTTTGTTGTGTTTTTTTATTTTTATTTTTTTCAAAAAAATCCCCTCTGTGGACAATCATATAGATGTGAAGATTGATATACATAAATACCAAACCCCAGGTAAAAGAAATAGGCTTTATTGCATAACCTAAATGCCATTTCTGAAGTGTTAAATGATGAAACAAACTATGATGCATACTTTTCGCACTTTGAATCAGTTATAAACAGCTGGGAAATTAGTAAAAATCACCTGAAGCAATTATGAATTTATACCGTCAGCCAGCTGAAATGTCACACACGCATTTCCTTGAACTTGCTTTATTATTTTCAGCTATTATATCTGAATGTACACATTTTTTTTTTTTAAAGAAATCCTAGTAAATGCTGGTTTACTCTCAGTGCCTAATATCTATAATAGGAAATATCAACTAATTTAACTAATTGTGCGATGGAAGGTAGCTGCAAATCGGCACAGTTTGTAAATATTAATTTGCCAAGTTTGACAGGGCCTTTTAATAAAGTGAAAAAAAGCATAGCTGACTTAAAGCATGTTTCTCTTTCAACTATTTCAGCCTAAAATTGGAAATTCACTTTGAATTAATTTTGAATTTTTACTTTAGTAAAGAACCATGTGATTATCTTACGTATTTAATAATTTATTTATTTTGGAAATGTTTCACCACTAAGGATATACCTGGGTTACTCTTGGATTTGAACCTAGAACTTGAGCTCTATGTCTTTTCAAATATAATTTACCTCTTTCATATTAAGTGCACACATGCTTATCATATATCATTTTGTTCAGGAGAAATGGGGCTTTCATTTCAAACCAAACATTTATATATGGAATACAAGTTAATAGGAATACAATTCAAATACATTTTTGTAGCCACTTGGCCACCCTGGCCAAAATGTGTGTTCACATTTTTTTTATACAAAAACTGCACTTTGACTGATGATATCATCATCATTATACATTTTACTGTTTTAAAACACTCATATTTGTGTTCAGCAAAATCTGATGAGTACAACAGAACCCTTCATGTACAGGTTTTATGGAGTTTTGGAAACTTACATGGTCAAATATAGGGCTTGCAAATTAATTTCTCTGAATTTTCTGCCTGGGTTGTTAGGCAGGTCCTTTAACCCCTTAAGGACAGAGCTTCGGAAGCTTGTCTTTCACTTTATGACAACGGCATTTTTTGCATTTTTTGCTGTGTGCGTTCAACTGCAATTTGCATTTGACTAATTTATTGCACCAACGCATATTATATACCGTTTTTTAAAGGACAGAAAGGGCTTTCATTTGATGTAACATATATATACATGCTTATTTATTATAAAAATGCAAAGAAAATGAAAAAGTTTGTGTTTTTTTTACAGTTTTTGCAATAATAATGTGTGCACAATTAGTGCAGGTTAAGGAAAGTAATTAAAAATAAATTAATTTAGTTGTTCTGATTTACAGAATATATAATGTGTCTGGGATTTTAAGTTTTTTTTGGTAGTTACAGGTCACAAAGCACAAGGAGTAAAATAAACTTTTAATGTGGTATGTTTGTCTTGTAAGCTTAATAGCCATAAAAGAAAACAATATTGCCACACAAAAGTATATATTTATATAAAGTAGACACCACAGGCTATTTACCTAAGGTTGTTTTGACACTTTCTATGTAGCCATTTTACCGCCAACCTCTGCTAAATATTGGAGTAAAATTGTGTTTTTGGGGGGTTTTCGCACACAAACTTATAACAAAGAACTTCTCATGTGTATTTTGTAAAGTTGGTGTGTGCTATTCCTGTACAAAGTTTTATTATGTGTTCAGTTACTTCTGCTGAGTACAACGGTACCCCCATTATATGTCTTTGGCACTATTTCGTGAAGCTACAGTGCCATATAGGAGACCTGTCCTTTTCAGTATTCACAGTAGAATTTTGAGAGACGGATTTAATGAGCCTATGCTTCCATTTGGGGTACTATAACAGTTTGACTGTTCAAAAAACCGTAACAAAGGCCTACCATTTGTAAAAGTAGACACTCCAGGGTATCTCATAAGGTGCATATTGTGCCTTAACATGCCCCCATTTTTTTACCATTATATGCCAAAGTATGTGGTAAAAAATAATTTTGTGCATTTTTTTACATACGGATTGCATTTTTGCTGGGCATTTTGTATATTTCATGTGTGCCACTAAGTTCAAACCCCCCAAATTATGCTCAGCTAAGTCTTCTGAGTAAAAGGACACCCCCATTGTATGTCTATGGCACTATTTTGTGAAGCTACAGTGCCATATAGGAGACCAAGCCATATCAGTTTTTACCGAACTTTGAATTTTGACGCCGGGCCTTTGTGCAATTTCCAAGCATCTTCACAGGTTTTAAATTCAAACTACCCCACAAAGGCCTACCATTTCTTAAAGTAGACACCCCAGGGTATTTCAAAAGGCATATTTTGAACCTTAGCGTGGGTTCATTTTTCCGCTAGCGTGTACCAGGTGTAGTGGTAATAAGCGTTTTTTTCTGCCTTTTTGACACACAAAGTGAGTTTGCACAGTATATTTTGCAAACCATATGTGTACTACCACTGTATAATACTTCATATGTTGCTCAGCTATGTCTGCTGAGTACAAAAATACCCCCGTATGTACCTTTGCCAGGTATATGTGGACATCGGAGGGGCACATTTGGGACACAGCCATTCCATTTTTTTTTCAAACTTTAAATTTTTACGCTGTGCCCATGTCCCATTTTAGAGTATTTTACCAGGCTATATAATCCAAATACCCCATAAAGCCATACCATTTCTTAAAGAAGACATCCCAGGGTATTTCAAAAGGCATATTTTGAACCTTAGCGTGGGATCATTTTTCCGCTAGCTTGTACCAGGTGTAGTGGTAATGAGCGTTATTAAATGTATTTTTTTACTTTTTAAAACTTTTTTTACTTTTTAAAACTATATTTTAAACTTTTGTTTTGCTTATTAATTTTTTTAAAGTTTCCTAAACTTTCGTAAAACATTTTTTTACAGATTTAACAATTTTCTAAGCTTTTTTTTTTTACGTTAACCCCTAACTAGCAGTAAGCAGCACTAACAGTAAATTCCCCATTTTCCCATAACTCCCACCCACCCCAGCTAGCAAAATATTTAATTATACAATATTTAAATTAGTTAATTAAATAAATTTAACCCCTGAGGGTTAAAAAATAAATAAAAGTTAATCGTCAGGGGTTAAAAAAAAATTAGATCACAGTATAATACTGTGATCTGTATTTTGATTACTGTAGGCAGTGATTGACTGGCAGGGAAGGGGTTAAATTTTATTTGGACTGGGTAAAGGGTTTATTTTTTTTATTTTTTACTTAAACGTTATTAAAACTTTTTTTAACTTAATTTTTTAACTTTTTAAAGCTTATTTTTAAACTTTTTTTAACGTTAACCCCTAGTTAGCCTAATACTAAATCCCCCAATTCCCCACTAACTTCCACCCTCCCCAGCTAGCTAAATTTATAATTTTAAAATATTTAAATTAATTAATAAAATAAATTTAACCCCTGAGGGTTAAAAAAAAAAGAATTAACCCTCAGGGGTAAAAAAAAAAAATCAGATCATAGTAAAATGTAATCCCTGCCAATTGATCACTGTAGTCAGGTAAAGGGGGGTGGGATTTTAAATAAACTTTATTTTTTTGTCACCATGGGGCAGGATCAACACTGATCCGTCTCCCTGCACTTCACACTGAACCCGGAAGTGCAGGGAGGCGGAGGTGAGTATACAGAGCACATGTGCCCGCTCAGACATGCTGTCAGAGCGGGCACGTGTACTGGGGCAGCCGGATCCGGTGCTCCCGGTCTGCCTCTAATGCAGAGGCAGACCGGAGCACCATTAACCCCACGATCGCCGCGATTGCGGCGATCTGGGGTTAATTTTAACGGGTGACGGACGAGATCCGTCACTCGTCATTAACGCATTCCCCTGAGTGACGGACCTCGTCGTTAAGGGGTTAATATATAATTAGTAAAATCACTTAATAATTTAAAAATAAAACATAAATACACACACACATTTTTGAATATATGTATACATAATGTCATTATAAGTGTATTTTGATCTATCTATCATGTTCTGCACTTGAGGGACTTTAATTCAATCAGTGCTATTGTATTCATGTATAATTTATAGGTATGTAAGTTGATACTGCCATCAGGGTGTGAAAACTGTGATGGTTGTTAGGGGCCCGGCAGTCCTGGCGGAACCAGGCCCCACATTCCCTGCGCAGGTGCTAGTGGTGCAATGGCACCCAATAGATACTGCTTAATAGGGGCTCGGTCACGTGCTAGGGCACTTTAACAGCGTGATTGGGCCCCTGTAGTATCAGCCACACTGGGAGTAAATGAAAGTCAGCTACTTCCTCCCCAAGAGAGATAGAGAGAGAGCGTGTGGATGGGAGGAGGCACCGCACAGGCAGCAGTGAGAGTAGAAAGAAGCAGTAAGCTGCTGCAGAGCCACACAGAGCCTCAGCCAGCAGCATCTCAAGCAAACCACCCTCCTACAGATATAAGGTATACTAACAGGATTGTGGCTCCAAAATATAAAAATGATGACATTTGTGTGTGTATATCTCAGTGTGTTTTTCTGTGTGCATATGTGTATCTGTGTGTCAAGCTGTGTGTATGTGCCAATGTGTGTATCTGTGTGTCAGTGTGTGTATGTGTCAGTGTGTGTGTGTCTGTGTATCTGTATGTGTGTGCATGTATGTGAATCTGTGTGTGTTTGTGCACCTGTGTGTGTTTTTGTATCTGTGTGTGTATATGTGTATATGTGTGTATATGTGTATCAGTGTGTGTATCAGTGTGCGTGGCAGTGTATACACACAAATGCATGCCTTCATTCAAATGCCAATATTTACACACGCATGAGTTAAATTCACACTGCTTAGTGTTAAATACAACCCTGCAAGGATGGGCAAATTGTACATCCCCACCTGGCAAAGCATTGGGGGACTTGTACAACAGAAGTGGGTGTACATTTTGTCCACCCTTGTGCTAAAGGGGGGCTCAAAACAAATTATTGTACCAGAGCCCTCTTTACGTTAGTTCCACGGCTGTTCCAGTGGGCTCTCGACAGCCAGTGTAGTGAAGAGGGGGCCCAGCAAGATCCTGTTGGCTGAGCTGCCTCTGTGATGTAAGTGGTGAAACATATATATAGTAGTAAAGCTCTAAATACTTTTAGATGCACTGACATAACCTCTGACATCACTAACCTCTCTTTAACCACACTCATCCTCTATTTATTTTATTTTTACAAAAGAAATCTGGTCTTCCATGCTTTCTGTAACATTCACTAGGGAACCCTAACACGCAGACAGGACAGAGTAGAGAGGATTGCAATACCAATCCTCAGAATGGTCGGATTATGCAAAAAAGGATAGTCAAAACACGTGCTGAGATCAAGAGAAACAGAGAGATGGAGAAATGAGAAACAAAGCCATATATCAGTAACCAGGAAATCCAAATAACAAGTGCAACGCTCAATGGTAAACCAAAGACCACAACAGGGCACTGAGGCAAGGGAGGGGTTCGCTTATATACACACATGGTGTGTCTGATTGGCTAACCTCCAATTAGTGTTAATCACAACACGTGGGAGGAGTTTCTTCCTTACCATGTGGTCTCTGAGGTCATCACTGTGTGCCGGGTCACATGACTGGGTGCAGCACACATATAAGGAAGCTGCTCTGGAGCATGCAGCATCAGACACACTGTAGCGGACCTGCAATATTAAAATCCACAATCTCCGCTGGTACAGAAGGTAATCCACAGTCAAGCGCTGAAAAGTAAGGCAATGTCCCAAATCTCCCAGTAACCGGACGAAACACAGTTCTGGGAGTCAACTGAGGTCTTTATTCACAGCTTCCAGTATTTATGCAAGTCCCCATGCAAGGGGTTTCCTTACTGACACAGCAGGGGTAATACAGTAAGGGACTACATGGGGGACTTAACATTCTGAGCATTTCTCCCATCAGGCACTGCTGGACGAGAGGGATACTCCCACTGGAATATACCGTTAAGTGGATTATCCCTCCGTGCAGCAGAACCGGCATTTTACATTTAAATTCACAACTTTCACAATATTCATGTTATTCAGACGAACGGACGTTCGGTAGATAGCTAGGGTCTGAGTGCACATTTCGTGGGAATACCGCTCAGATCCCAGCTAAAACAACCGAACGCCGCACGAAATACACTTTCTTATTAAGTTCGTCTACAAGTACTGAACACCGATGGGGAACCACAATAGGGGAAGACCGAAGCTCCCGAACAGCCTGGAAGTCCAGCGGTGTTCGTGTCATCGAGTAGCCGTTTTCAGTTCCACGCGCTCGATGACCAAACACCGCTGGTGAGACAAAGGATCCAAGAAGGCCAACCACCGCGTGGTCGGTAGTCGAATGATGGTCACCCAGGAAAGCACTTAACTACCGATTGCAACAATGTTGCAATCTGGTAATTGGTGCCACACGACCCTCAGTGTGTGGGCTCGGGTTCGGTACTTGGTTCGTTTCATGAACAGCCGGTAAAGTTGCTGTTTGTGAAACAACCATGTAAATGCTAGCGGTAGGTATACAGGCAAACAGACATTTTCCATACAGTAACAAAATGCGTTTAAACATAATAGTGCAGCAGTGTTCTGGACAACCTTTAAAGTCACAGTTTTTTTTTTCTAGAGACAGGGACCAAATGACGCCGCTTGCTGTGATGAGGTAAGCAAGGTTGCCACAAGCGACCTTGCTTACCTCTACCTTGTTTTCACCTTTTTCAATTTCTATCCATATATCTTCCATGTGATAAGTTTCCCAATTTTTAATTGTTATAAACATCTTCTTTGCAGACTTCATTCATCCTCTTTTATTTTTTAGCCTTTTTTTTGCCAATGAGTGACTGAAACACACCATGGCTTTAACCTAAGGATAGTGAGTTATATTTAGATGTCACAGTTACATGTAATCTGCCCTTCTCATTCCATGAATTTGCATGGATCAGCTGTAATGATATGTGATACACATATTCTACAACTTAAATACAGCACAGGACTGCAAGGAGAGATGTGAAAGCTGTCTCCACCACAGGCTAATGCACATGTATTTTAGGAA